>NC_053389.1:124135503-124772512 GCF_905171765.1 Bufo bufo
TCAGCAATACCATAGTGCAGAATAAAATACAGCCCCAGCATAACCAAATACCACAGTGCAGCAATAAATACCACCCCAGTAGAACCAAATAACACAGTGCAGCAATAAATACCACCTCAGCAGAACCAAATACCACAGTGCGGCACACAATACTGCCCCAGTAGAACCAAATACCACAGTGCAGCACACAATACTGCCCCAGTAGAACCAAATACCACAGTGCAGTACACAATACTGCCCCAGTAGAACCAAATACCACAGTGCAGCACACAATACTGCCCCAGTAGAACCAAATACCACAGTGCCGCACACAATACTGCCCCAGTAGAACCAAATACCACAGTGCAGCACACAATACTGCCCCAGTAGAACCAAATACCACAGTGCGGCACAAAACACTGGTACCCACTCCACAATATGAAACTGCATCATCATCCTTAGCACGGACATACAGTAAAATTCAGGAGGGCACCTGCGGCTGTTGCTCCTACAATAAAGGGTTTCACCCTTTATCCCGCCCAGGTCCTCCGTCTAGCCTGCCCCGCTCCTCTTGAGTGACGTCCGAGTTCACAGCATCGCTGACGTTGGACCTGGGCGGGATAAAGGGTGAGTAGACCGAGCCTCTAGGTGCTGAATCAACGCCCACATAGCACCTAGAGGCTCATTAGCATATTGTAAAAGTGTGTTTTTTTTAGGAGAACGGCCGCAGGGACAAATGTAAAAAAGAACACTTATGTAGTGCTGACATTAGTACATCCCTAATGTCAGTCAGCTACCTAACAGAAATTCTGATGGTAGAAACCCTTTAATGCTGAGAGCATCAGATCTTTATGTACCTGGTTGGCGGCCATGCAGAGGGCTTGGGCGGCCCCCTGAGCATCGGCCCTCCAGGAAATTTCCCTGTAGGTTCTATGTCCAGTCTGCTTATGGATTAAAACCTGATCATGTACGGGCAGCCTTAGAGAAAAGGATAAGGGAGAGAGCACTCTTGGCCCTGTAGTCTTGGGAAATCTCAAACTATAATCATAGGGTATCCCAATTTTGATCTTTTGCTATGGTGCCCCATCTCCCCTCCATTAAATACCCATCAGCAGAATTAAATACCATATACAGACAGCAGGCGCTGCTGGGAAATGTAGTACTATGTACTACGTGGCAAGCATTTAAATGGGTTTTTGTCCGGCTGACAGCCGGCATTTGTGCCGAATCAGGCAGCCAGATCTGCTTGACGGAAATGTGAATCAGGACTTAGACATTCTACATTTGCTTATTGGTTGTCCATGGAATTTGACTCATCAAGTGGCGAAGAACTATTTAAACCCAAGATCTCTGACGGACAAATAAACTTTCTGGAGTCACAAATAGGACTGCCTAAATCAGCTGGCTAAGTCATGGAGTACCTCAGAATATGTAGTAACTTGATGTCTCATACTCAGCATTTTTTATGTCCACTGCTGGAAGAGATGAGGTATCATACGCATTCGAAAGGTCAATGGGACTAAAAGGGGACATCTGTTATGGGTGCTATTTTTGTTGGGCCTAAAAAGGTATAACCCCCCCATCCCCCCCTTCCCATTCTTTATACTACTCACTGAGGGAAATCCTTCAAAAACTCCAAAAACATAAAAACAAACATAGAGAACATAACTTATATAAAGCGGTGAACCTTTGTGTGCGTCGTTATTGATATGCTACTAGGGAGGGTGCATGCCCGTTTACATTTTGCTTTTTTCTTCCGTGCGGAAACTGACCTATCATGCATTTATTGAAATCTGCTGCACGTCTAGTATTTGTGCGATTTTTTTAAATGCGGATTTCAACCTTTGCAAAACATCAAATGCACACCAAAAACTGCAAGTAACACATACAGCTTTGGTGCGGTGTGTAGTGGGTAGATATTGATGACCTATCTTCACGATAGGTTATCAATATAAGATAGGCGAGGATCCAACACCAGACACTCCCGCCGCTCAGCTGTTTGAAGAGGAGGTGGCATTTGTGCAAGAGCTTACATTAATAAATGCATGATAGGTGTGAGTGCCACTCCCCAAGCCACAAATGTTTGGCCACCCCTTCTTTAACCGCTATGGGACTTCCTAAAACAGCCAAAGGTGCTGGGTGACTTACTGAAGAACAAGGGGCCAATGTTCACCCCTTTCATTTGTCCTATGCCAATGGTGTTGGGAGTCAGACCAGCAACAATCAACTGATCAGCAGCTCCCATATGTAAAATATTCTGGTAAAATAACCCCTAGAAGAGAACAAGGACAACCAAGTCTAAAGTTTATGGTGAAGATATAGAAGTCAAAGACTTGGTACAATCCTATTATACCAAACGGTCAAGCTGTAAGAAATATGAAGTAGAAATAAGAAGAAGAAGTGGACTGACAAGCAGCAGGACAACATGAAAGAAATTCAGAGTAAGCAATTTCTTTTAGCTTACAATTCAGTTGACAGATGAATAACACTGTTGATGCCCATCGTCTCTGGGGGTTTGACATGACTTCAAATTCGGTCTTTCACAAAAATCCCTAATAAAGCTTTACGATATATTGGCTATAAATATAAACCTTTTTCAGTCTCACAGACATAGATTCCTTGCAACCCATGCAGATATTTCATGAAGAGCGCCACCTATGGCTGTGTATCATATTGGGCTCTGGACCATAAACATTCCTAATGTACACTTTACTACAATAGTCATCTTATTACAAGACTCCAGGGGTGGATATCCCCTATAATTAGTGTGAAGAGCATTTGTCATGCTGCGTTTAATCAGCCAGTAACTTCTATGCTTTATCATACTACTGAGGAAAAGATGACTTGTTCATATGAGGAAGGGACAAATGACCTTCTGCTTTTTAAACCTCATCTTTTGTCAGCAGAACATGTAATAAAACCATATGAAAAGAGGAAACTGCAATTTCATGTGCACAAACGATATTCTAATGTTAGAGGTAACATCCTTCTCTATTGAGCAGTTCACTTCCAATAGGTTGAGATGACACTGGCCACAACAGTGACCCAGTAAAGACTGCTGGAGGACCCAGGAAGTGTAGGAGAATAGCAGATCGGTGAGCAGAGTAGGACTTTTTTCATTTTAAGCCATTTTGATTCTTTAAAAAAATAAAATAAAAAAAATATTGGCTACACAACCCCTTTAACCCACTCTAGTGGTGGGTGCAGGTAGAAAAAAGGTTTTCATTTTAATGGATTTATTGAGATTTTTATACTGGTGACCTTTCCTTAGGATAGCTCATCAGTGTCTGATCGATAGGAGTCCCATGAGTGCCGTAGCCTTCTCTCAGCTTTTCCTAGGCCTCAGTCACGTGGCCTAGGAGCAGCTCAGCCCTAGTCAAGTGAATAGGGATGAGCGTGATACCAAGCACAGCCACTAAACAATGTATGACACTGTGCTTGCTCAGCTGTGAGAAGGCAACGGCACTCACAGGAGAGCTGCTACTTTCTCAAACAGCTAATCGGCGGGGGTCTCTGGTGGAGGACCCCCACCGATTGGATACTGACGACCTATCCTGAGGATAGGTCCTCAGTAAAAAAAAAACTCAGAAAACCCTTTTAATGCTATGGCCAAGTAGGGGATTTGGAGTTCTAAAGATATAGTAACTGAATCAAACACAGAATCCGGCAACTAAACTCGAGATGGTGTTGAAGCAGCTGTTGAGTCTTCTAACATTTTCACTGACCACACAAGAATGGGAAACACCTTCCTTGAGGTCATCTAAGGAGCGGCTGTAGGCTCATCACATGCAGCTCACATGTTACAACTGTATGATCTTGTACCACAGGACTATTACTGTATTTTCCAGTCACTTCCTCACAAGTAGGAAAAAAAGGCCTGCTCCCATCCCCCACCCCAAACAATACCGCATGAACGGATATCTAGAGGAAAAAAAAGCATATTTTTTCTAACCTTGGACCATTTATTTACTTCTATAGCAGACTGTTGTGAGCATGCTCAGAGACATGTGAGGAGGACACAGTACAAGGAGACAAAGGAGGAGCAGGTGTTGGGCTGTCCCAATCATCTGATATCAATGGTGTCACCCTGTGTTATCTACTTTATACAACAATTTGTCTCTTTTCAAGTAGACATTTTTATGTTCTAGGATGCCAGAATAATAAAACTTTACTGAACATTACCTTGCATCACCTCTTGATAAGCAGCTGCCCAAATATATCTGTTTACTAACCAGCAATGCTAGCACTAATAAAATAAATGTTATCACAGCTCTACCCCTGCAGCGGACACCTCCCCCCAGGGCCCTTTAAGAGAAAAAAAGAAGTAGTACTTGTTTCGAGACACCAGTTGCAATGAAGAAACAAGGGCACAGGGCCCCTGTGGTATAGGGTAGCCTATAATGTCCCTTAATGTTGGTGCACGTGTCACGGTGCTCCTACCTGGACACGCTGGACCCTAGGCGTTGGCTCCACAGCAATGAAAGGGGGTTTGTTGATGAAGGGGACGAGGAAATAAATGGAGTCCAGACCTTGTGATGAAGTTGATAACAGCTGTACTTTGCATAAAATGTTTCTCCAAACATTTCCATCTTGGTTCCCAGCAGGCTTTGGCATTAACTGTGGCAGGCAAACTCCTCTCTGCTACATCTGTTGCGCTGACAGGATAACTGTATAACTTAGCTTTAGCTGTAGGCTGCAACTTCTTTCTTGGAAGTCTGTCTCTAAACTGGTCCAGGGAACTTGACTCGTGGCTTCTGAGCTTCAAGCTGTGGCCTCCACATCCAGCAGAGCTGAAGGTGCTCTAGCTGGCTTGGCAAGGCACCTGCTGCACACCCTCCCTTGACAGGGGGTAAAATGCAACTCGACCTCTCCCCTAGGAGGGGTGGGCTAGACTTAATCCTCACTAGAACTCCACCCTCCCTGCAGCAAGTGGGACACGCCGACCACACCACAGAAGGGGGGGGGGGTGATAGAATGCAATAGAAAGCCCTATTTTATGTACCCGTAGCTCTGCCATTTATGCTGCCACCTGCTGGTGAACCAGACATATTACATGTAAACATAACAGTTGCATAACATTAGAAACGCACAGTGTGAATGTCCTGCAATAAATACACAGAATGACATTAGGTTAACCATAGGAGATACACCCCTATAACATTTTTTTTTTTCTTTAGGATGAGCTGTCTGACTTAGAAAACACATCTACAAATACTATATTAGTGAATTCTGGGTTGACAGAGACCTTTTCATTTATGAGACAGAGTAAAGAATAGGAACAAAGAGTGTCTATTGCTCTGGAGGACCCAACATGTCCATGCATTATATGAACAGCTCATTGATAGAGATGAGCGAACTTCTGTTTTAAGTTCGGCGTCTAAAGTTCGGCTTCCGGTTAGCGGAGGATCCCGATATGGATTCCGAATTCCGTTGTGGTCCGTGGTAGCGGAATCAATAATGGCCATTATTGATTCCGCTACCACGGACCACAACGGAATTCGGAATCCATATCGGGATCCTCCGCTAACCGGAAGCCGAACTTTAGACGCCGAACTTAAAACAGAAGTTCGCTCATCTCTACTCATTGACTTCATTCCACAACAATAGGAACTGTGTAATGTTTCATTTCCCCTGTGGTGGCGCTGTGGGGTAACAGAACACCTGCTGCCAGGTTCCATCACAGACTACATATGATTAGTTGGGCTCAGTGTGACAATCTACAAGTCAGGGGATCCTTCTAACAAAATGGGATTGAGAACACATTTAATGTGTTCATGCGACAACAACACCATTTTTTATATTTTATAGCCAGCCTTCAAATATCTAAACGGGCCTTTAATTCTGAATTCTGGTTTCAAAAAGCAGGAAAATGGGGCTTTTACTACTTTTTGTATTTACTGGTGGAAAAATTTTGTTTTGAAATATGGGTGTGAAAGTGGGTGTGGTAAGCTATGTCAATGAGTTTCACTCCAGATTTATCACTGAGACTGGAGGAGCTTTTCTAGACAGAAGTGTTACGTCTAACGATCAGCCAAATTTATCAAGTAACATGTGACATTAGATAAATGTGGCATAAAGTACACCAACACAGACTCAAGCCACACTGACTTCAAATATTCCCCTCATGATAAATTCCCCTATATGAATTTCATATTTTTTCAATTTTTGAGGAGCAGAAGGCTGTCTATATTTGTTTACAATGGATTGAGTAAAAATAAGAAAAAAATAAAAAGTATAAAAAAAATTCCCATAAAGGGTGTAAAAACGAAACCACCACAGAATAGTGGAGATGGTGTCATAAATAGTTATGCGATGCCCTCTAGTGGACAGCTGTCGCTTTCATAACATGATGTAGTTCATGTTCTCATCTGAACTCTTGTTTCGGTTTCATTTCTAAGGGGGCTTTAGGATCTAGAACTGTGCCAAGAATTAAGCGACTGCAAACTACCAAGCTGTAGAAGTAACCAAAGGAAAGGTGGGTGAGTGCAAGGTTAAAGGTCATGCCACAGTCTGTTGCAATAGACAACAGTATATATATGGTCGCCCAGTTTAGACAACATAGTGCATTTCCATTTACCAATGGGTGTTTTTTTTTCCTTTAGCCATCTTACGTCTATACGGACATATGGTCATTTGACAATACAGACCCAAATCCTGAGGCTGCACTACTGAAAGAGTCCGATGACAACATGAACATGTCAGGTGCAGTATTGTCATGAAAACCTACATGTCAAGATAAATGCATTTATTTTGATATGCACAAGGTCTCCATGACAACAATAAGAAGGGTCCACGGTGTCATCAGAATCTCTCAGTAGTGTAGCCTCAGGCTTTGGGTTTTTAACATCGATTGATCATATGTCAGCTTAGATGATCATAAAAATGTTTACTGTATTTGCAATAAGCCAGTAAAGCCCTTTCATTTTCTGACGGTAAGCCTCCTTTTTGGGACTTTTTTTCTTAAAGTAAGCTCTACCTCAGTCAACGTTGCAAATTCAAACAATGTCTCTATACTCCTACTGATGACACGATTTTAGCAAAAGAAGACTGATGTGAACTCATGTTTCCTGTGTTTGTACGTCGAAGCTGAAAGGCCCAACACCCCCGGTGGAATTTTAAAATGACCTTTGCAGTTTGCAAAAGGTGCACATGTAATACTGCATGAAGCATGGCAAAATGGCATTATAATAGAATTAAATAAAAGCAAAACACTGTGTAATTTTACATCTGACACCCTGGAAATTCCCCTGAAGACGCATGCTGTCATTTAAAGGGCCA
This sequence comes from Bufo bufo, assembly GCF_905171765.1. NCBI lineage: Eukaryota > Metazoa > Chordata > Amphibia > Anura > Bufonidae > Bufo > Bufo bufo. The sequence goes on from NC_053389.1 coordinate 124,142,761, forward strand.
CTGAACGCAGAATTAGGCCGAATGCACATGGCCGTGTTCCACGGCCGTGAGCGGTCCGTGGTATGCCGGCCTGGATTCCTGCTGACAGCAGGAGCGCACGGCGTCATTGGTTGCTATGCCGCCGTGCGCTTCATGCTGCCGCTGCACTACAGTAATACACTCGTATGATCTCTATGGACAGCACACGTACCCATTCACTTTCATATGCTTATACATACACGTGAGTTTCTATTGACTGAGTCAGTGAAAAAACCATGCACTATTTTGGTCTGTGATGCGGGCCAAGCACGCCCATTATAGTCTACGGGTCTGTAGAAACCAATGAAACATGGATGACATCCATATTCTGTCAGTGGTTTTCACAGACCATTGGTAAGAGATAGTGTTGATCGAGCACCGTAGTGCTTGCGTGCTCGGGCCGAACACATCGGGATGTTCGGGTGCTCGACCGAGCACCCGAGTATAATGGAAGTCAATGGGAGAATCCGAGCATTAAACCAGGCACCCCCTACTCTGAAAAGGGGAGGATGCCTGGTTCATAGAAAAATGTCAGAAATTGATAGAAACACCACTAAAATGGTTCTATAACAGCATGGGGAGGATGTCTGGATGCATCTTGGACTCCCAGGTCGCTGCTGGGAACGATGTTGTCCGAATAGTACGCCACTTTTACAGACTGACAATATGCAACCTGTATATCACATAAAGGAGGGCCTCATTCACATTGTGGTACAATTGTTCAGATAGTGGGACTCCTACACTCATAACCTATGCACTAAGTGAAAGGGCTGCCAAAATTTACAAGGAACCGGCGCTCCAATACACCCTTTCTTACACATAAAGGAGGGAATCATACGCAGCCATGAAAAATTATGATTATGATTGATGGCCTGCTGGTGACCCTCAAAAACATTTGGATCAAGGGATTGCTGATCTGACCATCTAAAACATTATGGGTGAGGGCCTGCTGCCGCTTTGGTGACTCTAGTTAACCTGGGGCCGATTGCACGTCCCCATGACGGCGACAATCCATTCGGATGCCTGGCCTATCAACTTTCGATGTTATTGTCAGCACAATCCATTGTGACTACGGGTAATGGGGAATCAGTGTTTAATCCTGGAGAGGGAGCCTGAGAAACGGCTACGGCTACCACATCCAAGCAAGGCAGCATGCGTGCAAATTACCTATTAGGTATAATTAGGTGAGGGCCTGCAGGTGAGTGGACCCTGTAAAAGATTTTATGTGCGGGTCTGCTGGTGAACTGACCCAGTAAAAGATTGTAGTTGAAGGCCTGCAGGTGAGCTGACCCTCTAAAAAATTAAATGCCAGGGCCTTCAGGTGAGCTGACACTGTAAAAAATTATATGCGAGGGCCTGCAGGTGAGCTGACACTGTAAAAAAATTATATGCGAGGGCCTGCAGGTGAGCGGACCCTGTAAAAGATTGTAGGTGAAGGCCTGCAGCTGAGCTGACCCTCTAAAAAAATTATATTAGAAAGGGCATTATATGTGACGAATAAGCATGTTGATATGATGGAAGAGGAGGATGAGAAAACCATATACCCTTGTTTGTGGTGGAAGGGGTGCATGGGAATACAGTGTATTCCGTACGTTAAAAACAACACATTTAAAGTGCCTTTATGTTCAGCCGCTTTCCTCTGGTGGAGTAGAGAAGTCAGGGGCAATCCAGGCCTTGTTCATTTTTATAAGAGTCAACCTGTCAGAATTTTCAGTTGACAGGCGGATACGCTTCTCATAATGCCACCAGCAGCACTAAATACCCGCTCAGATAAAACGCTGGCGGCAGGGCAGGCCAGCACCTCCAAAGCATAGAGCGCCAGTTCGTGCCACGTGTCCAGCTTGGACATCCAGTAGTTGTAAGGCACTGAGGGATCATTGAGGACGCTGACACTGTCTGCTATGTACTCCTTCACCATCTACCAAAAATTTTCTCTCCTTGTGACAGTGGGCCGCGCATCAGGGTGAGGGTGCTGGCGGGGTGTCATGAAACTGTCCCAGGCTTTGGAGAGTATTGCCCTGCCTCTGTTGGTGGAACTGCTGTGCGTTCCCCTTGTCTCCCCTCCTCGGTTGGCCAAAGAACTAAGGACTCTGCCACCAGCGTTGTCAGATGAAAATTTTTGGAGCAATTTTTCAACAAGGACTTTCTAGTATTGCACCGTTTTGCTCGTCCTCTCCACCAGAGGAATGAGATGAGAAGTTCTCTTTGTAGCGGGGGTCCAGAAGGGTGAACAACCAGTAGTCTAAAATGTGTATAATGCGCGGGTCGCGGGAAAGGCAGCCTAACATGAGGTCAGCCATGTGTGCAAGAGTACCAAAAGCCAAGACTTCGCTGTCGTCATCAGGAGGATGACTCTCAATCTCCTCATCCTCTTCCTCCTCTTCTGCCCACCCACGCTGAACAGATGGAATTAAACTTCCATGGGTACTACCCTCTGTAGCGGAGGCAACAGTCTCCTGCTCCTCCTCCTCTTCATCGTCCAATTCACGCTGAGAAGACGAACGGAGGGTGGTCTGGGTATCACGCTGTGTAATGTCTTCCCCCATTTCCACCTCTTCCACATACAAAGCGTCGTCCTTAATTGTGAGCAGCGAGCGTTTCAGTTGACACAGAAGTGGGATGGTTACGCTGATAATAGCATTATAGCCGCTCACCATCTGTGTTGATTCCTCAAAGTTTCTTAAAACCTCACAGGAGGTCAGACATCCATGCCAACTCCTCGCTTGTGAATAGCGGAAGCTGACTGGAAAGGCGACAATTATGTTGCAGCTGGTATTCCACTACTGCCCTCTGCTGCTCACATAGCCTGGCCAATATGCGAAACGTGGTGTTCCAGCGCGTGCTCACGTCCCATAACAGCCGGTGAGCTGACAATTTCAAGCGCTGCTGCAGCGTTGACAGACAGGCTGAAGCTGTCGGTGACTTGCGGAAATATGCACACACGTGGCACACCATCACCAGTAGCTCAGGCAAATTGGGGTAGGTTTTTAGAAACTGCTGATCCACAAGGTTGAACACGTGGCCTAGGCATGGGATGCGTCTAAGCTTGCCGAGCTCCAAAGTCGCCACCAAGTTACAGCCATTATCACACACACAACCATGCCTGGTTCTAGGTTGAGTAGAGAGAGCCACAGCTCAGTCTGGTCTCTTATCCCCTGCCACAGCTCTGCGGCTGTGTGCGGTTTGTCCCCTAAGCATATCAGCTTCAGCACGGCCTATTGCCGCTTTCCCACTGCAGTGCTACACTGCTTCCAGCTACCGACTGATGACTGACTGGTGCTGCACGTAGATAATTCGGAGGTGGAAGTGGAGGAGGAGGCGGAGGAGGAGAAGTGGGGGTTTGGAGCCATTAACTTAGGTGCTGGCGGAAACCCTGATCGACGTAGGGCCTGCAATCCTTGGCGCTGGTAGCACCTGTGCGATCCCAGGGTATGACTCGCTCCCGGCCTCCACAACATTCACCCAGTGTGCAGTCAGGGAAATGTAACGTCCCTGGCTAAATGCACTTGTCGATGTGTCCGTGGTTAGTGTGTCCGCAGTAAGGCTGCGTTCACACGGGCGAGATTTCCGCGCAGGTGCAATGCGGTAGGTGAACGCATTGCACCCGCACTGAATCCCGACCCATTCATTTCAATGGGGCTGTTCAGATGAGCGATGATTTTCACGCATCACTTATGCGTTGCGTGAAAATCGCAGCATGCTCTATATTCTGCGTTTTTCACGCAACGCAGGCCCCATAGAAGTGAATGGGGTTGCGTGAAAATCGCAAGCATCCGCAAGCAAGTGCGGATGCGGTGCGATTTTCATGCATGGTTGCTAGGTGACAGTCTATAAACTGTATTATTTTCCCTTATAACATGGTTATAAGGGAAAATAATAGCATTCTGAATACAGAATGCTTAGTAGGTGATCAATTGAGGGTTAAAAAAAAAAAAAAAAATTAACTCACCTTCTCCTCTTGTTCGCGTAGCTCCCTGTCTCTTCTTTACTTCTCAAAAGATGAACTATCGACTAAAGGACCTTTGGTGACGTCAGATCACATGCTCCAATCACATGGTACATCACCGCGGTGATGGACCATGTGATTGGAGCATGTGATCTGACGTCACCAAAGGTCCTTTAGCCCATAGTTCATCTTTTAAAGAACTAAAGACCGGGAGAACTACGCGAACAAGAGGAGAAGGTGGAGTTAATTTTTTTTATTTTTTTTAACCCTCAATTGATCACCTACTAAGCATTCTGTATTCAGAATGCTATTATTTTCCCTTATAACCATGTTATAAGGGAAAATAATAACATCTACACAACACCGAACCCAAACCTGAACTTCTGTGAAGAAGTTCGGGTCTGGGTACCACAGTCGGTTTTTTATCACGCGCGTGCAAAACACATTGCACCCGCGCGATAAAAACTGAACATCGGAACGCAATCGCAGTCAAAACTGACTGCAATTGCATTCCTACTCGCGCGGGTTTGCCGCAACACACCGGGACGCATCCGGAACTAATCCGGACACGCTCGTGTGAACCCAGCCTAACTGTGTTGTTCAGGGCACGTGTGATGTTACGGGACACATGTTGATGTAAGGCAGGCATGGCACACTGTGAAAAATAGTGGCGGCTGGGGACTGCGTAACGAGGGACGGCCGCTGACATCAGGCTGCGGAAGGCCTTAGTGTCCACTAGTCTAAATGGCAACATTTCCAGGGCCAGTAATTTGGAAAGCTGTGCATTTAGTGCTATGGCCTGTGGGTGGGTGGCTGGGTATTTTCGCTTGCGTTCAAAAGGCCTGGGGTAAGGACATTTGGATGCTGCGCTGCGACACAGAAGTGGATGTGGTCGCTGATGGTGCTTGCGAAGGTCCAGGTGCAGGGCGGGGCGGCAGGCATCCGGGCCTGCGTCTTGGACTGGGGATTGGCCAGCACGTAACATAGGGTAAGAGGAGGCAGTGGTGTGACCCACAGACACAGATTGTGGACCCACTTATTACAGTGCTTGGATGCCATGTGGCGGATCATGCTGGTGGTGGTGACATTGCTAGTGTTCATGCCCCGGCTCATTTTCGTGGAACAGTTGCGGGTCTGTTTGGCCCGCCTTTTCCATTTTGCCACCCCACTGCCTCTTCCAGCCTGTTGCGGTGCTGCAGATCCTTCCCCCTCTGTACTGCTCTCCTCGCTTGGCTTTCCACCTTCCCAGGTTGGGTCAGTGACCTCATCGTCCACCACCTCCTCTTCCACTTTCTCACTCTGATTTGTTGTGCTCAGTGATTGCCAACTGTGTCTCATCCTCTTCATCAACCTCTTGAGACAGTAAAACTGCACTGGATGTCACTGATATTTTAGGAATGTGCACACTTTAAACAGGAGATGTGGTGCAGATAATTTAACTGTCCGCAGCGGCCTATTACACAGTATTTAGCGCAGGATGCGCTAAAAATATATATTGCTGCTGTCACATACAATAGTCCTTAAAAGGACTTTTGGGTCTCTGAAAAGTTTTTTGTATAAAAATCTTCCTATTATACTCCCTACACTGTTTGTCCCTTCCTATGCACAGCTCTCCCTAACACTGAGCAATTTAGCGCAGGTTGCGCTACAAAAATATATTGCAGCTGTCACAGACAATAGTCTTTACAAGGAGTTTTGGGTCTCTGAAACGTTTTTGTACAATTCTAATATTCGATTACACTCCCTACAATCTCTGTCCCTTCCTATCCTCAGCTCTCCCTGACATAGAATGAGCTGAACACGCATCATCGGGTGCTATATAGCACCCGATGACGCGTTCCGTCCAGCCAATCACTGTAATGCCAGTAGCCAACATGGCTACTGGCTTTACAATGAGGGCAGTACTTACCTGCACGTTTATTGGCGGCTTAGCAGCCGTCGAAACGTGCGGGAAGGAGACTCGAGCATTGCGCTTGAGCACATGCGGTACTCAACCGAGTACCGTCATGTGCCGAGCATATCGATGCTCGAGCCGAACTGGTATTCAGCCGACCATGCTCGCTCAACACTACTAGAAGATGCTCTGGAAATTAATTTTCAGTTGAGGAGTGTGGCATACTGATGATAAATGGAGGGCAAAAAACAGACACATGGACCAAACATGGATTCTTCACAGATGAACCGCTGACAATCTTGCCACAGATGCCATCACTGACACCAACATATGAATAAGGCCTTGTGCTGTTATATTTCCTCCCTTCACTGCATAATTGTGCGGATTTGCCTTTTAGCAGCTTTGAAAAGCGGGGGAGCATGTGGTGGTATACTGGAGATTAATTTACACATACAGTATACACTCCCGGTTTTCCTGATATTATATGTATGAATCTAGTGTATACAGAATATATGTACCAAGTGTGGCCTCCATTACATCTCCACAGAGCATGTTACTCAGCTTTCCCAGACTGCAGAATGTCAGATCAGCCAGTTTATGAATCTGTAGATCCCCAGTCATGTATAATACCTAGCTGGATTTGCTAGCCAGGATCCTGGAAAAGCTGAATAAGGTTTCCAGTGAAAAATCCTCCATACTGTAGCATAGCTAGACAGATTTGTCATTCAGCGTAATGCGAAATCTGAGTAACAAATTAATAATGATAATTCCCATATATGAGTAAAACAAATAAACGATATGGACCTGTAGTAGGGACTGCTAAATAATAAGTCTAACTAAATAAATCATTCTACTTTTAGGGTACATGCACACGTTCAGGATTTATGTGTTGAGAATTTGCACTGAAATCCGCAGGTGTTCGCAGGGAAATCCGTGCAGGCAATCCGCATCAATTGGTGCCGATTTGCATGCATATTTTACTGTCCCCTATTGAAGTGAATGGAGAAAATCCGGACAGGAAAAATAAAATAAATTGACATGCTGCGGATTTTAAAACCTGCACCATAGCTCAAAATCCGCATGGAAAAAATCTGCATAGTGTGTATGAGAATTTCAAATTCTCATAGAATACAATGTACCTGACATACAATGTGGATTTTCCGCACGCAATCCTGATAATGTGCATTTAGCCCAGGAAAGCTGGGTTCCCACCATGTCAAACTGTAATAGACTGCAAAATACTAAATCTACCAAGATAAAGCCCCCTCTTCACTCCTAACGTGCCATACTCAAGCATATATGTCTTTCAGGGTTCGGGTAAAGCTGGGTAACTTGCACAATGTGAGCGTAACATTATATGATCAGTATGTATAGCTCTTTCACAGTGCTCTGAGGGTCTATTGACGTGAATGCAGTGTTAAAGGGTTTCGGTCACCTGAAAAATGGCCATTAAGCTGGCTAACATTAGTGATGTGCTAATGTCATCTGAATATAACTATATTAGTGCCATTTCACTGCCTGCCGCAGTTATTGAGAAAAAATGAACATTTATAATATGCTAATTAGCCTCTAGAGGCTCTGTTCTCCCACCCCTGGTCGCGCCCTGCTACACTAGATTGACAGGGGCAGGCATTGTTGGTCTCCTACCTCCGGGCCTGTCTGCAGTGTAAATCTCGCGCCGTTCAGTGTTCGGCGCAGGCGCAGTGAGGAAGCTGGCAGCCGGCGAGCACCCTTCACTCACTGCGCCTGCGCCGTATACTGAGCGGGACATTGCTAATGTCAGCCAGCTTAATACCCATTTTTCAGGTGACATGAGAGAAGACACAGTCCCGGCCACCTCTCGGCTGGGAAACAGCAGAGGGCTCGCTGTTTCAGCAGCTCCCATTGCGGTGCATGACAGCTACGGAAACAGCGGAGCACAGCAAGCTATGCTTTTTTTTTTACTAATTTGGAAACCGTACAGCTTTCTATGTTATTTTTTTCCACCGAAATGTTAGCTACTGAAACAGGGAGCGCCAATGTGCTTAGCCGTTTCCCGGCCGGCTGGTGGTCGGGGCAGTGTCTCATCGCGCCTTAGTAACAGCCAGATGAGACAACCCGTTTAAGGTCGGCCTTAGCAACCCATGCTGAAAATGGGGCCTCAGAAGCACCTAATGGGTGTTTATTATTACCTCCCAAAATCCTAATATTAAATCGCTTAGAATTTTTCTTACGTTACTTTATGTATGCAGTTGTTATTTGGGCACTGTGTGTTGGTGTTACTTGAATACTGTATGGTGGTAGCATGGTTTGGCACTGTACATATACTATTATGGTGTGTAGCGCTGGATGTGTAGTACTGATATTTAAGCACCTGTAAGACGCTATTTGTACATGATGTAGCGGAGAGAGGGTATCACCAAGGCACCATCCAATGCATGGCCAGCCTGGTTGGCAGCTGAAGTCTCACAGCAGCTAGAAAACCACAGCTCATATAACAATGCAATATAATAGTAAAACTTCCCCATGACATTCATTTAAAAGAATCATTGTCCTAATTCCTAGCAGGAAATATTTCACAATTAACCACATGGTGGTTTACGAGGGAATTGTATCGCTTAGTCAGTGAGGGACACAAGTGCTAGCACAAGGTGATGCATTAGCTTTCTGGTGGACCAATCTCTATGTATGACAGGGATCTCAAGTCTCCCGGACGTTCAGGGAGTCTCCCGCTATTAGATAGCGGCTCCCTGACACCCGCATGTGAAACAATATATCCCGGAAAGGTTTACTGATAGCAGATCAGAGAGATAAGAGAAGTGACAGGTGACACAGAATTAACCCTTTAGGGTCAAATTGGCTTCTCAAGGAGATATATATGTTAAAGGCATACCTTCTTCTGTCTCATTCAGTAGCTATAGAACTATTGAGAGAGATGTATTTTTTCTAAATACATTTACACATTTAACCCTCCATTTTAATTATATTATTTACCCCAGTGTTAAATTCACACCCCCTGGATGCTTGTTTTTTCCTACAGTGGGGTAGATAATTACACACAGGGTTTTAAAGAATAAACTTCCTGACTCAGACCAAGAGCCGACTCAGTGAGTCAGCAAGTGAATCGAAGCATCCGCGCATGCGCATTGCGCATTGCGCAACCTAAGCTTCGGTTCACTTGCTTCTTGTCAGCTCAGCGAATGAACCGAAGATTTGATTCATGAATCGGTTCATTTGAATGAACTGATTCAAATGAACCGATTCATGTGAAAGATCCGAACTTCCCATCTCTAGTTTACTCGCAATAAACCTTTCTGGCAACCTGTAGCAGCGTCCCCTTCTCGGCGCGTGCGCACAGTGCAAGAAGAAGCCGATGCCGAAGCTGAGCCTGTGCGCGGGATCTCAAAGCGGGAGGAGGGAGGGAGAGGCGGCACTGAGGAGTAGAAGGCGGCGCTGGGCACGAACGGCGATGCGTGCGGCCGGGCACCATGCATCCACAGACCTCCCCTGCTTGGGCACCTTAATTCAATGATTGACAGGTTAGTAAAACCTGTTTTTCCGCAGGATAAAGCCACAAATAGGTTTTATAAGGCCACCTTAGAAATCAGAATGCTACCCTGGACATGAGCATATGTTTAGCTCACAGGGCTTATAGGTGGTGACAGAATCCCTTTAATCATATACATAAATATGATAATTTGGGGCAGGGTAATGAGCCCAGTCCTCCACACCATAGAGCAAAGTGTGCAGATACTGCATATGTTTGTAAAAAGGTAATAAAAAGTTTGTGAAAGAAAAAAAAAAGAAAACCTCCCTGAAATGAGTTTTTGCAGGTTGGGATGTCTGGTATGATATACTGCATACCCTTGGTTTTGTGGTGGCAGTACAGGTATATAACAGTATAATAAGGCTGGGATTAATATATCGATGGCCAGTCTTCAGGATAGCTCACCAATATCAAATTGGAGGGTGTCCAACTCCTGGCACACCTGCCGATCAGCAGACTGAAGCAGCCACGGCACTCTGTAAGGTATATTGTAGAGCGGCTCTGCTTGATATTGCAGCTTAGGCCTGTTCATTTGTATGGGACCGAGCGGCAACTACAAGTTATGTGACCAATGAACATGACATCACTGACTTAGGAAGTGGCCGCAGCGCTCACCAGGGCACCACAGCCTCTTCACACAGCTCATCATCGGGGTGTCAGAAGTCAGACCCCCACCTATCAGATATTGATAACCTATACCTATATTCCCTGTTAGGCATATGGACATTACAGAAGGGTTTCCTGTCCTTCTATGAGCCACAGTGGAATACTACTAGCATTAATGGCTCCCACTTTGGTAGATCCGTACACTTTATGTATTAGGTCCGCCATTTATTTGGAAGGTCAACACTAAGGCTGGCCCTGACCGTATCAATGTATTGTTTGGGGACATGTGACCTCTATGGCCAGTTACTGGCTGCAGTGGTGGAAAATGAAAGGTGGAATCTGATTGGTTGCTATGGGCAACTAAGCCTGTTGTACTTTCCACTAGTTTGATAAATGACCCAATATGTCTTAAGTTTAAACATAGAAGTAACACATTACGGCTGCTGCTAATGGCAATTTATGGAGAGGGATGGGGGAGGAGTGAACACCTGCTGAGTGAGAGAGAGAGGCACAGAGATGCCACTTGTGCTTCTATTAAGTATTCCAATGTCTCACTCCAGTGCTGGAATCCCAGCTACTCTGTACTGTTGCATAATGCTCTTCATGTTGCTGCCGCTTCTGGGGCCGTGCTACAGAAAGATAGGGGAGCAGGATTTTCTCTTCTCCACGTGTGCTTTGTATGGGAGACATCATAGCAACTAGTGTACACCCACTAGCTCAGACAAAACTGACAATTATAGATGGAGAGGGGAAAACTTGGGAGAAATGGAGAATACAAGTCATTTAAAGGGGTTGTCCGGGTTCAGAGCTGAACCCGGACAAACTTATATTTTCACCCAGGCAGCCCCCCTGACAAGAGCATCTGAGCATTTCATGCTCCGATGCTCTCCCTTGCCCTGCGCAGGATAGTGCAGGCCAAGGGCTTTTTTATTTACAACACACTGCTAGGTGGAGGCTATTGCCCAGCAGTGTGTTTGGTATCGTCATATCGTCACCGTCACTGTTTTACAGGCTAGGGCAGCGCTAAAGTCTGCCCATCGGTGCCGGTGACTTCAGCCTCCGCCTGGCAGCCCTAAGGAGAGCCCGGGACGTCACCGGATCTCCTGAAAATGCCTTTACCGTACGCGATTCAGTGCAGGGCAAAGGAGAGCATCGGAGCTCTTTTAAGGGGGGCTGCCTGGGTGAAAATATGGGTATGTCCAGGTTCAGAGCTTCAAGGGGTATTCTGGTTACATTAAGTTATCCCCTATCCACAGATCTTGGTCATTTCTATGGGAGTTCCATATTCCCATAGAAATGAATGGAGTGGTCCCACGCATGCCCAACCAGCTGCTCCGCTCATTTCAGGGGGCTGCAGGGAGTACGAGGCCCCTGTTCTCGTGATCAGTAGAAGTCCCAGTGGTAGGACCACCACTGATCTAATTGTCATCCCCTATTCCCAAACATGGGAGTCACTTTCAAAATCAAAATGCAAAATCTGCCATGTGAACATGCTCTAATTTTTTTCAGATATAGTGCTCCTCATTTACTCACATGACAAGTTTATTTCTAAAAGTCACCTGAAACTAGACTTACACTTGAATAACACGGCAAAAGAAAGGTGGAAGGGAATGGGAATGCTGCAGACAGCAATGCAATATTTCATGGTGCCCATTGAAACAGATGGTGGCCGACCATGGTTTCCCCAATTTCTGCAGATCGGACGTAGCTTTTTGTTATCAGCGGTCCGCTTTGGCCACTAGAGGAGGGTCCTCTCCCCCACAGCGTCCATATGTTCCATTGAGGTGTATGCTCCGAGGTTTCGCTAATTGGACAATCCCTTTAACAGATGAAGAAAGAGTGCTTTGCCCACGGACCATTCTTTTGCTTATTTTACCGAACCTTAAAGCCACAATATTTCTGTAAACTACAATTTGCAGATATTAGGAAGTGAGAAAACTCGGCAACTCCAGTCTCACATCAGCGTAAATCACAACTTCCAGAGTAATACAACTATTACCAGGTTTCGCAACCGTGAGTCATAATTTGGTTAACCATAGCGGTTATGTAGGACTACGGACATCCGCTGTGACTTGGCAAATGTGACTGGATTTTACATAGGACAAATGTGAGAAAAAAAAATAAAGTGTGAAATAGTAACCAGAGAATCTTTTATGTGATCGAGGTTTTGAAATAAAATGCCAGAATTACAGTGGTACAGACTGTCACATGTGAATAAATGCAGCAGGAGGGAAGAGTCCTCAGTGACCAGGTCTGGATGTCAACCGGTATCTGAATAAGCACCACAATTTTAGAAGTTAATTTTCTTATACAATGTCTATGTATGTTGAAGATGTTAGACCGTTACTTTTAAAAACAATACTGCTTGTGACCACTAGGTGGCAATGCAGGCCTCATGCAGCGTTTTCATCTCATACAAGGGCTCATGCACATGAACGTAAGGGCTCAGTGTCAGAACTACTGGCCGCGTGCACTCTGTGCTGCAGATGGGGACCCACTGACTTGAATGGGTCCGCGATCCACAATATACGACCAAAGATAGGACTTCACCTATCTTTTGTGGAGCAGAGGCACGGATTAGAAGCCCACGGAAACACTACGAGGCGCTCCCGGGTCCGTGCCTCCATACGTTTTATCTTTGGCCATAACTTGTGTATCACGGACGCCATATAAGTCAGTGGGTCCGCACCGCAACACGGAGTGCACATGGCCGATGCCCGAGCATTTTGGACCACTAAGCCAGTACTGTCGTGTGCATGAGCCCCAAGGATGGAAATAGCTCGTTCTACTGTGAAGATAGGAATCCGAGAGACGGTAAAGCTTGGCCACTACACTGACCTACAGTTACACTTCAGGAACAGGACTGTTACAGTTTTGCAGATTGCATAATAATAATAATAATAATAATAATAATAATAATAATAATTATAAACTGTGTTTTTAAAAAGGGGCTTCTTATTTTATGGAAATATACCAGTCAGCCATAACATTCCGGCTGGGGGGCTACGTAGCCATGCTGACCGCTGTCTACTCTTAAATGAGCCTTCAAAAAGGCATGTGGGCACCAGAAATGGAACAGGGAGCAATGAAAGTAGGTGGCACAGTCTTTTTCTTTTACATTATGGGTGTGTACGTTGCTTACCTAAGGAAGAGATGGCACCAGGATGCACTATGGGAAGAAGGCAAGCTGGCGGAGGCAGTGTGATGCTCTGGGCAATGTTTTTTAGGTTACTTTCACACTAGCGTTTTTGCTGGATCCGGCAGGGTTCAGCAAAAACGCTTCCGTTGCTGATAATACAACCATCTGCATCCGTTATGAACGGATCCGGTTGTATTATCTGTAACATAGCCAAGACGGATCCGTCATGAACTCCATTGAAAGTCAATGGGGTACAGATCAGTTTTCTATTGTGTCAGCGAAAACGGATCCGTTTTCCCCATCCTAGGACGAAAAGCAAACCGCAGCATGCTGCGGTTTGCTCTCCGGTATGAGAACGGAACAGAATGCATTTTGGAGCACTCCGTTCTGTTACGTTTTGTCCCAATTGACAACAAATGGGGACAAAGCGGAAGCTTTTTTTTCCGGTATTGAGACCCCATGACGGATCTCAATACCGGAAAATATTAACGCTAGTGTGAAAGTAGCCTTACTGGGAAACCTTGGGTCTTGACATTCATGTGGATGTTACACAATGCTAGTTTTAATGTTATGGAGGATTGGGGTAGGTATTATGATGAATTCTGCAACGTCCTAACATATCATGGGATGTTAATGGTCATTATATAACAAAAGAGAGCTATTAAAGTGGAAAGATTACTTTAAAAGAACCCTTTAAATTCTGTATACTGGGCAGAGCTGGAACTGGCTGCACAGTGACCAGGATGTGAGAGACAAGAATTCGGCTTCCTTTCACACCGTGCTCCAAAAACAACAACTGTTCAGGATGGAGGGTCCTGGGACAACGGTCACAGCCAGGATTATTAGAATATGTTCCCACAGCATATTCCGCCCTGAAATCCATGTGGAAACCATGGTAAATCAGTGTTCCACTGTTCCCAATAGGAATCACGTTGTGGTTTATACACCAGCAGATTATGTCCCTTATTGGCACTGAAGCCGTGGTGGATATCCACACATGGTATGGTCGGATCCACGGGATAAATTACAAATCTGCAGCAGAAATCAGAGGGCAAAATTTCTGGCACCAAGCCCACTGCAAACATAATCCCATAATCCTGCACAGCTTGGTTTACATTTAGGAGTCTGGAAAAGTCGTGTCACAGCCACTTTGTGAAATAAAATGGCACATGCAGAGCCAGCATCTTCAGCAGGAAGAACTGGGCAGATCTTAGAGACGACTGGGCTTGAGGGACCCTATGGTGATTCGGGAAAAACTGGGGCTCACTGTGACTGTCACCCACAGGACTGCATATACTTGGAGCCAGCCGTGGTCATATTGGTTGTCCTCTCCACTAAAAAAATGTCCCCCTCTGTAAAAATGCTTTTAACACCTCAATTTTATCATTAGATAAGACTGACTGAAGTTTAAGGCTTAACGTACTTGGCAATCTCAGTCCCATATACAGTGAATGGATCAGTAGTGCACAACTGCGTGATCACAACTCCAATCGGAGGGGTGAGGGACTCAGATTCTCCTGGTCAGTGGTCAGACACTCAGCAATCAGACATGTATCACCAATCCAGCTGAAGCACATTGTTTGTGGGCCAAACCCTTTAAAACCACATCTATCACCAAAAGTTACGACAAGAAACTGGCAGCAGCAGGTTAGTCAATGCGGTAATGAATTCTCTCCTGCAAGGCAATATTATAATTACAAGGCATCTGGTAAAAGTTTTGACCATGCAAAACTGCTGACTAGCAGCTGGGTTGAGAAGGGCAAAAATACTTTTTTTGCGGAGTATTTATTATCAGGAGCAGTATGAATATGAAATTTTATTCCAGCAGGTTCTGCTTCTACAAGTACACCGAGGGTGGAGCTGTGAAGTCTTCTCTGCAGTGAGCTTCTTCACAGCCATGCCCATCTGGTTTGAGTGACAGCTGTAGCATCCAATCAGGAGACCAATACACCTAACAAAGAGCAGACAGCAGAACCTGCCAGAATAAGTTTATATTCTCAATACTCCTGATAAACTCCCCCCCACACACACACACTGCTCTACAGGCCACTACCCATAACTGACAGCAGTTCTGCATGGTCAAAACGGCTGACAGACTCAGTTAAGGTTCAGATATTGTTATCTCAGCATGGTTGGCTCTCCTGCTGTGACTCCTGTTACTTCTGAACTTTTGCTGGGAGTAGTACTTCCATGGAGAACATAACATTCAAATCACCGCCCATATGAATGCACATATACAAACAAACCAAAAAGGATGTAGATATTGATGGGGATGATGATTTGGATCCACACAAGGTCTCTATGACAGCACTGTAAATTACAAAAATTTTAAAATGGCATGTTGTCATCAGAACAAACTTCTGGAAAGTCCCCTGTAAAAAGAAAAACCACAATAATAATCTACAGCTTCATGAATATGACTTAAGAGCGCAAATAACCAAACACACCTTATGATCTATTTCAAGCAAAAAAATCCCAGTAAAACAATTACAGGAAACCAAAGCAAAATAAATAGTGAATCTCGCTCTCGAATCCTGCTGATAACGTCTCCAAAAGGGAAGGAGAGGAAGCATGCGACAGTCTGGCGGCACCTCTCACCGTCTTCAAGGAGACCGGTTATTAATAGTAGAGAATCGCTTGTTCTACTGCAGGTTATAAAAATATCTACAATAAGTGTTGATGTCTTTGAATAGCACAAGACATGTAACACCCCAGAGTGGTATTACCACTTCTGCAACTTGCGACTATCTTTTAGGGTCTAACCTGTATGTCACCTATATATTTATTTCCAGGTCCCTCAAAACTGTGCATTCCTAATAATGTTGTGTAACCGTTCATGTAATTTGCCTGGTTCACCAGCAGGTGGCAGCAAACACAGCACAGAGCTATAGTTAGATAGAATGGAACTCACCATTCCATTCTCCATCCCTTTGGGCAGAAGTGGGCCAGTCCTGCTTTCTACAAGAAAGAGGTGGGGCAGTTCTGGTTTGTTCTACTGTAGTTGAGACTCCATGTTGGAGCTGCCAGGATTTTAACCTACTTTTTGGCTGAACATAAGTCCGACTACAATAGTGAAGTGCAGCATAAAGAGGAAACAAAGACACCAAGTTAGGCTACTTTTACACTAGCGTTTTGGCTTTCCGTTTCTGAGATCCGTCATGGGCTCTCAAAAGCAGTCCAAAACGGATCAGTTTTGACCTAATGCATTCGGAATGGAAAAGGAACCGGGCAGAATGCATCAGTTTGCCTCCGTTCAGTCACCATTCCACTCTGGAGGTGGACACAAACGCTGCCTGCAGTGTTTTGTTGTCCGCTTGATGAAACTGAGCCAAACTGATACAATAGAAAACTGATCAGTCCCCCATTGACTTTCAGTGGTGTTCATGACAGACCATCATGGCTATAAAAGACATAATACAATCGGATCCGTTCATGACGGATGCATGCGGTTGTATTATTGTAACTGAAGCGTTTTTGCAGATCCATGACGGATCCAAAAAAAATGCTAGTGTGAAAGTAGCCTCAGCTTGTCAGTACAGCAGAGTGAGGGAAAGATATAGCAGAATTGAGTTTGCCTGCCAGTTTGATGCTAAAGCCTGCTGGGACTAAGACAAAGCTTGAAGACTGTTTCTGATGAATGTTTATTCAAGTAAAGCTGCTGTTCAACTACATACAAGGTCTGGACTCAATCTTTATTTCTAATCCCTCAATTATTCCCTCTATTTATTGCTTCGGAGCCAAAGCCTGGGGTCCAGCCGTATCCAGGTAGGAGCACCATGACACACAGAGACATTTTAGGCCGCATTATACCACTCAGCATTTCCTAAACCTTGGACGTTATATAAATGGCCCTAGGGGGAGGCGCCCGTTGCAGACACCTGAGTCTGTAGAATAGTAACAAAATGTGTGCCCATACACAGAGGAGGCAGCCAGGCTGAATCTTGACCCACGTGGTCTTATACATCACAAAAATGTGCCCTTGTTTATCAAAGCAAACAATGAGATGATGGCACACCCCCATAATACAGTGACTTTTTAATATTCTCCAATAAAAAAAAAATTAAAAAAATGTTTTATATGTTTCCTCGTTCTAAAAAATTCTGAAGAGAAAGATTGTCCATGATCAGGATTTTTCCTATTAACGGGCTGTGCCTGGTATTGCAACTCATCATTCGATACAGTCAGATAATGGCCCCTTCCATGAGCTCAGATTTTAGATGTGTAAATAATTAAAAAAACATTGTCATAAAACAGTCAACCCTTTGGGCCATGGCGCCAGTTGATGTACAATTAACTCTCCATTAACATTAATTAATTATTTCTGAAGCTCAGAACCAAGACCGCACAGTACAATCCTCCTAACAGGAGCAGAACTTCTGATGTGCATGGTAAATGGACCTGGAACAAACACTAGTCTGTGACGTGCCTAATGCCAATATAACTTCAGAGTTTTATTGCTTGAAATCATGCAGGGCACCATTATACCTAAAATTAGACAGGTGGCGTCAGACATGAAGCTATAAAAGTGACTTCAACCATTTATATAGTTGGCACCAATAATGGAACCAAGGTACTGAAAGCATTTGTCGCCCAGCTTTCCTCGAGTCTCCACCCAAACTAAAAGTGCATTTTCACTGGATGCCTCTGTATGGAAGAGTGTAGTATGCTGCGCTATTCTATGCGGTAAAAAAAAAAAGGCAGAAGTCCCGGCAGATGTTACCGACCACAAGCATTATTTTGACCCTCCGTTTGTATAATGGAGGCCTATGGGTCCATTAAACCTATGGGAGCTCTGTTGGAAAAGAGACCACTATTAGGTAGGCGGAGTTCTGACCACTGGGACCCCCACAATCATGAGAATGAATGAGTGAGCGGCAGGTCGAGCTCTGCTATGCTGCTCCATTTGTTCTCTGTGAGACTGTCGGGGATAGCCGAGTACAGCGCCGTCCAGCTATTTTAGGCAGTCCCATAGAGATGAATGAAGTGGCAGTGCGCATGCTCAACCTGCTGCTCCATTCATTTCAGGAAGCCCATGTGGTGTATTGCCCCTATTCTCGTGATTTGTCTCATGGATAGGGGAAAAGCTGATATAACCAGACTACCCCATTAACTAAGTGTCCATTCTTGGCTGCCAGCAATATGGCTATGACATCAATGTAAAAAAGATCTCTGGTTTGCTCTCTGGCATTAGGAATGTCTCATGTATACTCCAATGATGCAACGAAACCTCAGGAATTAGGGCACAGTTATGACGAGACATGCTAAACTGCTGTCAGATTCCAAGAGCCGCCATAGAGAGAACATAAAAACACAAGACATATAGAAAACTAGAACGCTAAATAACTCTTTGGTTTAAAGGGTTGTTCCCATCTGGGGTACTGATGGCATATCTCTAGATAGGTGCGGGTCCCCGACATGGGAGCCATCTCTAGAATGGGAGTTCTGAATATACCCAAGTGCTTGCCCGTCTATTTTAGTGTTGATCACGAATATTCGAATTTTTATCGCAAATATAGGTACTTCGAAAATTCGCGAATATTTCGAATATAGTGGTATACATTCGTAATTTCGAATATTAGATTTTTTTTTTTAAATCAGTACACATGATCCCTCCCTGCTTCTAGCTTGTGGGCCAATAAGAAGGCTGCAATATACTTGACTTTAGGAGTAGTGTTGTTTGCGAATTTTGCTCTATATTCTTATTTTTTCGAATATTCGCAAAAAAACGAATATAGAGCAATTTAGCTAATATAGTGCTAGAATCTTTTTTTATAGTTGTAATTTTTTTCTCATCTGAAGTTCAGATTGGAAAAAAATTACAACTATTAGACAAAGAAGATTATAGCACTATATTAGCTAAATTGCTCTATATTCGTTTTTTTCGAATATTCGCTATATTGCTATATATTCTTGTTTTAGAATATTACGAATATTCGAAAAAACAAAGTTATAGCAATATAGCGAATATTCGAAAAAAACAAACGAATATAGAGCAATTTAGCTAATATAGTGCTATAATATTCTTTGTCTAAAAGTTGAAAAATTCGCAATAAAAATTCGAAAATTCTAATACGAAAATTCGCATATTACACGATCATTACCTTGCCGATTTTTTGAGTAAAAAAAAAATCGTACAATATAACGAATATTCAAATTTGCGAATATTCGACGAATATTCTACAAAATATTCGCGAATTCGAATATGACCCCTGTCGCTCATCACTAGTCTATTTCCAGCAGTCCTGTAATAGAGAGGTGGCTGCACATGCTTAGTGCGATCTCCTTCACTTCGGGAACCTTGTTCTCTAGCTTGGAGCAGGTTCCAGAAGTGGGATCCACACCTATTAGACATTCATTGCATAGCCTAGCGATATGCCATCAATGTGCCAGACGGGCCAACCTCTTTAATGGTGAGTTTTTGGTCAAGGTAAAATCACGCCATTACTGTGGTGATGCTACTTCATTGTTCTCCTACAAAAAACAAGGTCATAGACGACTGCCCTGAAAAACATCTTGCATCGCATCATTGTGGTCACAATAATACCGCGACTGTGGATCTCCAAAACTCCCCGTGTAGCACTAACAGCATTACCGTGTATTAATACTATAATAGAAGTTCCGCCAAATGCCATTATATTTTTTTGCAGGTAAACACGATAATTCCAGAACAGGGTGGCATTTCAAAAATGCAGCCTGACTCAGACCCTGGCAGCCGCATGACCTACTCCATAGAGCAACACCCACGCTCTGCCAAGACTCATCCACCCTCAAAAAAAAATAAAGTTAACACTAAATTAGGAAAATGTTTCAAAATGTGCGTCTCGGAAGACTGAACACACAAAAGAGGAGACCGTACTCCTAAATCACAGCACAAACTCAATGTTCATCACTGCAGAAATAGCTACTGGCAGGCCTCAAAGGGCACCTTCCAACAAAAAAAGTTAAGTTGGCCATTTTGTACCATTTGCTAAATTTTTGTTACGACTGTACTCAGGAAATGTAGTAGGACTCAACAGCTTTAGGGGGGATTCCAACTAAATACACTTTCTGTTCTGACATATAGACACAGAGGGGGGTTGTCAATGACCAAATCCAAAAGGCTTCTATGCTTTATAGAACGTAGGACCCCTGCTAGTGCTGAGAATTCAGTTACTGGAAACCAGTAACCAAATCCTTTAAATCCTAGTGCCTAGATGTTTGGCGCTCCTTAAAGGGATTTTTTAAAATCATATATTAAAAGGAAATCTGTCACCAGTATAATCGCTATTGAAGTAAAGCCGTGGCCTAATAGCACTTAGTACTTTATTTCCAGATGTGTCTTTGTTCCAGTAATAAATAGATGTTTTTAATCCAGTTTATTTGGAATGCAAATGAGCCAGTAAGGTGCCCAAAGGGGCGTCACTCTTGCAGGAAAGAGCCCAGACACGCCCCCTGCCACAATGTGTCCACCCACCCCTCCTACATCACATTCAAGCCATAACTCTGCCCCCCTTTTCCCTGCTCCCAGTATGAGGGCGGGCTTGGCACTAGCAGGGGGCGTGCCTGGGCTCCTTCCTGCAAGAGTGACGTCCCTCTGGACACCTTACTGGATCATTTGCATAAAAAAATTTGTCTATTTTCACACTTCCGTTTTGGCTTTCCGTTTGTGAGATCCATTCAGGGCTCTCACAAGTGGTCAGTTTTGCCCTAATGCATTCTGAATGGAAAAGGATCCGCTCAGAATGCATCAGTTTGCCTCCGAACAGTTACCATTCCGCTCTGGAGGCGGACACTGCCTGCAGCGTTTTGGTGTCTGTCTGATGAAACTGAGCCACAATGGCACACAATGTAAGTCAATGAGGACGGATCCGTTTTCTCTGACACAATCTGGCACAATAAAAAAAGGGATCCGTCCTCCATTGACTTTCAATAGTGTTGACGACGGATCGGTCTTGGCTATGATAAAGATAATACAAACGGATTCATTCTGAACAGATGCAGACGGTTGTATTAGGCTACTTTCACACTAGCGTCGAGGCTCCGCTTGTGAGCTCCGTTTGAAGGGTCTCACAAGCGGCCCCGAACGCATCCGTCCAGCTACCAATGCATTCTGAGTGGACGCGGATCCACTGAGAATGCATCCGTCTGCCAGCGTTCAGCCTCCGCTCCGCTCAGTGAGCGGACACCTGAACGCTGCTTGCAGCGTTCGGGTGTCCGCCTGGCCGTGTGGAGGCAAACGGATTCGTCCAGACTTACAATGCAAGTCAATGGGGACGGATCCGTTTGAAGTTGACACAATATGGCTCAATTTTCAAACGGATCCGTCCCCCATTGACTTTCAATGTAAAGTCTGGACGGATCCGTCTGAACAACTTTCAGACTTAGAATTTTTCTAAACTATAATGCAGACGGATCCGTTCTGAACGGATCCAAACGTCTGCATTATAGGAGAGGATCCGTCTGTGCAGACACCAGACGGATCCGCCCTGAACGCTAGTGTGAAAGTAGCCTTATCTGAACGGATCTTGCACAAAACGCGAGTGTGAAAGTAGCTATTGATCTCTAGATAGGTGCTAAAAGATCTATTGTTGAAACAAAGGCACATCTACAAATAAGGTACTGAGTGCTATTAGGCTATGGCTTTACTTCAATAGTGATTTCCTTTAACAGTGTGTGTGAATACTCTATGTGTGTGTGTGTATATATATATATATATACACAGTACAGACCAAAAGTTTGGACACACCTCATTCAAAGAGTTTTCTTTATTTTCATGACTATGAAGGCATCAAAACTATGAATTAACACATGTGGAATTATATACTTAACAAACAAGTGTGAAACAACTGAAAATATGTCATATTCTAGGTGCTTCAAAGTAGCCACCTTTTGCTTTGATTACTGCTTTGCACACTCTTGGCATTCTCTTGATGAGCTTCAAGAGGTAGTCACCCGAAATGGTCTTCCAACAGTCTTGAAGGAGTTCCCAGAGATGCTTAGCACTTGTTGGCCCTTTTGCCTTCACTCTGCGGTCCAGCTCACCCCAAACCATCTCGATTGGGTTCAGGTCCGGTGACTGTGGAGGCCAGATCATCTGGCGCAGCACCCCATCACTCTCCTTCATGGTCAAATAGCCCTTACTTTCAACGTTTTCCCAATTTTTCGGCTGACTGACCGACCTTCATTTCTTAAAGTAATGATGGCCACTCGTTTTTCTTTACTTGGCTGCTTTTTTCTTGCCATAATACAAATTCTAACAGTCTATTCAATAGGACTATCAGCTGTGTATCCACCTGACTTCTCCTCAACGCAACTGATGGTCCCAACCCCATTTATAAGGCAAGAAATCCCACTTATTAAACCTGACAGGGCACACCTGTGAAGGGAAAACCATTTCAGGGGACTACCTCTTGAAGCTCATCAAGAGAATGCCAAGAGTGTGCAAAGCAGTAATCAAAGCAAAAGGTGGCTACTTTGAAGAACCTAGATTATGACATATTTTCAGTTGTTTCACACTTGTTTGTTATGTATATAATTCCACATGTGTTAATTCATAGTTTTGATGCCTTCATAGTCATGAAAATAAAGAAAACTCTTTGAATGAGAAGGTGTGTCCAAACTTTTGGTCTGTACTGTATATATATAATATTTTTTTTTTTTTTTTCATAAAAAAACAGGTGGATGGTTTTCTGGATATCATTTTATGAAGTCACTCCATGTATTCTACTTCCTATATTGGCTCTTTAACTTCCTCTTTGTTGGAACTTTTAGCATGGCAAACAGCCTCTCCTAACTTATCCACTCAAACCATCGGTGAGACCAAAGAGGGAAAGGGATGAGTGAATTAAGTAGAGCCTCATACCCATGGACGTAGCAATAGGCTCATGGGCCCTGGTGCAAATGTTCAGCTTGGGCCCCTGCTCCCTCAGTGCTTTGTGGCCAGGGGCAGGGAAGCACATAGCCTTCGTTCTGCCTGAAGCAAACATTAAAATGGCAACTCCTCTTCCCCCCCCATGCCAAATTCTTGACCTAACCCCTTCCCTCCAGCCAGAGGTGTAACTTGACCAGCATGCACTTTCTATCATACCAGTGCCTTCTTATGTGGCACAATGGTCTTTGGGGCCCCTCAGGCTCCTGGGCCCGGTAGCGACTGCTACCTCTGCCTCCCCTATAGCTACGCCCCTGCTCATACCTTATTACACTGATAAGTGCAATGCTCTTCTGTGGTCATCTTTGTCTAGGCCTATTAAGAGAACAATAGAGCTGTCATATTGTTATCCCAACTGTACACCTACCATTATCATGAGGATTACCCTTCAGATAACAGCTTCCCCTAGCAGCAATGATAAACTGACAATAGATTTCCTGTCTATATAGAAGGTCTTATCATTTGCATTGCCTGCTACAGAAAAACATTTTGTTTTTAGTTTTCAGTGGCACAGTACTGACAAAATAAAAGAGAAACTGACAATATGGAGTTTAAAAAAAAAAAAAACTTTGATGGAATTGCCTCTTTAAAGTTTATCTCAGCACCTATGTAGGGGATCCGGATGAAATATCCCCCACCAATATTATCTTCTTGCTTGTCCAAATGACATGGACAGCTACAAATGGAAAGGTATATTTTGGTGATATTCCAATTTTAATTGTACCCACCATAACATTCCTGCACTACTTTGCTCACAGAATGTAGAAAAACATGGTGCCTTTCTTTCAGAAACAGCTCCACGCTGGTCCATGGGCCGTGCCTGGTATTGCAGAGCAGCTCTATAGAAGTGAAAGGGTCTGAGATGCAATACAACACACATCCTGTGGATAGGCGTGGCACTGTTTTTGGAAGTAATCAGCCATTTTTTTATAAGGCCTAGTTCACACGATCATATGGCTTTTATAGTTTTTTGCGGTCCGTTTTTCACGAATCCGTTGTTCCGTTTTTGAGTTCCGTTGTGTTTCCGTTTTTCCGTTCGCCATGTACAGTATACAGTAATTACATAGAAAAAATTGGGCTGGGCATAACATTTTCAATAGATGGTTCAGCAAAAACGGAACGGATATGGAAGACATACGGATGTATTTCCGTATGTGTTCCGTTTTTTTGCGGACCCATTGACTTGAATGGAGCCACGGAACGCGATTTGCTGCCAAATATAGGACATGTTCTATCTTTCAACGGAACGGAAAAAACGGAAATACGGAAACTGAATGCTTACGGAACACATTCCGTTTTTAATGCGGAACCATTGAAATGAATGGTTCCGTATACGGAACACAAAAAAACGGCCCGTACACTCGCAAAAAAAACTATTGTGTGAACTAGGCCTAATTCTATACAACCCCTTTAAAGTGGCATTCTGCGAAGTAATACTGATTTATGGCATATCCTATGGAAATTATAATAACCCTTGACCTACTAGAGAACAATTCAAAGGTGGCACTACTGTGTGGCTACTATGCCTTTTTAACTTTAAAGGGGTTGTTCACTTTTGTAGAGCTTTTCTACAGACCCCACAGTGTGGCTGGACCCACAGTGTATTCATACTTGATCCCCACCACTGGATTCTGGCTCCAACGTTGCCCTGCAGGTGCCGGATTTCCCAGAGTTGACAACCAGATGCTGACATGGATCACGTGATCACTGCACCCAATGATGTGGCACGTCACTGGGTCACATGCCACCACTGCAGCTAGTCATTGGCTGTGTCGGTCATGTGACCCGCCTCAGGCCAGATGTTGACAGGGGGAGACCCAGCCTCTACAGAGTCGGCAGGGAAGCGATCGAACCAGAACCCAGCGTCTGGGATCAGGCAAATATGATTCCCTTTTTCAAAAATTTGTGACTGCTCCCATCCCTTGGCTGAACTTGATGGACTTATGTCTTTTTTTCAACCGTATTAACTATGATAAATATTCGGCCACAGTGTGGGGTCTGTAGAAAAGCTCTACATGGGCGAGCAACCCCTTTAAAAAAATATAGTGGTTATCCCCCAATAAACTGTAGGGAAATAGCAATGGGAATAATCCAACCAAGAATGCAACATTTATAAAGAGATCTGCTAATGAGTCATGTGTTGGATTTCATGAACACATTCCATGCTTGGTAATCTATTCATACAGAGATTTGGATACCGATTATAGCAAACAAAACTGGATTTGTCGCAGTGAACAGTGTTTGGATTTAAAGGGAATCCGTCACACCGATTTTGGACTATTATCTAGAGCAATACATGAGTAGTCCTGCAGATATGGAATCCAGATCACATTTTTTTATTTTCCTACTGCCCCCTGTTCCCCTCCACTGTCAGCATTCAAAGCTGCACTGAAACACACATTCTGGACTGCTGTGCTAACATAATGGAGGGGACTCATGCGCATGCACAGCAGTCCTGGCAATGTACTTCAATGCAGCTCTGGGCGCTGACAATGGAGGGGGAACAGGGGGCAGTAGGAAAATAAAAAGTAGCGATCTGGACTCCACACCTGCAGTACTACTGATTGGAGTGACAGATTCCCTTTAAAAAGAGTCTATCACCAGTTCCCCTTACATTGGGGAATCAATAATGGTATCGAACAGATCCACCAAAAGCCACAAGAAAGCATGTTCTAGAGTTGTAAACCAATCACAGACCATCTTGCTGTGCTATTCCATCTGGAACGCCACAAAAATGCCAAGAAATGCCTCTTTGGGCTAAATGAGCATAAAACCGCCTGGTTGGTGGGATTGTTGGCAACTATGCTGTATGTTACAGGGATTTATAAAAAATAAAAAAAAAAGAAAGAAGAAAAAAAGGGTACTTTCACACTTGCGGCAGAGGATTCCGGCAATCTGGACGCAAACGGATGCATTTGTGAGACTGATCCGGATGCGGATCCATCTCACAAATACATTGCAATACCGGATCCGTCTTTCCGGTTGTCATCTGGAAAAACGGATCCGGTATTAATTATTTTCACAAATTTAATGGTCTGCGCACGCACGGACGGAAAAAACTGATCCGTTTTGCTGGAACACTTGGGGCTGGATCCGGCATTAATACATTTCAAAGGAAATTAATGCCAGATCCGGCATTCTGGCAAGTGTTCAGGACTTTTGGCCGGAGAGAAAACTTCAGCATGCTGCAGTATTTTCTCCGGCCAAAAAACGTGAGAGGGACTGAACTGATGCATCCTGAACGGATTGCTCTCCTTTCAGAATGCATTAGGATAAAACTGATCAGTTCTTTTGCGGTAATAAGCCCCTAGGACGGAAATCTATACCGGAAAACAAAAAAGCAAGTGTGAAAGTACCCTAAATAAATAAATAAATAAATAAATAAAAACCCACCACAGGCTGTATGTGGTAATACATCTCAGCGGAGCTTAGCTGGAATGCCAACACCTCTCTGTGGGGTGATTAACCGAGAGGAGTCATAGGACCAGCAGAGTCCATCAGAATAAGATCAGAGTTGTATTACAAAAGGGATTCATTCCTTAGAGTAAAGAAGCATCTACAGTAACAAATGAAAAGCTCTGAGTCTGTTGCATAGAGCCAACCATGATGCTATGTTGTCAATGTACCCAAGTCACATTATTGAGAAGAAGCCTCAGCAATAAAATTGACCAAACAAATGACTGTTTAGCCATAGTCTCACGATGGGGGTGTAAAATACGGCGATTATGGACATCACGGCTTCTCTCAGTGAACAAGTGTTTTCTACACCTTATGTACGTATTATGTACGTATATACACAGTTATGGGTTGAAAGTTGCAGTACAAGTATGTGCCTTCAAGAAAAAAGAAAAAGAAAAAGAAAAAAAAGACATACAACTTTATATCTTCTTGGCTCACAATTAAGAAACAAGATCATTCAAGAAGAACATGCTTAATTTCATATGGACTTCAGGCCGGGCAGAAACCAATGATATGATGGTGGCCCAAAAAAAAGTCTTAACCCATTATTTCTCTAGCATCTCTGTTTTGGAGAACCTCCAGCAAGATTTACATCCATGTGTGTAGCTGCTCTTTTTCACAGTTTGTACTTTAAAGGGGTTGTCTCACCTAAGACATTGGTGGAATATCACTTGGATATTCCACCAATGTCAGATAGGAGAGGGTCCCACCTCTGGGACCTGAACCTATCTCCAGAACAGGACACCTCGAAGTGAACAGAGGACAGCCATGCATGTGCGGCCACCCTCAATTTATTTCTATGGGAGTATGGCTCTGCTTTTTCCGACAGTCCCATAGAAGTGAATGAAGCGGTGGCCGCGCTTGCTCAGTGCACTCTCCATTTATGTCTATGGGATTTCCAAAAATAGCCAAGGGAATTTGCTTGGATATTTTCGTAACTCCCACAGAAATTAATGAAGCGCACTCTGCGCATGCCCGTGCATATGGGTGGGCATTTCAGGGGTCGGATAACCCCTTTAACTGTAAAGCTTCACATCAGCAACTGGCATTCATCATGTAGATGCAGTAAATACAAGGCACTTACTAATGTATTGTGATTGTCCATATTGCCTCCTTTATTACATTTTACACCGCTCGTTTCCAGGGATTATGGCCACCCTGCAATCTAGAAACAGTGGCTGTGCTTACACACTATAGGAAAAAGCAGAGGCCTATAGTCTGCAAGCACGACCACCGCTGCTAGATTACAGGGTGGTCATAACCCCAGGATACGAAAAGTGTATAATGTAATGGAAAAATTAATCCAGCCAGCAAAGAAAATATGGACAATCACAATACATTAGTAAGTGTCTTGTATTAACTTTGTCTACATGATAAATGCCATTTACTGAAGTGAGACAACCCCTTTAAGGTTCACTGGCCCTTTAATTGGTCCTTTTAATAACAGATCTGTCAGTAGACAGTCAGTAGAAAAAGATCTAGCAGACACTGGTTTAACGGCTCTTCTCTGGAAATCTCCATCATTACAAAAGAGACTTAAGGGAATTAAAAACCCACTGACCAAGGAAACAGTTAGAAAATGGCACACATTAAATTCTTCTCTTCATTTTCTTCCGGAGTTAACAAGGGAATCGCCAGCTATATGTATAATCCCTAAGGAAAGGTCATATTGGCTGAAGAAGCTTAAAGGGAACCTGTCACCAGGATTTTGTGCATAGAGCTGGGGACATGGGCTGCTAGATGGCCACTAGCACATCTGCAATACCCAGTCCCCACAGCTCTCTGCGCTTTTATTGTGTTAAAAAAGAGTTTTGATAAATATGCAAATGACCTGATATGTGTCCTGTATCCGGAGAGGAGTCAAGCAGAAAGGAGCCCAGCACCGCCCCGCGTCCTCTGAATCTCCTCCTTGCTGGCTGACGTCACAGAGCTGGAGCGCCGAAATCTCGCGATGCGCGAGCTAGCGCATGCGTAGTTCGTTCCCTGTACTGATGCCAGTACAGGGAATAATCATGATGCCGACACTGCGCATGCGCTAGCTCGCGCATCGCGAGATTTCGGCGCTCCAGCTCTGTGACGTCAGCCAGCAAGGAGGAGATTCGGAGGACGCAGGGCGGTGCTGGGCTCCTTTCTGCTTGACTCCTCTCCGGATACAGGACTCATATCAGGTCATTTGCATATTGATCAAAACTGTTTTTTAATACAATAAAAGCGCAGAGAGCTATGGGGACTGGGTATTGCAGATGTGCTAGCGGCCATCTAGCAGCCCATGTCTCCAGCTCTATGCACAAAATCCTGGTGACAGGTTCTCTTTAAATCCGGTCCGTCGGGAGATGATATCCCTCTAAAAGCTCTCTGGTTTAAAGGGAGACCCATTAGCAGAATAGACTTAGGTAGACTCATCACCTCACCATACATTCCCGATAAAGAATACAATAGTTTGGTCCACCTGCTTAAAAATTTTGAAATCCGTATTCAGCCATCATGACATCAACGAATGGTGGTACAAAATAATTAAATCTAAAATCCCGGCGCCCCATATATTGTCAAAATGCTATAAGCTAATAAATTCCCCATTACAGGAACCAGTGTTTTGTTCTAAGTGGAATAAGGAACTTCAACATAAGCTCACTGAGTCACAAAAACGTAGTCATCAAAAATGCTTTCTCCAATTCTCCGGCATATAATTATAAAATTACAGCCCGTTGGTACAAGACCCCGGTACTACTTCACAGATACAATCCGGAGATCTCTGATTTATGCTGGAGATGCAGACAAGGCACAGGAAATTATGCACATCTTTGGTTTTCATGTCCAATTCTCTCCTTGTTCTGGGAGGGCATTTGTAAAATTATTAATAAGGTATTTAGATCTGATGTCAAACTGTCGATAAACATGGTTTTATTCAACATTTCTAACACACATCAACAATGTGTGAAATCAGATTTATGCACGTTAATCCTAAACTCTGCAAAGATACTGATTCCTAGACGGTGGCTTCAGAAAAACCCACCTACTCTAGGTGAATGGTTCGCCAAGTTCACCAAAGTATGCGAATTTGAAAAAAAGAGATGGAATTCGGTCCACAACCCTGAGAAATTCCTCAAGATCTGGAAGAAATGGTTACAATCTTTGGAAAAAGATGTCATCTTACCTCTTTTATAATGTTTTGGGACTCTAAATTGCAATGTCTGGACTGCAGCTGACACATTGAATTGCTAGTCTTCACCCCACCCTCATTCTCCTATATCTTCCCTTCCCCTCCCTTCTTTCTCTTTTACACCTGATTTGATCTCATAATCTATTTGATTATTATGTTATGTACATTCTAGGATCCTTTTGATCATACTATGATACTTGATCTAGGTTCTTATATGTTTTTTACTTGTTCTATACAAATGGAATAATGTAATTCCATCTGTATCAAAATATACATAAACACATAATTTACACAGATCTGTCATTAGTTAATGGGGAAACGGAATGTGTTCCTGTGTATTCTTTCTGTGCAGCTCGCGCTGGGGTTACCTTGTCTTCCTCTTCCCTCTGCAGGCACTCCTGGGCCTTCCTCCGCAGCTCTTCCTGAACAGCCCGGGCGTATTCAGAATCTAACTCCTCTCTACAGCCACAAAAACAAAACCAATGATTCATCCACAGCAAAGTATCAAAAGTATCTCCATCGACGGAAAACTTAAAAAATCAACTACTGAGGTTATTCAACGAAGTCACGTACGACTTCGAGAACAACTTACTTCGGCTCATCAGAGCCCATACATTCTAACACTATACAGAGACTAATCTTTGTACAGTATTATTCCAAAGTTTTGAACGAAGCGACTTTGTATTGAGCATCCGAAGCTCACTTCGCTCAACTCTAGAATTAACCCACAAGTAAATAACGGTGTTCTTTCAGATGGAATCATTTAAATAAATGCCGCCCTGTATATACAGTACATTTTAGGTGTACACTGTTTATGGTTTTCTAGGGCATAAAGGCTGAAATTGAGTGTGGATCAATTAGAGGACATTATTACTTATTAGGGGGGTATGCAGAGGCAATATTACTGTGTAGAGCACTATCACTCTGTGGGTTACAAAATCTGGCACTTTTACTATGTGCTGCACTGTAACCATCTGGTGCACTATATATATCTATGTGGCACTATTTTGGGGGGCAATTATAGTTATGACCTTATTTATGAAGCACAGTTGATAGTGGCATCTTGCCACACAGCAGTAGGTACAGTAAAAGGCAATGGAGACATGCAGGAGAGAGAGCATGTGTAGTTTAGGAAAAGTTATGGTGGGTGCTGACAAAGTGAAGAGCCTCTGCTGCAAACTCTGCAGAAGTCATGGATGGAAGAAGTCATCATGGTGGTCTGGGCCAGATGGAAAAGAAGGGAAACATGAATGACTCCAGTCAGAGAACATGTGGATCAAATGTAAGTCACTGTACTGTAATCCCATATATGGTCTGCTGAGCTCTGTATAACCTGTATCTACCACTATATGGTCACTGTGTGGTGGCAATACTGGTCTTTGTATGGTATGTTTTTCAGTAAAAGCATGGTAATATTAAGTCCATATTTAGTGATAATGGTAGTGGTGATACTTTGTTGTGGCCCATTCAGGCCACTGATATGTTTAGCTGTCCATTTTGCATAACCCCTAGCTATGCCTTTGGGTATATACTTTTCTCCAGAAACAGCACCACGTGTGTCTATAGGCTGCGCCTGGTATTGCAGCTGAGCCCAATAACTTTAATGCTGCAATATCAGAAAAGGCCTATGAACACAAGTGGCACTAAAAAGCCCTTTCTTCTGATTTTATAAAACTCCTTTAAAGGGAACCTGTCATCAACTTTATGCTGACCTCACTGATGGCACCATAAAATAGTGACAGAAATGCTGATTTCAGCGATGTGTCAATGATGAGCTAAAAGTAAGTGGTTGCTGAGAACCAGCATCATAATCACTGCAGCCCAGGCCTTGAAAAGAGTCAAATCTACCTGAGAAGAGTCCTGGTTATTCCTAATCTCCTGCTCTCTCGCCCATCTGCTGATGGTTGGCAGTTCTCTCCTAGAGAGAAAGGGAGAAAACTAGGTACTAGACTGTCAGTCATCAGCAGGTGGGCAGGAGAGCAGGAATTCATGACTAACCAGGACTCTTCTCATTGTGATGTTAGTTCTCGGCAACCACTTACTGTTAACTTATAAATGACCGACCGCTGAAATCAACTCACCTGTCTCTACTTTATTCTGCAGTTAGTATGGGCAGCATAAAGTTGATGACAGGTTCCCTTTAAAGTTATCAACTCACATTTGCTTCTGTTGTTCGAGGCTGAAGACTTTGCTCTGTTGATCTTCTTCATCCTGAAGCTTCTTAGCTATTCGGATGTCCTTTTGCACCAGCTTATTCTTCCGGACGTTGGAGGCATAGTGCTGCTCAACTGAAAATTATACAGACATGTACAGAGGTGAGGCGAGAGGCATGACTCCAAAATAAAAATACAGTTCTAATGAGAATGTGTAGTCGTCATGAGGCAACTAATTAGAGGGGGGGGGGATTTAAAAGTCATTTGCCCAGCCCCCCGAGGATAGGAACCCCAGGATCTACTTCAAACTACTCAGCATAACATTATATGGGAATTCACATGCACATAGTAAAAATAAGGTAATTTTATATTTTTTCTACATACAACTATATATTACTCTATAATATGTGACTTCAAATATCTGCTTGTGCCTTGAGAGCCGACATTGTAGTGATTTAGTTTTGTACATTACTTTTAGCCCCGTGGGTATAGGTGCGGGTTCAGTGCACGCGACACAATTGCATTGCTGGTTGAGAATTTTATATTTTTTATATTATATGGGAATGGAAACTTATGTGGTTGCCCCTCTATGGTGGCGATATGAGTCCTGTATATGTCAGTACCATCTTGTCACTATATGGCGGCATTATGTGGGCTGAAATGATAAGAAAAACAAGCAGGGAGGGGGGAACCATGCTTCTTGCCTTGGGCGAAATTTTCTTTAAAACCTGCCCTGAACACGAACAGTCAGGATTAGTTAATTTGTTCAAGATATCTGATTTTATTACCAAACTATCTTGGTTTCTTACAACTTACTTTCTTGTTCTTGCAGGCAATGAGCCAGTGCACCATCTTCAAGAACGGCAAAATCCCGGCAAACTAAAACAATACAAAAGAGAGGAAAAACAAAAATCAGAATAATACACTGTTTTCCACAAAAGAGGATTATGAAACAAAAAGCCTCTAAATCTACATGAGCAGTCTCAGACTAGTCTGCACATCAGATTGAGCCTTTAAAGTCAGCCTATAGTGCCTACACCAATCTGCAATACAGTCCAGAGCTGGCTGGTATTGGGAACAATCAACAAGCTTGCTGTCAGACACTTTGCAGTGGAACAGTTGTTTTTTCCCCATACATTCTAGCTCCGTAAAGACAATGCAGGGAATGTTGGGAGTTTCAGCTCTGACACCGGCAGAATTGGGAATGGTGTCTGGAGTGTAATACCGGCTATAAATCATAAGTAATGTATTTACAGAGCGAGTCAACTTTATCTAGCTTACAGGGGTTCTCCGAGGCTTTACCTACCTACCCTTCTGTCGCACCAGTGATTCCGCAATCGCGGTTGTGATCAAGTGACTGTTCGACTGACTAATGTACAAGCAGCTGAACAGGAAGAAAGAGGAGCACATTCGGTTGGGACGGGTGGTCACACGATCACGGAATCGGAAGAACGACGGAAAGGCAAATACCGCTAAAACTATCTCCCTTACACAGGTTAGCTGAAACAGATTATTTAGGTAAAGCCCAGGAGGACCTCTTGAACCCCATGTTCAAACTGTTGCCTAAGGATGAAGATTTACTTTAATACCAAGGGTCAGGAATACAATGGCCAAGTGCAGCGATCAAGAGTGGAAAAAACATGTAAGAGATAAATGTGGCTCATATGCCACGTGAGAACCCAGGTTCGACCTGTGTCTTACCAGCTGATGTGAAACTACAGCTCTCAGTATGTCCAGACAGGCTGGGAGTTGTAGTTTCCCAACTGCTGGAAACCACTGTTGCAGATCTACAGCTTTACTTTAACCAAAGTTTTTTTTTTTTTTTTTAGAAAAGTTGGACTACAGAAAAAAAAAAAACTAAGTCTAAGTTGGTTTCTATGGTGTAGTACACACAACTTCAAGCAATGTTAGTGGCCTGCGCCCTGGCACAAAAAGAAAAAAAACTTGGAGTTGGAATGAAAACAAGCAGAAGCAAAAGGAGGAATGTTCCCACTGTGCTCAAACAATGGAGAAGATAAAATACAAGAGCAGGCAAGCGATTTCCTGCGGCCATTTATAGGACGGTGTGAAGGTCCGCACTGCACGTATTGGCTCCACTACATACAGGACATAATAATGTAATATATATATATATTATTAGCGTCAAAATGCAGTTAAAGACCAATTGTCTGATCCGGCTTTAGACAATCCCTTTTTCTGATACACTGATCATGGGATGACCTCCTGCTTAGAACGTCAGTGATCAGCTGTAACTGCGGGGAATCCTGACAGCAAGTGTTCTATCTGCTTGTGGCGCCATCACAGGAGAAATGAGACATTGCACAGTTCCTTCAAAAATTGCTTGGCTTTGAGATTTCCCTAATTCACTACAGAACGGTCCCCCCCCCCCCCCCCCCCGGTTTTCCTAGAAATAAAGTGAAACACGACGCATATCTGCAAGTTTCATACATGTGTTTTTATTTACACAGTGAAAAAACTGGTCATCATTTTCAAGATCTCTACTTGCTGTCAATGAAGCATTCATTGTTTACATTCACGGGGTGAAATCCCTTCCTGATCATATTGATACGGAGCATGCAACAAGGTTAAGCTCCGATATGCTTAAAGGAGTTGTCTCCCTTCAGCAAATAGCATTTATCATGTAGAG
Source organism: Bufo bufo (assembly GCF_905171765.1). Classification (NCBI taxonomy): domain Eukaryota; kingdom Metazoa; phylum Chordata; class Amphibia; order Anura; family Bufonidae; genus Bufo; species Bufo bufo. The sequence continues at coordinate 124,177,216 of NC_053389.1, forward strand.
GAAGTTAATACAAGGCACTTACTAATGTGTTGGGATTGTCCATATTGTCTCCTTTGCTGGTTTGATTTATTTTCCATCACATTATACACTGCTCGTTTTAGAGGTTATGACCACCCAACAATCCAGCAGCGGTGGTCGTGCATACACACTATAGGAAAAAGCACCAGCCTCTCTGGTGGCCAGGAGTGTGCATAGGCCGGCACCTTTTCCTATAGTGTACAAACACGACCACGCTGCTGGATTTCTGGGTGGTCGCAGCTCCTAGATATGAACAGTGTATAATGTGATGGAAAAATGAATCCAGCCATCAAAGGAGGCAATATGGATAATTATACGTAGGTAAGTGGCTTGCATTAACTTAACTGCCTTCATGATAAGTGTCTTCTGCTGAAGTGAGACAACCCCTTTAAGGCTAGGTTCACATCTGTGTTGAGTAAATCGGATAGTCTGTTCCGGAAGAGGAGCAGACTACCAGAATAACCGTATCCAGCATAGCCAGACATCGCCAGGGCCCACTGGATCTCCTTTCACTATAATGGGATCCGGAAGTCACACCGGAAAAGGGGCGGATTATAGTGAATTGGGGTTAGGATGGGCCCTAGCAGTGTTCAGCGATTTGGTAATTCCAGTTGTCAGCTCCTCTGCTGGAACCAGGGGCGGATTGGCCATAGACCGCCTGAGCCCTCCTCACAGCCGGCCAGTGGAAGTTTTTGAGGATGTATTTTGTGCTTTTGGCAGCAGTATTTTGTGATGGACTGTGGTATTTGGCTCTGTTGGGGTGGTATAATGTGCCACAATAAGTTATTGCTGGCCTGCCTTCCATCAATCTGGACCAGACTACAAAATAGGGCCACTTTTAGTATTTTTTCCAGGGCCACTTCCCAGTCCACCCCTGGCCAGAACAGACTACCAAATTTACAGAACGCAGATGTGGGCATAGTCCCAAATGTAACTGAACCTCATTTAACATATCAGAAGGTCTTGATAAGTGGGTGTGCAAATGCTGAGACCCCCCCTCCCTTCCCCAGACAAATCGCTAAAAGCCCTCACACGAAGTGCTTGTTGCTGAAGACAGGATCAACAGAAAGTCTAGGAGCCCATCTCCACTCCTTCAGCAGCAAAGAGAGACAGTGCCCTATCTGAGCCCTTCCAGCTCCATAGTTTAGCGATCGGTGGGGACCTCTGCACTCAGACCCTCACCGATCATAGCCTTTGATCTGTCACTATGATATATCAAAATTTTTAAAGAGGACCTTTCACAACTCTTGACATGTCTGTTTTAATAGCTTCATGCATTCCCCACGTACTAACAATTCTTGTCCCATTCCTCTATTATTTCTACTAGAAGTTATGAATGAATTGCTAGCAGTCTGCAGTAAGGGTACAGAGGGGAGGTAACAAGTTGGGGGGGGGGGGGGGGGTGTACCTGCACAGACTGAAAATGGCAGCACTGATTGGATAGAGTGAGTCTGTGCAGGTACCCCCCCCCCCCCAACTTGTTACTTCCCCTTTGTAACCTTACTGCAGACTGCTAGCAATTCATTCATAACTTCAAGTAGAAATAATAAAGGAATGGCACAACAGAGACGTAAGAATAGATGCTCCAGAACTGGTATTACGTGGGGAATGCATGGAGCTATTAAAACAGGCCTGTCAGGAGCGGTGAAAGATCCTCTTTAAGAAGGTACAGATACAATTCAGGCAGACATCTGTCTGCAAATTTAGACAACCTCTTTAAGACCCCTATACAAATTATATAAATATCAGCCGAACCCACCAATTTTGAAAGAGCCCCACAACCAGCTACTGTGTATAGGGGTGTCCCAATGCTCCCCCAAAGCCAGATGTCAAGGGAAAGAAGGAACTGGTGTGCTGAATTTCAACATGCCCGACCCTTTTGTTCTCACAGGAGATATGTTGCCTCCAGAGGTGTCTGTAAGCGGCTTTCTCCTCTCTATGTAGAACACCTACACATTTAGGGTCCATTCACACATCCGCAATTCTATTCCGCATTTTGCGGAACGGAATTGCGGACCCATACATTTCTATGGGGCCACACAACGTGCGGCCCTGATTGGAATTGCGGACCCGGGTCCGCAATTCCGATCCTGTAAAAAATAGAACATGTCCAATTCTTGTCCGCAATAGCGGACAAGAATAGGCATATTCTCTTAATGCCGGCAATGTGCGGTCCGCAAAATGCGGAACGCACATTGCCGCTGTCCATGTTTTGCGGATCCGCAAAACACACACGAATGTGTGAATGGACTCTTAGCTGAAGCATGAGCAGATATTGTATGACAGGCGTAGAGTCAGAAAGAACAGCCTCGGATACACCAGAATCCAGCCGCCAGCTCTACCCTGGAAACAGATCAAGGCCATACTTCCAGAATCTATGTTGTCTACATGTTTAGATCTGTATCTGGAAAACCTGGAAAGTAATCGGTATGTACAGAGCATGTGACTAATAATCCCTCAGTTGTTCCTCCTATGTGCGGCTTAATGCACCATTCACACTTAGGTGACTAAAGCAGACATTACGGTGTCATAGGGGTTGTTACTTAGCTGTCCACAGCAGCTGAATGACATACTACACCACAGACTACAGACATGAGAGCTAAAGTGGTATTCAGGGGGCTTGAAGAGGTTGCCTGGGATAAGAAAAATAAGGGGTATAATTTTTTTCCAGACACAGCACCACTCTTGTCCAATGGTTATGTTTGGTATTGCAGCTTAGTCTCAGTCAATGCGGATGAGCTTTAAAAGGGCATCTGTCAGCAGTTTTTTACCTATGAAACTGGCTGACCTGTTACATGTGCACTTGGCAGCTAACGGCATCTGTGTTGGTCCCATTTTCATATGTGCCCTCAATACTGAGAAAAATGATGTTTTAATATATGAAAATGAGGCTCTAAGAGCAATGGGGGCATTGCCTTTACACCTAGAGGCTCTGTTCTCTCTGCAACTGTCTCGCCCTCTGCACCTTGAATGATAGGTGCATGCGTGATGATGCATTCCCTGCCTGGCCCTGTCAAAGTGCAAAGGGAGTTGCAGTTGCAGAGAGAGCAGAGTCTCTAGGTGTAAAGGCAATGCCCCTGTTGCGCCTAGAGGTTCATTTAGATATAATAAAACACCATTTTTTTTTAGCAACATGGGACCAACACAGATGCCTTCAGCTGCCAAGCGCACATGTAACAGGTCAGCCAGTTTCATAGGTACAAATCTGCTGACAGATGCCCTTTAATGCCATACACAAACCATGGACAAGTGCAAACTCTTCTCCTAATCTCAGATAACACCTTCAAACATTGATGGCCTAGCCTTACTACTATCTAATTGGCAGATCCTTGGGATCCCCAGCGATCAGCCTAAGGGGCCATGGTGCTCCTTCACTGTTCACACAGGTACAGCCTTGCATGCAAGACCGTCCCTGCGTTGCTGACCTATAGAAGTACACACAGCCTCCAATATGGACAATTAATGGTGCTGATCCTCACCGGTCAAACACTGATGGCCTATGCTAAGCATACATCAACAGTATTTAAAGGTGTACAAAAAGGGGGTTCCTCCAAAAAGGGCACCACACCTGTCAGAATCCGACATGTGTGGTAGTGTTTTGGGAGGAATACAGCCATTGTGTACAAATCTTGGAAAATCCCTTAAAATTTCCTTCTGGTCATGTGCACCTGCGCTTGTGACCATGTTGGTCTACACTATAGTTCTGGCATTACCTTCTTGAACAAGAAAGAAAAATGCATTGTGAAGAGTTTTTTATTCCATTTACAATGCTTCATCTGAGGTTACAAACTACTGGAGCAGATGCAGACATCATTCTATCGGAGGTGCAGAGGAGCAGACACTGGGGTTATAGTAAGAGGTCCTGTTATGGAGCAGATGCAGATATCATTCTATCGGAGGTGCAGAGGAGCAGACACTGGGGTTATAGTGAGAGGTCCTGTTATAGATGCAGAAATCATTCTATCGGAGGTGCAGAGGAGCAGACACTAGGGTTATAGTGAGAGGTCCTGTTATAGATGCAGATATCATTCTATCGGAGGTGCAGAGGAGCAGACACTGGGGTTATAGTGAGAGGTCCTGTTATGGAGCAGATGAAGATATCATTCTATCGGAGGTGCAGAGGAGCAGACACTGGGGTTATAGTGAGAGGTCCTGTTATAGATGCAGATATCATTCTATCGGAGGTGCAGAGGAGCAGACACTGGGGTTATAGTGAGAGGTCCTGTTATAGATGCAGATATCATTCTATCGGAGGTGCAGAGGAGCAGACACTAGGGTTATAGTGAGAGGTCCTGTTATAGATGCAGATATCATTCTATCGGAGGTGCAGAGGAGCAGACACTGGGGTTATAGTGAGAGGTCCTGTTATAGATGCAGATATCATTCTATCGGAGGTGCAGAGGAGCAGACACTAGGGTTATGGTGACAGGTCCTGTTATGGAGCAGATGCAGATATTCTAAGAGAGGTGCAGAGGAGGAGACACTAGGGTTATGGTGAAAGGATGATATCTGCATCTATAATAGGACCTCTCACCATAACCCTAGTGTCTGACCCTCTGCACCTCCGATAGAATGGTTGCTACATCTGCTCCATAACAGGACCCCTCACCATAACCCTAGTGTCTGCTCCTCTGATAGGATGATTTCTGCATCTATAACAGGACACTAGGGTTATGGTGAGGGGTCCTGTTATGGAGCAGATGCAGAAATCATTCTATCGGAGGTGCAGATGGTCCGACTAGAAGGTTATGGTGAGGGGTCCTGTTACGGACAGATGCAAAGGATGAAGAGCTCGGTATGGCCTTGCCAGGGAGCAGCACACATAAACCTTTGTACCCTCCAGCAGATGTTCGGTGAGATCATGTTAAAAAGCATAAATGAAAGGACTTTAGAGATGGACGGACTGCCCGCTGCCCACGGGGACTGCAGTGAGGTCATGGAATCATCGCAAACTGCCAAACCACTCTATTACTCTGCCCGGTCCCCGGAGACAGGACTTCATTTATAAAGTACTGGAGCAGGGGGAATTAACTCTTAACCTGCTGGCGGAAATGACTCGCACATTCCCCAACCCCCCCCCCCCCCCCCTCGGTTCAGCATATATGGATGTAGCAGACACACACACTTGGTGAGTTATCACGTCTAATTAATGCGTTATGACTGACTGTTAAAGGTGGATTTAGACGAAGCAATAATCGTCCAGATTTGGCCATCTAAATGTGCCACCGGTCACACGATGAACGAGCAAAACGCTCATCTATAGGGTGATCCGGTCGTTCATGCAAGTGTGATTCGTCGGCAAGGGCACAGTGGCGTACTAAGAGGGGGCGTGGGGGCGGTTCGCCCCAGGTGCCGACTCTCAGGGGATGCCAGAAGCAATGAGTGCGTCCATCAATACAGATGGAAGCGCTCATCGCTGGGAGCTGCGGTCCTGTCCCCCACCACTCAGGCATTCAGGCCGGAGGGGTACAGAATGGTGAAGCAGGAAGACTTCTCTCCGCTCCACCATTCAGCCTGCAGGCACAGATCGTGCTGCCAGCCTGTGTGGGTGGAGCCTGCAGCTCGGAAATCTGCATAAGCTCCGCCCAGACAGTGCTGCAGAGCAATCTGTGCCTGCAGGGAATAGAGGTATGTGAGCTTTAGGAATGGGACAAGGTGAGTAGTTACTGTTTGTTTTGTTTTTTTAATACAGAGTGGGCACAGAGGGCTTTATTACTATGGAGGGGGAACAGAGGGCATTACTACTAGAGGGGGCACAGAGGGCTTTACTAATGTGAAGGGGGCATAATGGGCATTTCTACTATGGAGGGGGCACAGAGCCAGAGGGCATTACTACAATAAAGGGGCACAGTGGGCATTATTACTGTGAAAGGGGCACAGTGGGCATTATAACTGTGAAGGGGCACAATGGGGATTTCTACTATGGAGGGGGCACAGAGGGCATTACTAGCACAGTGGGCATTACTACTATTAAGGGGGCACAATGGGCATTATTACTGTAAAGGGGGCACAATGGGCATTACTATGAAGGGAGCACAGTGGGCATTATTACTATAAAGGGGGCACAGTGGAGATTATTACTATGAAGGGAGCCCAATGGGGATTATTACTGTGAAGGAAGCCCAATGGGGATTATTACTGTGAGGGAGGAACAAAGAGGGCATTACAACTGTGAAAGGGGCAAAGAGGGCATACCTACTGTGAGCGGGCACAATGTGGGCATAACTACTGTGTAGGGGCACACATCTGTACAAAACTACTGTGAAGGTTGTACAATGAGGGCAATACTACTGTGAGGGGGTACAATTTTTTTTAAAGTATGGGGGATTGATGTGCCAGAGAAAGGACCCGCCCCGGGTGCCAAACACCCTAGGCACGCCACTGCAAGGGCAACAAATATTTTCTTTTATTCAGTTTGATGCATTTCATGCCAGGGCCATAGGTTCAGCGTATGCACCGAACGTAGTGACAAAAAAATAAGTGATCAGTTCCTGGGAAAGCTGTGTGCCAGTCAATATGGCCATTATTCCAGCTCCCTCAGGAGGTCGTCACTTAGCTTTCCTATAGTCCTGAATGTTAAATCCTATAGGTTATGCAGGCATACAGGGGTAGGGGTTGTATGAAGTTTTCAGGTATCGGAGAAAATTGGGCGATTGTTGCTCCTGTGGGTTGAGCAATGTTGTCAGGCCCATTAGATGTAACTCTGGCTCTCACTGCCACGGCTGGGAATCGGTTACTGTTTGTTTTCTAGAAAAGCGCAGAGTAGTGAGCGTCCGGGCTGTTATTTTGGTGTCAGCTGCACTTACAGATTCAGCCAACGCTTGGTATCAGCAGCTGGCACCAAACCAAGCTAAACAGTCATCACAAGTGATAAATTAATCTTTTCCTCTTCGTTCTGGTACAAGTCTGATAGATATAATTAGTTTCTGCTGAACAGTAACAGACAAAAGGTACCCGTATGTTTTAGTATGGCTGCCAACCAATCAGAACATGAGGCCTACCCTCAACAGTCGCACGGATCGCAGTTTCCAACCTAAGTTTAGATTTTATTTATTTTTTTATAGACAATTTATCCAAAAATTTAATTTTTTTTATGCAGAAATTGGAAAACTACTCAACTATAGGTAATATATACCGTATTTTTCGCCCCATAAGACGCATTAGCGCAAAAATCTCCCTGTGTCTTATTAGTCACCCATTACTTTATGGAAGCACTCATTAGTACCGGAGGACCAGGAAGCGGTCAAGGCTCTGTACTCACCGCTTCAGGGTCCTCAGCTGTGCTGTGGCTGCGCACAGCGTGAGGGCGCTCTGTGACCTCACGCTGTGCACCTCAGTTCACAGCACAGCTGGCGGCAGGAAGAGCAGGAGGAGCGCCGTAGGTGAGGGGCAGCGGCGTCCGGAGCAGGAGAGGTGGATTTTTTATTTTATCTGATCTGAGGCTGGGGGCTGCATACATGAGGCCGGGGGCTCCAGGCTGCATACATGAGGCTGGGGGGAGGGGAGTATCTGAGGTCTGATTGAGGGTCTTATTAACATTGGGGGTCTGATCTGAGGTCTAATGAAAAATATTTTTTCCTACTGTCCTCCTCTAAAACATAGGTGCGTCTTTTAGGGTGAAAAATACGGTAATACATGTCTATAGGTCAGATACTAATACTAAACGCATTACCAGCATTTATTATAAACTCTAAAACGATGAGAATTAGGTAATCAAAGTGACCTGCTCAAATACCACCAGCATCAACAAAACATTACGGACACATCTAATTTTTTTTCACGGGCACTGGAAAAAAGTCCTCTATTTTTATAGACTGACCAGGACTTTCTGGACGGTTGACAACCCTGATCAAGTTACATAAGGGGCCACTCAGCTTTCCCAGGAACAGATATCATTTAGAAACATTTGAAAGAAAACTGTTTTTGGTGGAAGGTTTTAATTAAAGAACTACTTGGACCCTTACATTTTATGAGGGACTGTGCTTAGAGAGTCAATAGAGAAGGTTCACAAATAAGAATTGGACCTGGTCAACCTCAGATTGTTGAGGTAAAAATGACTCCTTGAAGGGTAGAAATAGTCCCAGGCTGATGCATAAACATATTAGAGAAATTACATTACCATCTTATTAAACCGATTCCACTTTTGTGAGGGGAGCGGGCATAATTTATTTATTTATTTTTTTCCAGGAAATTTTCAGGATCCTTTGACATAATGCAGAAGATTTCTTAGATTTCCTACAGAACATTAACCCACTTAACAAAAGGCAGAAAAAAAGCGAAAAAAAAAAACAAAAAAACTCCACACAACTCAATAGGGTCAGATCCTGGAATTTAAAGGGCAAGTTTCCTCTCTCTCGCTCTTTGACACCATTAAAAACATAAAGAGAAACGAAAATACACGAGGGGCCTTTAAATAAAACAACAGTAAGAGGACACATACACTTTATTCACTTTTGGGCTTTTAACTGCTTCACAGTGAAGGATAGTCCTTTGAAGCGTGCATATCATTTTAAGGAGAAAAAAAAAACACGCAATGTACCTGCTAATGAAGGGAGTATTCCAATATCAGACTATATTGCTATAAATACTAGAAACAAATTCTGCGATATCACTGTCCATGCCCTTCCATCCGCGAGCCCCCCAAAATTTACAGATTCTGCCTGGTAACCAAAAAGGACCACAAACTGGCGGCCACTCAAACTTTCCTGCCTCTGAGTGATGCAAATAAGAGGCTCCAATTTCCTGAGCATCTGGTACCATTCAGTAAAGGCCTGGAGTCAACGGCAATTATTCTGTCTTGTCCATATACAAATGGTCTGCGACATATGTCAGATCCAGCCAGGAAATGCGCCATTTATAATATACTGCGGATAAAGACATATAGATGTTGTATATATACACATGAGTTACTATACTACCGCCACACTGTGCAAATGTTTGGATGTGTCTGGTCACTGGTCTCTTGTAACGTATCTAGATTATTTTGGCATATGCTTGCCCCAAGAAGTCTACGAAAAGCATCAACATAGCGACTGGTTCTACACTAAACATGGTTCCACAAAAACATTTGCGCAAATCGTGAGCAACTTGCTGTCACGCGGCTACTTTAGGTCTATGATTTGGCTGTAAAAACACCAACAAATCGCAGAAGTGTTGCAGGTTAGTCGCAGTCGTACACAACTCGCATTGTGGTCTAGGAGGGTAAAGTTGTATTCAACTTGGGACATTTTATGACTGCCGCAGCAGAGCCCCATCATTAGATGCGACATTGAGATCTTCACGACACGTGCCGCCGTGCAGCCCCTGCCTTAGGGCTCATGCACAAACAGCAGGTCCGCTATATATGGTCACCTCCATGTGCTCACCTCATCACGGATGCGGACCCATTCTCTTGAATGTGTCAGCAATCCGTAAGGTTTGGTGCGGAACCGCATGGAAGCACTACGGTGTGCTTCCGCAGGTTTTCTCTCCGTGCCTCCGCACCGCAAAAAGAAAAATAGAACATGTTCTATTCTCCAATTACTCTACAGATTTTTCATACGTTTTCGGCTCCAGGTTATTTGCACGTCACGCGGATATATTGCGGTGTAGCAGGGCAGCCATAGGAATGAATGGGGTCTAGGTGCGACTCGCATGTTGTGACCGCAGCTTCAACATTGCTGCATTTTTTTGTGATTCGCGAAACAGAACAAATGTGCGTGTTGCACTGCAACCTCATTCATTCCTATAGCTGCCCTGCTACACGGCAATACTTGGGCGCGATACGTGTAACGCCCAAAATCACAGAGGAGCTGTACTCTTATTCTTAAGGATCTAGCTGCATATTTTAAAAGACGCTGGCAGAGACACAGTGTCAGATTTGGCCTTAAACGAAGTGGAGGTGCGATTGGAAAAAGAGCAAGTCTGCCAGCATGTAACACAGGGACGGGAAACTGGACTCTGGGCCCAAGCGACAAAACAGGCTTTTTTCCACTTTAGAAGAAAGGAAAATCTCACAGCACAGGCGGTTTTTCGAAATTTCTCTGTAACAGTTCATCAGTACATAATAACAGAACAGAAAACCTGCAGATGTAGCAGAGCTGAGATTGTGATTTTGTGCTACGCATCATTGTAGTCTATTACCTGTCGATGGCACTATCACTGCAGGTACAGCTACTCATCATCACTGAGGCCTCTTGGCCCTTACCGCATCTTCTCACGTATTAACACTGCAAAACCCAGAACCCCCTTGGATTAAAGTGAACTGAACGTGGAACACTGAACAGTAATATGGCGATCTACGTTTGCGCACTAGAACTGGACATTTTTGTAGCCTCTTGCCCATTTATGACCATGACCGGCGATGGCTTCCACACAACCCCCTCCGAATTAGTCATTTATGGTATGTCTATTGTAGGACAACCAGAAGTAGGGCAAACGGCTGAGCGGTACACAATACTGCTCTCTGGCTTTTCTGTCACAGCTGCAGAATATCGCATCCGCTTGTAGACAGGTGCAATGCTATTCTTAAGCAATGGACCACGATGAGATACAGTGCTGGTGTATGATGACTAGTGATGAAAGCTTTGGCTCATAGATCCGAAGTTGCTTCGGTCAAAACTTAGTTTGAATACTGATACAGAGATCCGTCTCCGTACAGTATTCAAATGTATGAGCTCCGGCGCGTTGAAATGAGTTATCACCCAAGTCTCGCAAGAGGGAATCACAATAACTTCGGTATTCGATTTTTTAAAGGCGGCTTCAGTACCGGCTTTGTAACCAAGTTTTAAAATGGTTTTCAAGTTGAAAAATCAAATCCCGAAGTTATTGTGATTCCCCTCGCCGGAGCCCATACATTTTAAATGCTGTACAGCAGGGGTGGGGAACCTTTTTGCTGCCGAGGGCCATTTGGATATTTGTAACATCATTCGCGGGCCATACAAAATTCTCAACTTAAAAATGTGACTGCTGTATTTGGTCAAACATATAACTGACTACGGGATTAGTTACAGAAATTGTGCTTTGATTAAAAAAAAATCTAGAGCGCTGTATTTTTGTAGCATAAAAAGCTGCCTGTACATATATATATATATATATATATATATATATATATATATATATATATATATATGTACATAGAGTACAGGTGCCATTTTGACCATAATTTTTTAAGTTCAGAATGTTATATATTTAGTTTTTATTTTGGCATTAATGGAAGCTCATCCCAGGGGGGTGCAGAGAGGGGTTCACCCAGCTTTAACTCTCCCTGCCTTTGTCCCTTTCTCAGCCTCAGATCTGCCCCCCCAGCCTCAAATCAGACTCCCATCAGACCTCTCAGCCTCAGAATAGACCCCAATCAGACCCTCCCTAGCTTCAGATCAGGCTCCCATCAGACCCCCAGCCTCAGATCAGACCCCCAGCCTCAGATCACACCCCCAGCCTCAGATCACACCCCCATCAACCTCCCCCAGCCTCAGATCAGCCCCCCCTAGCCTCAGATCCAAACCCCCATCAGACCCCCCCAGCATCAGATCAGACCACCATCAGACCCTCCCCACCCTCCATTAGCCTCAGATCAGCCCCAATCAGACATTTAAAAAGGGAACCTGTCACCGGGATTTTGGGTATAGAGCTGAGGACATAGGTTGCTAGATGGCCGCTAGCATATCCGCAATACCCAGTCCCCATAGCTCTGTGTGCTTTTATTGTGTAAAAAAATCGATTTGATACATATGCAAATTAACCGGAGATGAGTCCTGTATGTGAGACGAGTCAGGGACAGGACTCATCTCAGGTTAATTTGCATATGTATCAAATCGTTTTTTTTTGCACAATAAAAGCACACAGAGCTATGGGGACTGGGTATTGCGGATGTGCTAGTGGCCATCTAGCAACTCATGTCCTCAGCTCTATACCCAAAATCCTGGTGACAGGTTCCCTTTAAAATAAATAAATTAACTTAGCTCTCCAGCTCCAGACGGCGCTACCTCTTTGCAGATTCACTTACCCTCCCTGGTCTTCTTCCCGCCGCGCTGTACTGTGACCTGACAGCGCACAGCGTCAGGTCATAGTGTGCGTCTACGTGCACTACATCCTGACGCTGTATGTGTCAGGACACAGTGCGGGGCTGGAAGAAGGCCAGGGAAGGTGAGGACAGACAGTGCAGTTCTCACCTTCCTGTGCCTTTCACATGCTAATTAGCATTTTCACAATATGTTCTGGCAGGGGGCCACATCAAATGATCCCACGTGCCGGAGGTTCCCCACCCCTGCTCTACGGAGACGGGTCTCCGTACAGCATTAAAACAAAGTCTTGGGCGAATCAACTTCGGATCTTGGATCCGAAGCTCGATTTGCTCATCCCTAATGAGGACACTGGTGTACATGTGGTACATGTGCAGCACTATACTAAGTGAAGATAGAATGGCCCACGTGACAACTCCTTAGGCCACCCCGTAAATGGTATGGAGCAGTCTGACCACAAGTTACATATGAGATTACCATTAATTGCCAGGCTACAGCTGGCCTTGCTATTTGGAAAAACGGCAAGCACCGATGCAGCCCTGCAGGTACAGGTGTGGCCCCGCAAATTAGAAGTAATTCACTTACGGTTCCCACACCTTGGGGCACATTTATCAAAAAATGGGGCCGCAAAAGATGCGGACAGCACTCAGTGTACTGTCCGCATCCGTTGCATCGTTCCGTGGCCCCGGAAAAAATATATAGCATGTCCTATTCTTGTCCGTTTAGCAGACAAGAATACGCATTTCTACAATGGGCCGTCCATTCTGTTCCGCAAATTGCGGAAGGCACACGGGTGGCTTCCGTTTTTTGCGGATCCGCAGTTTGTGGACCGCAAAAAACGGAACGGTCGTGTGCATGAGGCCTTAGGCCACACTTCAGTTATTTAAACAGTTAGGCTGCGTTCACACGGGCGAGTATTCCGCGCGGGTGCAATGCGGTAGGTGAACGCATTGCACCCGCACTGAATCCGGACCCATTAACTTCAATGGGGCTGTGCAGATGAGCGGTGATTTTCACGCATCACTTGTGCGTTGCGTGAAAATTGCAGCATGCTCTATATTCTGCGTTTTTCACGCAACGCAGGCCCCATAGAAGTGAATGGGGTTGCGTGAAAATCGCAAGCATCCGCAAGCAAGTGCGGATGCGGTGCGATTTTCACGCATGGTTGCTAGGTGACAGTCTATTCACTATATTATTTTCCCTTATAACATGGTTATAAGGGAAAATAATAGCATTCTGAAAACAGAATGCTTAGTACAAGGTCAATTGAGGGTTAAAAATAATAAAAAAAATTAACTCACCAAAGGTCCTTTAGCCCATAGTGTATCTTTTAAAGAACTAAAGACCGGGACTTACGCGAACAAGAGGAGAAGGTGAGTTAATTTTTTTTTATTATTTTTAACCCCTCCAGCGCTGTTTTACTATGCATTCTGTATTCAGAATGCTATTATTTTCCCTTATAACCATGTTATAAGGGAAAATAATAACATCTACACAACCCCGATCCCAAACCTGAACTTCTGTGAAGAAGTTCGGGTCTGGGTACCACAGTCGATTTTTTATCACGCGCGTGCAAAACACATTGCACCCGCGCGATAAAAACTGAACATCGGAACGCAATCGCAGTCAAAACTGACTGCAATTGCATTCGTACTCGCGCGGGTTTGCCGCAACACACCGGGACGCATCCGGAACTAATCCGGACACGCTCGTGTGAACCCAGCCTTATTGTGAGCCAAAACCAGGTGCAGATCTAAAACACAATGGGGGAGATTTATCAATTTATCGCTCAAATACTTTGATTTTAATACTATTTCTGTACAGTATTAAAATGTATTGGCTCCATGTTTGGCCAAAGTTTGTTCTGCCCGAAGTCACATTTTAATGCTGTATGATCCGAAGGTCGATTCACTCAAGCCTAAAATCTTGGAAGGTGGAATTCTTTACATTACACCTGATCTCTGTGTAGGCTTCAGTACTGGTTTTGGCTCAGAATAACTGATGGAAATAACTGACCAAATAACTGAAGTGTGAACTGGGCCTCATTGGCAACGCCTGTCTTAGTTTGTGTCTCATTTATAATCCCTTAATAAATCAGGTTTTTCTGTTTTGGTTTAAAAGGTCCATTCACACGTCCGCAAAATGGGTCCGCATCCGTTCCGCAATTTTGCGGAACAGGTTGGGACCCATTTATTTTCAATGAAGCCGGAATGTGCTGTCCGCATCCGCATTTGTGGATCCGCACTTCCGGATCTGCACTTCCGTTCCGCAAAAAAATAGAACATGTCCTATTTTTGTCTGCAATTGCGGACAAGAAAAGGCATTTTCTATGAGAATGCCAGCGATGTGCGGTCCGCAAAATGCGGAATGCACATTGCCAGTGTCCATGTTTTGCGGATCGGCAAAACACATACGGACGTGCGAATGGACCCTAAGCCGGACATCTAGTGGTTGTTCTCTCATAAGACAGGTTCATATTCACCAAGACTGGTCTCATTGGTTAGTGCATAAAAAAAAATTGTGCAGGTGACTGGAAAGGAAGGAGTTGCATCTCTATAGTCTCTTTCGATGAAAAAAAAATAAAAAATAATGCGCAAGTTCACCTTCAAAACAGACAGAAAAAATAAGCCTGGTCAGGAGTGGAGTAGAAATAAGGCTGTTTATGTTGTGCAATTCAGACGCACCTACATAAATAGGTAGGAAAAAGCTTGAAAACTTCTGCATTAGTCTTAAAACTCATAATAGGCATAACAGGTGCAAATGCCTCCAAAACAGGCGCAAAATCAGTTGCTAAATGAGACTTAAAAAAATGAGACAGTTGGGAACATTTCACTCATGAAAGCAGGCGCAGACACTATAAAGTCAAGGGGCCACATTTACTACAGTTGTACATACTCTACACAGGCCAAAGGACCCTTTTAAATAAGCCATCTCTGATCTACTGGTTGGTTGAGAAGCCTCCCCTAACCTCATGTTCAGTAGGCTCTTTATTAGGTACTTTTACTTTTCAGGCAGTATTAGGGCTCTTTCACACAAGCGGATGCTGTGCGGGTAATCTGCTGCGTGAAAGAAAGCCAAGCCACACTCTGGACAGCAGAGACACGGAGCAGTAACAGGATTGATAACGCTCTTTGCCTCTGTGACCTTTTTACTACAAAATCACAGCGAGATAAAATTGTCACTGTGATTTTGTAGTAAAAAGATTACAGAGAGGCACAGAGCGTTATCAATCCTGTTAATGCTCCGTGTCTCTGCTGTCCGGAACGGGGCCTGGCTCTCTTCGTTTGTAAGGCCACCTGCACACGGGTGCTGGTGAACGTACATAAGATCCACACTAATTTCCGTGCGGATATATGTGCGTTTCTGCAGCATATCAGCACCAAAATTCTGCAATGTCCAATTTTGCCTTTTGGCGCACATTTGATGCCGTTTGCCACAGATCTCACTCTTCCAGGGTGAAATCCACAACTAGCTAAAACCGCAAACATAACATTTTCAATGGGTCCGCAAATCCAGAGATGCGGAACGGAAGAACGGAACGGAACACTACAGAGTGCTTTCTGGGGTTCCGTGCTTCCGCACTGCAAAAAAAATAGAACTTGCTCTATCTTTTTGCGGAACGGAAGGATCACGGACCCATGCAAGTGAATGGGTCTGCAATCCCCATGCGCCTTCCCCACGGATGGTGCCCATGCATTGTGAACCGCAATTTGCGGTCCACAGCACTGGCACGGGCTTCACACGTTCGTGTTAACGAGCCCTAAATCAGCAAACATGATTGACATGCCGAGGATTTGGAAATCCTCATAGCAGGTCAATTTCCGCTCAGAAAAAAGTCTGCAAAGTGTACATCAGATTGGTCTATTCTCATACACGTTGCTGGTACTGTACTACGCTGCGTTTTTTCCATATGGGAATCTGTGCAATCCGCAAGTGTGCAGGCACGCTTAATGTTTACTGTATACGGTCTCCTTTGTAGAGGCGGTGGAATGGGATGAACAATTGTAATTACACTGCACCGCCGCTACAAGAGAGCTAGTGTGCAGGTAAACATTGAAGAGGACACAATGCTTGCACATGCGTCACCGACCCTTCAAGCAGCTGACTGGCAGGAGTGATAGGAGTCAGGCCCCTGCTGATGGGATTTTGATGACCTATCCTGGGGAGTAGACCGACAATCCCTTTAACATTAGTTGTGACTTGAAATGATCCTTAAAGGCTATATACAGCTTTGGGGGCAATTTTTTCTATTATTGCATCGTACTCATTTTGAGCTAAAAAAAAAAAATCATTGTTTCAAATTTTTAGCCCTTTTCTCTGTATAGCCTTGAGATTCTCTAGTAGCAGGATCTGTATTTTAACTTTGTTCCACACCTTTTGGTAATTTTGTAAGGTTTATTAGATAATTTGGTAAGGTTTATTAGATAATTTGGTAAGGTTTATTAGATAATTTGGTAAGGTTTATTACATGACTGGCACAAAGTGAAAGTACGATTTACACAGCTAGACAGATAACCCTTTGTGACAGAACGGCTGAGTATTTTTAATAAAGACCAAATAGGAAGAAAACGCATTCCAAAAATTTTTTTAAAAAATGGTCCCTTTCGTGCAGCAAGTCTACACCGTTGTACAATACCGGCAAAGTGAATGAGCCTTCTCAGTCACATGTGGCAGAAAAATCTGCAGCACAAACTGACCTCCGGATTTTAAATCTGCAGCATGTCAATTTATAACGCGGATTACAATGTAAAAATGAAACTACATCTAATCTGCAGCTTTTCTGCAACCAAATCTGCAGGGTGTAAATGCACCCTTTGGTGCATTTTTTTTCTGTTGCAGATTTTCTATTGCAGAAAATCCGCAGCTAATCAGTCACTTGTCAAACCAGCCTTAAAGGGGTATTCCGGTAGATACAAGTTGGGACCCCCTACTGATCATGAGAACGGCGGCCCTGTACCCCCCTGCTGCTCTCCTAAAATGACCGAAGCGGTCAGTCACACATGCCTGTGGCCGCTCAATAAATTTCTATGGGAGTTTCGTATATAGTTGAGCACTGTACTCCGCTATCTCCAGAACTCCCATAGAAATTTATGGAGCGGCCGCGCACATGTGTGACTGAACGCTTCGGTCATTTTAGGGAAGCAGCAAGGGGCCTGCAGGGAGCATGGGGCCCCGATTCTCATGATCGGTGGGGGCCCAAGCAGTAGGACTCCCACCGATCTAATAGTTATCCAAAATCCTGTGAATAGGAGATAACATGTACCCACTGGAATACCCCTTTAAAGAAAAAGCTAACAAAACTCTAGTGACCAGCTCTCATGTAGTAGTGCTGCTGAACTGCTTTCTATCCTAGCTGTTATTATGTTAAAGTAGTTTCTCCCATAAGGAACGTATTATTGCAATACTGTACGTTTTTTTCTATGTACAGTGGATATAAAAAAGTCTACACACCCCTGTTAAAATGTCAGGTTTCTGTGATGTAAAAAAATGAGACAAACTTTTTCCACCTTTAATGTGACCTATAAACTGTACCACTCAATTGAAAAACAAAACTGAAATCTTTTAGGTGGAGGGAAGGAAAAAAAAATAAAAATAATGCGGTTGCATAAGTGTGTACAACCTCTTATAACTGGGGATGTAGCTGTGTTCAGAAGCAATCACATTCAAAATCCTGTTAAATAGGAGTCAGCATACACCTGTAATCAGTGCCTCTAATTAACCCCAAATAAAGTTCAGCTGCTCTAGTTGGTCTTTCCTGAAATTTTCTTAGTCGCATCCCACAGCAAAAGCCATGGTCCACAGAGAGCTTCCAAAGCATCAGAGGGATCTCATTGTTAGAAGGTACCAGTTTATCCTTCTAGCCCACCTTCTCCTGCATTCCTGCCCTCACTGCTGGTGTACTGATCTCATAGTGAAGCAGATACCGTGGCCCAGACATCTTTCATTCATCCCTACTTTTAAATTGATGGAGATATATATATCTGTGTCCCTCTCTAGACACTGGAGAACAAAACTGTAGGTGATGGTGGCGAGCATTACATGCTGCTGTTTATTACTGGAAGCTAGTGATGGGTCGTTCGCAACTGATTTGGTACAAAGAGCCACCGCTTCCTTTACCTAAATGATAGGAGCTGGCGAAAGTGAGCCGAAAACAGACAGGGCAGAGGGCAGGCACAGTGGTGGTCAGGAAAGGAGGGGTTTCAGGGAGGCATCAGTGGCCCAGCACTACTAGTCTCGTGATGATTAAGGCTGGATCCACATCACCGTTTTTTGTTGTTTTTTGTCTCGTCAGAACAGGAGAACAGGAAAAAAAGGAATCCTGTGCATCAGTTATGCACATTTTGCATCCGTTTGAACCATTTCGTTTATTTTTTCAGAGGAAAAAATAAATAAAAAATCTCAGACGGAAAAGGCTCTTGTATGCCAAATGTGCATAACTGATGCACAGGATCAGTTTTTTCCCCCTTTTTTTTTTTTTAGAGGGTACTGTCTTGATGGATCAGAAGAATGGGGGTGGGGGGGGAAGAAACTGAGATGTGGATCCAGCCTTAGGCCTCCTGCACACGACTGTATCCATTTTTGCAGTCCACAAATCACAGATCCGCAAAACGCACACGTCGGGTATGCGGCCCATCACTACTAGAAGCACACTGTGTGTGAGAAACTATTTCCTATGCAAGGGTGGAAGGCATTAAAGGGGTTGTCTGGGCTTTTTCTATTGATGACCTATCCTCAGGATAGGTCATCAATATCAGATTGGGGGGGTCTGACACCCGGCACCCCCGCCGGTCAGCTGTACGAGGAGACGGTGCGGGCAGCGCTCATGAGCAGTTTCCCTTCTCTCTTCCTGCTCTCCACTGTATGTCTATGGGACAGCAGCAGCGGACAAGAAGGGAGACAGGACACGGCACGGGCGCGCCGTTTCCTTAAACAACTGAATGGCGGGTGTGCCATGTGTAGAACCCCCCCCAATCTGATATTGATTACCTATCCTGAGGATAGGTCATCAATAGAAAAAGCCCTGATAACCCCTTTAACAGGAGCTGACTGCAGTACATCCTGGTGCTGGTGCTTGATGGTCACAGGGGCGAGCTGCTGCCCATCCACAACCTGAAGACTCGCAGTAGGGTGCGGAAAGGTGAAAATTACACTGGGGAGCAATATTTGCTACAGATCTATTTTTTAAAATTCATGGGATTACCCCTTTCACCTCTGCTTGATCCTGCAGCTCAGCCCATTGGGGTTTGACCCAAACAATCATACTTTGATGGGCTACCCTTAGGGTCCTAGAAAAACTCCTAACTACATGTGCAGTATACTTTTTCTTTTAATTCCTCACCATTTTCACGATGTTTGCTTGCAGTCAGTGAATCATAACACCCGCCTGAGAAGTGGATTGCCCAGTTTGGGCAATCTTCTGTGATCTAGGTTAACATCTCTGTTTTTGTAACTCCGGTAGGCCGATCCGGCAGAGGAACAGTCTACTGGATTTAATGGATTCTGCATAACCAAATGCCAGCTTTCTGCCGGAAACCCCCCAGATCCTATTATAGTGAATGGGGAATCAGGTGATGCCCGGCTATGCTGGATACGGTAACTCCAGTAGTCTGTTCCTCTGTGGGAGGTGAATAAACACTAACTCATCACCAGAAGCTACACACAACGCTCTGATGATCTGCTGCAATGTATCAGTCTGGGGTCCAGGCGGTTTAGGGCCACAGCTAAAGAAAGATGGCACAGCCTCCACTGATACAGACAGAACTAGATATTTACTGGCTGCCTTTATATAGTTTCTGAGGCTAGGGCTACGTTCACATGCATCAGTAGGTGGAAGAAACTGCTCCGGTTTCGAAACACGTCTGGTGACTATTAAACCATAGCGAGGTCTATATTTCTGTGCCAAAGAAACCCTGGAGAAAACCATCGTACTATTCCAAAATTTCCATCTGCAGCTTGTATCCAGCATCTCCTTGTTCACAGTCCGCATGCGCTGAAACAACAAAAGTGCCGGCAATAGCGCGGGTCTGACTACAGACACCTGCGGGTGTGAATACCGGAATCCAAGAGCCGCATATGTATGTATGTTATAAACAACTGGCACATCAAGTTTGGGGTAAGTGACATTTTTATTACATTCAAGCTGGATACTTAAAAGGGCTTGTCCGGGTTCAGAACTGAACCCACACATATCCCCATTTACCCCCTGACTTGAGCATCAGAGCAGTTCATGCTCCGATCCTCTCCTTTGCCCTGCGCTAAATCGCGCAGGGCAAAGGCATTTTTTGGAGATCGCGGCTCTCCATGGGGCTGCCAGGAAGCACGGTGACGTCAACAGCACTGATGGATGGGCTTTAGCGCTGCCATAGCCAGTAAAACGAACACACTGCTGGGCGGAAGCTTCCGCCTGGCAGTGTGTTATTGTAAACAAAAGAGCCCTTGCCCTGTGCGAACTAGCGCAGGGCAAAGGAGAGCATCGGAGCATGAACTGCTCCGATGCTCAAGTCGGGGGGGGGGGTCTGCCGGGGTGAAATTATGGGTATGTCCGGGTTCAGCTCTGAACCTGGACAACCCCTTTTAATGTTTGCATCTTGATATAAATCTAAAAAGCTGTCTGGAAAAACTTTGGGGAACCATAGATATCAGAATTACCATACAATTAAAAACAGCAAGCTCCATACCTGAGCACAGAATAACACTATGGAACATTGATCGTATTGAACAGTGCGAGAGCTCCGCACTGCAACAGGATAGAGGGGCCGTGATTTTATGTGAAAGTTCATCTTTATTCTTTTATTCATTTTTATCTATATGTAGTGGAGGTCTTTTTTCTTATAGGGCTATATGCCGTTATAGTTTTACAAGTAGCATATGTATATAATACATTGTGAAATTTTACAAAGGGGCGGACATTTACAATGAAGTCAATGGGAGGCTGTTCACTGGATTCAGAATCCTTGTTTTCCACTGCGGAACCTGCAGTGGATATTTCCCATCTGAACATAGCCTATGGGTAGCGATCCCTTTACTGCAATACCACACACAGGCCATGGACAATGGTGGTGCTGTTTTAGGAAAAAGAGCAGCCCACTTCTTAGGCAGGGTACTGACTCTCCTTTAGGGCTCATGCACACGACCGTATGTATTTTGCGGTCCGCAAAAAATACGGATGACATTCGTGTGTATTCGGTATTTTGCGGAACGGGACAGCTGGCCCTTAATAGAACAGTACTATCCTTGTCCGTAATGCGGACAATAATAGGACATGTTCTATTTTTTGGTGGAACGGAAATACGGACATATGGAAACAAGAATGCACACTGAGTAACTTTTTTTTGCGGAGCCATTGAAATAAATGGTTCCGCATACGGTCCGCAAAAAAAACAAAAAACGGAACAGACACTGAAAGAAAATACGTTCGTGTGCATGAGCCCTTAAGGGGTTATCCAAGGTTGTACTTAGAGGTTGTACTTACCTCGTTCCCTGGCACCTGCGTCGCTTCTGATACCAGCACGGCCGCTGATGCATCTCTCCGTCACATGGATGAGAACATCCGGTGTTTGGGTAGGGGCAGTCAAAAGCAGGCCGCGATGGGGACGAGCCTCCCTAGCGCCAGCCGCGATGCTAGGCAGGCTCGTTCCTGTCGTGGGTTGCTATAGGCTAAGGCCCCTTGCAGACGAGCGTGTCCGGATGCGTTCCGGCAAGTAGGAGTAGGAATGCAATTGCAGTCAGTTTTGACTGCGATTGCGTGCCGATGTTCAGTTTTTATCGCGCGGGTGCAATGTGTTTTGCACGCGCGTGATAAAAAACTGACTGTGGTACCCAGACCCGAACTTCTTCACATAAGTTCAGGTTTGGGTTAGTTGTAGTGTAGATTGTATTATTTCCCCTTATAACATGGTTATAAGGGAAAATAATAGCATTCTGAATACAGAATGCATAGTACAATAGGGCTGGAGGTGTTAAAAAAAAAAAAGTAACTCCCCTTAATCCACTTGTTCGCGCAGCCGGCATCTCTTCTGTCTTGTTCTGTGAGGAATAGGACCTTTGATGACGTCACTATGCTCATCACATGGTCCATCACATGATCCATCACTATGGTAAAAGATAATGTGATGGACCATGTGATGAGCGTAGTGATGTCATCAAAGGTCCTATTCCTCACAGAACAAGACAGAAGAGATGCCCGGCTGCGCAAACAAGTGGATTAAGGCGAGTAAAAAAAAAAATTGAATTTTTTTTATTTATTTTTTTAACCCCTCCAGCCCTATTGTACTATGCATTCTGTATTCAGAATGTTATTATTTTCCCTTATAATCATGTTATAAGGGAAAATAATAATGATCGGGTCTCCATCCCGATCATCTCCTAGCAACCGTCTATGGGGCCTGCGTTACGTGAAAAACGCACAAAGAGGAGCATGCTGCGATTTTCACCCAACGCACAAGTGATGCGTGAAAATCACCGCTCATGTGCACAGCCCCATAGAAATGAATGGGTCCGGATTCAGTGCGGGTGCAATGCGTTCACCTCGCGCATTGCACCTGCGCGGAAATCTCGCCCGTGTGAAAGGGGCCTAACTCCCCCACCCCACCCCCGATGCCGAATGCCGTGTCGGCATCAGAAGCGTTGCGGGTGCCGGGGGGCAAAGTAAGTATGATCTGTGTGAGGTGCTCGGGCATATGGGGGGGGGCATTATAGATCTTGGATAACCCCTTTAAGGCTGCGTTCACACGGGCGAGTATTCCGCGCGGGTGCAATGCGGTAGGTGAACGTATTGCACCCGCACTGAATCCTGACCCATTCATTTCTATGGGGCTGTTCAGATGAGCGGTGATTTTCACACGTCACTTGTGCGTTGCGTGAAAATCGCAGCATGCTCTATATTCTGCGTTTTTCACGCAACGCAGGCCCCATAGAAGTGAATAGGGTTGCGTGAAAATCGCAAGCATCCGCAAGCAAGTGCGGATGCTGTGCGATTTTCACGCATGGTTGCTAGGTGACAGACTATTCACTGTATTATTTTCCCTTATAACATGGTTATAAGGGAAAATAATAGCATTCTGAAAACAGAATGCATAGTAAGTGATCAGTTGAGGGTTAAAAAAAATTAAAAAAAAATTAACTCACCTTCTCCGTTTGTTCGCGTAAGTCCCGGTCTCTTCTTTACTTCTCAAAAGATGAACTATGGGCTAAAGGACCTTTGGTGACGTAAGATCACATGCTCCAATCACATGGTCCATCACCGCGGTGATGGACCATGTGATTGGAGCATGTGATCTGACGTCACCAAAGGTCCTTTAGCCCATAGTTCATCTTTTAAAGAACTAAAGACCGGGAGAACTACGCGAACAAGAGGAGAAGGTGAGTTAATTTTTTATTTTTATTTTTTAACCCTCAACTGATCACCTACTAAGCATTCTGTTTTCAGAATGCTATTATTTTCCCTTATAACCATGTTATAAGGGAAAATAATAACATTTACACAACACCGAACCCAAACCTGAACTTCTGTGAAGAAGTTCGGGTCTGGGTACCACAGTCGGTTTTTTATCACGCGCGTGCAAAACACATTGCACCCGCGCGATAAAAACTGAACATCGGAACGTAATCGCAGTCAAAACTGACTGCAATTGCATTCCTACTCGCGCGGGTTTGCCGCAACACACCGGGACGCATCCGGAACTAATCCGGACACGCTCGTGTGAACGCAGCCTAAGGAGACCACCTGTGTATGGAGACTTAGTGGCAATGCTCTATGGGAAAATAATATGCAGATGAATCTCCCAGGGAAAGAGAACAGTCTTGCCAGTGCCGCCCTTTCTCTTCCAAAAGGTGGTGCTAGCAGGACAATTCTCTTTCTCTGGAAGATGCCTCTGCATATTTCTAACCTTGAACCCCTTGAAGTCCTCTTGCACACGACCGTATGGCTTTCAGTATTTTGCGGTCCTCAAAAAATGGATCCGCAAAAAATACGGATGACGTCTGCGTGCATTCCGTTTTTTGCAGAACAGAACAGCTGGCCCCTGATAGAACAGTACTATCCTTGTCCGTTATGCGGACAATAATAGGACATGTTATATCTTTGAACGGAAAAACGGAAGGCATACGGAGTATCTTCTGTTTTTTTTGTGGACCCATTGAAATGAATGGTTCCGTATACAGAACGCAAAAAAACGGAATGTAAACACAAAAAGGCCTAAGGCTACGTTTCCAGCAGAGAACAGCCTGCCAGCATTCACCAGATCCGGTACAGTTGGATCTCTATGGACTATAACGGCATCAGGCGGTGATCCGGGATCAGACAGCTGGATCTGCTTGACATCTTGTATGCAAAGGTTTCCTGTCCTGCCCGAGAAAGCTGCCATATGGATTGTCACCCTGCTTTCCCAGACCCCTCAAAGGCAAGCAATTTACTCATCAATATGACTTCCACACAAGTAGTCTATGCAGAGTGACGTATTGTGGCTGCCTAGTGGGATTTTGGCGTAAAAAAAGGCCGCAATGCGATAATAAATACGCTGCACATTCACTGATACGAGGTATTTGTGGCTGAAGTTTCTGTAGTCGTAAGAGCGGTATTCATGAGGTACAGCAAAAATAGTTCACACAAGACAGATGCGGCGTGGCGATAACTTTTACACACACATCACACAATGCACCGCAGGTCAGGCTTTTCACCAGGGCCTGCTATAAATCCTTGTGACATGGTGGGAGAGGGGAGATCGCTTGCACAGGGAATGGAGAAGGAGAGTTTTGCATCTTCCGTGTGACTTTCGAAAGAGCATCTATCATTTTGGCAATGAAAGACTGACAGGAATGTGCCATTCTGCATTAGGGACACCCCGACAGGGGCTCATCACAGACCAAGAAGCCAGTAAATATACAGGTCAATAAGTATGCTTAATGGAACAACATTTAGCAACTTCGTGTGTGCTTTGCTTCACTTTTGGCAAGATTTTCTTCTTTTCTTCTCTACTCACGTCCAAAGCTGCATTCAGAATCTGCCCATTTTCATTTCATCATAAGTACATGTAATGTGGGAGCTCACATGACATCCCACAGTTAAGGTTAGACTCTAGAGCCTCATTCCGTGCTCAAATCCGTGAGAAGGTGGTCAGTGATGCATCCGTGAAGGATCAGTGTTTGGTCCGTGTGTCATCCGTGTTTCACTGACCCTGCACAGCTAAAAAATTATTTTCAAAGCATCTCTTCCTAATAATCTGTGAAACACGCATGCAACACTGATAGCATCCGTGGCTTTCACTGACCCATAGATTATAATGGGCGTAATGGATCCAAGAACACGGACAAAATAGAGTAAACACGGACCAGGCTAAAACACTGATGTCTGAATACACACATTTAAGGCTACTTTCACACTAGCGTTCGGAGCGGATCCGTCTGATGTTTCATCAGACGGATCCGCTCCGATAATGCAGACGTTCGCATCCGTTCAGAACGGATGCGTCTGCATTAAAACTTAGAAAATTTTCTAAGTGTGAAAGTTGTCTGAGCGGATCCGTTCAGACTTTACATTGAAAGTCAATGGGGAACGGATCCGCTTGAAGATTGAGCCATATGGTGTCATCTTCAAGCTGATCCGCCCCCATTGACTTACATTGTAAGTCTGGACGGATCCGCTCGCCTCCGCACGGCCAGGCGGACACCCGAACGCTGCAAGCAGCGTTCAGGTGTCCGCTCACTGAGCGGAGCGGAGGCTGAGCGCTGGCAGGCGGATGCATTCTCAGTGGATCCGCCTCCACTGAGAATGCATTGGGGCCAGACGGATGCGTTCGGGGCCGCTCGTGAGCCCCTTCAAACGGTGCGCACGAGCGGACACCCGAACGCTAGTGTGAAAGTAGCCTAAAATGAATGGGGACGTGAGCTGTCCGTGGAACACTGAGATGTGAATGAGGCTTTACTGTAAAGAACAGGTAAACTGTGGTATGTTTCCAAGGGAAAATAGAAGATGTTTGATAGCAGCTTTGGGTGTGAATGGAGTAAACCTATAGAAAGGAAAATATAACTATCCATACACATTCCAAAAGATAACAGTTTTCAGCGGGTGTTTGATGTTGCAAACATGAGCTGTCACTAACCTTCGTTAACCCGTGGCAGATTTGATTTATCGATCGGAATATGGGTCATGATTTGTCTCTTGATTCAACCCTCCTTTGATTCCAGTGTTTCAGTTCACGTTAAAGAACCATGGAAAGAAGCTGAAAAAATGCAAGACATATTTAAGATGTGGGATCTTAAAAGACAGAAGACAGAAACTATCGGGCATGAGTAATATGCTTCCCTGGCAATTAGGAAAAATATATTATACATCTGCTTCAAAGATCCAGAGTTTGGTGGCTGCGTACTGTGCCTGGCATTCAGCTAAAAGCAACAGCATTTCTGAGCTGCTGTCAGTCATCTGATTTCAGCCAATCAGCATTACTGGGAGTTTTACCAGCTATTTTTATTGGCTAAGAAGAGCTGACATGTCCTGCTGACAATTCTCCTCCCAAGAGTCCTCTTCAGCTGGATGCCAGGCACAGAAAATCCAAGCAGGGAAGGTTGCAGATAAAAGCACTCAAAGTTCTTATCCCTTTAGGGTCCATTCACACGTCCGTAACGTGTTTTGCAAATCCACAAAACACGGACACGGCAATGTGCGTTCCGCATTTTGCCGGCACTAATAGAATATGCCTATTCTTGTCCGCAACTGCGGACAAGAATAGGACATGTTCTATTTTTTTCGGGAACGGAATTGCGGACCCGGAAGTGCGCGTCCGCAATTCCGTATCAGGGCAGCACATCGTGTTCCCCTATAGAAATGAATGGGTCCGCAATTTTGCGGAAACGAAATTGCGGGCGTGTGAATGGATCCTTACTCCATGGTAGTTTATTTTCCCTGAATTATGCAGTTTACATAAAAACTCTCCCAAACTATTTTACAGACATGAGTAATGTCATGTAGTGGGTTATAATGCGGTAATGTCATCTGAGAAAGCAATTTGGAAAATCTGTTAATACCGTATATCGTCCTCATGACTCTATGTCAATGCAAGATCGCAGCCGCTCTTCAGTCAAGGAAATTGCATCTGACTGCTGCCAGGACCCATGTTACATATGTACCTCGCCTTTAAACGCAGACGTGTCGTATTACATGACAAGTGCATACAGTAACTGGTGTGCGGTATTAGATCATACCAGCATGGTGCGTTATCCGATACTGGAGTTATAAGTCGTGCCAAGACCACGCTCCAAGTGCAGGATAGATGCAGATGAGGAGGCTGGAGAGACAACTATGGGACCACACATGGTGCACGCTCACAGCCTGCTGAAACGCGTAAGAGATCAATCTAAATGCACCTCCGCCACTATGATCATAGGGAAAGAGACTTCCACACAGATTTGTGAGAAGGACTGGTACCACAAAGTAAACTGGGTAATAGCTAAATAATAGAGACGTGCAATAGATGCAATGGTAAAAGTTTAAATGGGCCCTAATCTAGTTTAGTCCCTTATCAAAGCTTAAAGGGGCATTCCGGTTACAGAAGGTTATCCCCTATACCACAGATAGGGTATAACTATGAGATCGGCGGGGATCCTACCGCTGGAACCCCCACCAATCCCGAGAACAGTGGTCCCATATCCTGTGGGGTCCCCCTGAAATGGGCGGAAAAGACGAGTACACAGCTCACCTGTCTCCGGTGCTCCCATAGAAATGAATGGAGCGGTGGCGCTCTGTCCATTTCAAGGAGGCTCCACGGGGTACAGGTCCCCTGTTCTCATGATCGGTGGGGGTCCCATTGGTAGGACCACCACCGATCTAACAGTTATCACCTATTTGGTGGACAAGGGCTCATGCACACGAGCGTGTGTGCCCCATGCTGTGGACCTCAAATGGAGGTCCGCAGTGCACGGGCACAGCGGACCCGCTGACTTGAATGGATCCACGATCCGCAAGAGACGAACCGCACCGTAAGAAAAATGTTCTAGTTTTTTTGCAGTGTGGCGGCACAGACCAAAATACCGCTGAAGCTCTTCGTAGTACTTCCATGGGCTTCTGATCCGTGCCTCCGACCTGCACTGTATCTTGAACATATGGACCCATTCAAGTCACACGGAGTGCACACGGGCAGTGCCCGTATATTGCGGACCCGCTGTTTGCGGCCCGCAATATGGAAACGGGGAACACGCGCTTGTGTGCATGAGCCCTAAGGGAAAAACTTTCTGTAACCAGAACCCCCTTTACAGGAACTGGCAACTGATACACCTCGATTTTGTGCCGTCGAGGCCAGGTTCGCTAAGTAGCGGTGAGCCGCTACACAATGTCCATCACTGTGCTTGGCATGCAGACAATCGGCAGGGATGCCGGGGGTCGGACCCTCACCAATCTGATATAGACTTCTGAGGACAAGTAATCAATATTTAAAATCACAGACAAACCCTTTAAAATTAAATGTTTGGCATTAGAAAAAGGGTCAGTTTTTCCCCCAGAAAGTGTGCTACTCTTAGGGTCAATTCACACAAACGTATGGCCTCCATGCCTGCGTTGTGGACCACAAACAGCAGGTCCGCAATACATGGGCACCAGCCATCTGAACTATGTATCACGGATGCGGACCCATGGACTTGAATGGATTGGCGCTCTGCAAGATACGGCAAAGGATAGGACATGTCCTATCTATTGCGGAGCGAATGCACGGATCAGAAGCCCAGGGAAACAAACAGAAGTGCTTCCGTGGGCTTTCAGATCCGTGCCTCCACACCACTAAAGATAAGATATGTCCTATCTTTTGCGGATGGGCTCGCAGTGCAAAAAGGAGTTCAAACGGCCGGTGCCCATGTATTGCGGACTGCTGTTTGGGGTCCGCAACAAGAGCACAGAGGCCATACGTTCGCATGAAAGGACCCTTAGCTTGTGTCCGGTATTGTAGGTTTATTCATTTGAATGGGGGTGAGCTGCAATACTAGACAAGAGTGGTGCCGTTTTAGAAATCTGGAAGAAGACTCTAAACTAGGATAACCTCTACATGGAATTCCTCAATATATGTGTGTCAATTACATTTGTGTGTAAGGCCGCATTCACACATACGTGGTCCGTGAAAATCCGGCCGGCCGTCCTGCTGAGTGCAGGAGCGCACGGCGTCATTGGTTGCTATGACACCGTGCGCTTCGTGCCGCCGCTGTACAGTAATACACTCATATGGTCTATATGCGCTCCTGCACTCAGCAGGACGGGTTTTCATGGACCACGTATGTGTGAATGCGGCCTAAAAGTGATATAACTGCATCACAAATACAGCTTCAATGAGTTTTTAAATGGAACGTCCACCATCAGGCACCAGTCTACACATTACCTATAGAATGAAACTACATAAAAAGATGAGCCATTTTGTAAATACTTAACGTCTCTTATCCTGTAGTGATCCCGAGTTACATCCTGTATAATACCCCAGAGCTGTACTCAATCTGATGGTGGGGTCACTGTCTACATACATTACTTATCCTGTACTGATCCAGAGTTATATCGCATATTATACTCCAGAGCTGCACTCACTGTATATGTACATTACTTATCCTGTACTGATCCAGAGTTATATCTTGTATTATACTCCAGAGCTGCACTCACTATTCGCCTGGTTGGTTCACTGGGGCAGACTTGCCATTGAAAATCGCATTTCACGTCACAAAAACGGTATGCATGCTTCTGGTGCATTTTTGGAGTAAAACTACGCCAACTTATAAGTATGTGTTTTTTGGCACGTAGAATCTGGCGCAGGATTTACGATACTTCAAATTTATAAAAAGGTACATGCACCAGAATAGTAAATTTGTCTAATATTAAGACTGGGATTCCTATTCTTAGACAGTGCGAAGTGCAGCACTATTAGTACATCTTCCCCGCTGTGTGCATACATGACTTATTTTGCACTGATCCTGAATTACAGTCTGTATTACACTCCACAGCTGCATTCACAGTTCTGCTAGTCAATATTAAAAACAGTCCACAACATGTTGCTAGATACACCCCCTAAGCTTCAGATTGCTGTACGCCCGGTATAAAGAGAACACTTTCCAGAATGCAAATCACCAGAGCAGAAACAGCGCCAGCAAAGAATACCAAGAGATTGCAAGTCTGAAAAATTGGAACTATGGCTCAGGAGTACAAACGTATGGCTTGATCCCTTATGTCCTTTTAAAGAAATCCAACAAGATCATCACTCCTATTATGGGGAGAGGTTTAAGATGTCAAGATCGTCACAGGGCAAACCACAAAGAAATGCATGGGAACAAAACACACATTTCTAGTAGATGGAAATACTCAAGGTGAACTCCCTGCCACCAAAAAAGTGAGACACAGCACAAGACACAACAGGAACACACACACCCTGCTGACATGTGCCGCCAAATGGCAAATACCTGCCTGAA
The DNA here is from genome assembly GCF_905171765.1 of Bufo bufo. NCBI lineage: Eukaryota > Metazoa > Chordata > Amphibia > Anura > Bufonidae > Bufo > Bufo bufo. The sequence continues at coordinate 124,207,662 of NC_053389.1, forward strand.
AGGACACCTGTAGTCAGAATATGGCAGCGTTTATTAAAGGGGATTCTGTCAAATTCACAGAAGTGTCATATAAATAGGTTCATAGCGTGAGGAACACCATAACTGGCCAAAGTAGAGGAGGCTTCTTTCCTGTGTTTTCTCCACTTTTCCTTAAAGGAGGGGGGGGGGGGGGGGGGGGGGGGGGCAGAAACTGAGCCAAAAAACTAACACACTATGGACCACATTTATTATTAAAACCTATGTGTGAACCCAACCGTAAAGGGGTTACGCCATCAAATGTCATTTTAATCTAGTTCTCTTTATTATAATGGTGCCCGCTGGTATTTAATCTATATAGTAATGTGCACATCCACCTACTGAGGTGGACACACATGCTCAGTTCCATTTTTCAACTGCCACCAGCCATATCTGTGGTTGGAAGCGGTCACAAGGAATGAGCTGCAGCAGAAAGGACACACACCCTGAGCGGTGATGAGGGAATAAAACTGCTGCAGCAGAAAGGACACACACCCTGAGCGGTGATGAGGGAATAAAACTGCTGCAGCAGAAAGGACACACACCCTGAGCGGTGATGAGGGGAAGAAAACTGCTGCAGCAGAAAGGACACACACCCTGAGCAGTGATGAGGGAAAAAAACTGCTGCAGGAAAAAGGACACACCTCTTGAGCTCTGGTAGCGAATAAGCTGCAGTAAAAAGGACACACCCCGAGCTGTCGTAGGGAAAGAGTGGTAGGAGAAAAGATACACTGCGTGAGCTGTGACAGGGAGATAGCTGCAGCAGAAGCATATACTGAGCTGCCAGACTGAAGAGAATCTAGCAGAGCAATGAATGGGGAGATCTCTGGATCCATGTGAGGTACAGGGCTGGTTCTGGCTTTGTTAGAAAGAGACTGGCATGTAATATGTGATGTCTGATTTTTATTTTTTACATCAATCATGACACAAAATAGTTTGGCAAACAAAGAGCTAAAGTTGTCAGCTGGCGCAAATCAGACTTTTGAGAAAGGGACATTTAAAAAGGTTGAAGGAGTTTGATGGAGTTCCCGAAGAAGGCTGACTGTCCTGAGAGGAGTGATCACGCTGTCGTGTGGCCTTAAGGCCCCTTGCAGACGAGCGTGTCCAGATTAGGTCCGGATACGTTGTGTCTGCGATTAGGGAAAATCATGCGAGTGCGTACGCAATTTCAGTCAGTTTTGACTGCGATTGCATTACGTTGCTCAGCTTTTTCTGCGCGAATGGAATGCGTTTTTTGTGGGACCCAGACCCGAACCCGGACTTCTTCACTGAAGTTCGGGTTTGGTGTTCTATTCATTTTATTATGTTCCCTTATAACATGGTTATGAGGGAAAATAATAGCATTCTTAATACAGAATGCATACAAAAATGTGGCTTGAGGGTTTAAAAAATAAAGATAAAAATAAAAATTAACTCACCTCATCCGCTTGTTCGCGCAGCCGGCATCATCATCTTTCTTCTTCTTTCAGGACCTGCAAAAGGACCTTTGAATCTTCTATCTTCTTTCAGCAGGACCTGCGCTGATGTCACAGCACTCACCACGTGGTGAGCGCAATAACGTCATCAAAGGTCCTTTGGCAGGTCCTGAAAGAAGACTATGCCGGCTGCGCGAACAAGCGGATGAGGTGAGTTATTTTTTTTTTCACCCCTCATGCCACATTTTAGTAAGCATTCTGCATTAAGATTGCTATTATTTACTAACCTGGTTATAAGGGAAAATAATACAGTAAATTGACTTTAATGGGGTTGCTCATCCCGATCATCTCCTAGCAACCATGCGTGAAAATCGCACCGTATCCGCACTTGCTTGCGATTTTCACGCATCCCCATTCATTTCTATGGGGCCTGCGTTGCGTGAAAAACACAGAATATAGAACATGCTGGGATTTTTACACAACGTACAAGTGATGCGTGGAAATCAACGCGCATCTGAACAGCGCCATTGAAATGCATTGCACCGGCACAGAATTCTCGCCCGTGTGAAAGGGGCCTAAGGCCTCTTTCACAAAAGAATTTTCCACGCGGGTGCGGTGCGTGAGGTGAACGCATAGCACCCGCACTGAATCCTGACCCATTCATTTCAATGAATCAGTTCTGCGTGAAAAACGCATGTTCTATATTCTGCGTTTTCCACGCAGCCCTGGCGCCATAGAAGTGAATGGAGCTTCAGTGAAAAACGTATTGCAACCAGAAGCAAGTCCAGATGCAATGCGTTTTTCACTGATGGTTACTAAGAAATGTTTGTAAATCTTCCGTTTTTTATCACGCGCGTGAAAAACGCATCAAAACACATTGCACCCGTGTGAAAAAAAAAAAAAACTGAACGCAATCGCAGACAAAGGTGACTGAACTTGCTTGCAAAATGGTGCGAGTTTCACTGAACGCACCCTAAACGCATCCGGACCTAATCCGTATAGTCAGCAAACAATGATTTTTTTAAAATGTCAAAAGATTTGGATTGCCCGATGAAAGATCATTTGCTCGTTCATGGGGCAACTGGCGGCAGTATTGGGCCCCTTTCACACGAGCGAGTATTCCGCGTGGGTGCAATGCGTGATGCAAACGCATTGCGCCCGCACGGAATCCGGACCCATTCATTTCAATAGGGCTGTGTACATGAGTGTTGGTTTTCACGCATCACTTGTGCGTTGCGTGAAAATCGCATCGCATCTGCAAGCAAGTGCAGATGCGATGCGTTTTTCACGGATGGTTGCTAAGAGATGTTGTTTGTATACATTCAGTTTTTTAACATGTGTGCAAAACGCATTGCACCTGCACGATAAAAACTGAACGTGATCGCAGGCAAAGTCATTCAGTTTTGCCTGCGATCACGTTCAGTTTTTATCATGCAGGTGCAATAGCGCATTTTTCACTGAACGCATTCGCAACGCATCCGAACCTAATCCGGACACGCTTGTCTACAAGGGGCCTTACACTGCCAGATGATCGCTAACCAGCGTTACTACGAACGCTCGTTAGTGATCTGCCGAAAAATCGGCAGATGTAATACACCCTTAAGTGTTCCTCAGTGACATGCGTCCCTCCCTGGCTTTTGCAGACGCACATGGCGATGCCTGTACACTGTGGACCCGCTGTTTGCAGGGCGCAATACGGGCATGGCAGGGCAACGGCCGGGTGCATGAGCCCTAACAGTAGCCCGGACAGACACTAATGGCGACCTAAGCGTAAATTTACACCACCTTTCAGAAAATTCTAGAGACCCTAGTGACCATTGTAATTGAGATACAAGGCGCTGCATGGTAAGGGTCATTATGTTATGTAACCCGGGCGTGCTGCCTTCATTACAAAGGGGGATTACTTTGTGTTTTTAGTAATTGACACACTGTACAGGTTCTGCAGCAGATTATGACGTAATGGATACAAAGACAATTCATTATTTACTACAATGCTTTCCTCTTAGGAAACAAAAAATGAAACCAGCAACAAGTTAAAAATTGATATCTGCAAATGAATTCAGATTACACACTGCCAGCGACCAGGACAGAATTAAAAGGCAGGTCACTGGTCGGGTCCAAAAGTTGGGAAATTCCGACCGTCCAACACTTTCTGGACCAGAACATGACGGCCATTGTTTTCTAATTCTGCCTGAGAGCTTACGATTCATTTCCAGGATGGAGGGGGGGGGGGATATAGTGACGGCTGCAGAAGTTGATGAACTGTACTGAGTGATATGTGGAAAAAGTCCCTTTTATGATTAGAGAAAAGAATGTAACCTGATCTGCAGTGTGTACATGGGATTCAACTGACTAGATTGTATGAACACAGCGCCATGAGAGGAGATAGCGCAAGACATGGAGAGGGGGGAAAAAAAATATATATATATATATATATACACACACACATATAGAAGTGTAGCATTTTGTGTACACAACCCTTTTGCAGTCTGATATATTTCCATGGTAACAGACTACAAACAACCCCTAGAAGTAGTCTGATCCTTATTTTGTCAGATGGAAGGGATTACTCTATTGCAGGTTTCAGGTGAGCATGTTCAACACACCACAGTGGACTCTGCTCCTTAGGCCCCTTTCACACGAGCGAGTTTTCCTCGCAGGTGCAATGCGTGACGTGAACGCATAGCACCCGCACTGAATCCTGACCCATTCATTTCAATGGGTCTGTATACATGAGCGATTTTTTATTTTTACGCATCACTTCTGCGTTGCGAGAAAAACGCAGCATGTTCTATATTCTGCATTTTTTTCACGCAGCCCTGGCCCCATAGAAGTGAATGGGGCTTCAGTGAAAAACGCATTGCGTCCAGAAGCAAGTGCGGATGCAATGCGTTTTTCACTGATGGTTGCCAAAGCTACTTTCACACTTCCGTTGTTGGATTCAGTTGCCGAAACTGCCTGCCAGATCCGGAAATCCGTATGCAAACGGATAGCATTTGTTTCCGGATCCGGTTGACAAATGCATTTGAAACACCGGATCCGTCTCTCCGGTGTCATCTGGAAAAATGGACCCAGTATTTATTTTTTTCGCATTTTTAAAGGTCTGCGCATGTGTAGAGCGGGAAACCGGATCCGGTTTTCCGGAACACTTGGTATCGGATCCGGCATTAATACATTTCAATGGAAATTAATGCCGGATCCGGCATTCCGGCAAGTGTTCCGGAATTTTGGCCGGAGAAAATACCATAAGGCCTCTTTCACACGGGCGTTGCGGGAAAAGGTGCGGGTGCGTTGCGGGAACATGCGCGATTGTAATGTGTTTTGCACGCACGTGAGAAAAATCGGCAGGTTTGGTACCCAAACCCGAACTTCTTCACAGAAGTTCGGGCTTGGGATCGGTGTTCTGTAGATTGTATTATTTCCCCTTATAACATGGTTATAAGGCCTTGTTCACACTTCAGTGTTTGGTCAGTGATTTCCATCAGTGATTTGTGAGCCAAAACCAGAAGTGGAGCCTCCACAGACATGAGGTAGAAGTGAAAGATCTGCTCCTGTTCTGTGTTTAGAGCAGCACCTGGTTTTGGCTCACAAATCACTGATGGAAATCACTGACCAAACACTGAAGTGTGAACGAGGCCTAAGGGAAAATAATAGCATTCTGAATACAGAATGCATAGTAAAATAGGGCTGGAGGGGTTAAAAAAAAGAAAATAATAATAATTTAACTCGCCTTAGTCCACTTGATCGCGCAGCCCGGCTTCTCTTCTGTCGTCTTTGCTGTGTGCAGGAAAAGGACCTGTGGTGACGTCACTCCGGTCATCACATGGTCCGTCACATGATCTTTTACCATGGTGATGGATCATGTGATGGACCATGTGATGACCGGAGTGACGTCACCACAGGTCCTTTTCCTACACACAGCAAAGAAGACAGAAGAGAAGCCGGGCTGCGCGATCAAGTGGATTAAGGCGAGTTAAAATTATTTTATTTTATTTTTTTAACCCCTCCAGCCCTATTTTACTATGCATTCTGTATTCAGAATGCTATTATTTTCCCTTATAACCATGTTATAAGGGAAAATAATAATGATTGGGTCTCCATCCAGATCGTCTCCTAGCAACCGTGCGTGAAAATCGCACCGCATCCGCACTTGCTTGCGGATGCTTGCGATTTTCACGCAGCTCCATTCACTTCTATGGGGCCTGCGTTGCGTGGAAAACGCACAATATAGAGCATGCTGTGATTTTCACGCAACGCACAAGTGATGCGTGAAAATCACCGCTCGTGTGCACAGCTCCATAGAAATGAATGGGTCAGGATTCAGTGCGGGTGCAATGCGTTCACCTCACGCATTGCACCCGCGCGGAATACTCGCCCGTGTGAAAGGGGCCTAAGACTGACTGAACTGAGGACATCCTGAACAGAATGCATTAGGATAAAACTGAAGCGTTTTTTTTTTCGGTATTGAGCTTCTGTGACGGAACTCAATACCGAAAAACTTTAACGCTAGTGTGAAAGTACCCTAAGAGATGCTGTTTGCAAACCTTCAGTTTATCACACGCGTGAAAAACGCATTGCACCCGCGCAGAAAAAAAGCTGAACGCAATCGCAGACAAAACTGACTGAACCTGCTTGCAAAATGGCGCGAGTTTGCCTGGACGCACCCTGAGCCAATCCGTCACGCTCGTGTGAAAGAGGCCCGAGACCGGACCGCAGGGCACTAGAATGATTTCTAATGCTGTGTGTCTCTGCATGACCTCAAGTGTAATGATTTGTACTCTCATAATGCCATCAGTACAAATCTTTACAGTTGAGGTCGGGCAGAGACACACAGCATCTGGTCAAAGGAGTTCACTACCGGAATTCACGCTCCCACGCGCAGAATGTGTCACGCAGGGAACACGCTCGTCTGAGACTGGCCTAGGACTACACAACATGGCGAGTTTGTAGCTTTTTTATTTTGTGTGTATACCGATTAAATATCTACATTTTTAGGCGTTCTATTCTGGCTGAACACGTCTGTAGTCTATAACCATGGAAATACATAGGTTTGCGCAGGAGCTGTATACAATAGCAAAATGTCATTATGACCAGATAGATAGATCCAATTTAAGGCCCATTCACACGACCGGATTTTGTCTGTCTGCATCTGTTCCGCAATTTTGAAGATCGGATGAGAACACATTCATTACAATGGGGCAGCAAAAGATGGGTGTGCTCTCCGCATCCGCACTTCCCAAAAAATATATGCATTTGCGGACGAGAATAGGCATTTCTATCAGGGAGCAGGACGTTCCCATCTGCAAAATGCGGACCGCACCCGGGCGGTATCCGTGTTTTGCGGTCAGCAAAAACGGATACGGTCATGTGACCGAGGCCTTACAAGTGATGGAAGGCTAAGGCTGCACCACTTACAACGCAGCGGGTTATCCAACTCCTGTACTGAACGGTGCAAACAGAAAGCACGCAAACCCTGGGCCGGAAAGGGTTAACCACCCATGTAGATGCCCGTCCTGTGGATACACTATTAACCCTTTCAGAACCAGACGACGCACGGGGGGCGCGATAGATATGAATACAGACATTTTAGGACAAGACCCATAATAATAATATTAATATATCGTCCAGGGGACGGGACAAACATATAAAATGCAACAGCAAATATCTATGGACGGGGACACAAAAGGAGAAAGGGCCCCGCTGATAGGTGGATCATTACAACCCCCCTCATTCTGCGCAGGAGTTTGGAAGACTCTGCGATTAGAAATCCTGATTAGATAGATAGATAGATAGATAGATAGATGGATGAATGGAGGGATAGAGAGAGAGATATTGTCTGCAAACAATGATACACGGAATTGTTAACCTTTTCAGTGCCAGGGTGCAGTACCCTTTGTTTGCAAAAATGAAGACAGAGATAGACAGATGACAGATGATAGATGACCACTGCTGCCTCATTACACAAACCTGCCTGATTGCCAGTGATGAGAGGTCAATGGTTAACCCTGTCAGCACCAGGCTCCCTCAATGCAGGTCTACAGACATCCACCCTTTCAGTGCCAGCCTGTGGTAAAGGCTCCAGTGTTGCAGTGATTGCGGCGAGCCCCCCGGACAATGGTGCAGTGCCCCCCGTACCTGCACAGATGCGGGGCTCCCCCGGCCGGCTGCTGCTGCCTGTGTGCTGGGCGGACAGCTCTTCTCTCCTCCCTCCTTCTCCCACACAGCTGTATCTGCAACAATGTAACAAGCTGGAGAGACGGAGGCCGCGGGGGGACAATCTTCCCACTCTGACTCCTACAGCTCCGTATCCGGAGGGCTCTGTATCTCCACCTCACAGGACCTGCCATCCATGGCACATGTCATTAGGGAAGTGTCTCAGCAGTGCCACAGATGAATGCAAATGTCTCCCAGCATAGGTCACAGTGTGTGAGGATGGCACCAGGCCTGCAACTGGATCAGAACATCTGACCTGAGGGGAAAAAGTGGAGTCAGAGTCCGAAACAGCCAATCAGATTGCATCTCTCATTTTACAAAGTTTTTATTTAATTAAAGATGGAATCTGATTGGCTGCTGTGGGCACACGCTCCAATTTGCACCAGTTTTGATACATCTGCCCCTTTGCACCACAGGTTGACTTTATCATGAGGCCTCCCAAGTGTCCCTCTTTTGGAGGGACAGTCCCTCTTTTTGACCCAAGTCCCTCTGTCCTCCTTTGCTCCTTAAAGGGATTGTCCGGGCTTTTAATATTGATGACCTATTCTCAGGATAGGTCATCAGTATCAGATCGGCGGGAGTCCGACACCCGGCTGCATGAGGAGACGGCGAGCGCAGTGCTCACGTGCCGTCTCCCTTCTCTCCGCTGTATGTCTATGGGACAGCAGCAGCACGTGCCATCTCCTCAGACAGCTGATTGGTGGGGGTGCTGGGTGTCAGACCGCCGCCCGTCTGATATTGATGACCTATACGGAGGATAGGTCATCAACCGAAAAAGGCCGGAAAACCCCTTTAAATGTGGTATAGATTTGCATTATTGCATTTACAATATTTTGTCTGGTCCTCTCTGTATATTAGAGCCCGCTTTGTATATTTTGTATATTATTTGATGTAATTAGGATTTTAATATAACAAAATAATAGCAAAGACAGGTGCACTCTGCGGTCTTACTAAACCCGCAAACTGATTTTAAAATTGAGAGATTAGCCAACATGTCCTACGGTGTAGAACATGTCTGAGCCCGAGCACCGCGCCATTCTTTTCAGTTTGTATATATAGATTCCTGGAGGTGTATAAACTCCAATTTAAATGTGCCTGTTTTCCATCTACAGGCCACATTTAGGTGCACCTGTGAGGCCTGGGACTATCAGCCAGTCTTGAGTGGGACTCGCAGACTCCTCCCTCCTCCCATTGCAAGCATGGTCACATGCTGGAGGTAACTGGTGAGCTGTTTGTGAGTCGGCCTTATGCTCCTGTAATTTGTCCACTGGCTTCTGGTATTGCCCACACGGCTCAGGTAGGTGAGTGTTAGGTCCCGGGCTACTTGAGAAACCTTGGCGTGGTGCCCGGGCTTAGACATGTCCTACACCGTAGGATATGTTGACTAATCTCTCAATTTTAAAATCAGTTTGAGGGTTTAGTAAAACCGCAGAGTGTCTTTGTTATTATTTTGTTATATTGATTATGACATCCACATAATTGCTATCTTGTGTAGGATGTCTATTGTGGTACTTGTGGTTCGCTGCGGGCATCCTCCACTGTATGCATTTTGCTGGGGATTGCCATTAGCAACGGGCCACAAGTGCAGGATTTGCTCCCCTATATATATGCACAACTGCATGTGGGTTCGAGCATTTCCTGCCTGTTTAATACCACGCCATTCTTTTCAGTTTGTATAATTAGGATTTTAGAAATTTCTATATTCAGATCATTTTTGCGCTATTGTGTAAAAATAAAATGATTGAAGTGTATAAATATGCAGGAAAAATGGATCCTTCACACAGTGAACCATAATTGTCCCTCTTTGACCGTCCACAATGTTGGGAGGTATGCATTAGCAAGGGCCCCTGTGCAAGAACAGTAAAAGGGCCCCTTGTTCTCTCTCTAACAGGTGATCGTGTAACATCCCCCTTATAGCTCGCTTAGGCCGTCTGCACACGAGTGCGGGTGAACGCACACAAGATCTGTACGAATTTCCGTGCGGATTGCTGTGCGTTTCTGTAACATATCTGAACCAAAATCCCCAATTTCTAAGAATGCTTTTTCGTGTGGAAAAGGGTGAAATCGGCAGCTAAAACCACACAAAATTGGCATGTTGCAGATTTGGAAATCAACACTGCAGTCAATTTTCACGCAGAAAAAAATCTGCAAAGTTTACATGAAATTTGTGTATTCTCATACACGTTGCTGGTACTGTAATACGCCGCGGTTTTTTCGCATGGCCATCTGCACGGAAAGACTCACGTATTCCATAACATGTAGCAGGTGGCCTTAGGATCCACCAGTAACTGTGAGCTATAAAATTCATTTCCGATGGCCTACATGTAGTCAAAAGTAGCAACACGCTATCTGCTTTTAGGGCGGTAGTGACCCCCTCGCCTATGGGCCCCAATATACAAGGGCGCCAGAAGTTAAAACTACTCCAAGCCCTGACTGGAGTAGTTTTTCTCCAACATTTACGCCTGTTGGTAGATTTTTCTGGGGTGATCTCCTGGCCCCAACCACCCCCTTAACACATTGAAGTGTCAAAGGTGGCTCAAAAACGTGACAAAAAAAAGGACCATGCAACTTATTAAACACCAAAAACAGGCGTAGCGCCATTTGTAAATGACCCCCTTTGTCTATATTTTCCAAATTAACCTGCCGTACGAATTGGGAAATCTGCAGAATGTCAGTTGTTTCTGCGGCTTGCACCCTTTGCAATAGAAAGTTGAGATATGAGGGAAACTGCATCAAAATCCACAAGTAGTGTTGAGCGAACTTCTGTTTTAAGTTCGGCGTCCAAAGTTCGGGTTTTCAAAGAATCCCGTTATGGATTCCACTACCACGGACCATAACGGGATTCGGAATCTATAATGGGATTCTTCGATAACCTGAACTTAAAACAGAAGTTCGCTCAACACTATCCTCAAGTACATGGGCACAGAAATACCCACCAAAATCCACGCACAAATTCTGTGTGTACCATGTGCATGAGGCCTTACAAGCATTTTTGAAGTACTGTTTTTTTAGTCACATGTTTTTATCATATTTTTTTTTATATAGAGAGAAGTCTATGGGGAAAATGCCTGGAAACACTGAGAGATTTTAAAAAAAAGTGTTTGTAGAGCATTTTATCAAAATGTAATGTCACACACCACCGTTTATGGTCCGCAATACGGGCACTGAGCCATTATGCTTGTGTGCATGAGCCCTTATCAGTAAGATAAAAATTGGGATATAATGAGTGTGTACGAGGTCATAGATCAGGAGCCATTAGGTGAGCTGCCTGACGGAACAGAGTAAAAATTCGGAGTCTGCTACTAGAGAAATTTAAAGGGGTTTTGCCATCACATACAATGGCAGCATATTGCTAGGATATGCCCCCATTGTCTGATAGCTGCGGGTCCCATCTCTGGGACCCACACCTACAACGAGAATGGAGCGGGGAAATTAATGGAGGGCGCACTGCGCATGTGCAGCAGCTCTCCATTCATTTCTATGGGGTCGCCGAAAATAGCCGAGCGCTGGCTCGGCTAGTTCCGTCTGCCCCATAGAAATGAATGGGAGCGGTGGCCGCGTGAGCGCGGTGCGCTCCCATTCACTTGTATGGGAGCAGCGCTTGGTGGTGGAAGGACCTCGAGAAACCCGGGGTCCTCCAGCCACAGCTCTCCCAGCTCCGTTCTCCTTGTAGGTGCGGGTCCCAAAGGTGGGACCCGCACCTATCAGACAATGGGGGGCATATCCTAGCGATATGCCCCAATTGTATGTGATGGGAATACCTCTTTAAGGCTGCACAGAGACAAGGGTTCAACATTTTTAATAAAGACTAAATGAAAAAATGATTTTTAACTCAAAATCAGTACATTGCAGTTATAAGAAAAAATGTCCGAAAGGTGTGCATAGCCTTTAAATCTAGATTGGACTACTTTACTCCACATTTATCAAAGGTCTCATTTGATAAATTTGGCACATCTTTTGACCCAACACACTTGTCTTTAAATAATACTTTTCTAAGGCTATTTTCACTACATGCACACGACCGTATGTGTTTTGGGGTCCGCAAATAGCGGATCCGCCCAAAAAACTGCTGCCATCCATTTTTTTTTTTTGCAGATCCATTGTAACAATGCCTAAAACGGACAAGAATAGGATGTTCTATTTTTTTTTGCTGGGCTACGGAATGGACATACTGATGCGGACAGCACACGGTGCTGAAATAAATGGGTCCACATCCTATCTGCAAAAAAAAAACTGAACGGACACGGAAACAAACAACGTTCGTGTGCATGTAGCCTTAAAAGTAGAAGTGGTATAAGCAAAAAAAAACTCCCAAACCAAAAGTGGTGCCCCTGTCACTGGGTTAACTGTGGTGTTACATAGGACTGCAGGTAACATCTGCTACATTATCTGTACTCCAAGAGTTATGACTGTTATCTGTGGTGTTACATAGGACTGTGTTTAACTCTTACTACAGTATGTGTACTCGGTTATCACTGTGTTATCCGTGGTGCTACATAGGACTGCAGGGAACATCTGTTACATTATCTGTACTCCAAGAGTTATCACTGTTCTCTGTGGTGTTACATAGGACTGCAGGTAACGTCTCCCACTTTCCTGTGTCCCTCAGTTTATCATCTTGCTGCCTGCACCACATATCTGTCGCCTTTGGAACTCAGGCTGTGAATGTTTGATAAGTGGGGGTCCAGTGCTTCCACAGATCACACTGAAGGGGCCATGAGGCTTCTGTAGGGGTTGGAGTAGTTTTTATGCCTGGCGCACAGAATTCTGTAGAAGCACCTACCTAATGACGAGATTTACACCTTGTCATAAATTATACGGCAGCGTAGGGGGGAATCTGAGACCAGTAGTCTTAGTAAATGACCCCCATTGTGTCTGTGTAAACCAAAAAACGGGGTGCATGACTTGCAGGGAGGTGGAGCTCCTTTCACTGTGATGATTGGTGGAGGACCTGGAGTTCAGACCACTTGATGGCCTACAGTATTGATGTATGCATAGTCACCAACTGTCCCAAATTTGAAGGGACTGTCCTTGATATTTAGAGACAGTCCCAGCAAATGGGCGGGGCTAACAATAACCCTGTAACGGTAACCCATAAGTGGGCGTCTACGGTTGGAGTCTGGGCGTTTCCATGGATGCCCCGATTTTAGCAACCTAAAGTGGGGTAACTATCTGTATGGCAGCGCACAATACCATGTGATGCAATCTTCATGTCAATCTTCAGCCCTAAAAAAAAATCTGCCCCAAATCATGCCACTGCTTTAAAATCCGCACTACGGTCCAGTTTATCCTGTGAATTGTATTCCAAGCACGTGGATGAGAGTTCTTAACATCGGATCCACTTTGCTGGCAGGTAAACACTGTGGACTTGGATTTGTATGTGGCAATGTGTCCGATGTGGACGTCCCCTTATATTTCCATGTAACTATAGGGTGGGTCCCCGGAATCAGTTCCTCTGGTGCAGGGCCGTAAACCCCCAGTCCAACACTGGATTTAGCAGCAGAAAACTTCCATATTCTGCCGCTGAATCCACATTCAAAACTCAATTGACTTCAATGTCAAAAACTCGACCTTGTGCGAACAGTGTAAAATGAAAACGGTAGAGGTTTTTTTCAGTAGCAGATGGGATTGTGGATTCCATAGAAGTCGAAAATTCTTTTAAAACACTTGTAAAAACTACTTTAAAACCAACACCAAATTACAAATCTGCCAAAAATGGCCTGCGTTTAAATAAATAAAATGCCCATCTTGCATGCCTAGTATTTTTATAGAGGAAAGTATATACATTAAAAGTATGTAGCACCCTGTGCTGTCACTTACTCTGTAGAGCTGTACGGGAAAAATATATTGGTACAAAACACGCCATCTAAGGGCACTTTCACACTAGCGTTAAAGTTTTCCGGTATTAAGTTCCGTCACAGGGGCTAAATACCGGGAAAAAAAACGCTTCAGTTTTGTCCTAATGCATTCTGAATGGAGAGCAATCCGTTCAGGATGTCTTCAGTTCAGTCACTTTTACGGTATTTTGCCGAAGAAAATACAGCAGCATGCAGATGGATCCGGATCCGGAACCAAGTGTTCGCAGACCTTTAAAAATGTAAAAAAAAAATAATACCAGATCAGTTTTTCCGGATGACACCGGAGAGACGGGGTCCGGTATTTCAATGCATTTGTCAAACGGATGCGGAAACAAAAAATGGTATCCGTTTGCACACGGATTACCGGATCCGGCAGACCGTTTCGGCAACGGAACTGCCTGCCAGATTCCTCTAATGCAAGTGTAAAAGTACCCTAAAAAACACCAATACACATTGCACATGCAGCAAAAAAAAAAAAAAAAACATGGATGGCTATGGGAGAAAAATTCCAGGCAATGAGGGTAAAACGCACCTCATGGGTGTAAAAACAATATTCCCCCCAAAAATACTAAATTTTTAAAAATGGATAGCACATTCACCTATACAAGTCTATGGGGCTATAAACACGTCAGATTTTTTTAACGGGACCCGTGCGCTTGATCCGAGAATCTCACCGCACGCAGAAGCTATTTGTTTCTCAAGGATCCAATATTTTGTGGAACGAAAATCTGGCTTCCTGTTCTGTAATGGTAACGGTAGAACACTGCAGCTTGTAGAAGTCATCTCAGTCGTATTAAGTATTCTGTGGTTGTGATCATTGCTGTGACAACCCAAACGGATAGGAACGTTGTCCTAATTGAATATCCTATAAGGTGCTCTAGACTCAAGCCAAAGATGACATGTCAAAGAAAGACATTTGAGCGCCACCTGCTGGTCAGAAGCTGCACGCCACTATGAATTTTCACAATCTTTGTACCTGACACAGATTTTGCTGCAGATATTATCAGGTTTGTTACAGATTTCACTCTCTGCATTGCAAAGGATAAAATCCGTGGCAGACATCTGCAATGTAAATTGACATTTTGTGGATTTAAAATCCATACCATATGTCATTATGTGGAGATATTGGTCTGGCAGATTTCCAAGGTGTGTGGATGAGACATTTTAAAATCTCATCCGCTTCTTTCCTTCTGTAAATGCCATGGATTTTCCACACACAATTCATAAAATTCATTAGGTTGTGGCTGTATCCTTAAAGAGATTGGGGGAGATTTATCATAACTGCTGTAAGGGAAAACTGGCTTAGTTGCCCATAGCAACCAATCAGATTCCACCTTTCATTTTAAAAGGGGCTGTGAAAAATGAAAGTTGGAATCTGATTGGTTGCTATGGGAAACTAAGCCAGTTCTAGTTTACTAATGTATTGTAAATCTCCGTATTGCTTTCTTTCCTGGTTTGATTCCTTTTTCCATCCCATCATACACTGCTTATATCCAGGGGTTACGACTAGGGATGAGCGAATCGACTTCAGATGGTACATCCGAAGTCTATTCGCTTAAAAATTTGTTCTAATACTGTATGGAGATCCTTCTCCGTACAGTATCACAATGCATGGGCTCCGATGAGCCGAAGTTATCTCTTCGCAAAGTCTCGCGAGACTTTGTATAATAACTTCGGGAATCAGGGGTGCACCGCCAATGAGGCCGGGTGAGGCGATCACCTCAGTCAGCAAGAGGGAAGCAGTGGAAGGGTCATGGGCAATGAGCACTTTTTTTTGTCACAAATCGGTTAGGTTAAGAAATTGGCATTAGGTAGGGGGGGGGGGGCACATTTTAGTTTTTGCCTCAGGCAGCAAAAAGGCTAGGTGCACCCCTGTCGGGAATTAATTACTGTAAAAAACCTTGGAACCGAACTCTGGTTTGGTTCAAAGGTTTCCAAGCCCATACATTCTAATACTGTATGGAGAAGGATCTTTGTACAGTATTAGAACAAATCATTAATCGAATTGACTTGATGTCGATTCACTCATATGTAGTTACGACTGTAACACCCCAGAGTTGTGTTACTACACGCCTCTCCCCCGCTACTATCTTCCAAGAGCCTATATATTGTCATCTGATGTAATTTATGTCTTCACAAATCCATGTTAAATAAAATTGTTCCTTGTAATTTTCCAGGTTCGCCAGCAGGTGGCAGCAACTCTATTAGCAAGGTACTAGTCCTAGTTTAGTGTTTCTAGGCTGGAATGGATTATTCCAGCTTAGCTCCCCCTCTGTGAGAGAAGTGGGCTGTTCCCACATCCTGCAGCATGGGTGGAGAAGGAAGTTAGTCAGTGTAGCCCACCCCCTGCTAGGGGTAGGGTGTGTGTGTAGGAGATCCCCTGAATAGGGAAGACAGCAAGGATCTTGTCTCGGCTGAGACCTGATCATATTCCCAGTCTGAGCACCTGCAGCCTCAGCTGGATGAAAAGAAGCAGAAAAGCCACAGACAACCTCCAGAGTTCCAGGAAGAAAACATCCCCTGAGAAATCATCTGTGAGTAAAGTCCAGAGATCTAGGAGAAGCAAGTCTGTCCCCATACAGCAGAAGGTACAGAAAAGTGTAGAAGATTGATTCCTGCCACAATTATAGAGCCCCAAAACAGACGTCCTATCCTGCAAGCTCCCCACATATCAAGCAGAAGCATTTATTCCTGCCAATGATTGCCAAAACCTGCTGGCACCAGAGACCAAAACTGTATACTGCTTGGATACAAGTTATCTTCAGTAAAGAAATGTTTGAACTGCATCTAAAGGTCTGGACATCATTTCTGCTGCAAAATTCCTCTATTACTCCTACTATCACTACACTCAAATTTATTGCAAGTGAGCCAGGAGTCCACCCGTACCCAGGTAGGAGACACCGTTGACACAATTATCACCACCCTATAGAGACATTATAGGCCATTACACCACTCTGGCATTCCTAATCTGGGATGTGCGTCATAACACCTTTGAAGGGCCCTGGGGTAGTACCCTGCGCACGCTGCAATTGGCGTCATGAACAAATACAGACTATTATCTACCCATATCCTGGTCACTGCACGACCACCGCTGCAGTGCAGATACGAGGTGGCTGGGACAGGAGCTGCTGTGCATGTGTGCCTATGTGCACTCCCATGATCCCGGCCACCAGAGAGGCTTTTTCCTATAGTGTGCAAGCGGTTGGATTGCAGGGTGGTCATAACCCCTGTATACGAGCAGTGTGTAATGCAATAGAAAAATGAATTAAGCCAACAGAGGAGGCAATATGGCCAATCACAGTACATTAGTAAGTGCCTTGTATTACCGTAACTTTGTCTACATGATAAATGTTATTTGCTGCTGAAGTGAGACAACCCCTTTAGACTGCAATTGTCCTGCCGTACAGATTTTGAAAT
Organism: Bufo bufo; assembly: GCF_905171765.1. Taxonomy (NCBI): domain Eukaryota; kingdom Metazoa; phylum Chordata; class Amphibia; order Anura; family Bufonidae; genus Bufo; species Bufo bufo. The sequence goes on from NC_053389.1 coordinate 124,224,580, forward strand.
GAACAGCATGTCAATTTTTTGCGTGCAGTTATTTTGTGCGGGTTTCACCCTTTTCATTTAAAGGGTTAGATCTGCAACAAGACACATTGGGGGAGATTTATCAAAACTGGTCTAATAAAAATTTGGCTTGGCTGCCCATAGCAATCTGGTTGCTATGGGCAACTGAGCCAGTTTTCCTTCACACCAGTTTGATAAATATCCCCCATCAAATCCACACCAAAAACTGCAAGTAAAACATGTGGGGCCTCATTTATCAAAACATGCCCATAGCAACCAATCGGAGGTCGCCTTTAAGATTTTCAGAACACTTTAAGAAATGAAAGGGGACCTTTGATTGATTGCTATGGGCAGCTTTGATAAATGAGCTCCGTGGTTTTTGATGCAGATTTGGGGCAATAGGTTTTTTATAGGGCTCGCTGTTCCATTCTGAAAAATGTGGAACGCACACTGCCGGTATCCGTGTTTGGCGGATCCGTCATTTGCTGAACGAGCCTTAAGGGCTCATACACTCAACTGTTGCCTGTTTGCGATCCGCAAAATGCAGAACGCACACGGAACAGAATATCGGGCCCATAATAGAACAGTCCTATCCTTGTCCATAATGCGGACAAGAATAGGACATGTTGTATATTTTTGTGGACGCCACGGAACAGACATACGGATGTGGACAGCACACAGTGTGTTGTCCGCATCTTTTGCAGCCCCACTGAAGTGAGTGGGTTTGCATCCGACCCGCAAAAATGCAGATTGGATGCGGACGTGAAATACATTTGTGTGCATGAGCCCTAAATCAGGTTTTTCTTTTCTGGTTTAAGGGAAAACTGACTGCGATGTTCGCAACAAAATTTTTTATAAAAAGTCGTTAATTCTTTATGGAAATGAGGATTTCAGCGCATAGCCCTTTGGTGCACCTCAGCTTCTCAGCTTTCCAGTGCTGGCCACACCTCAGTGCATGGAAGTTGTTCTGTTACAGCATCTTGCATTGTGTATTGGTATGCTCCTCTCTTTCCCCCCTCCCCTGTTTTCAGGTTCTAGTTAGTTTAGCCTAGCCACTCCCTGTTTTCCCAGTGATGCCTTGCTCATAGTGTGCTAAGCTTCTGAGTAGCAGCATCCATCTTCTGAGCTAGGAGTTTATTGTTGGCATAATTCTTTTACCATCTGGATTACCCTGCAACATCTTGTAATACAATCAAAAGTCTTTGGGGCACATTTACTAAGCAAAGTCTGTCTTAAAGGGAATCTGTCACTAGCATATTAGCATTTTTTTTTTATTTTTATGAATCCATGTGTAATAAAGTACCTTATTTCCATATGTCTTGTTCTTTTTATTCTGTGTCTTGTCATTTCTTCAAAAAAACGCTTTTTATGATATTCAAATGAAGCTGTAAGGAGCCCAGAGGGGCGTTATTCTTTGTCCACGGTGCCCAGGAACGCCCCTCTGAAGTGCCGTGCCCGCCTAAATTTGAAAACTAATAACTCCTCCAAGATCGCCTAAATCGCCTCCCAGAGGCGAGGCTAAGTGCTCCCCCCCCCCCTCCCAGCGCCGCGCTCTGCGGCAAACACCCCTGATCCTCCTCTTGCCCGCAGCCGAAATCCCACGCAGGCGCAGTGCCGGCGACTGAGGGCAACAGCTTCAACAGGGTCACTAGGCATGCGCCGATCCCAGTGACGTGTTCGCTGTTTCCTCAGCTAGCTGGGATCGGCGCATGCCCAGTGACGCTGTTGAAGCTGTTGCCCTCAGTCGCCGGCACTGCGCCTGCGCGGGATTTCGGATGCAGGCGAGAGGAGGACGGGGGGTGTTTGCCGCAGAGCGCGGCGCTGGGGGGGGGGGAGCACTTAGCCTCGCCTCTGGGAGGCGATTTAAGCGATCTTGGAGGAGTTATTAGTTTTCAAATTTAGGCAGGCACGGCACTTCAGAGGGGCGTTCCTGGGCACCGTGGAGAAAGAATAACGCCCCTCTGGGCTCCTTACAGCTTCATTTGCATATCATAAAAAGCGTTTTTTTGAAGAAATGACAAGACACAGAATAAAAAGAACAAGATATATGGATATAAGGTACTTTATTACACATGGATTCATAAAAAAAAATTGCTAATATGCTAGTGACAGATTCCCTTTAAATGTGTGTCTTTATCCTTTCATAAACCTGGCTTGTCTTTTTTGATTAAGTCTGACCTCTAGTGGTCGTTTTCTTGTAAGACAGGTTCAAATCACTAAACTGGTCTAAAGGTGGGTTCACACTAGCGTTAGGGATTCCGTTATCGCTTTCCGTTATAACATGGTTATAACGGAAAATAACGGAATGCCCAGACAGAATGCAAAACAGAAGGCATTCCGGTTAAAGGCATTCCGTTTGCTTTCCGTCCTAATAGAAGTCTATGGGAAAGCATAACTGATCCGTCTGGGTCCCGTTATGCAAGACAGAAAACAAAGCCCTGTCGACAGGACTTTGTTTTCCGTCTTGAATATCGGGAACCAGACGGATCCGTTTTGATTCCCAAAGACTTCTATTAGGACGGAATGCCTTTTTAAAGGCTTCCGTTTTGCATTTCGTCATAATACAAGTCTATGGGCAGAAGAACGGATCCGTCCTTCCGTCTTATGGGTTACGTTATTTTCCGTTATAACCATGTTATAACGGAAAGCCATAACGGAATCCCTAACGCTAGTGTGAACCCACCCTAAATAGTATGCGCATGAAAATGTGGTGCAAGTGAGCTGAATTTTGGAACACATCTTCATGAAAGTAGGCAAACTGTGGCGCAACTCACCACTCAAAACAAAGACAGAAAAGTATGCCAGCCCTGGGGTGGTGTAGAAATTAGACAGTTTTTATGACAAAATCTGGCGCAAAGTAAGGCACAACTATATAATTAGGATGGAAATTAGGCACAAAATTTAGAAAACTTCTGAATTTGTCTTAAAACTCAAAATAGGCACAAATGCCTCCAAAAACAGGCACAAAAACAGTTGGTAAATGAGACTGTTGGTAACACAGGCTTTTTACTCATGAAAACAGGCAGCGACACTTTAGTAAATGTGCCCCTTTATTCCCAGGAACCCTGCATTCGGGTTTCACAAGACAGGTATCATTTTAATTGTCAGGATCAACCCTACCAGGCAGTATGCTCAGTTTAAAGCCTCATGCACACGACTGTTGTGTGCTTTGCGGGCCGCAAACCACGGACCCGCAGAACACGGATGGCGTCCATGTGTATTCCACAATTTGCGGAACGGCACGGACAGCTTTTAATATAACTGCCTATTCTTGCCCTCAAAGCGCGGACAAGAATAGGACAGGTTATATATTTTTTGCGGACCACGGAACGGAGCAATGGATGCGGACAGTACACGGTGTGCTGTCCGCATCTTTTGCGGCCCCGTTGAAGTGAATGGGTCCGCATCCGAGCTGCCAAAACTGCGGGTCGGATGCGGACCAAAACAAACGTTGTGTGCATGAGGCCTAATAGGGTTGATCCTGCTGTAACGTGCTCTTTAACTGGTTATATACAAGTTAGAAAGGGGTCTGCTGGGGTGAGATGTACAAATCAAAATGTAGGAGAATTTTAAGGAAAACGTCACTTTTGAGCAAATATTTATAAAATGGTCAGAAGAAGCGGAGAAACCACATAAATACCTATGCTTTATGCACAACCTATATTTCAAATCAGTTCCATTCACTGGAATGTGGCGGCAAGCACATGGTTTTCTACAACCCCCGTTCAGGTAAATGGAGGTGTTTTTCATTCACGGAAAGTTCTGCAACGAAATCTGCAGCATGCGAAGGCCCCCTTTCTGCTAGGAATGTGCAGCAAAAGACCTGCACACATGGCGCATTTTTGTAGCGTATCTCGTGGCAGGAATGCTCATGATTTGATGTAGATTTCATGAAATCCACAATGATAGTCTGCAGCAAAAGTTGACATCAGCACCACAGGTCAATTTCCTCTGCGGATTTTTTTCAGCAGCGGGTGAATGAGAATAGCTATATACTCATTGGGGGTCATTTACTATCAGCACTTCACCAGTTTGTGGCGTATAAAAGTCTCAAGACCCTGTTTTGCCACTTTTTAAACGACCATGCGACAATATTTTGTGGCACGGGTGTTTTTGCGCCATGCTTGCCACTTGGGAGTGGCAGGGGCCCAGGACATCGGGCCCAACACGTTTTATATCTTTTACGCCTGAAAACAGGCGTAAAAGCAGAGACATAACTATTCCAGTCAGGGGTTGGAGTAGTTCTTCAGAAGCGCGCACCGCCGGCAGTGCGCCTAATTTATGACGAGGCCTGATGACCTTGGTTCCTTTGAATGGCTCAGAATGTAACATATGTAGTGGCCAATAGAGGAGAACTGCATAAAATCACGGAAAACGGAACAACGGCCACGGATGCACACAACAGTCGTGTGCATGAGGCCTTACCAGTAGGAGCTGATTAAAGCACCCTGGGTGCATCTGTTTTTCCGATAATTTTGTCACTGGTGTACTTGATTCACCTGTATGTGTCTTGCCAGGTATTTGTGATGAGGCGCAGGACAAGTGATGAATTAGTCTTTTTGTGTTTTTATTCAGTTTTGAGTGATTTGTGTCTAATTTGGTACACCTGCGTACAAAAAAGGCACAAATGTGCCGTAGCAAATTAGGTAGAAAGTCGCATCTTATGGTGTAATTGTGACTTTTTTAAACAAAAAAAATTGCACCATACGTTTTAGACCAACTGAGGAAAACTACGCCTTCTATGAAGAGGCGTATAAATGAGACAAAGTTTGCAGTAGAAAAAAAAGCACAAATACATAAATCGCACTAACTCGCCAAATAAACCACACCCCAAAATCTGTTGAAAACCAAAAACAGTTGCACCTGTAAAAACAGATGAAAAACCAGGCACAAACACAACCAGGGCCAGGATGAGGTATTTTGGATTGCGGATTCGCAAAACACAGATAACGGCCGCGTGCGTTCCGCTATTTGCGGACCGCACATGGCCAGCGCTATATAGAGAATGCCTAAGCTTGTCCGCGGTTGCGGACAAGAATAGGACATGCTCTATCTTTTTTGCGGACCACGGAACGGAAAAACGGATGCCCCATTGAAATGAATGGGTCTGCAAATTGTGCCTGTAGTTCAGATGCTCCTTTGCAGTTATAACGTCCCTGTCTTGCCCACTGTATTATAATGTTCCTTGTAGTGCTAATATATACACTGCTCAAAAAAATAAAGGGAACACACAAATAACACATCCTAGATCTGAATTAATTAAATATTCTTCAGAAATACTTTGTTCTTTACATAGTTGAATGTGCTGACAACAAAATCACACAAAAATAAAAAAATGGAAATCAAATTTTTTAACCCATGGAGGTCTGGATTTGGAGTCGCCCTCAAAATTAAAGTGGAAAAACACACTACAGGCTGATCCAACTTTGATGTAATGTCCTTAAAACAAGTCAAAATGAGGCTCAGTAGTGTGTGTGGCCTCCACGTACCTGTATGACCTCCCTACAACGCCTGTGCATGCTCCTGATGAGGTGGCGGACGGTCTCCTGAGGGATCTCCTCCCAGACCTGGACTAAAGCATCTGCCAACTCCTGGACAGTCTGTGGTGCAACGTGACGTTGGTGGATAGAGCGAGACGTGATGTCCCAGATGTGCTCAATTGGATTCAGGTCTGGGGAACGGGCGGGCCAGTCCATAGCATCAATGCCTACGTCTTGCAGGAACTGCTGACACACTCCAGCCATATGAGGTCTAGCATTGTCTTGCATTAGGAGGAACCCAGGGCCAACCGCACCAGCATATGGTCTCACAAGGGGTCTGAGGATCTCATCTCGGTACCTAATGGCAGTCAGGCTACCTCTGGCGAGCACATGGAGGGCTGTGCGGCCCTCCAAAGAAATGCCACCCCACACCATTACTGACCCAATGCCAAACCGGTCATGCTGGAGGATGTTGCAGGCAGCAGAACGTTCTCCACGGCGTCTCCAGACTATGTCACGTCTGTCACATGTGCTCAGTGTGAACCTGCTTTCATCTGTGAAGAGCACAGGGCGCCAGTGGCAAATTTGCCAATCTTGGTGTTTTCTGGCAAATGCCAAACATCCTGCACGGTGTTGGGCTGTAAGCACAACCCCCACCTGTGGACGTTGGGCCCTCATATCACCCTTATGGAGTCTGTTTCTGACCGTTTGAGCAGACACATGCATATTTGTGGCCTGCTGGAGGTCATTTTGCAGGGCTCTGGCAGTGCTCCTCCTGTTCCTCCTTGCACAAAGGCGGAGGTAGCGGTCCTGCTGCTGGGTTGTTGCCCTCCTACGGCGTCCTCCATGTCTCCTGATGTACTGGCCTGTATCCTGGTAGCGCCTCCATGCTCTGGACACTACGCTGACAGACACAGCAAACCTTCTTGCCACAGCTCGCATTGATGTGCCATCCTGGATAAGTTGCACTACCTGAGCCACTTGTGTGGGTTGTAGACTCCGTCTCATGCTACCACTAGAGTGAAAGCACCGCCAGCATTCAAAAGTGACCAAAACATCAGCCAGGAAGCATAGGAACTGAGAAGTGGTCTGTGGTAACCACCTGCAGAACCACTCCTTTATTGGGGGTGTCTTGCTAATTGCCTATAATTTCCACCTGTTGTCTATCCCATTTGCACAACAGCATGTGAAAGTGATTGTCACTCAGTGTTGCTTCCTAAGTGGACAGTTTGATTTCACAGAAGTGTGATTGACTTGGAGTTACATTGTGTTGTTTAAGTGTTCCCTTTATTTTTTTGAGCAGTGTATATTCGTGTTTCCCCGAAAAAAAGACATACCCATAAAATAAGCCATAGCAGGGTTGCGGCTTATATGCTCAATATAAGACATACCCAGAAAATAAGCCATAGTGATGGGCGTGGCTATGTATCGGCGCAGAGTGGTAAAGAAGACGCGGTTCTGTGCACAGCAAGCTGAGGGAGAAAGTGAAAGTCTCCTCAGCATCAGGCCTCATGCACACGACCGTTGTGTTTTGCGGCCCAAAAATTGCGGATCCACAAAACATGGATGGCGTCCGTGTGCGTTCCGCAATTTGCGGAACAGCATGGACAGCCATTGATATAAATGCCTATTGTCCGCAAAACGGACAAGAATAGGACAGGTTATTTTTTTATCTAATGCTCTCTCCTGTAGTGCCAATATATAAATCTTCCTCCAGTAGTGCCATACTTATAATGCCCCCCTCTGTAGTGACATGTATATAATACCCCCCTCTGTAGTGACATGTATATAATACCCCCCTCTGTAGTGACATGTATATAATGCCCCCCTCTGTAGTGACATGTATATAATACCCCCCTCTGTAGTGACATGTATATAATACCCCCCTCTGTAGTGACATGTATATAATACCCCCCTCTGTAGTGCCAGGTATATAATACCCCCCTCTGTAGTGCCAGGTATATAATACCCCCCTCTGTAGTGACATGTATATAATGCCCCCCTCTGTAGTGACATGTATATAATGCCCCCCTCTGTAGTGACATGTATATAATGCCCCCCTCTGTAGTGCCAGGTATATAATGCCCCCCTCTGTAGTGCCAGGTATATAATTCCCCCCTCTTTAGTGAGTGACATGTATATAATGCCCCCTCCAGGGGCGGGCTGGGATGGGGGGCAGGGAGGCAATTGCCCCCCAGGTCGCCCTAAAAAAATGGCCACTGGGCCGTCTTTAACAAATAATTATTATTATTTTTTATTCCTCAGGGCCGCACAGCAGATCACCACAGGCGGCGCGGCCCTGGATGTAATTGCGGCGGCGGGCAGTAGGAGATGAGCGCTTTCATTGTGGAAGCGCTCATTTCCATATTCATCTGTATCGCCTGTGCTGCGGCAGGGCAGGGGAGGGAGAGGCGTCTCCCTTCCCTGTTCTTCTGATAGGCTGCAGGCACTAATGCCTGCAGCCTATCAGAGGCCGGCTCAGGCGGCGCGATGACGTCATTATCATCGCGCCGCCTGAGCCGGGCAGCAGACAGCGGGGGACACAGGCCGGCAGAGGCCTGCATCGCATCGCTGCTGATGGAGGTAAGTATTAATGGGGTTTTGTTTGTTTTCTTTGCAGGGGGAGCTGGCACTATGGGGGGAGCTGGCATTTCCTACAGCCCCATTTTTTTGGGGGTGGCATTCTGGGGGCATTTATTCCTTGCCCATTTTGGGAGGGGCACTATGGGGGCATTTCTTGCTGGCACATTATAAGGGGGGCACCATGGGGGAGAGGAAAACTATGGGGGCTCTAAAGGGGCTTTTTTTTATTGGCACATTATGGAGGGCACTATAGGGGAGAGCGGCACTATGGGGCATCTGTTGGCACTATAGGGGCATTATTTGGGGGCACTATGGGGAAGTGGGGGCTCTAAAGGGGCCTTTTTTATTGCACATGGGGGGCACTATGGCATCTGGTGGCACTAAGGGGGCATTTTTGTACTGGCACATTATGGGAGGCATTATAGGGGAGAGCCGCACTATGGGGCATTATTTGGGGGCACTATGGGGGAGTGGAGCACTATTGGGGCATCTGGTGGCACTAAGAAGGGGCATTTTTTACTGGCACATTATGGGGGAGAGGAGCACTATAGGAGCATCTGCTGGGGGCACTAATACTGGCATATTATGGGGGACACTATGGGCAGAGCCGGATTAATGTAGGGGCGGATTGAGCTGCAGCTCCAGGCCCCTGCGTGAAAATAGGCCCAGCAGGGCAGCATACCGAGCTGGCGGCGCGGCCCTGGACCCTGTCCCTGGTGAAAACTTAAAGTAGGGGGCGGCGTGCCAACACAGGGAGATGAGCGCTTCCACTGTGGAAGCACTCATCTCCATCTGTATCGCTGTCCTCAGGACAGTGATACAGATGGCTGTGCTGCGGCAGGGCAGGGGAGGGAGAGGCGTGTCCCTCCCCTGTGTCTCTGATAGGCTGCCGGCACTAGGCCGGCAGCCTATCAGAGGCCGGTGCAGGCGGCGTGATGACGTCATCGAGCCGCCTGAGCCGTGCAACGCGGGACACAGGCCGGAAGAGAACTGCATCGCATCGCTGACATGGAGGTAAGACCAATCTCGCCACATTGCATTGGAGAAGCCTGGTTGCCCGCCTGCTTCCTTTAGACTATGGCCCCATGTTGAAACGCTTGATTTTCCTCTGCAAAGACATGGAAGCCGGGTCATTTGGTACTTGCCCTATTTGCACAGTGATACCCCGATACCCCAGATAGCTATGCCATGGAGCCCATTCGGATAACGAAAGACTATGTGAAAGACTTTGGCTCCATGGCGATTCTACTGTATTTGTTTAGTCTGAGTGCCATTCACCTAATAATATGCGCTCAGACCTGAGCTATCTGGAGATATGTTAAATGTCGATGTTTTATGCAATAGCTGTACAGTTAAATATTCTTATGTCTTTTATTGTCTATTGCTACCATGTGGCTAATGGAGTTTTGCCTCTACCCTTGGAGATAAATTGGATTACTTCCCAATTGTCTCCAGGACAGAAGACATTGTGTAAAACTGTGTATTCTCCTGCCTGTGATAATTACATTTACCCATTGTGTAAGGTAATTGTATCACAGGCAGAGGGGAGGATTTTGTGTGGGAGTGTCTGAGTGTATTGTACGTGGTTGCTGGTTGTTTTAGAAAACCCTGTGGGTGGTACTAATGTGTAAGAATGTGTATATAAGAACAATAAACACACAGCTCTGGCTGTCCACTGCTTTACCCTCAACACAGAGCTTGGTCTTGTTCTTGGGGGGATTGTATACTGCTCCAGTTCGACTGCTAGGAGTGTAAACCTTTCCTATGGTTTTTCCTATTCGGCTGTATGCAGCATTCATATGGTTTCCAGTTCTGGAGATTGGCTTCTTTAGTAGCTGCCTGTGCATCTGGAAAGGGAATATCGCATAAACTGCTTTTACCCCCTTTTATGCCCGGGGTGCCTTTACAGTAATTATTATTTTCATTTTTTTTATGTATTACAGTACTTTTAGTAAAAGTTTTTTACTGGCACATGATTGGGGGGCTCTTTTTACTGGCACATGATGGGGCATGGGGGGGTCACTTGTTACTGGGACATGATGGGGGGCCCTCTTGTTACTGGCACATGATGGAGGGGGAGGGCCATCTTGTTATTGGCACATGATGGGGCATAGGGGGGCGCACTTGTTACTGGCACATGATGGGGGGCCTTGTTACTGGAACATAATGGGGGGGCCCTCTTGTTACTGGCACATGATGGGGGGGCATCTATGGGGGCACATTTTACTGGCACATTATTGGGGCACTTTTTACTGGCACATTATTGGTGGGCACTATAGGGGCATCTACTGAGGCCCCAAAGAGGGGGTATTATGGGGAGCTTTACTACTACTGGGGGGCTGTGAAGAACATGATTACTAGTATGGGCACTATAGGGGCATTATTACTACTAAGTGTGCTCTGGCAGAGAATTATTTCTATTGGTGGGATTTTGGGGAGGACTGTTACTTTGGGGGGCACCCTTGCACAGTATCAGCTTAGCACAATTATTTTTGGGGGACATTATCTTTATACTATTATTGTCTGGGTGCAGTTATTTTTTAGAGCACTGTGTGCCAATAATTGTTGATGGGGGCACTATCTGTGTGGTAGTAGTATTTCCAGGGGGACTGTTTCTGCAGTATAGTTGTCACGAGGGTGTCAAGAGCCACGCCTGACTCTGTTATACCCGGGGTCAGGAAGTCGCAGCGGGTGGCTGCGCGCTCTATGTATAAAGATAGTGCTGTTCCTTAATGGTAGCTTTCTGGGTTTGCCTTGCAACCCTTTTTGGCTCACTCAGGGATCCGTAGCTCTTTGTCCTCAGCTGTTTCTTGTCCAGCACTCCCAACCTCCTTATATTCCCCTCTCCCACTTCTATGGTTGCCAGATATCGAGCTTCCTGCCTGGACTTCTTTACTGACCCACTGGAGCTGTGTAGCTGAGATTCCTGGTTATTGTTCAAGAGCGTTACCCTCCAGATCCCTGTTGGGCTTCTGTTGTCTGCTGTTGTCGCCCACCTGGGATTATATGTTTTATCTGTATTGTCTGTCCTCTCCTTGGTGTTTTCCTTTAGTGTTAGTGGTGCGGACTAGTGTTCCCACCGCCCTATTCACTACGTAGGGCTCATCTTAGGGAAAGCCAGGGTTTAGGCACGTGATCGGCGTACGGGTGAGGAACCCGTCTAGGGACGTCAGGGCAGTCAGGTGCCAGCCTCAAGGTGAGTTAGGGGTCACCACCTTTCCCTCTCCCTTGGACAGGGCCTTCCCTTTTCCCTCCCCTTGCGTCACGTATGTGATCGGCACGCCAGTCATGACATTATATCTGGCCCTCATTTTGTGTAGGTAGAGACCAAAAAAAAAAAAATTTACTTTTTCTTTCTGCCTATCTAGAATCCAGCATGGATCCTATTGCTGCTTTGACAAGACAACTTCAAGGCCTGTCTATGGAGGTGGCAGCAATTGCAGCAGACCGCAAGTCCAGCGGTTGCTATGGGTAACCAGGTTGCTGCGGAACCCAAGGTTCTTCTTCCTGACAGATTTTCTGGGGGAAGGGACAAATTTGTGACGTTCCGTGAGGCCTGTAAGCTATATTTTAAACTGCGCCCGCACTCCTCTGGTAATGAGGAACAGCAGGTGGGAATTGTTACTTCCCTGCTTCAGGGGGACCCGCAATCCTGGGCGTTCTCTTTACCCACTGATTCCCAGGCTCTCCGGTCAGTGGATGAAATTTTTGGGGCCTTGGGTCTCATATATGATGACCCTGACCGAGTCGCCCTGGCTGAGTCGAAATTACGGAGACTCCTACAGGGAGAGCGGCCAGCAGAAGAGTATTGCTCAGAGTTTCGTAGGTGGGCTACGGATACCCAGTGGAATGACCCGGCTCTCAGGAGTCAGTTCTGCTCTGGGTTATCCGAAAGGGTTAAGAATGCGCTTGCGCTGTATGAGACCCCCTTTTCCCTTGATGCTGTTATGTCCCTTTCTATCAGAATAGATAGACGTCTTAGGGACAGATTGAAAAATCATGAGCAATTGGTAACCCCTCCGAAGCAGCAGTTAGTCTGTACGGACCTAGAAGAGCCTATACAGCTAGGAGGAACTACTCGTCAGGTCCGTCCTCCTGAGGCTCACCGTAGGCAGGGGGTTTCTTTTTTCTGTGGGGACAGGGGTCATTTCATTAATGTCTGTCCTTCCTTTCTAAAAAACAAAAGACCATCGGAACTACTAACCCCAGGCTGTGTGGAGGATGTCAGCCGGGGGCTATACGTTTCTTCCATTCGTACATCTCAATTTGTGTTTCCAGCAGCTGTTATTTTTGGTGTTAAGACGGAGACTATTTCTTTCTTTCTAGACAGTGGAGCAGGGGTAAATTTGATAGATGCCCATTTTGCCCGCACTATGGGTTTGTCTCTCTGTCCGCTACAGAGACCTATTCCAATATTCGCTATTGATTCTGCTCCTCTGTCTCAGAGAAACCTCACTCACATTGTCCATAACTTAGACCTTCGGGTAGGGGACCACCATAACGAGTTGCTTTCATGTTATGTTCTGGAGGGGCTTCCCACTCCGGTGGTGTTGGGTCTTCCCTGGTTGGTAGCGCACAATCCAGTGGTGGATTGGCAGGCCAGGGAGATATTGGAGTGCAGTGAGCATTGCAGAGAAAATTGCTTAAATAGCAATTGCTTAGTCGCTTCCATAGCTACTCTACCTACATTTGTTTCGGACTTTGAGGACGTTTTTTCTGAAAAAGGTTACCAGAAGTTACCACCTCACCGTCCTTATGATTGCCCGGTTAACCTGATTCCCGGTGCAAAATTACCCAAGATCAGGTTATATAATCTTTCGGGTCCCGAGAGACAAGCCATGAAAGATTATATCTCAGAGAGCTTGGCTAAGGGACACATGAGCCCCTCTTCTTCACCCGTGGCTGCAGGGTTTTTCTTCGTTAAAAAGAAAGATGGGGGCCTGCGTCCTTGCCTAGATTTCCGCGAACTAAACCGGATAACCATCCAAGACCCATACCCTCTTCCTCTCATTCCTGACCTGTTCAATCAGATTGCGGGTGCTAGGTGGTTCTCCAAACTTGATCTTAGGGGGGCCTACAATCTGATTCGTATCAAGGAAGGGGATGAGTGAAAGACAGCTTTTAACACCCCTGAGGGGCATTATGAAAATCTAGTCATGCTTTTCGGTCTGGCCAATGCTCCTGCTGTCTTCCAACATTTCGTTAATGACATTTTTAGTCATCTTATCGTCAGGTTTGTGGTGATATACCTAGATGATATTTTAATTTATTCGTCTGATCTGAAAACACATGAGGTGCATGTCAGACAGGTACTGCAGGTCCTACGGACGAATAAATTATATGCGAAAATTGAAAAGTGTGTCTTCGCCGTTCAGGAAATACAGTTCCTAGGTTATTTATTATCTGCTTCAGGTTTCCGTATGGATCCGGGGAAGGTCCAGGCAATTTTAGATTGGGATCTTCCTGAGAACCTCAAAGCACTGCAACGGTTCTTGGGCTTCGCAAATTTCTATAGAAAATTCATTAAAAATTATTCGGTGATTGTCAAACCCCTTACTGACATGACTAGGAAGGGGACAGATTTTTCTAAATGGTCTGACGCCGCTAAAATTGCTTTTTCCTCTCTAAAAGAGAGGTTTACCTCGGCACCTGTACTAATCCAACCTGATGTCTCCCAGCCTTTTATTGTTGAAGTAGATGCGTCAGAGGTGGGAGTGGGGGCTGTACTGTCTCAGGGTCCGTCTCCTGGCAAATGGCGTCCTTGTGCTTTCTTTTCTAAAAAACTATCTGCAGCGGAGAAGAACTATTATATTGGCAATAGGGAACTATTAGCTATTAATCTAGCGTTTGAGGAATGGCGTCACTTTTTAGAGGGGTCAGTCCACCCTGTCACGGTGATTACAGACCACAAAAACCTTCTGTACCTCGAATCAGCTAAGCGTCTCACCCCTAGACAAGCTAGGTGGTCGCTATTTTTTACCAGGTTTAACTTTTTTATTACCTATCGTCCTGGGGCAAAAAATACTAAGGCGGATGCATTATCTCGTAGTTTCCCTGGAGGGGGTAATGTGAGTGATCCAGTACCCATTCTACAAAGAGGAGTGGTTTTCTCTGCTGTACACTCTGTTCTGGAGGGGAAGGTGTTAGAGGCCCAGGGGGATGCCCCGGTCTCTTGCCCCTCAGAGAAATTGTTTGTACCGTTAAACCTGCGTCTCGAATTATTAAAGGTACATCATAATTCTGCACTTGCTGGGCACCCGGGTAGTAAAGCAACCTTGGAGCTATTGTCTCGTCGTTTTTGGTGGCCAAGGTTGCGTCAGGATGTAATGGATTTTGTGTCTACTTGTTCTACTTGTGCACGCGCGAAAGTCTCTCATACACGTCCTGCAGGGTCTTTATTGCCACTTCATTACCCGCACTACCTAATGCTAAGACTCTTGCTCAGGTATTCATCAGTGAAATCGTGAAGCTTCACGGGGTCCCTTCCGATGTTGTTTCGGATCGGGGAACCCAGTTTATTTCTAAGTTTTGGAAAGCTTTTTGTTCCCGTTTGGGGGTACACTTGTCCTTTTCCTCGGCTTTCCATCCTCAGTCGAATAGACAGACTGAGCGTACCAACAAAAACCTTGAGACATATCTAAGGTGTTTTGTGTCTGAGAACAGGAGGTGTGGTCATCATATTTACCGTTAGCCGAGTTTGCCATAAATACTCGCCGTCAGGAATCCACTGGTAAGTCACCATTTCTTGGTGCATATGGTTTTCATCCCCAATTCTGTACTTTCAAAGAGGGGGGGTCTTCTGGGGTTCCTGAAGAGGAACGGTTTTCGTCATCTCTTTCATCTGTATGGCAGAAGGAGCAAGCTAACTTGAAAAATATGGGAGGTAAATATAAATGCATGGCTGATAAGAGACGGTCGCCAGGTCCGGACCTAGGAGTAAATGACTATGTATGGTTGTCTACTAGGAATATTAAATTAAAGGTTCCCTCTTGGAAACTGGGTCCTAGGTTCATTGGCCCTTACAAAATAGTAGCCATCATTAACCCCGTGGCTTTTCGCCTGGAGCTACCTCAGACTTTTAAAATCCATAACGTCTTCCATAAGTCGTTACTCAAGAAGTATGTTCCACCTCTAGAACCGTCACCGTTGCCACCCCCTCCTGTTGTTGTGGATGGTAATCTAGAGTTTCAAATATCCAAAATTGTTGATTCTCGTTGAGTCCGCCGTTCTCTTCAATATCTGGTGCATTGGAGGGGTTACAGTCCCGAGGAAAGAATGTGGGTTCCAGCGTCTGAGGTAAACGCCGACAGGTTAGTTCGGGCTTTTCATGCCTCTCATCCTGTGAGACCTAGTCCTGAGTGTCCGGAGGCCCTCGTAGAGAGGGGGGTACTGTCACGAGGGTGTCAAGAGCCACGCCTGACTCCGTTATACCCGGGGTCAGGAAGTCACAGCGGTGGCTGCGCGCTCTATGTATAAAGATAGTGCTGTTCCTTAATGGTAGCTTTCTGGGTTTGCCTTGCAACCCTTTTTGGCTCACTCAGGGATCCGTAGCTCTTTTTCCTCAGCTGTTTCTTGTCCAGCACTCCCAACCTCCTTATATTCCCCTCTCCCACTTCTCTGGTTGCCAGATATAGAGCTTCCTGCCTGGACTTCTATACTGACCCACTGGAGCTGTGTAGCTGAGATTCCTGGTTGTTGTTCCAGAGCGTTACCCTCAGGATCCCTGTTGGGCTTCTGTTGTCTGCTGTTGTCGCCCACCTGGGATTATATGTTTTGTCTGTATTGTCTGTCCTCTCCTTGGTGTTTTCCTTTAGTGTTAGTGGTGCGGACTAGTGTTCCCACCGCCCTATTCACTACGTAGGGCTCATCTTGGGGAAAGCCAGGGTTTAGGCACATGATCGGCGTACGGGTGAGGAACCCGTCTAGGGACGTCAGGGCAGTCAGGTGCCAGCCTCAAGGTGAGTTAGGGGTTACCACCCTTTTCCCTCCCCTTGCGTCACGTATGTGATCGGCACGCCGGTCATGACAATAGTATTCAGGGGTGGCAGGAAAGAGGTTCAGAAGATGTGAAGATGATAGAAATGTGGGAAACTAATATCTGTTTGTCAATCTCTGCAGATGGGAAATGGCTGAAAAATCATCATGGCGGTCTGGTCTGAATGGAGAAGATAAGGAAATAGAAAGTCTACAACAAAGGTGACATCACTGGATGTAAGAGGTATGGGGCGCTATGTAGGAGAGGAGATGCTCCGGCCCCTCCCCCTGCCATTTGCAGAAGGAGGAGTGAGAGCTGGGTGAGGACGGCCAAAGGGGGCAGCAGGCCACGGGCGGGTGGCAGATGGTGGGGGGAACCACAGGCCTTGAGCAGGATCTGGGGAGGGAGGAGCGCGGAGGAGCTTCCTGGCTGTAGCCTGCTGTTTATTGTATAATGTGAAGCAGGACAGGCCCTCCCCTCTTCGTATGATGTGTAGAGACAGGCCTCAACAAAAGAATGTCAGCTGTACAGTGTTTGTTGGGAGTTGTCTATTATATGTAGGAGGGGCTTTTAATAATGGGTGGGGCTAAAAATGGGCCACTTGACTGGATTTTCCCCCCAGAACTAAGGCTGCCAGCCCTCCCCTGGCCCCCTCTGTAGTGCCAGGTATATAATGGCCCCCTCTGTAGTGCCAGGTATATAATGCCCCCCTCTGTAGTGCCAGGTATATAATGCCCCCCTCTGTAGTGCCAGGTATATAATGCCCCCCTCTGTAGTGCCAGGTATATAATGCCCCCCTCTGTAGTGCCAGGTATATAATGCCCCCCTCTGTAGTGCCATGTATATAATGCCCCCCTCTGTAGTGCCATGTATATAATGCCCCCCTCTGTAGTGCCATGTATATAATGCCCCCCTCTGTAGTGACATGTATATAATGCCCCCTCTGTAGTGACATGTAAATAATGCCCATTCTGTAGTGCCAGGTATATAGTGCTCCCCTCCCCTTTCCATGGTGTCCCCAGTAGTTGCGAGGTTTAGTAATAAAAAACCCAAAACACTTCACTTCTGTTCCCGGCCACCATCTGTGATGCAGGCCACAGACCTCTTCCGATCTGTGGCCTGAGTTGCTGTGTCTCTGTGCAGGTGGTCTCAATGACATCACATGAGGTCACGGTGATGTCTTTGCAACCTCTAGTGTCATTCTGAGAGGCCGCAGATGCAGCTTTGATTGTGCTTCCCCCCCCCCCCTTTATGGGTAGCTAGGTGGCACCCTAGGCGGGTTTCTACCTGTCCTTCCGGCCCTGAACACTACAATAAATGCAAGTAAATAATAAAGACAGCTGAAAAAAACACCCAAAACCAGACCAAAAAATCTGCAAACAACGATGATAAATGACCCCGTCTGTTCTTTCTCATCTCTGAGCTACTTTCCCGATACATCCCCACACGCAATCTCTGATCCTCACAAGACCTCCTCCTCTCTTCTCCTCTTATCACCTCTTCCCACAATCGCCTCCAAGATTTCTCCCCACAATCTGGAACTCGCTACCCCAACATATCAGACTCTCACCTACAGTGGAATCCTTCAAAAGAAACCTGAAAACTCACCTCTTCAGACAAGCCTACAACCAGTGACGCTTCTGCCTCTATACCGCCATGACCAACTTCACCCACACCTACTGTATGCTTCCTCCATACCTTGTAGATTGTAAGCCCTCACGGGCAGGGTCCTCTCTCCTTCTGTACCAGTTTGTAACTCGTCTTGTTTATGCCTAGTGCAATAGTCTGTATTATGTATGTATACCTCTTATCATATTGTACAGCGCCATGGAATGAAAGATGCTTTAATGATAAATAATAATAATAAAAATAGAGGGATTCTCAAGTGGTGGAATCCCTCTATGAAGTCCATGTGGATAGGAGTTGTCTTCATAAAAGTAAGGTGGGTGCAAGAGATTTGACAACTATATCGTTTTCAAAAATAATAATATTAGCAGGCTATCAGTGATTATTGTATTTATTAATTTTTTTAAATCTTTTTTACGTTGTGCCTGTATCATTCTTAAACAAGGCACAGTGTTCTGCACTCAGTGCTCGGTCCCCCCCAGCAAACAATCAGTCTCCTAGCAACCGAGCGCACAGACCAATCCCGGCTTCACCCTGACATTCCTGAATGAAAGAATGTAACAAGTTGTATTGTGGAGGTGACAAGGCAGCAGCACGTGGTCACTACTCTGCACGCACCAGATCTGCCCAGGCTGCCTGCTCTGTCACGGTTTCCACTAGCCCAGTCCTCACCAGCTATAGATGCCTCCTGTCTCCAGGATGAGGTGAGACTTAAAGGGGTTTAAAATGTCCTTATTATGGAATTCTAAATTAATAAATCAAGGTTCCCCCATTCAAGACCCTCATCTATTTGGAAGCAGCTACAAAGAGTGTCTCTTTCTCTGGAGGACCTGCCATGTCCACGCATTACATGGACAGCCTATTGATTTTAATGGGAATTGTGTAATGCCTCATTTCTCCTGTGGTGGCACTGTAGGGAGTTTGAACACTTGCTGCTGGACACTCCCATAGATTACCGCTGATCGTAGGGGATCCCAGCTTTTGTTGGTCGACCCTTCTAGGCAAAAACATCCAAAGCAGAGAACCCTCTTTAAAGTACCCCTGGACATCAGATTAGTCTGTTGTACTGGACAGCTTTAGAGTAGTAGTACTTTTCAGTTCAAACATTATGATGCCAGGTACGCTGTGTTTTGAGCTTTCTACACAAGTTTGGCTGCTAGTTAGTTGCATGGAGACCTGTAATGTTACAAACAAGAAGTGAGAACCAGGAACCAGGAAAAATCGCTTGGGGCTCTCAAAGTTCATATGTTCTCCACCACGGTGAGTTCTTAAAGGGGGTTTTCATCCTGAGATAATTGGGGCATATCCTGTGTATATTACACATAGGGTCTGAGGTGGGAATACTGCCTTCAAACAATGTCTTGCTGTGCTTGCAATGCTGGGTAGTACTTGAGTCATTATCTATTCACAGCATAAAAGAGCTCATGCACATGAACGTATTTTCTTTCCACGTCCGTTCCGCAGACAGTATGTGGAACCATTCATTTCAATGGGACCGCAAAAAAAACCCAGAAGTTACTCCGTGTGCATTCCGTTTCCATATGTCCGTTCCACAAAAAAATAGAACATGTTCTATTATTGTCCACATCACGGACAAGGATAGGACTGTTCTATTAGGGAGCAGCTGTTCCTTTCCGCGGAATGCACACGGATGCCATCCGTATTTTTTGCTGATCTTTTTTTTGCGGACCGTAAAATACAAAGTCGTGTGCATGAGCCCTTATATATACATATAATGATGATAATGATATTAATATACCGGTAGTCAGGTTTCCTGAAGTTCTATGTAAAGCCACAGATAACTCGGGTCATTTACAAAGCCAGACGTTTCACGCCTGTCTTTGATTCCCCCCTGCGCTGCCAGGGGATGTGCTTGATTTATGACGAGGTGCACACCGCATCATTAATTACGCTCATCCTCTGGCAGGCCATGCGCCTGCAGTGAAAAACGTCTCCATTCCCTGAGTGGAGTCATTTTTTGCCAATTTTTATACCTATTTCCAGGTGTAAATGTTAGTAAGTTTGCCGCAGCCAATGTTCTGGTCCCCGTCACACCCTGTAGCACAGGCATTTAACAAGTCTCAAAAAAGATCTTATGACTTTTTTTTAAACCAAAAACTGGCGTAGGGATATTAGTTAATGACCCAACAATGTATAGAGTTCAATGACAAACCCACCTTTTGTAACTTCTGTTTTTTGCAACATGAGTGTCATGTCACCATTTGATGTACTGTATAAAATATTGGAAAACTTTAAAAAAAAAATTAGTGGTGCTGAAATAGAGAAGAAAACACATGGGGCCAGATTTATCATTAGCTCAAGTCAGAATAATGGAGTGAAAAAGTTGCACATTTTTGTGCAATCGCTAAAAATGGATATTCAAAAAAAAGAATGGGCAGGCTTTCCCACATCAGATGTTACAGATGCTCAGCAGAGGGGGCAAATTTCTGGCATCTTATGTGGGCATGTCTTCAAAAATTTTGGGAAGAAATGACTCTATGACTTTCTGTCTGATATGTTGAACCTTCCTGTTCCTTTACAACCTACTGTATACCTGTTTGGTATTCTCAATGAAGCCACCTACTCACACTACCCTATACTCTTCCTATGGGAGGTTTTGTTTCTGGCACGTAAAGCCATTGCAATTAGGTGGATGGGGGATAGATGTCTTTCTGTAACTCAGTGGAAGTTGCTGGTAAATACTATTATTCCATATGAGTATATAGTTTACAAGAAGAGTGGGTGCTCCTCTAAATTCTTGAAGATTTGGGGATCATGGTGTTCTTCTGCACAGACTTTATATACTACCCAAATGATGTCCAATGTTATTGCATCTGTATCTTGATATGTTTCTTTACCTATGACCTTTAATGTACTCTCTATATTTGGTCTGCACTATCCAAGACTTGACATGTACAGTACAGACCAAAGGTTTGGACACACTTTCTCATTCAAAGAGTTTTCTTTATTTTCATGACTATGAAGGCATCAAAACTATGAATTAACACATGTGGAATTATATACATAACAAACAAGTGTGAAACAACAGAAAATATGTCATATTCTAGGTTCTTCAACGTAGCCACCTTTTGCTTTGATTACTTCTTTGCACACTCTTGGCATTCTCTTGATGAGCTTCAAGAGGTAGTCCCCTGAAATGGGTTTTCACTTCGCAGGTGTGCTGTGTCAGGTTTAATAAGTGGGATTTCTTGCCTTATAAATGGGGTTGGGACCATCAGTGGCGTTGAGGAGAAGTCTGGTGGATACACAGCTGATAGTCCTACTGAATAGACTGTTAGAATTTGTATTATGGCAAGAAAAAAGCAGCTAAGTAAAGAAAAACGAGTGGCCATCATTACTTTAAGAAATGAAGGTCAGTCAGTCAGCCGAAAAATTGGGAAAACTTTGAAAGTAAGGGCTATTTGACCATGAAGGAGAGTGATGGGGTGCTGCGCCAGATGACCTGGCCTCCACAGTCACCGGACCTGAACCCAATCGAGATGGTTTGGGGTGAGCTGGACCGCAGAGTGAAGGAAAAAGGGCCAACAAGTGCTAAGCATCTCTGGGAACTCCTTCAAGACTGTTGGAAGACCATTTCAGGGGACTACCTCTTGAAGCTCATCAAGAGAATGCCAAGAGTGTGCAAAGCAGTAATCAAAGCAAAAGGTGGCTACTTTGAAGAACCTAGAATATGACATATTTTCAGTTGTTTCACACTTGTTTGTTATGTATATAATTCCACATGTGTTAATTCATAGTTTTGATGCCTTCATAGTCATGAAAATAAAGAAAACTCTTTGAATGAGAAGGTGTGTCCAAACTTTTGGTCTGTACTGTATAAACATAGTATATACCTTTTTGTTCTCAGGATTTTGGTCCTGACTGGTTCTATGTAATGTACTGTTTATTGCATTTGTTCAAAAAAGCGAATAAAATAAAAAAAGTGTAAAACTGCGCAAACATTTGCGACTTTTTTCTGCTCTGCACTATGCTCGCCAGTTTTCTGAAAGTGAGCGTGTTTTCTTATGTAAATGAATCTCTAGACAGATTTACTATTGCGACTATTTAAAAAGTCGCAAAAAAGTCGCAAAAAAATTCGCAATTTTACTCCAGTGAGGACCATGCTTATCTTATGAGACTTTTTAATAGAACATGCGACTTTTTCGTAAAGATGTGCGACTTTTGTAAAGCTGCTTACTGACAGATAAACTGCTACTGTCAAACCACATTTATTACAGTCTTAAAGGGCCGATCATAAATCTGACTTGGCTAAAACTGACTTTAGCCATATGTGAAAGTGGAGTGAGCTGTCAGAGTAATGATAAATCTGGCCCAATGTATTTTGGGTTTTGTTTTTACCATGTTCACTCTACGGTGAAAAAAAATCGTAACTTTCTTCTTCAGGTCAGTGTGATTATGGCACTACCGAATATGTATAGTCTGTTATGTTTTACTACTTTAAAAAAACGTAAAAAATTGCTTTGTATCGCTGTATTCTGACAAACCGTAACTTTTTTATTTTTCTACCAATGTGATGCTTATAAAAAAAAATTGTGAGGTGACCAAGAAAAACTGCATTTCTGGCATTGTGTATTTTTTTTAGGTGTCCGCCATGTGGATAGTAACATTATATTGTAATATGTCAGACATATAGGCAATTTATCAGTCATGTATTTTTCATTATTTATATTTTTTATATGATAAATAGGAACATTTTTTAAAAAGGGATGTTCCAGGTTGTTACAAGTGATGGTCTATCCTCAGGATAAGCCATCACTATCTGATCAGCAGATGCCTGACATCCCGCAACCCCGCCAATCAGCTGTTTCAGAGTAGCTACACAGCTCCGTCCACTACACAGCTGTTTACTGCAATAATCAGCTCATTCCACTTCATGGTGAACAATGTTGTGTAGTTCTGCATCAACTGTTGGACCTCCACCGATCAAGTATTGATGGCCTATCTTCAGGATAGGCCATCACTTGTAAAAGCCGTTAATTATTAATATTTCTCTGCCTGGACCCCATTATACTTAATGGGGCCGGTGGGCATTTCCAGCACTGCCGGATCCGGAAAATCGCTGCCAGAACAGCATTCACTATAATGAGGAGCGGCAGAGATTCTAAATATGCCAAGAGGTGGCCGGACAAAAACTGCTGCGCTCAGACATTTGTCTGGCTGCTTCTCGCCATATTTGTGAGGGGTAAAAAACAAAAAAGAGGATTACTCAAAAATATTTTAGGTGGCAACTAGTGATGATCGAGCATGCCTACGTAGCCAATAAACATGCAGGTAAGTACTGCCACTCACTGTAATGCGGTAGCCATGTTGGTTACTGGCATTACAGTGATTGGCTGGCCGGAACGCGTCATCAGGTGCTATAAAGCACCCGATTACACGTGGTTCGCCAGTCTTAGTCAGGGAGAGCAGTGCTGTAGAAGGGACAGATAGTGTAGGGAATTTTATTTATTTTTTGTTAGGCAGGGTTGGTGTTAGAGACCTAAAAGTCCTTTTAAGGACTATTGCTGTGTCTGGCAGCAATATATATTTTTAGTGCAACCTGCGCTAAATAGCTTGCAATTGTTTGGCCGCTGCAGACAGCGACATTAGCTGCGCTAGATCACCTGTGTAACGTGTGCGCAGCCTAAAAATATCTGACATCCAGTGTACTTTTTCCGTAGATGCTGCGGACAGTGACATTACATGCACTATATCTCCTGTATAACGTTTGCGCAGCCTAAAAATATCTGTGACATCGGTGTACTTTTTCCGTAGATGCTGTGAACAGTGACATTACATGCAATACATCTCCTGTATAACGTTTGCGCAACCTAAAAATATCTGTGACATCAGTGTACTTTTTCCGTAGATGCTGTGAACAGTGACATTATCTGCGCTACATCTCCTGTGTAACGTGTGTGCATACTGAAAATATCTGTGACATCCAGTGTACTTTTTACGTAGACGGTGTCCGCTGCGGACAGTTACATTACCTGCGCTACATCTCCTGTATAACGTTTGCGCATCATAAATATCAGTGACATTTAGTGTAATTTTTTCGCTGCTGGTGACAGCGATATTATCTGCGCTACATCTCCTGTATAACGATTGCGCAGCCTAATTATCAGTGACATTCAGTTTCATTTATTTGCGCATACACTTACGAAACCTGCGCTACTGGACGTGTGACATACTTGCAAGCATATATACCATTTAACATGCTCAAGGCGAGCAGTAAGGGACGGGGAAGTGGCCGTGCTGCTGATGGTGCACGCAGAGGCGCAGTGAAACTGTGCCTGAAAAGAACCAGATTTTTGTCCCTATAGGGCCCTCAGGTGATTGTAACAAAAATCCAAACACGGTCACCTGACCAAAAACTCCTTTTAGGGGTCCTATCTATATGTTAAAACTTTAACCTTTATTATTTACTTTTAAAACAAAAATACTCAGAGAAACCAATACTACAAGGTAATTTAAAAATATCAGGTTGCGGTTCTGGGCTAAGTCAGTTAATCTATTGCTTTTTTGGGCTGCTGTAGCTCGCTCTACATTCTATTTAAGAGGTGGTTAACCTCATGGATACTCTGTAACCACATGATTGCGACCCTACTGGTTGTGGATCTTGCCCTATACTGCAACCTGTCTAAAAATTGAAGATTGTCACTACCCCACCCAACATGTTTCGCCGCAATGCGGCTTCGTCAGGGGAGTTGGGGTAATAACCTAGCTTCATGTCCCAGTTAGTGTTGAGCGCGAATATTCGAATTGCGATTTTTTTTTCTCTAATATCGCAATTTTGAGATTTCGCGAATATTTAGAATATCGTTCTATATATTCGCGAAATCGAATATTCGTTTTTTTCTTTTTTTTTTTTATTATATTTTTTTCTTTCCCACTTCCCTAAAGTTGTTCTTACCTGTCCTTTGGATTCCTGGCTTCCTGGCTGCTCCAGTCAGTGGCGTTTTCAACTTACTGCTATATTCCATATTAGCTAAATTACAATCTAATCTATATGTGTATTTTACGAAATTTCGCAATAGTCGCAATTGCGATGCGAGTAATATAACACGAAATATTCGCATGAAGATTTCAACTTAGCACTGCTATACTCCATATTCTAGCCTAATATGGAATATAGCTGTGCTAAGTTTGCACTGCTATATTCCATATTAGGCTAGAATATGGAGTATAGCAGTGCTAAGTTGAAATCTTCATGCGAATATTTCGTGTTATATTAGTCGCATCGCAATTTCGACTTTTTCAAATGTTCTTAATATTGCTCTAACTTCGTCTTTTAGAAATTTCGTAATATTGCTCTAACTTCGTCTCTTAGAATATTACGAATATTCTAAAAGACGAAGTTAGAGCAATATTACGAAATTTCGTAAAATACACATATAGATTGTAATTTAGCTAATATAGTGCTATAATCCCTTTTTTTCCTGTAATTTTTTTTTGCCTCTTCTGAACTTAAGTTTTGTAAAATATGTACACTATTAAAAATTATTACTATAGCAGTATATTAGCTTAAATACAATCTGTGTATTTTACGAAATTTCGTAATATTGCTCTAACTTCGTCTTTTAGAATATTACGAATATTCTAAAAGACTAAGTTAGAGCAATATTAAGAACATTTGCAAAAGTCGAAATTGCGATGCGAGTAATATAACACGAAATAGTCGCATGAAGATTTAAACTTAGCACTGCTATATTCCATATTCTAGCCTAATATGGAATATAGCAGTGCTAACTTAGCACAGCTATATTCCATATTAGGCTAGAATATGGAATATAGCAGTGCTAAGTTTAAATCTTCATGCGACTATTTCGTGTTATATTACTCGCATCGCAGTTTCGACTTTTGCAAATGTTCTTAATATTGCTCTAACTTCGTCTTTTAGAATATTCGTAATATTCTAAGAGACGAAGTTAGAGCAATATTACGAAATTTCGCAAAATACACATATTAGCCTAGCCATAGTCATTAGCATAGGAACGTTGCCTTATACTATCAAGATAAATTTTCGCAATATGCGAAAAAATAATTTCGCGATAATTGGAATAATTGCGAATATTCGATTTCGACGAATATAACACGAATATTCATGCGAATATTCGCGAAATATCGCGAAATCGAATATGGCACCTCCCGCTCATCACTAGTCCCAGTTTGCAGGGCGGCGCAGGACACCACTCTCAAAGTCACACCAGTGCGACCAGGTGGTCGGTTGTATTGCAGCAGATAATGCTTCCAGTCTGTTAAGCACAACCCTGTCTTCCACAAAGTCCAGTCTCAGTAGCCAAGAGTCTGGTCAACAGAATCCTCACCCTGATCCTCCTTCCTCCCACCATGGAGAGCCTTGGCAAACAAGTGATCCCACACTCTGATATTCTGAGGATCTCTTTTCATCGCCATTCCTTGATTTGGGCCTCTCGCCAAGCCCGCTTGAAAGGGACATGAGGAGATTGTGTGCACTGATGCCCAAACTCCTGAGCATCCACAGTCACAAGAAGATGACTGTGGGGAACGGCAATTAGTGTTTCACAAGGAGGATGATTATGATGATGAGAGACACAGTTGCCAATAAGTCAACGGCAATTAGTGTCTCAAGAGGTTGATGAGGATGAGACACAGTTGTCAATAAGTGAGGTTGTTGTTAGGTCAACAAGTCAGGAGGATGACCAGAGTGAGGAAGTGGAAGAGGAGGTGCTGGACGATGAAGTCCCTGACCCAACCTGGGAAGGTGGCAAGCTGAACGAGGACAGCAGTACAGAGGGGGAGGGATTCGCAGCACCGCAACAGGCAGGAAGAGGCAGTGGGGTGGCAAAAGGGAGAAGGCGGGCCACACCAAACAGGCCCGCAACTGTTCCCCACAGCACCCCCTTGCGACAATCTCCCTTGCCAAGGGTTAGGTTTTCCGCAGTCTGGCGCTTTTTGAGGAAAGTGCGGACGATAAAAGAATTGTCATTTGCAACCTGTGCTGTACCAAAATGAGCCGGGCCGTGAACACTAGCAACCTCACCACCACCTGCATGATCCGCCACATGGCATCAAAGCACCCTAATAGGTGAGCCGAATGCCTGGGTCCACAATCGGTGTCTGCGGGTCACACCACTGCCTCCTCTTCCCCTGTGTTACGTGCTGGCCAATCCCCTGTCCAAGACGCAGGCCCGGATGCCTCCCGCCATGCTCCTGGACATTCGCAGGCACCATCATCTAGCACATCCACTTCTGTGTCCCAGCGCAGCGTACAGATGTCCATACCCCAGGCCTTTGAACGAAAGCGCAAATACCCAGCCACCCACCCACCCACAGGCCATAGCACTAAATGCACACCTTTCCAAATTGCTGGCCCTGGAAATGTTGCCATTTAGGCTTGTGGACACTGATGCCCCTGATGAAGCATTTAGAGCGAAACCCAGGTTGGGCATGAACATTTGGCTGGTTTTACATGATTTATATGCTTTTATAAATCTATGCTTGTGAGTATAATAAATATTTATACGTTAGAATTGCCTACAGGACTTCACTATTGGAGCACACTTCCTTTGCAGCAGTGACTAAAGGGTGCAAACTACAAGAGGAATAGAAAAAACTAACACTCTGATTGATGTGCCTGCGTTTTCTTCTACGCTTGTGAGTACAACCTGTGCAAGTGTGTGTGAATAGTGACCACAATACTTCACTATTAGTGCGGTTTATGGCATTCCACAGGGCTCTTAGTGGTGATAAGACGTCTGTAGGAATCAATGTTTTACCCGTGTGTATAAAGTTGGATGACTCCAGGAGGAAGTGGTTACTGGTAGAGACTGCGCGGTCCACTGAAATATATTGTGGACACTGAGGCTTTCCGCAGCCTGATGGTGGCAGCGGTCCCTCGTTACTCAGTCCCCAGCCGCCACTATTTTTCCCGGTGTGCCTTACACCGCCCGCCTTACACCAGCATGTGTCCCGTAACATCACCCGTGCCCTGACCAACGCAGTTATTGGGCAGGTCCACTTAACGACTGACACATGGACAAGTGCCTGTGGCCAGGGACGCTACATTTCCCTGATGGCACACTGGGTGAACATTGTGGAGGCCGGTAGTGAGTCGTACCCTGGGATGATACAGGTGCAACCGACATCAAGGATTGCAGGCCCTACTTCCATAAGGATTTCCGGCACCTCCTACATTAATAGCTGCAACCCTACATTAATAGCTGCAATATGTTTAGGTGACAAACAGCACACTGCGCAGAGCTGTGGAAGGGTATAAGGGACCAGACTGAGCTGTGGCTCTCGCCACTCAACCTAGAACCATGGTTGATTAAAAAAATGGCTGCACAACTTTACACATACAAGCAATAGAGCTGTGAAATGGGGATCATTCTAAATTAAAATGGTATTATACCTACTATAAATGGAAAAATGGAAGCTCCTAGCACACATTTTTGATCAAGCGTGTGTCGGGCCCATCTACCAGGCGTCAAGGTGGCTTCCGCAGACGGGTACCTAACACTAATATACCGCTTCTATTGTTTGTATGTGTAAAGTTGTGCAGCCATTTTTTTATCAACCATGTTTGCTTAATGGATATGCACCTGTGACTGTGTATATGAATGTCCTAGTCTAAATTATCTTGTAGTCAACCTAGAACCAGGCATGGTTGTGTCTGATAATGGCTGTAACTTGGTGGCAGCTTTGGAGCTCGGCAAGCTCATACACATACCATGCCTAGCCCACGTGTTCAACGTTTCTCAAAACCTACCCCAATTTGCCTGAGCTACTGGTGAAAGTGTGCTGTGTGTGTGCCCATTTCCGAAAGTGACCTACAACAGCCGCCTGTGTGGCAACGCTGCAGCAGCGCTTGCAATTGCCAGCTCACCGACTGTTGTGCGATGTGAGCATGCGCTGGAACTCCACGTTACACATGTTGGCCAGGCTTTGTGAGCAGCAGTGGGCAGTAGTGGAATATCAGCTGCAACATGGTCGTTGCCTTTCCAGTCAGCTTCAGCTATTCACAAGCGACGAGTGGGCATGGATGTCTGACCTCTGTGAGGTTTTACGCAACTTTGAGAAATCAACACAGATGGTGAGCGGCGATGCCGCTATTATCAGCGTAACTATCCCACTTCTGTGTCTACTGAAACACTCGCTGCTCACAATGAAGGAGGACTCTTTGCATGTGGAAGAGGTGGAAATGGGGGAAGACATTATACAGGATGATAGCCAGACCACCCTCCATTCGTCTTCTTAGCGCAAATTGGATGAAGAAGTGCAGGAGACGGTTGCCTCCGCTATAGAGGGTAATACCCACAGCAGGTTTATTCCATCTATTCAGCATGGATGGGCCGAAGAGGAGGAAGAAAATGAGGAGCTTGAGAGTCATCCTCCTGATGAGGACAGCGAAGTCTTGTCTGTTGGGACTCTGGCACACATGGCTGACTTTATGTTACGCCTTTCCTGCGACCCTCGCATTACACACATTTTGGCCAACTCCAATTACTGGTTGGTTCACCCTTCTCGACCCCCGCTACAAAGAGAACTTCTTATCTCTCATTCATGTGATGGAGAGGTCTAGCAAAATGGTGCAATACCAGAAGGTCCTTGTGGAAAAATTGCTCTAAAAATTTCCAGATGACAACGCTGGCAGCAGTGTATGTAGTTCCTTGGCTAACCGAGGAGGGGAGAAGAGGGGAACACACAGCAGTTCCAACAGAGGCAAGGAAACACTCTCCAAGGCCTGGGACAGTTTTTATGACACCCCGCCAGCAACCTCATCCTGATGCGCGGCCTAGTGTCACAAGGAGAGAAAAGTTTTGGAAGATGGTGAAAGAGTACATAGCAGACCGTGGCAGCGTCCTCAATGATCCCTCTGTGCCTTACAACTATTGGGTGTCCAAGCTGGACACGTGCACGAACTGGCGCTCTATGCCTTGGAGATGCTGGCCTGCCCTGCCGCCAGCGTTTTGTCAGAGCGGGTATTTAGTGCTGCTGGGGGCATAATAACTGATAAGCGCATCTGACTGTCAACTGAAAATGCTGACAGGTTGACTCTTACCAAAATGAACAAGGCCTGGATTTCCCCTGACTTCTCTACTACACCAGAGGAAAGCAGCTGAACATAAAGGCACTTTAAATGTGGCTTATGTGGTGTATTGAATACACTGTATTCCCATGCACCCCTTCCTCCACAAAAAAGGGTATATGGTTTAATTTTCCTTTTCTCGTCCTCCTCCTCCTCCATCATATCAACATGCTTATTAGGCTGCCCTCGCTTCTAATGTTTTAGAGGGTCAGCTCAGCGGCAGGCACTCAACCATAAATTTTTCGATGGTCAGCTCAGCAGCAGGCACTCGCCCCTAATGTTTTAGAGGGTCAGCTCAGCAGCAGGCCCCTTACCCCTAATATTTTAGATGGTCAGCTCGGCAGCAGGCCCTCGCCACTAATGTTTTAGAGGGTCACCAGCAGGCCATCAATCATAATTTTTCAAGGGTGTGTATGATGCCCTCTTTTATGTGTAATAAAGGATGTATTGGAGTGCCGGTTCCTTGTAATTTTTGGCAGCCCTTTTACTTAGTGCATAGGCTTTATGAGTGTAGGCGTCCCACTACCTGAACAATTGTACCACAATGTGAATGAGGCCCTCCTTTATGTGATATACAGGCTGTATCGGAGTGCCTCCTCCTTGTAATTTTTTGCAGCACTTGCACTTTATATACAAGTAAATATACAGGAAAGAATGTTTCCTAACAATTTTTCCTCTAAAATCGATTTTATCTTCGGTTTTGTGCGTATTAGTGTCAGTCTGTAAAAGTGGTGTACTACTCGGACAACATCGTTCCCAGCAGCGACCTTGGAGTCCAACATGCATCCAGACATCCTCCCCATACTGTTCCCGAACCATTTCAGTGGTGTTTCCATCAATTTCTGACCTTTTCATGTGAACCAGACACCCTCCCCTCTTCAGAGCAGGGGGTGCCTGGTTTATTGCTCGGGTTCTCCCATTGACTTCCATTGTGCTCAGTACAGCACCCGAGCATCCCGACGTGTTCTACTCGAGCACCCAAGCAACGAGGGGCGCCAGGAAGGTGGAATGTGTGTTCCAGAAAAAGATGGAAAAAGAAGGAAGAGCAAAAAGGGCAACTGGGAAAGCAGCACAAGTGGTCAAAGTATAGTGATGTACCTATACGTCAGTGAATTAGGAGAAATATGGCCTGTAATGGAGGGTCTTGAGCTCTAGAAGATATATAGAGCTTGTGTCCTCTCCAATTTGCCGTAATTGTGACACACAGTTAGGCGCTACTCCCTATGATGGAGAGAATAAATAGCGTGGTATCAATAGTGGTGCATCTCGAATGGATACCAATGTGATATTTAGGAAATATTAATGGTGGTAGTAGCAGGACATCAAGAATCGGGACCAGTGGTATGGCCCAATAGAGAAAATAGAAACTGTACTTAGCTCATGTTAGGAAGTGAGTAAAGTAATACAAATTAATTGATCAAATGTATAACCAATAAATAAATAGATAGAACTCACTTTTTTTGCGGAGAATGTCTGTAGGATAAAACTCAAAACACCTTAAGACAGAGCCCCCCCCCCCCCCCCCCCCCCGGCCAGGTTCGCTTCTAGAACGGTAGAAATGATGGCAGCAAGAAATCCAGCTTCTGATCAGTATTCCTTTATTTGTTAACACATGGCTCTCACCGCTCTTCGGGGGTAAAGAAAAAAGCCCCCTTCCTCAGGAATAATACAAATACACAATATACAACAAACAGTTTGCTTGCATTACTTTATATATTCATGGGAGACTTCATGCCGCTCGTGTAGTTTGCGGGAAGCTGGTACCGGAAGTGGAGTCAACGTGCACAGCACTTCCTGTATTATGCATTCCAGAGTGGAGCGCAATATGCGCTTCTGATATTGGCAGGCCCGGATAGCGCTAAAAATACAACTAGTTGTGGCGGTACTATCCACCATGGGTGGTCGGGAGATACTGGGGATGGAGTTAAAAGACCCCACCCCTCAATATTTATTTTATATTTTGGAGTGCGTCTCAAAACATGCGTTCCACAATGGTTCCGGTCCTCACCAGGCCATGTGGTGTCACAGAAATAACCAAGCCCCTTTTTGTTTCATTGTATATAAAGTATATATTATTAGAAGACTGAGAATATAAAATAGGATAATAAAAAATAGAATAATAAAAATTAAAAGAAGGCGGGGGGCGGAAGTTATTTTTGCGTTCCACAGCGGAACGCATTGGGGCCAGCGTTCCAACGTGAAAAGCAAAGAAAGTCACCAAATGAGTGACAGTGAATGGTGGACTAAATAAATTTAAAAATAAAACGCACTAGATAAGAAGCATATAAAGCAGTAAACCAGTGTATTTGAGACAGTATTAAAAGAATATCACGGCATATTAAAAACCTAACTTGATCTAGTGGCATCTAATATAAAAAGATCAGGGAAATAAATATCAAGGATAACAATAGTAATACCATATTAAAATATTAATATACTGAAAAAGATACCATTGTATTGCTGTATCAAAGACAGTATTTAAAAATCATATATATAGATCTCTATATGCATATTAAAAATCTTAGAATATTGGTATACTGGAAAGGTTAGGTGGGTCGTATCGATTTTGTTCTTTGGGTCAACCGATATTATAATGTACCGTATATACTGGAGACAATGTTTTGGTTATTAGTTTAATTACGCCATTCTGTACGCTCAGAATTTTAAGCTCCAGAAAGTGTCAATAGTTTGTGTAGTCCAAGGAATTATTCAAACCAAAGGGTGTTCACGTGTTTAGGCGAAATATCCAGAACATTTCCTTACGGCAAAGCAGTTGGTGGGATTGTGGTACCCATTCAATAGGAGTCACTCATAAGGAAGTAGCGTCATCTTCATGGAATAGCGCATAGTATGATAGTGAGGGCTCTAGAAATGATTGTTCCTAAAATGGGATCTGGCCAGTTTGGAAATTACGACCCTCATATATTCTTTAGAACATTTATCGCTGATATTCAGCCAATTGGCCGTAAACTCCATGTCATTAAAAAAGGTGGGTTTGAGTGAAGATCTTAGAACCTCGGGGAATAATACCCAGAGTTTGATATATAGAAAGGAAATACCAGTCAATCTTGTGTAGCAATATTTGCCATATTTGCCAGGTTACAAACAGATCTCCGCCAGTCACAGGCTGAACTGGATGGACAGATTTCTGGTAGCACGCAGTATTCATGGATCTGGCAGGCTGTTCCGGATCTGATTAACGCAAATGTGAAACAAGCCTTAGACGAACGTAAGGACTTTTTTTTTCCGTCTAAAAAATGGATCTCAGATGGAAATGGCTCAGATACCAAATGTGCAACAGGATCCATTTTTTTTTCTTTTCACAAGGTCCTGTTTTTTTTTTTGTTTTTTTTTCTGTTCTTCTGATGGATCAGAATAACAGAAAATGAAACGGAGATGTGAACTCTCCCTTAGATGTCAAGAAGAGGTTCAGTTTTGAGACTTTTTTTAACTCTAGAATTTTTGAAATTTAATCTTTTCAGGGAAATTGTGCACAGACCCTGTACGGTGGTGCAATGTTGCTGACGTATGTGCCACCATATGGTGCCCTGGGCCGTCTTTAACGCGGGGCAAAAGGGGTAGCTGCTCCGGGCCCAGTTGCTCCTGGGGGGCCCAAGGCAACTGCCTCTTGAGCCCCACTGGAGGACCTCTTATGGGTCCATACTTTATTAACTAAGTAGCAGGACAAGTAGGGCATACATTGGGGATGTCCCTGCACATGAGAAGGGGAGTTGTTTTTCTTTCTCCCTGGCTGTGAAGTTCTGCGCTGTGATTGGACAGCGCTACAACTACAGGGAGAAGCAGGGGAGGGCTGGCAGCCTTAGTCCTGGGGGGCAAATCCAGTCAAGTGGCCCATTTTTAGCCCCGCCCATTATTAAAAGCCCCTCCTACATATAATAGGCCACTCCCAACACACACTGTACAGATGACCTTCTATAGTTGAGGCCTGTCTCTACACATCATACGGAGAGAGGGGGAGGTCTGTCCTGGCTGCACTGCCTGCTTATATAACAAGCTACAGCCAGGAAGCTCCTCCACTCTCCTCCCTCCCCTGATCCTGCTCAAGGCTTGTGGTTCCCCCCACCATCTGCCACCCGTCCCCGTGGCCTGCTGCCCCCTTTCGTCGTCCTCACCCAGCTCTGAATCCTCCTTCTGCAAATGGCAGGAGGAGGACCCGGAGCATCTCCTCTCCTACATAGCACCACATACCTCTTACATCCAGTGATGTCACCTTTTGATGTAGACGTTCTCTTTCCTCATCTTCTCCATTCTGACCAGACCGCCATGATGATTTTTCTGCCATCTTCCGTCTCTGCAGAGATTGAGAAACAGACATTAGTTTCCTGCCACCCCCAATACTATACTGCAGAAACAGTCCCCCTGGAAATACTACTACCACACAGATAGTGCCCCCAATACTGTACCCGCTAGGCCCCCAATACTATACTGCAGAAACAGTACCCCTGGGAATACTACTACCACACAGATAGTGCCCCCTTAAACAATTATTGGCACACAGTGCTCTAAAAAATAACTGCGCCCAGACACTAATAGTATAAAGATAATGTCCCCCAAAAATAATTGTGCTAAGCTGATACTATGCCAGGGTGCCCCCAAAGTAACAGTGCTCCCCAAAATCCCACCAATAGAAATAATTCTCTGCCAGAGCACACTTAGTAGTAATAATGCCCCTATAGTGCCCTAGTAATCATGTTCCTCATAGCCCCCCAGTAGTAGTAAAGCTCCCCATAATACCCCTTAGTAGTACTAATTTTCCCTATAATATGACAGTACATGAAATACCCCCGCTTAGTGCCCGCAGTTGAGCTAATGTCCCCATAATGTATGTCAGTATAAAATACCCCTATATAGTGCCCCAGTAAATGCCCTCATACTGCTCCTCTCCCCCTTCCCCATAGTGTCCCCCATAATATGCCAGTAAAAAAATGCCCCTTAGTGCCCCCAGCAGATGTCCCTATAGTGCTCCTCTCCCCCACAATGTGCCAGTAAAAAAATGCCCCTTCTTAGTGCCACCATATGCCCCAATAGTGCTCCACTCCCCCATAGAGCCCCCAAATAATGCCCCATAGTGCCGCTCTCCCCTATAGTGCCTCCCATAATGTGCCAGTAAAAAATGCCCCCTTAGTGCCACCAAATGCCATAGTGCCCCCCATAATGTTCAAATACAAAAGTCCCCTTTAGAGCCCCCACTTCCCCATAGTGCCCCCAAATAATGCCCCTATAGTAACACCAGATGCCCCATAGTGCTGCTCTCCCCTATAGTGCCCCCCAGAATGTGCCAATAATTTTTTAAAAAAAGCCCCTTTAGAGCGCCCCAGATACCCCCATAGTGCTCCTCTCCCCCATGGTGCCCCCCCATAATGTGCCAGTAAGAAATGCCCCTATAGTGCCCCCCATAGTGCCAGCTCCCCCTATAGTGCCCCCCCATAGTGCTAGCTCCCCCATAGTGCCAGGTCCCCCCCTATAGTGCCAGCTCCCCCTATAGTGCAAGCCCCCCCATAGTGCCAGATCCCCCCCCCCCATAGTGCCAGCCCCCCGCAAAGAAGAAAAAAAACAAAAAACACTAATACTTACCTCCATCAGCAGCGATGCAAGCCTCTTCCGGCCTGTGTCCCTGCTGTGTGCTGCCCGACTCAGGCGTCGCGGCCTATCAGAAGAACAGGGGAGGGACACACCTCTCCCTCCCCTGCCCCACAGCACACAGCCGCCACCACCGCCGCCGCAATTAAATCCAGGGCCGCGCCACCTGTGGTGATCGGCGGTGCGGCACAGCGGCGCAACGGAGCGGCGCCCAGAAATAATAATAAATGCAGGGACATCCCCATGTATGCCCTACATGTCCTGCAGCGGCACTAGTGTTCTCTCTCTTGCCCAGGGTCCAATCAATATTAAAGACGGCCATACAGTATATCAGGATCATATTTTTCCCTAGAAGTAATGTTTTTAGGAAATAATACTTGTGCAATACAGCATATGTTGGAACATTTATTAAATTAATTTATGCCGAATCCAAGAGGAAAAAACCCCATAAGCTTCACACCGGGGTACAATATTGGCTATGTGTGCTGTATTACGTATGGACCAATATACGATGGATCTATAGTATGTGTGTACAGTATGGGCCCTAAGGGTGGCTCAACACAATACACATTTATGTGCAGAAAATCTGCATGAAACCCGCACCAAAACCGCACATAAATCTGCACTATTTATCACGTTTTTTGTGTGTCTTTTGGTGAGATTTGATGCAGATTTTCCACAGATCTAACTAGGGATGAGCGAATCGACTTCAGATGAAGCATCCAAAGTCGATTCGCATAAAACTTTGCTCTAATACTGTACGGAGCTCCTGCTCTGTACAATATTAGAACAAAGTTTTATGTAAATCGACTTCGGATGTTTCATCTGAAGTCGATTCACTCATCCCTAGATCTCACCCTTCCATAGAAGAGGGTGAAATACGCAGAAGCAAAATGGAACAGCAATTGATGTGCTGCAGATTCAAAATTAGCACATCAGGTCAATGTATTCACCTAAGAAAAAATGCTAAGTGTATTTGAGATTTAAAATGCACGTAACAAATGTAGGGAGCTCACCAGAATAGTGCTCGGCCTGCTATAACCACCTAGCTGTAATTATAAAATATTCAAACCAATGGCCGGCTCTCAAGTAATCCATATAGAATTTAATAACACATTAAAAACAATTCATATTATCTAAAAATGCTTGAAATCACAAACATGATTCAATTAATAATCTCAAACTTTTCACAGTCACAGTCCCTCTTATATTTCCAATTGTGGAGCTCACACAAATTGGGATTGAATCCAATTCATAAAGTGAGGTAGGTGTAGTTCATTCCTCTTATGTAAGTAATGCCACTTCAACTTAATATTTTGTGCTTAATCTCATAGAGTTGCTGTAGTATAGTTGGTTGCAATGGTGGGAGAAAGGCTTTTTATTTCGCTGCATAGAATGTATTGCGCTTTCACGCTGCGTACCAATACCCCGTTCTATCGTGTGGGCACTTCTGGGTAGGTGGATGCATGTCTAGCTTGCTTTGTGTTTCCTCCTGCTCCGCACCCCTCTGTCTCCTGGCTTGCAGTCCGTGCTTGTACTCTCCGCTCGCGTTGTCCCGCCACGTTTGTTAGCGCATGCGTGGTGAAAATCCCAGGACGCCAATCTCCACTACTTCATTACTTCACGGAATAGACATTAAAAAATAAAAGAGGTATGTTTACAATACTGCAATTTACTTCTTGTATACCAGACGCGTTTCGGAACTATTATGGTTCCTTCCTCAGTGATAAGAGTAATATAAAATGAGGGACATATTTCTCATTATATGGAGCCAATGTAACAACAATAACTTGGACCGGACTGTGAGTTTTCTCTTTCTTTCTATGCACACATTGCAATATTATTCCTTTCCACCTTTCTTAATTATATATTCGAATACTCGCCGACCTAACATTCAACATAACACAGCGCTCAAATACTGCACAAACAACAAAAAATAGCACCAATAATCAAATAATACAAAAATAGAAATAAAGAAAAAAATAACAAATAAACACTAAACAGTAAAAAATAAAGAATAACAGCGGTATACTAAATCTTGGTGTTAGAGGGCCAGTAGGAGGATGCAGGCCATATCAATGCACTGGAAAACAGCCTGGCATCGACATGTCGTGCAAACCTACCACTGGTCCGTTTATTACTAGTTCTAAATTGAGTCCCGAAAGTACCAGTGATCCAAACTCAAAAATCATTCTACAGTAGATTCACATCTTGACATCTTGGATATAAACTCACCCCCTCTTCAATCCTTCACAGACTGTATTGCCACAAACTTCAAACCTGCTGGATCCCTCGTATGGTGTAGCTTGAAGTGATTTGATAATGTATGTTTTTTATATTTTTATATTATTGTTTTCAGACATTCTGGTTTTTAATGTCCTTCCCATACGGCCTATATACTGTTTAGCACATGGGCACTCTAAAATGTATATTACTGCCTCATTATTACAGGATAAAGTTTCCTTAATTTCCCACTCAACTGCATTTACTTTAGATGTTACTCTAGTCGTCTTCCTGTCAAACCTTGTTACTCTACAGTTACTGCATGTACCACATCTGTAGAACCCCTTTAACATAGTCCATGGTGCCATTAAGTATATTT
This sequence comes from Bufo bufo, assembly GCF_905171765.1. NCBI lineage: Eukaryota > Metazoa > Chordata > Amphibia > Anura > Bufonidae > Bufo > Bufo bufo. The sequence goes on from NC_053389.1 coordinate 124,262,517, forward strand.
CTTTTGTTTTTCTTATAGTTGGAGCTATCTGTAATCCTAGATTTGGGGCTCCTGTATAGACAATGGGTGGTTTTTATGGGAGAGTCATCCCTAGAAGCTAGTGCCAGTATTTATGAATTATGGCTGAGATTTTTTTATACTCCACATTGAATGTTAGTACTATTTTAGATGTTTCTTCCACCCTACTTCTCTTTTGTTTTGTATTCTGGAAAAAAGTTTTTCTGTCTAATTTCCTAACTTTTTAGTGAATCATCCAATAAGTCCAATGAATATTGTTTTTCCAAAAATTGGACTTTCATCAATTCTGCTTCAGGTCTAAATTGGTCTTTTCACGTACAATTAAGCTTGAGACGACGAAACTGACTCAGTGGTACATTCAGCAGCCATCGGGGTAGTTGGCAACTGGTATTTAAAATAAAACTATTTTTAGCCACGGTTTTCTGAAAAGTACTACAAGTAAACATTGACTCCTTAATTTCTATTTTAAGATTCCCAAACTCTACTACTTCTGTATTAATGTTTGGTGTAAATCTGAGATTCAGTTGATTATTATTTAACTCCTCTATATATATTCGATTAATTCTTGATGTGACCTATCCAAAACTAGAATGATGTTGTCAATATAACGTTGCCACTTGCCAGAGCAACAGACCCGACCCCAGCTTTGGTATTACCGAATCCTGCGCCCATAAATAAATTGGCATAGCTGGGGGCGAACCTGGTGCCCATGGCGGTACCTGTTATTTGTAATTAAACTTTGAGTTAAAATATAAATAATTATGAGATAACACATACTTGATGCTGTCCAGTATAACTTGTAATTGTTCTAGCTGTAGGTCCCCTTTTTGTCTTATTATTCTAGATACTGCTTGTATACCTTGTTCATGATTAATACATGTATACAGTGAGCTTACATCCAAAGTTGCCATGATCCAACCAGTTTGATATAATAGATTCTCAAAAAGCTATACTACCATTGTGATATCTTTTAGATACGATGGAATATCTCTTACATAAGATTGTAGGAGGTGATCTAGGCACTGTATTTGAGATTTTTTCTAATCTCATACACCTTGCTGGTACTGTAATACGCTGTGGTTTGTCTGCATGAAAATTCATTTGGAACAACCACAGGTAATCTGCATTATGTGCAGGCATCCTAATGGTGCCTGCAGATGGTGCAAATTTGGGTGCAGAAAATCTGCAAGAAAACTGCACAAAAACCGCACAAAAAAAACACCACACTTAAGTCTGTACTATTAATTCTGGTTATGGTGTGTTATGTGAGGGTTTTATTAGTTTTTTTTGCTGCACATTTAATGCAGTTTGAAAACGGTGAAATCTGCACAAAAACACACACAACAATTGACATGCTGCAGATTCTATAATCTGTACAGCAGGTCAATTTGCGAAAACTGCCTATAACCATTATTAGAAGCATTGCAGTAATCTTTGTATTTTTAAAAAAATTTGAGAAACTTTAATAAATGTTGTTACCTTTTTTGGGAATTTCTTACCATCTCTCTTTCTTTTTGAACTATTAGGCAGCCAGTATTAGAGTTACAGTTTAGTGTACAGTTACAGTGAGTCATTGTGTTGCAGTAAGCAGCCATCATGGACGCCGTCACTGTGCACATTAATCAAGGTTACCTCTCAGCATTCAGCAATGTTATGAGTTACTGTTTGTTAGCAGGCAGATCCCCATACCACGCGTTGTCTGGCTCTGGTCCATCTCCATCTATATGTTTGTTATTTGCCTCCATGGCAGCTCAATAGCCCTGCCTGAAGAGAGTGTGGCTATAAATGTTGCTTGGTGAGATTTATGACGAGGTGTGGTGCGTCTCATCATAAATGAGACGCATTTTATACTGTACCAAATAAAAGGTTAGTATATAAAATGCGAATGCTTGGACTAGGAGAAAATGTGTATATGTGGGTAAGTAACTGGCTCAGTGATAGAAAAGTGTTGTTATTAATGGTACACACTCAGATTGGGTCACTGTCACTAGTGGGGTACCTCAGGGGTCAGTATTGGGCCCTATTCTCTTCAATATATTTATTAATGATCTTGTAGAAGGCTTACACAGTAATAACAGGGAAGATGACAGTATACTTTTACAGATGGATCTGAATAGATTGGAGGCTTGGGCAGAGAAGTGGCAGATAAGGTTTAACACTGACAAATGTAAGGTTATGCACATGGGAAGGAATAATGCAAGTCACCAGTACATACTAAATGGTAAAACACTGGGTAACACTGTCGTGGAAAAGGATCGAGGAATTTTAGTGGACAGCAAACTAAGCTGTAGAAACCAGTGTCAGACAGTTGCTGCCAAGGCCAATAAGATAATGGGTTGCATCAAAAGGGGCACAGATGCCAGTGATGAGAACATAGCCCTACTACTTTACAAATCACTTGTCAGACCACACATGGAGTACTGTGTACAGTTCTGGGCTCCTGTGATCAAGGCAGACATAGCAGAGCTGGAGAGGGTTCAGAGGAGGACAACTAAAGTAATAACTGGAAAGGGTGGACTACAGTACCCTGATAGATTATCAAAATTAGGGTTATTCAGTTTAGAAAAACGATGACTAATGGGACATCTAACTATGTATAAATATATCAGGGGTCAGTACAGAGATCTCTCCCATCATCTATTTATCCCCAGGACTGTGACTGTGACGAGGGGACATCCTCTGCGTTTGGAGGAAAGAAGGTTTGTACACAAACATAGAAAAGGATTCTTTACGGTAAGAGCAGTGAGACTATGGAACTCTCTGCCTGAGGAGGTGGTGATGGTGAGTACAATAAAGGAATTCAAGAGGGGCCTGGATGTATTTCTGGAGTGTAATAATATTACAGGATATAGCTACTAGAGAGGGGTCGTTGATCCAGGGAGTTATTCTGATTGCCTGATTGGAGTCAGGAAGTAGTTTTTTTCCCCTAAAGTGAGGAAAATTTGGCTTCTACCTCAGTTTTTTTTTTTTTTTTGGCCTTCCTCTGGATCAACTTGCAGGATGACAGGCCGAACTGGATGGACAAATGTCTTTTTTCAGCCTTATAAACTATGTTACTATGTTATCAAAAACAAAATCAAATCAGTGACCATGATGGTAGTCTCTCAATAGGCTATGCTAATATTACATAGAAATCACAGTCGGCAATACCTAAAACATAAGTTTTAATAAATAATTTAATAAAAAAGGCTTCCTTTGGAGCCATAATGTAACCTACAAGTGTAGCACCGTCTTACCGAAGAAGGTCTCCTACAAGTAGGGCATCAATGCATAGATATAGGACCAACATTTAAGGAAATTTTGACTCTTGGGAGAAGAGAGGAATGCTATCCCTGAGCTTTCCCTTTTCTTTACCTCAGCCCAGAGATGCGTCACTGACATCGCCACATATGGAGTTCCCATAGCCCTTACTGAGCGGTATTTGTGAGTGTATCTAATTCATCTTGCCTTCTATCATGGCTCTCTGGTTGATTTGTTTAAATACTGCCTGACTAACTTGTAACTGGCAGGTGTGTGTGTGGGGGGTATCTTTCTTCAGCCATATGGCCTATGTACACATCCATCTTTTGCATTAGGCCTGATGTAGGGGGCTATTTGTATTATGGTGTGCATATATGACAAATCTGCTACTATAGCTCGCATTTTGGCTTATTTCTGTTAATGGGATCTCCACATCAGTTTATGTTGTTGTGTATCTAATCTACTTTGTTTAAAGGGCTTCTGTCAGCCCACTAAACCGTTTTATTTTTTTTTGTTTACTAATAATCCCTACACTGCGATTTATGCATACATAAGTTAAATAATCATTTTGGTTCAGTAGAATTTGATAAAAAGCGATTTTTTTAAAATATGCAAATTACCTTGCTACCAGCAAGTAGGGCGGCTACTTGCTGGTAGCAGCCGCATCCTCCGACTCTAATGACGCCCCCTCCGCATTGTGATTGACAGGGCCAGGGAACGGAATCGTTCTCTGCTGGCCCTGCCTGTTAGCATTCAAAATCTGGCGCCTGCGCCGCGGCCGTACCTATCTTCAATCTGCGCAGGCGCACTGAGAGACGGCCACTCGCTCGGCCGCTCCATTCTCAATGCGCCTGCGCCGATGACGTCACATCTACACCCGGCGCAGGCGCATTGAGGAGAGAGCGGCCGCCTCTCAGTGCGCCTGCGCAGATTGAAGATGCGTACGGCCGCAGCGCAGGCGCCAGGTAATTTGCATATTTTAAAAATCGCTTTTTATCAAATTCTACTGAACAAAAATGATGATTTAACTTATGCATGCAGAGCTCGCAGTATAGGGATTATTAGTAAACAAAACAAAAAAACGGTTTAGTGGGGTGACAGAAGCCCTTTAAGTCCCTTGATGAACCTTCTGTATTTTTGAAAGGGAAACGTGTTGGGACTGTTATGTACCTATTCATATTAGGGTGTGTTGTATTAAGGGACCTGAGACTGTTGTGTAACCTATTCATATTAGGGTCTGTTAAGGGCACAATAGTATTAGGCACGGGGACAGAGTGCCTCTACCATTAAGACGCATCTCTGGGCTGAGGTAAAGAAAAGGGAAAGCTCAGGGATAGCATTCTTCTCTTCTCCCAAGAGTCAAAATTCCCTTTAATGTTGGTCCTATATCTATGCATTGATGCCATACTTGTAGGAGATCTTCCTAGGTCAGACGGTGTTGCACTAATAGGTAACATTATGGCTCCAAAGGGTGCCTTTTTTTTATTGAATTATTTATTAAAAGTTGTTTTAGGTATTGCCGACTATGATTTCTATGTTACTAGGTTACTATCTGTGGCAGTCCTTTCTCCTGGCTGGCGTAGTTTTTCACTAACATTTACGCCTGGCATAAATGTTAGTAAATTTGCCAGGGCTGGGGTTCTGGCCCTCGCACAGCTCCCGACATGCTCCTGCCCCACCCTCGTCATGCCCAACTGGCGGACACAGCGTAAAACTTGCCATGCGACTAGACATTGTTGCACGGCTGGTTAAAAAAGGGAACTTGCTCTTATTTTATGCCTAAAATAGTCGCAAGTCCCTTAGTAAATGTTCCCCAGTGTTTGGTCAGTGATTTCCATCCAGTGATTTTGAGCCAAAAGCAGGTGCGTCTCTAAACACAGAACAGGTGCAGATATTTCCCTTTATACCTTATGTCTGTGGAGGCTCCAAACCTGGTTTTGACTCTCAATCACTGATGGAAATCACTGACTTTATAGTAACAAAGAGCCCTTTTCAATGAATGGGCTCAATGTAAAACACAAGATGTGAAAACATTGGGCCTTTTTCACATTCAGTTTTCTGTCCACTTCCTCAGAAAGTGAATGTGAGCCTAAAAAAGGTGCAAAGGGGGTCATATAATTCCCTCTTCCATTTACTCCAGAGCGGCACTGGGCATGGGAAGGGCGTAATATGAGCTTTATGCTCAGTGGTGCATTGGGAACTTAAAGTGGCCCTGGAAAAAACCTACAAGTGGCCCCATGTTGTAGGCGGGTCCAAATTGATAAATGATAGGGCAATACAAGTAGGCAGGGACATAGTGCAGCACAGAATACTGCCCCAGCAGAATCAAATACCACAGTGCAGCACAGAATACTGCCTCGCCACATTATCCAACTGTATCACCGTCCTGAAGAGTTCAGAAGGCCACCTGTGGCCGTTAAGCATCAGATCATTATGTACCTGGCTTCTGGCCATTAGGAGGGCTTGGGTGGCCGCCTGGGCATCTGCCCACCGGGAAATTTCCCTGTAAGGTCTATGTCCACTCCGCCCCTGTTTATGCTGCATTATGATTGTGTTATTTCACCTTTCCCCATGAACCAAGCAAGTACAGCATATCGAAGAGGTGAGATGATGTGGTGACTGATGGGGAGCAAGGACCCCACTACCACAGTCTAGCATATTATATGGTTCTAGCAGGGATTCAGCTTTAGGACCCCGGAAATCAAATCTGTCTTGATGTATGGGAGTGGAGGATGTATCTCTGAAAGCCTAGAGGCAGTGCCTATTCAGGACTTAGCGGTTGGCCAGCAGTCCCTATAAATACTGTAAATAGAGCCATATTGATTGTCGCTCAGTTATTACAGAATCACCTGGAAAGATTTTTGAGTCGCTATGATATCCACAGGTTCCAGTCCAAATTACCATCACATGACCCAAACTCACAGCAGGATTCTGTGATGCTGTTTCTGTACCGGTTGGGCCAGAACTTTCGTTCGTAATACAGATACTGAAATACAGTCACATTACAGTGTCTGAATGAGGCCTAATGACTTCTTGGTATAAGTCTAAAATTCCTGGAGGACGTGAGGTGGTGTCGATGACAAAGCCCCAGGATTATATTTCCAATGAAACCTGCAGAGTCAAAAGTCAGGGATTAACCACCTGAGATCATAAAAGAAACGCAGCTCATTATGACTCTAGTTCTTTACAAGCCTCTAATTGAATTAACGCTTGTGTCTGCATCCTAGATACTAAAAGCCACAAAGCTGTTGACTCTGCAAGTCTCCATAACATTAATACTAATAGTAAATGGAGAGGTGACACAACAAACATCACAGAGAGACTGGCCACACACAATAGATATCGAAATCAGCAGGTTCGGCTGACTAATATATATGGGGCCTCCCGACTCTCTCCAGATGGCTGAGATCAGGGAAGGATCAGACACATTGGATTCAATTGCCCAATCTTCTTTTAGCAGGGATATAAGCTGCTGCCAGAGGAGTCTGTCGGTGGCTTTTTCTCCTCTTCCCCTTTGGAACATTTGCCTGCTCAGCCCGGCATGCACATGTATGGGAGGATCGGATGAGATAGCTTTCGGTCAAACTAGTGTTCAGCAGACAGCTATCTAATGCGCATTGCCAGCTTAAAGGGCTTTTCTAGTGCTTAGAAACTGATGGCCTACCCTCAGGACAGGTCATCATTATCAGATCGGTGGGGGTCTGAGACCCGGTTCCCCCACCGATCAGCTGTTTTAGTCAGCCCCTGGCAATGGAAACTATACAGTGGATGGAGCTGGAAGCACAAGGTTCTGTCCATTGTGTAGTGGCCGTGCCGGGGTACTGCAGATAAGAGCCCATGAAAGCTGCAGTACACCAGAGTAGAAACAAGACGACAGGAATTGAGGCCTTCATTCTACTGTATTATGTCTGGAGCTGGTGGCTGTCTGAAACAGCTGAACGGTGGGGTTGCCATGTTGTCGGACCCTCACTGATCGAATATAATGACCTATCCTGAGGATAGGTTATTAGTATCTGCATCCCAAACAACCTCTTTAAGGATCTGTTCATTTGAGGTTCTGTTAGGAGCCTCTATCACAGATACTATCAAAATGGCGGACAAGGCAGGGCTCCATTAGTGTTTGTCATGTGACGAATCCTTCTCTGGTTTCATTCTTGTTGCAGATGTGAACGAAGCCTAACACAGATGAGCTGTATTCTGACGTTTCCCTTACATGTGGCCTGCTTCTTGTTACAGCACAAAGTAGCTCTGGTCTCCAGCGTGGATAATTAGCCATTATAGAGGAGTACGGGGCTACCTCCCAGGTTTCTGGGTAATAAATGGTATAAACTTTGTGATCCATTCATTATCCATTAAGATACCATCTTTTGGAAAACACGGTAACAATCCCTAGTTGTTATAGTAGTGGTTGTCACCCATGTATTGTAAAACTTTCTTAAACTCTGACTATATGGGCTCTGCAGCACTGGTCTTCCTGATCCATTAATAGAATGCAAGAAATACTGTTAAGACTGACACAGTAGAAGAAAAGACGAAGCCAAAGGAAATGTAAACTGGACGATCAGGCTTTTGGGTGCTGCAGCTATTGTCATGCATCACGTTTTACCTGTGGCGACTTGATGACCTGTGCTTAACCTGTGGACAGGGTCAGACTGCCCCACCAGAGTACCAGAGGATCCTCCAGTGGGCCCAGGTTCTGAAGCCATAGTGGGTCCTAAAGTTCCAGGAGAAAAAAAAACTATTCAGAGCTGTGTTTGGAGATAATCATTTACCACTAGGGTCTATTTCTTTGATTCAAAACCTATTAGAAATGATTAATGATATTGGGGTTGGGCCACGAGAATACTAACCTCTGGTGGGCCCAAGGAAACCCAGTCCAATGAAAACTTAGGTTAGGCAAGACTGGTGTATGCATTAAGTGAATTCAAGGACCAAACTTGATTGTGGGGCACATTTATTAAGGGACTTGTGAGTATTTTAGTCGAAATATAGTCGCAAGTCCCCTTTTTAACTGTCCGTGCGACAATATTTAGTCGCACGGCCAGTTTTACACCATGTTCACCAGTTGGTGAAATTAGACAAATCTTTAACTAGCTGAGATTGGCAATATATATATATATATATATATATATATATATATATACATATATACTACGGAGGGCTTGTCCCTACAACCTCTTGGTTCAATTAGCAGAGAACTTCCCTAATTCCAGGTTGCACATTCATTGATTTGTATCCAAGGAAACATCCCTGCACAAAAGCTTGGACAACCTCATCTGCTAGAGGAGAAGCATTGCAGCTTCTCAGACGTATCATACCCTATTTACTATGTTCCTTCGTAGATGGTAAATTTTGCTTTTCAGAATGGTCTGACCTGGCCACAGACCTGAAAGTGGAGATGAAAGAAAATCCTGGGATGAGGATGCAAAACTGCCATGAGCTGCAGTGGACAGGAACCCGCAGACCACAAACAGCCGTATGGAAGATCCAGAAATCCGATGTACGGAGGGACAACTACAGTAAATCAGCACAAGGACACATCTACGACATTCAAGTAATGTACACAGGGGTGGGCTTAGGGGTGTGTGACAGTTTTATTTAACCATATATAGCACTATAATTAGATTACATTACATTACTTTTCATGTATGGAGCTATTTTGCACTGTATGTTGGTATTATTTTAGTACTATGTGTGGTATTTATTTTTGCATTATGTGATGAGTGCAGTTTTCACTTTGTAACTGTGGTGCAACTCCACATAATGAAAAGTGTGCAATGCCTTGCTAAAGTACTCGCCTCCCCCCTTTCTTGGTGTTTTTCCTGTTTTATTGCATTACCTGAAATTAAAATGGATTGTTTGGGAGATTTATACTATTTGATTTATACAACATGCCTACCACTTTAAAGGTGGATCTGGATGCTGGGATTTTGCCCCTTTTTTCCACACAAAACTGCTCCAACTCCTTCATGTTAGATGGGGTGTGTTGGTGGCCAACAGTTTTCAAGTCATGCCACAGAGTCTCCATTGGATTGAGATCTGGGCTTTGACTAGGACATTCTGAGACATTTAAATGTTTCTCCCAAAACCTCTCCAGTGTAGATTTAGCAGTCCGTTTAGTACAATTGTCCTGTTGGAACATGAACCTCTGTCCCAGTCTCAAATCTCTGGCAGACTGAAACTGGTTTTCCTCAAAGTTTGCCCTGTATTTAATACTATCCATCTTCAAACCTGACCAGTTTTCCAGTCCCTGCAATGAAAAACATCCCTACAACATGATGCTGCCACCACCATGGTGCTCTTGTGATGATGGGAAGGTGTGGGTTTGCACCACAAATAGTGTGTCCTCTGATTCAGTTGTAGTCTCATTTGACCAGAGAACCTTCTTCCATGTGTTTGGGGAGTCTGCTTTTTGGTGAACTACAAACATGTTTTCTTTAAGCAATGTTTTTTTTCTGGCTACTCTTCCATAAAGCCCAACTCTGTGGAGTATACTGCTTATACAGGTCTTATGGCCAAATAATTCCACCTGGAGCTCCTTCAGTGTTATGACTGTTAGAATCTGAGTTTTGGGGGGTGGCCTTCTCTTGTCAGGTACGTAGTTGTGCCATATTCTTCCCTTTTTCTTATACTGGATTTAATGGTGCTCTGTGGCATGTTCAATGTTTGGGGTATTTTTATAACTATATACTATTATAACTATAACTATATACTTCTCCACATCTTTGACCAGTTTGGAGACTCCTTGGTCTTTATGCTGCTTACTTAGTAGTGTTGTAGACTCAGGGTCTTTCAGAACAACGTATTCATACTCACATCTTGTGACATTTTGATTGCACATAGAGGGACTTTATTCAATTAATTCTGTAACTTTGAAAATTAATTAGTTGGACCAGACCTTATTTCAGGGTTTTATAGGGTGTGAATACATATGCACTTAGTGTTTCAGTTCTTAAGTATTTTTTTAACAATTTGGATTATTTTTGTCATTACATAAAATATAAATATAAATCAGTTTTAATTCAAGTTTGTAATGCAACAAAACCAGAAAAACACTAGTGTTGGGCGAGCATGCTCGGCCGAACACCAGTTTGGCTCGAGCATAGCTATGTTCGGCACATCGCGTGTGCTCGAGCGCGATGCTCGAGTCAGTGTATCTGAATCTAATTTAGCCTCTATTTCTGAAAAGTTTCTGGCGGGATTCGAACTCACAACCTTCTACATTATAGCCAAGAATCTAAACTACTACGCTATAGAGCTGCATGGCCAATTGCTTAAAAAAAAAAAAGTATTAGTTACTAGTAATAAGTATTCCTATACAGCAGAAGTCTCATTATTTTAATTTATTTTAATGTATTTTTTTTTATTAACTGGCCATGCAGCTCTATAGTGTAGTGGTTAACATTCTGGGCTGTAATGTAGAAGGTTGTGAGTTTTAATCCCGTCAAACATTTCAGAAATAGAGGCTAAATTAAATTTATATATTTATTTATTTTTTGTAAAAAATGTGTAATTACAAATTTTTATATATATATATATATATATATATATATATATATATATGAAAAAAAGCCAGCAGCACACCAAGGATTTCAAAAGGAAAACGTGCGGTTTATTCACCCAATGTCAGTAGCAGCGACGTTTCAACCGCTTGTTGCGGTCTTTCTCAAGCTGTGTGCACATGTGTTACAATCACATAGTATATAGGTGTATCAATCAATGGTGTAATCAAAACAATTTAGACAAAAAAGTAGCAAAATTCACAATATCAACAATTAGGGCATGTGGATAAATCTCCTGATCAGTGTCAAAAACTTCATGGATGCAGTACATTTACAAAGTGCTATAATTAATTACATAATGTGTCCTAAACATACATAATGTACTGTAATTGCTTGCAATTCAGTGCAGGTGTATCCTATTACATATTATAAACGTAAAAACTCACAATCAGCTGCTAAGCTGCACAGAAGGAGCATCGCGGTCTCGGCGGCGTCCCCATTCAGTCTCTGCGCATGCGCGGGAACACCAAATCCCGCGATCCCTCAGAAGCAGAGAGACTGAGTAGAACCCAAAACAAAGATATGACTGTATATGATATATATAATCATACTTCTGATATATATGAATGCATAATATGTGGGAAACTACTACTGATGTTTTAGCCATAATATATTTACATATATTATATATTCTAAATATAAAATATATGTAAATATATTATGGCTAAAAACTTATATTTATGTTTAATAAATAAAATATTTATATTGAACTCACAACCTTCTACATTACAGCCAAAAATCTTAACCACTACACTATAGATCTGCATGGCCAGTTACTAAAAAAATAAAAATAAAAAAATAAATATGAGACTTAAGTAACTGGCCATGCAGCTCTATAGTGTAGTGGTTAAGATTTTTGGCTGTAGTGTAGAAGGTTGTGAGTTCGAATTCTGCCAGAAACTTTTCAATAGAGGCTAAATTAGATTAAAATACACTGGGGGTGTCCCCAAGCACTGACTTCATATATGGACATAGCTATATATGGAGTCACAGCAGGGACTCCTAAGCCGAACTAGAGTCCTGACACCCTCCCCTCTTCAGAGCAAGGGGTGCCTGGTTTAATGCTCGTGTTCTCCCATTGACTTCCATTGTGCTCGGGTGCTCTGTAGAACACCCGAGCATCGGGAAGTGTTTTACTTGAGCACCAGAGTACACGAGCACTTTGGTGCTCGACCAACACTAGTGCGGACCCATTCATTTTCAATGGGGATGTAAAGGATGCGGACAGCACACATTGTGCTGTCCGCATCTGCATTTCCGGTCCGCGGCTCCCAAAAAAAATAGAACATGTACTATTCTTGTCCGCAATAGTGGACAAGAATAGGCATTTCTATAGGGGTGCCGGCCCGGTGTATTGCAATATACTACGGACGTGTGAATGGACCCTAAGGACTCATGCACATGACCGTTGTTGTTTTGCGGTCCGTTTTTCACGGATCCGTTGTTCCGTATCTGAGGGTTTTTTAAGTCCTCTTCTGTTCCGTTATTCCACAAAACATATCCGTATGGTTTCCGCATGCAATTTGTTTTTTGCGGATCGGAAACAGTAACTTATTAATCACCAAACACAAAAACAATATGAGCTGGGCATAGCATTTCTACTGTATGGATCCACAAAATACGGATGAAATACGGATGACATATGGATGTGTTCCGTATTCTTTACGGACCAATTGACTTGAATGGGGCCTCAGACCATGATTTGCGGACAATAATAGGACATGCACTACTTTTTTGTGGAGCGGAAATACGGAAACGGAATGCACACGGAGTACCTTCCGTTGTTTTTGCGGACCCATTGAAGTGAATGGTTCCCCATACGGTCCGCAAAAAACCCGGAACGGAAGCGGAAAGAAAATACGTTCGTGTGTATGAGCCCTATCACTGACAACGTCTAACCTTGCAATCCTTGCAATTCGTTAGGGTCAATTCAGGGACTACTAAGCGTATAGTAAATAATAAAAATTAAGTAACACATTAAAGAAAATGTCACTTTTTAAAAATGTATTTACATTTTCACTTTATAAAAAGATTGTATTTAAAAATAAAAATACTGCATGGACGGCTTATGACCCTATATTGGCAGCACTAGCTGTGAACTGCCACAGCATGTCGAACAGATAGACGGTGCTAGATGCCATGATGCTGGAGTCCAGTGTCCCCCTCAGCCTCTGACTCCACACACACCGCTGCTGGAAGTCATCATCAAGCTGTTGTCATCAACACACAGTGTGGAGGTGCGAAGGGGCTCCAAAAACATTGTGTTGGAAGACGCCAGCCGTCGCAGAGCTTCAGGACAGCGGTAGCGGTGGTGAAAGGAGCCAGAAGCCAAAGATCAGCTGCAGGTGTCCCCTGAATGAGTATCAGGTACTCTTCACACTGTGCTCTGCATATATTCCACACTGTCCTGAACATTCACTGTACTTTACCACTGTGCAGACACCAACAAAATGATGCTACACAGAGGTTTGGAAAAGACCTGCTCCCCCTCATTTTGCACACAGTCACAAGGGAAAGGTAGATATGAGGTCACCAGCAAGGAGAGGGGCCAGGCCAATTTTGCAGCAATCAGATTACAGGTAGATTGAATTCTCCACTCTTTGTGTTTTCTCCCTCTGCTGGTCAACAGTGGGAAATATGATATTATTAAATTTTCCATATTTATGGATAAGTGAAAAATTAAAATTACAATTTCTGAAAATATCTAAAAAAATTGACAAAATTATTTTATCTTTACAAATCATTAATAAAAATGGTATGATACAGTCCCTTTAAAGTAAATTGGTTGACCATTCTCATGTTTATTTCCTTGCAGTCTGCTACATTTTCAGTGAGTCCAGAATCTTCATTTGGAAGCTACAATTCCTCTCAAGTCATTGACTTGCACACATCTAGAACTTCACATGGATCCTGTAAACTTAGCAACTCTGCTTTATTCACAGGTAATGCTGCCCTTTCTTATAAGATGGATAGATAGATAAATAGACAGACTAGATATAGTATATGTATACATAGCTTTATTAACTACCATAGCCTACATATTCTTATGTAATCTTATGTAGACAGAAAACTTCCTCACATCCATAACTGTACTGAGCTCTCCAAGACTAGCACATCCTTAGACGGCTCCTCAGTGAATCTACAGTACAACGGGAATCCAACCAATCAAACCTACCTGACATCTGTAGAGATTAAGACTCCGTGGTACATAAGTGTTCTCAATGAGAAGGTAAAAGATGTAAATATCTATCTTATTCTCTGTGCATTGCTCTATCCATCTCTCTAGCATCAATCTCACCATCATTTTTTAATTCATTCATCTCTCCATTCATTTATCTATCTTATCTATCCATCTGATATGGATATTCTGCATCTGTTGTCCATACCCTTTGGATAATATGGGCTAGCCTTCCGACCTCCAAAACAAGCCAAGCACAATCAGAATCCAAATCTGGGCACTTTCCTAGAGGTAAAAATCAGTTGGGGTCACAGAGGTCGGACTGATTGGACACTCATGGGTTAGGAGGAGAGAGCAAAATCCATGCATTTATGACTCTGACACCATGACAAAAATGTCTTCTGTACCTTGGCTACTTCTTGGACCCAGCTACTAGAGTTCATTAGTATGTCGGTAGTCGATTCAAAATGTAAGGACCCGTATGTTTCTAGGAACGTTGCCTTCTTAAACTGGGAGAAGAGATAAACCGGCTTTCAAGATATGAAGTACAATGCAAGAGAAAAGATCAGGTCATCTCCAATCTGAAGAATGAAGTATTACAGCTTCAGATTGATGTCCATAGATCGGTCTACCCACAGACTGGGAGAGAAGAGGTGAGTTAAGCAACTATGTATAAAAAAAAGTGAACCTTTGTTCTCAATCAATGATGATCATGTCCATATTCCATAAGGTAACTAGGTGTCTCAAACTACAAAAATTTTGTTAAAGCATAACTGCAGCAAAACTAGTTGTTTGTATATATGTATAGTCCCATCAAAGGCAATCTACAGAATTAGAAAACAGCACCACACCTGTCTGCAGGTCATGTCTGATATTTCAGTCATATTCACGTCTGTGGAGCTGAGCTGCAATATGAGACACAACATGGGCAGGTATTCCACTGTTGGTGGCTGGGTGACAAATAGAATGACCACAATCAAATATAGGGGTTGTCACTTGACTTTCCTATACTCCAGTCTGCATAGTTATTCAGTGAAACATACCCATTGGCATATTGCTTGAGCTACAGCCAGGTCCATAAATATTGGGACATCGACACAATTCTAACATTTTTGGCTATATACACCACCACAATGGATTTGAAATAAAACAAACAAGATGTGCTTCAACTGCAGACTGTCAGCTTTAATTTGAAGGTATTTACATCCAAATCAGGTGAACGGTGTAGGAATTACAACAGTTTGCATATGTGCCTCCCACTTGTTATGGGACCAAAAGTAATGGGACAATTGGCTTCTCAGCTGTTCCATGGCCAGGTGTCTGTTATTCCCTCATTATCCCAATTACAATGAGCAAATAAAAGGTCCAGAGTTCATTTCAAGTGTGCTATTTGCATTTGGAATCTGTTTCTGTCAACTCTCAAGATGAGATCCAAAGAGCTGTCACTATCAGTGAAGCAAGCCATCATTAGGCTGAAAAAACAAAACAAACCCATCAGAGAGATAGCAAAAACATTAGGCGTGGCCAAAACAACTGCTTGGAACATTCTTAAAAAGAAGGAACGCACCGGTAAGCTCAGCAACACCAAAAGACCCGGAAGACCGCGGAAAACAACTGTGGTGGATGACCGAAGAATTCTTTCCCTGGTGAAGAAAACGCCCTTCACAACAGTTGGCCAGATCAAGAACACTCTCCAGGTGGTAGGTGTATGCGTGTCAAAGTAAACAATCAAGAGTAGACTTCACCAGAGTGAATACAGAGGGTTCACCACAAGATGTAAACCATTGGTAAGCCTCAAAAACAGGAAGGCCAGATTAGAGTTTGCCAAACGACATCTAAAAAAGCCTTCACAGTTCTGGAACAGCATCCTATGGACAGATGAGACCAAGATTAACTTGTACCAGAGTGATGGGAAGAGAAGAGTATGGAGAAGGAAAACTGCTCATGATCCTAATCATGCCACCTCATCAATAAAGTATGGTGGTGGTAGTATCATGACGTGGGCATGTATGGCTGCCAATGGAACTGGGTCTCTTGTATTTATTAATAATGTGACTGCTGACAAAAGCAGCAGGATGAATTCTGAAGTGTTTCGGGCAATACTATCTGCTCATATTCACCCAAATGCTTCAGAACTCCTTAGACGGCGCTTCACAGTGCAGATAGACAATGACCCAAAGCATACTGCAAAAGCAACCAAAGAGTTTTTTAAGGGAAAGAAGTGGAATGTTATGCAATGGCCAAGTCAATCACCTGACCTGAATCCGATTGAGCATGCATTTCACTTGCTGAAGACAAAACTAAAGGGAAAATGCCCCAAGAACAAGCAGGAACTGAAGACAGTTGCAGTAGAGGCCTGGCAGAGCATCACCAGGGATGAAAATTAGCGTCTGGTGATGTCTATGCGTTCACTTCATGCTGTAATTGACTGCAAAGGATTTGCAACCAAGTATTAAAAAGTGAAAGTTTGATTTATGATTATTCTGTCCCATTACTTTTGGTCCCTTAACAAGTGGAAGGCACATATGCAAACTCTTGTAATTCCTACACCGTTCACCTGATTTGGATGTAAATACCCTCAAATTAAAGCTGACAGTCTGCAGTTAAAGCACATCTTTCATTTCAAATCCATTGTGGTGGTGTATAGAGGCAAAAATGTTAGAATTGTGTCGATGTCCCAATATTTATGGACCTGGCTGTATTTCTGTTCCGGAATCTGGGAAAACAGATGTGACAACTAGGAATGAGCGAATTTTAAAAAAATCGGTTGGTTTGCCGAATTTTCTTAAACGATTCAATCCAAATTAATTTATGGCGAATCGCATTAAAAAACAGCTATTTCCCGGCTACAGAGAGCCTGTATAGTGGTGTAGAACACTGTGCCTAGGAGCAACACGCATAGTGAGTCTGCTGTGCTAATGTCAGTATGACATGCAGATGACAGGCGTCACTCTTAGAATCACTGCAAACTTCACTTCTTTGGGCAGTTACAGGGCCAAAACTGACCAAATAACTTAAGTGTCAACTCAGCCTTACAGGTCGATGTTACCATCAGGTATTAAGAACCGTGCAGAAGACCAAGATTCTACTATAGCGTGAAAGAGCGCACTTCTTTTACACCATTGTCAGCTGATTCCACATAGATGCCTACAGAACCTGTTCTATTAAACGCTTATACAAGTAGAGCCCCCATACAGAGTGGAGAGGGTGTCAGCAGTATATTTGTGTACTCTGATCCGTCAGAATAATAACCCCCCACAAAACTGATCCTGTCTGTTGAGAATCCACCTTCATTTGGCCAGTAATCCATCAGTATTGCTAATGCCAAAACAGAAGTGGATCCAATACAGAGATGACACATGAATTGAATATTAGCATGTCTTCTGTGTTTTGTACCCACTCCTGCTTTTGGCTACGAAATCATAAGTCAATTCTGATGGGACCATACAGGAGGAGGGAGGGTGGGAACAGCATGAGAAGTCCACAGAGTGGCCCAATGAAATAGTGTGGGGGTAGGAGAAGCATCAGGAGACCACAGAGTGGCCCAATGACATAGTGTGGAGGTGGCAGCAGCATCAGGAGATCACAGAGTGGAAAGGTGACATAGTGTTGATGTAGCAGCATCAGGAGACCACAAAGTGGCAAGGTGACATAGTGTTGAGCTAGCAGCAGCATCTGGACACCATAGAGTGGCAAGGTGACAATAGTGTGGTGGTGGCAGCAGCATCAGGAGAGCACAGAGTGGGGAGGTGGGTGGCACTAACAGTACCCACTGATGATGGTGGGTGTAAGAAGGAGCACTTGGCATCAGATGTGTGGCATCAGGTGGGTGGGTGTCAGCATCAGAATAGTAGCTGAGGCAGGTAGCCAGAAGAAACCGGTCTCTTTTGTCAAGGTTTGGGTGATGCAGCATGGATGATCTAATCTGATGCATCAGGCATTGGTGGGTGGAAATCCTGGCTGATCCACGGCTGATTCATTTTGACAAAGGTCAGTCTCTCCACATTTTGGGTGGACAGGCAAGTTCTCCTTGGGGTAACTATGCCCCCCCCTATGGCCACAAGTCCAGTTTGGCTGCCCAGTAGTCCAGTGGATCTTCAATGACGTCTGGCAGGGTGCACTCCAAGTGTAAAGCTCAGTAAGCGGCTAGGGTGCTTTTAAGATGTGATAAATGTAATTTTTCTTGACGCCAGATGCATTTCAGCAACGAGGGACTAAGTCCCCCTATGTAGAAGGTGACAAATAAAGTGGCCTTCTCAAAAGGCCACTTTGCAAACTGCAGGTGTCACGCATGAGTTGCCACTGGTTAACATCGAAGTTACACAGAGGAGTACCTCTGTCCGCCTGTATCATCAAGAAATCATTTATGGCCTTTCTTTGTTCATACAGTCGGTCCAACATATGGAGGGTGGAAATCCAACGGGTGTAAACGTTGCATATCAGCCTATGTTGGGGGATGCCGTTCTGCCGCTGTAGCTCAAGGAGGGTATGCTTGGCAGTGTACGAGTGGCTGAAGTATATGCAAAGTTTGCTGGCCAATTTTAGGATGTCTTGCAGATGGGTGGAAGACTTCAGAAAACACTTGACAACCAGATTGTACACGTGCGCCATGCAGGGCGCATGCCTCAGCCCTCCTTGACGCAGCGCCGACACATTGTTCTTCCAGTTGTCGGTCACCATAGTTTAGATTTTGAGTTGTCGCAGAGAAAGTCAGGATTCGATTTCTTGATGAAGGACGCGGAGCAGTTTCTCCCCTGTGTGACTCCGTTCGCCAAGACAAACTAGGTGCAGAACAGAGTGGTGCCCTGCACATGTGGTATACTGGCGGGACACTGTGAATTGTCCCTGCAGTGGAGGCTGAGGAAAAGGTGGAGGATGAGGGGGCAGAGGTGGACATTGTCGCAGGACCAACGGTGTGAGAATGTGGAGGCAGAAGCAGCGTCACCTGGCCAAGTTGCTGGTTGGGGCAGGGACCACATTTACCCAGTGGGCCGTAAAGGACATATATTGTCCTTGACCGTAGTTACAGCTCCACATGTCGGCGCTGCCGTGCACTTTGGCAGACACCGACAGGCTCAAGGACTGGCCCACCTTCTGTTCTACATATGTGTGCAAGATTGGTACTGTCTTTTTAGCAAAGAAATTACGGCTTGGGACTCTCCTCCTCGGCTCGGCACAAGCCATCAGTTCTCTGAAATGTTCAGAGTCCACCACTTAGAAAGGAAGGGACTGCAGTACCAGCAACTTGGTCAGGAGCATGTTCAGCTTCTGCGCCATTGGATGAGTGAACGTGTAGCGGTCAGAGGAGGGAGAGACCGCAAAGCAGGATTCAAGTACAGTACAGCGGACAAGGAGACTGAAGCAAAAAACGGCTTTATTAAGAAGCAAAATGAAACTGCTGGAAAACCTGAGTAACAATACAGTACCACCGCACCAGAGGCACAATGGGCCAAAGACAGGAATGGTATTAACAGGCGAACATAAATCAACAACAATGGAAATGGAGTTTTGCATATACACAGAATGAGCTAAACAGTAAGCAGTTGGCTTGCAAGCTACTCTCACTACCAATTTCCTATCTAGCCCTGCTACCCAGGGGACGCTTCTACAGCGCACTGACTAAGTCCCTGACTCTATAATCTATCACAGGAAAGCACCGGTGCCACTCACAGTTCTGCAGATTCTCCTGGGTACAATAAGATGCAGTCTGGATCCAGGTCCAGTCGCTTGCTTGGCTGTCTTTGTCTCTCTGGTCACCACAGATGCAGATCTCCACCTAGTTCCAGCTCTGGCAGGAAGGATCCGGCTTGTACTGGTCTCTATACACGGTCCCACTCCTCTGGAACACACAGTGAAGTCCTCTGTGTGCAGCTCCTCAGCTGTCAGGAAAATCTCAGCTAATGTAGCCTCCTGCTGCTACAGTCTTTTACTGTTATCTCTCAGCAGTCCATCTCTCCCTGTTATCTCAGCAAGGCCCCCAGCAACTTCTGGAACAGCCCGGGAAAAACTTCTTAACTCTTTCTTAGCCTCTGGCCAGCACAACTAAGGTTCCTGTTTAGTCACAGTGGTCTCTGGTGGCCAGAGGGAAACATGACAGTCTGCATAGATATAAGTGCTGGAAATGCTGCTGGTTGATTCAGGGCTGCCTCTTACACACGCATACTGTTGTCTCTTGGCAATCGCTTCAGTGATCGATTGCTGATGGAATGACTGACTAGGAGAAGGAGCAGGAGCATCAGGACCAGCAGATGATGGGAAGGACGGACAGCTTCTTTCAGCTGAGGTGGTGAAGCCTTGACTGCCTGAAATCGGGTGCGTGCCACTGGGTGATGCAGCGGTTGCTGCGGCAGGCTAGACCACCACATTGGAGCCACTTTAAGGTGGCGCTGCATATGTTGACGCAGGGCCGTGGTGCCAACATTGGCACCCAGGCCACGCTTCACCTTCTGCCCACAGATTTGGCAAATGGCCATGTTCACCTCCCTGGCAGCTTAACAAAAAACTGCCACACTGCCGAGTAGGTGATTTTACCCCCAACAGTCCACACTGACTGACTGCTCCGCCACTGCCTCCGTGAACCCTTGCACCATTGCTTTCCGGGCTCGTAGGCTCCTGCGAAGTGGGTGGTCTACCCAGGACACGTTTGGCTCCCGACTTCCCACTGCTGCCACCCTGCTGACTCCCAGCAATGCTACCGACTTGCTGGCTCCGCTGCTGCCTCACACGTAAGCTGCCACCCTTTACTTCCGTTGATGATGAAGCCCCTTCGTCACAGGCTCCCAATAGCGATCGGCTACATCATAATCGAGTACTGTCTGCACGTCACTGATGTCCTCCTTAACGGTCTCTGAGCCAGGAGCCTGACAACTTGCAACACCAGCTCCCACGCCACTCTCCTCATCATTACTTGCCTGCCTACTGGAGGAAGCGGTGGATCTTGGCTGGGCAGTAGCTGCTGACTGTCCTCTAGTAGCTCGTCCTCGCTGTATAGGGGAGCTGAGCCAACAGCATATAGTACTTCTCTGGCTGAGGGAACAGAAAAGGACAGAGGCAGGTTGAGGACAGGTGAGGGCACCGGGCCTGCTCCCAGGCCATGCCAACTAAGGATTGTCTGAAGAACCCACAGACTCATGGCTGGTGGTGTCTGATGTCAACACAGTGGCGTTGCTAGGGCTGGTGTCACCCGGTGCGGTAGAAAATGAATGAACTAAAGATGTTTTGTAAAGAGGAATGGTCCAAAATACCTTCAACCAGAATCCAGACTCTCATTGGAACCTACAGGAAGCATTTAGAGGCTGTAATTTCTGCAAAAGGAGGATCTACTAAATATTGATTTCATTTCTTTTTTGTGGTGCCCAAATTTATGTACCTGCCTAATTTTGTTTAAACAATTATAGCACACTTTCTGTAAATCCAATAAACTTAATTTCACTTCTCAAATATCACTGCGTGTGTCTCCTATATGATATATTTAACTGACATTTTTTATCGTAACAACCAACGATTTATACAGGAAAATCATGACGATTAACAAGGTTGCCCAAACTTTTGCATCCCACTGTATATATCTCTAAGTATTGCTATACAGTAGATAGATATATAGAGATATAGCAAAGCTGAGTGTGCTGGGACAGCTGTCATATAGAGATATAGCAGTGCTGGGTGTGTTGGGGCAGCTGTCATGTGTATAGATGTACACTTAGCCAGCTATAACAGTAGAAGTCTCATATTTTTTCAGTCAGTAGCAATGCTGCTCTTATGGCTGTGTGGTTAAGTGCTTTGCCTCTGATACAGAAGGTCGTGGGTTTGAAACTTTTCTGAAATACAGGTTAAATTAGAATACACAAGCACTGACTCCATATATGGACATACAGGGCGGGACACAGGAAGAGGCTGCATCGCAGTGCTTTGCCTCTGATACAGAAGGTCGTGGGTTCGAATCCCAGACACATCTTTCCCTCTCCTGAGGATGGCAATACAAATGACTCGTAAATGCCGGCCCTGCTGGTGTCACCCCATCAATGGTGTCACACGTTGCGGTCCGCACGCCCCTTGCAACGCCACTGAGTCAACCATTAGCCCTCCAGACTGACATATGCTATAGCACAAAGGGGGAGATTTTCTAAATTGCTTTAGATTTTCTTTAAAATGCAGCAGAATTTTGGTTCAGTTTGACCCAACAAACTATTTCATGCCTTGCACCACATTTATTAAATGTGCTAGACCCTTTTTTCTGACAAGGGTTGTGGCTTAGTAGGAAGGGTGTGGTCAGACAAAGAGTGTGGCTTAGGATGTGCTAATGTGTGCCAAAAATGCCCAATTAATAGGAGCTATAAATTTAGACTAGGCAGTATGACATGTGGCAGATTTATCATCATAAATAAGCCATTGTTGTGCATTTTTAGACCCCAAAAGGTGTTCTTGTTGAAGAGCTATGTTTTTGTATCCATAGAACAAGTCATCTATAGACCATCTTGACCCACTAAATTTGCACACAGAGAAAGCATGTCTCCCTTTTAAAGAGTACCCCACGGATGTAACGGAAGGAAAATCACAATCAGTATCAAGCCATAAGGATTTATCTATGAGTTCAGAGGGAAATGCATCTGCTGTATCCTTGGCAGAAAGCTTGCCTGAAAACCAGAGAAAAAGCCAAAGCATACTAATGGAAACAGAGGTAATAAGTCATGTCATAAGTGATGTTGTATATATAAGTATTGTATTACATTGCTGGTTTACGATAAGCATGGTAACATCAGTCACCAGCACGGGGCTAATATTTCAACATCATATGAAGACCTCAACTCCTGTGTGGTAATAGCTGGCATATATTATTATAGGATCACCATTTTACAGTAAAAGTAACCTATATATAAAGTGATATAGATTAAATTACTTATCCTTACAGCCTGTACTATTCTCCAGCGCTCCACTCACTCCCAGGACAAAATCCCCCAGTATTCCTAGTTGGCACAGAAGCTATTCTGGTGTTTTAAATTCTGGGGAATGTCTTTATACCAAGGGCACCAAACAGTAATCTAGGAATATGTCTGTGAAGGTTCTCATTTATCTAGGTCATGGTATATCTGTAAAGAATAAATCAAGGCAACTGGACTTACTGTAGATTTCTTGAAAACGTTTCACTCGTTCTTCCAACGAGCTTTCTCAATTCTGAGTGACTGTACAAGAATTCTCTGGGAATAAATATGTGGGAGGTCATTATCACCTACTGACTCCAATTAGGATAATGGAATCAACACCTTTGACCCCATGCTGGGTATAATGACCTCTGACCCCATGCTGGGTATACTTACCAGATGTTGATTCAGTTACATATTTATTCCCAGAGAATTCTTGTACAGTCACTCAGAATTTAGAAAGCTCGTTGGAAGAACGAGTGAAACGTTTTCAAGAAATCTACAGTAAGTCCAGTTGCCTTGATTTATTCTTTACAGATATAGTAATCTAGGAAAAACTAACTGCCCCTCTCCCCGCAACAGAGGGGCTCAGTTGCTGACTGTTTCCAATATCAACCAGAGAACACTGTATTCATTTGCAATCAGATTTTAATTGATGACATCACATCAAAAGAAGATGAAGAAGAATCTCATTTGCCCATGGATCAACCTGAACACAACAGTCAGCTTAGCCAGAAACTAAAGGAAGACATGGAGATCATAAGGAAGGACTATGAGATGTCAAAAGGTAATAAAATGTCTGCGATAACGCCACCCAAATGTAAAATAGGCTTTCTTCTTCTGTCTCGCTAAATATGATGTTGGTCCTGGCCAGAGATTGCTACCATAATACTGTTCTAGAAAATTCAGATGGGCTGTAGAAGGGGATTAGAAAAACATCTCCAGCTCCTGTCCATTCACTTCAGTGCAGATAGTGATTTGCTAAGATGGCCATGCACATAAGAGGTAAGTTGGCTGAAGAGGAATTGATTATTTTGGATTTCAACATGTAATAAGAAATAAACATGCACCCTCAATAGACAGCATCAAGGGCGGACACAGACAGGACAGGTCCCCCCACACAACACCAGTATATGGGCTCCATGCTCTCAAATCGCCCATTATAGAGCACCTCATGATGTATCTCTATGACTACCCTTACTGATCATTTGTTTTCAGCACTAAAACTAAAAGAGGCGGAAGCAGAAGGCTCTGTCCACTGTGCAGTGGCCGCGACAATCTACTGCAGTTCAGCTCCCGTTCAAATGAACAGGAGTTGTAATGTATCATTGCCACTACACTGTGGATGGAGCCTTCTGCTTCCAGCTCCATCTACTGTTTAGTTTCCGGTATCAGTGGCTGCTGATAGCAGATTGGTAGGGGTGAGAGTTTCAGACCCCACTGATATGATTTTGATGATCTATATCTGGTTGATAGGTCATCCATATCAAAAAGCTGTAATACCCCTTAAAGGTCACAGAGGTTCCTCTACCGCCTGTCCACCTATGCATGGTGGACAGCATGGTTATGTCTCACATACCACTCTTTCAATGGATCCTTCATTTCTCTCAAAGGCCAAGGGAAGCACCAGGAAGAAAAAAACAAGTAGTACATATGATAACACTGTTAGACCATTGACTATAGAATGAGTTTTAGAAAAATTCTAGCCTCTATGAATCTAGTATATTCTGAAAGTGCTTAACACTCTCGATTTGGATGATATATTTTGTTATCATGACACTACATGGTACATAATCAGCAGTACATCCATTAGGGGAAAACAGGCGTTTCATATAGTATTGATCCCCTACACACTGGAGTGAGATGGGCCTAATCTCTTATGAGGCACATGGCTCTTAAACCGTTAGTGACTGCCAATGCGCCTTTTTACAGCGGCCTAGTCTGTGCTGCATAGGAACAGGAACCCGGTTCTCACATGAGAGACGGACTCCTGCTAGATGGTCTAGATTGGCAGAATACAGGCCGTTTAACCCCATAGATACTGCAGTCACCGACCATGGCATCTAAGTGGCTTAGAAAGAGAGGACACCTTACGTTAGGCATCGGCATTGCCGCAATCAAGATTGCAGTGTGCCGAAGTCTTGAGTATGGCAGGCCTGCCCCTTAGTGATTGCCTATCAGTATCGTACTGATAGTATAATACTCTGTACCGCATAAGCAGTACAGTATATAATAGAAGCGATCAGAAGATCACGTGTCAACGTCCCCTTGTGGGACTAATAACTTGTAAAAATAAAAGTTAAGTAAAGGTTTATTAAAATTAACAAAAATCTGAATTTAAAATATATACATTTTTCCATTGAAAAATACTTTTCAATGGAAAATAATTGCAAAAATAAAATCTCCTCCATGTATTTGTTATTGCGATGTCCGTAAGGGCATTACACAATTATTGCGTGATTTACCCTACACAGTGACTGCTGTAAAAAAAAAAGTCATGTTACGTATGCCGAAATTTGAATGCTCTGACAATATGGCTGTTTTTTCCCCTCCCCCTCCTAGAAACAGTTAATAAAAGGTAATTATTAAGTTATGTGTATACCAAAATGGTGCTATTAAAAACTACAACTGCAAAAAACAAGCCCTTATATGGCTACATCGATGGAAAAATAAAAAAAAGTTATAGCTCTTGGAATGTAACTATGAAAACCTGAAAATAATTGCTTGGTCACTAAGGACCAAAACAGGCTGGTCACTAAGGGGTTAATAAAATAGCTGCATCTCTGGCCCTCCAGGCACCAAAAGTCAAATCCACACCAGTTATGAGCTGGTGTACATTTGAGTTATAATTTACAAAGGTTTCTGGCATAAATTATAGTAAATTTACTCAAAAGTGATGCAAGGGGTACACAATGGTAAAAAGTAGCAAATTTATGCATGAAACAGATTTTGTTTTCATAAATTCATCTTGAAGCTCTTGAGCCCTGAAGCAAAATTTGTAGCAGTGTCCCATGACACTAAGGCCCTGGTCAGGTTGTACCTACTGCACCTTCATCCTCCAAATGCAGTTATCTGCATATCAGTGTATCTCTCTATTTTCAGGAGTCATTTCCTCCCTGCAGAAGACTGTTTCATCTCACGAGTCCAAACTCAGGAAATCGGCCTCTGAAAAAGAAGCTTTACAGACAGAACTGAGGGAGAGAGAGATTCAGATACAAGCCATGTCCAAGAAGGTACAGGCACCTGTAAAGACTGTAAACTGGCCCGGGCACTCCATGTAGTCTTCAACATTGAGTCCTGTAGAGCCACATGTCATGTAATCGTTGGATACAGTCACTCCACCATTGTTCTCAACACAATGCCAATCATTAACTAGAATTATCTGCACCGGTTTCGCCTGCTTGGTGGCTGAAAATAAGACACTTCATTGTATTATTTGTATATTCTGTATCGTAATATGCATTCAACTTTTAGTCTAGATCCCCACGGGTGACAGCGCATTATTTAAGGCAGCTTAGATGAGAATTCATCATCATATATCACCCATCAACAGTCATTTCCAACTCAACTTGAAACATTGGCAAGTTGCTCCATTGCTCTAGAATCCTAGTACATTTCCAAGGATGCCACCACAAGTCTGACTTGGCCATAGACATAAGATGGTCGCCGTAGATGCACTGTATATGGCATATTGATGTCTGACATCAACAGATCTGAAAAAAGTGCTTATTTCATGACTAATGTAATATAATAGGTTTCATAACTCAAACGAGTTGTCTAATTCAGAAAAGCCATTTTCATATATCGTACTAGGTCTATCTGACTTGATTGAGGGGCAGGCTCGGACTAGCCCACAGGGGTACAGGGGAATCCCTCGGTGGGCCCCTAGTCTCCCACCCCCTGCACAAGTGGCACATAACACATTAGATTTACTGCACTACATCATATATTTAATGTACAGCATCTGATCCAGCCAGTGGCGTAGTGTGAAGGGGAGGGGGCGTTGCCCGAGGCGCAAAATTGCAGGGGGCGCCAGGCAGCAGGAATTTCAATGTGGGCCATGGGAGCTTATGTCTCCCTTCCCCTCCTTTCAGCCTCATAGGCTTCAGGCTAGGGACCTGAAGCCTATCAGGCAGTAGAGCGGTGCAGGAGATTGCGATTACCTCGCCATGACCTCCTGCGCCGGGTCTCGCGAGATGACGTGATTACACGGCACAGGAGGTCATGGTGATGTTTTCGTAACCGCCTGCGCCGGGACGCTTGAAGACAGGCCAGAAACGGTGACGGAGTAAGGAAGAGAGGTAAGTATTTATTTATTGTTTTAATAGGCAAGCGATGGACTGGGGGGCACTATGGGGGTGGGAGACATTATAAAAGGAGGCAATCATATATAGAAAGGATGGGGATGGGGGACATTATAAAAGGAGGCAATCATATATGGAAAGGATGGGGGCCATGGACTGGGGGCACTATGGGGCTGGGGGGACATTATAATAGGAGGCAATCATATATGAAAAGGATGGGGGCCACGGACTGGGGGCACTATGGGGGTGGGGGACATTATAAAAGAGGCAATCATATATGGAAAGGATGGGGGCCATGGACTGGGGGCACTATGGGGCTGGGGGACATTATAATAGGAGGCAATCATATATGAAAAGGATGGGGGCTACGGACTGGGGGCACTATGGGGGTGGGGGGCATTATAAAAGGAGGCAATCATATATGAAAAGGATGGGGGCCATTATTACAATAATAATACAGAGGGGGCCATAATTATTACAATAAGACAGAGGGGCCATTGTATATTAAAATAATACAGAGAGCATTATACATATGGGCACTACGGGGGGAGGTTAGGTATTTTATCTAGTGGCACTACAGAGGGTCATTGTAACTACAAGGGGCACTGCAGCGGGTCTTTATAAATACTTGAACCACTATAGGAGGTATTATAACTACTGCAGACAGTATAGGGGACTTTATTACTACTGCATGCTCTTATAGGGGTATCTTATAGAGGGGTCTTGTTTACTGCTGGGGGTATTATTATTGAGCACATATTAATGGGGATACTATTGGAGGTACTGTGGGGCAGTGTTCCTCAACTCCAGTCCTCAGGGCCCACCTGCTGGTCATGATTTGAGAGTATTCCACAGAAGGAATACCTGTGGTAAGTCCTGATGCACTGACCCTAATTGTATCATCTGCTCAATACTAAGGAAATCATGAGCACATGACTGGCAGGTGGTCCCTGAGGACTGGAGTTGAGGAACCCTGCTGTAGGGAACACTATTACTATTAAGGACAGTTTGGGAGCATATTATTATGGGGAACTATTTGAATGGAACTAGCTCAGTATTGGAGGTAGCAGCAGGATGACAGTGTTTAGGCACCAGGAAGGGGAGGATGATAGTAAAGTGAGGAATCTAAAAAAAAATTCTGTGAAACTCTGCAGAGACGAGACGCAGCTGAAAGAAGGTGTCATGGCGGTCTAATCTCCGAATGAAGACATTGAGGAAAGTCTACATGACAGGAGATGTCACTGGATGTAAGAGGTATGTGCTGCTGTATTTTCCTATATATTTTGTAGCAATGTATGTAATGTCCATCCAAATATCTGTTTCATAGTAGGGTAGGGGGGGGGAGGGGTATATAGAATTTGGGCCACACTGCCTCAGCCCGGCCCCAGACTTCAGGTCACACTGTGTGTGTTCTGAATTCTGGGGCCTCACACCCATCTACAACATTATCTGTACTCAGAGAATTATCACTGTGTTATCTGTGGTGTTGCATAGGACTGCAAGTGACATCTACTACATTATCTGTAAAAGGGGCGTGGCCAGAAGTGGGGGGGGGCACAATACTTGGCTTGCCCCGTGTTCAACCCACGCTACGCCACTGCATTCAGCCGATGTTCGTATAAAAAACTTGTTAGATTATTTATTATATTTGAATGTATCCGTATGGTGGGGCCCCAAAATAAATTTTACTGGCGGGCCCTAGGTACCCCAGTCCGACACCGTTGAGGGGATATTCTGTTCAGGATCCCCATCTCTTGGCCACCATGGAGATCAGTTACAAAGTGTGTCTTCCACTCTGGAGGACCTGTCATGTCCTGCATTACACAAACAATCCATTGATTTGACTTGATATTAGGTCCATTTACACGTCCGTGTGTGTTTTGCGGATTCACAAAACACGGACATCAGCAATGTGCGGTCCGCATTTTAGTAGTAGAAAATGCCTAATCTTGTCTGCAATTGGGGACAAGAATAGGACATGTTCAATTTTTTTCGGGATCGGAATTGCGGACCCCAAAGTGCGGGTCCGCTTTCCGGATCCAGGCAGCACATCGTGCGGACCCATAGAAATTAATGGGTCCGCAATTCCGTTCCGCAAAATGCGGAACAGAATTGCGACGTGTGAATGGACCCATTGTGTAATGCTTCATTTCCCCTGTGGTGACGCTGCAGGGAAACTGAACACTTACTGCCAGGCAGCCTACAAATTCTCATATCTACAGTAAAGGTTTCCGGAAGGCTGTTTCAGCAGAGGACCAGTCTGATGGAGTTCACCGTATCCGGAATAGCCTGCACAGTTTTTTTATCCAGCCAAAACCTGGTGCTTGTGCTGGAAGCTGGTCGATTCCCCCCCAGATCCCATTATAGTCAAGGGGTCCCGACGGTGCACGGCCCTATTCAGCCATGCCGGATATGGTGAATTCTAGATACATTTACTGCAGATGTGAAAGTAAGCCTTATTAGGGTCAAGAGACCCTATGAATAAATAGACGCTGTCCAAAGTGGAAAACTTCTTTATTCCTAAAGTAACTCTGAATGCTGCATGTAGCGTCAGTTTGCCCACAGCCACCATCTAAAATATGGATGCCTATTTTATTTGTGCCTTTTAGAGGGCTCTGCTTGATAGAAGGGTGGTTAAGTTTGGGCAGCTGCCAGCAAAAGGTTATACCACTTATTCTCTACACTCCTGTGTGTTTAATGGGGTTCACATTAAGGGCCCTCATCTATTAACCAGAATGTAGAGCGGTAACAAGGAGCATCTCACTCTAGCAAGCATCTCCTCTTATTGCACCAGCATCCCAGTAATAATGGGCACTGTGCCATTTGTCTTGCAGTGGCACTGCTGGTGAATTAATTACTTGATGCCAGGTTTCACCACAGATAACTGCTGGTCACTGTAAGTCCCAGCTTCAGAGTGGCCTTCTAACAAAATGGGATTGTGCAATTGGGGGGAAGGGGTATCAAGCTCTTCACTCCAGAATACTGGTTTCAAAACGTTGCAAAATAGAGCATTTGTAACTTTTCAAACATTTAGCTTTTTTTTTTTTACACCATTCACTGCAGTTTGAGAGAGTGAGTGTGAGTAGACTGTTTTAACCACTTCACATATGGGCCATTTGCCCCCTTCCTGACCAGGCCTAATTTTGCAAATCAGACATATCTCACTTTATGTGGTAATAACTTTGGAACGCTTTTACTTATCCAAGCCATTCAGAGATTTGTTTTCTTGTAACACATTGTACTTCATGATAGTCACAAATTTGAGTCAATATATTTCACCTTTATTTATGAAAAAATTCTCAAATTTTAAAAATTTCAATTTCTCTGCTTTTAAAACAGAAAGTGATACCTCATAAAATATTTATTACTTAACATTCCCCATATGTCTACTTTATGTTGGCATCATTTTGGAAATGTCATTTTATTTTTTTAGGACGTTAGAAGGCTTAGAATTTTAGAAGAAATTCTTCAAATTTTTAAGAAAATTGCCAAAACCCACTTTTTAAGGACCAGTTCAGGTCTGAAGTCACTTTGTGGGGCTTACATAGTGGATACCCCCCATAAATGACCCCATTGTAGAAACTACACCCCTCAAGTTACTAAAAACTGATTTTACAAACTTTAACCCTTAACATGTATAGCTTGGAAGAAAGACAAGACAGAGGGGATATGATAGAAACGTTTAAATACATAAAGGGAATCAACAAGGTAAAAGAGTATTTAAAAGAAGAAAAACTACTACAAGAGGACATAGTTTTAAATTAGAGGGGCAAAGGTTTAAAAGTAATATCAGGAAGTATTACTTTACTGAGAGAGTAGTGGATGCATGGAATAGCCTTCCTGTAGAAGTGGTAGCTGCAAATACAGTGAAGGAGTTTAAGCATGCATGGGATAGGCATAAGGCCATCCTTCATATAAGATAGGGCCAGGGGCTATCCATAGTATTCAGTATATTGGGCAGACTAGATGGGCCAAATGGTTCTTATCTGCCGACACATTCTATGTTTCTATGTTTAGGCGTTACACAAGAATTAAAGGGAAATGGAGATCAAATTTTTTAATTTCACTTTTTTGGCAGATTTTACATTTTAATCCATTTTTTTCTTTAACACATCGTGGGTTAACAGCCAAACAAAACTCAATATTTATTACCCTGATTCTGCGGTTTACAGAAACACCCCACATGTGGTCATAAACGGATGTAAGGGCACACGGCAGGGCGCAGAAGAAAAGGAGCGCCACATGGTTTTTAGAAGGCAGATTTTGCTGAACTGGTTTTTAGATGCCATGTCCCATTTGAAGCCCCCCTGATGCACCCTTACAGTAAAAAATCCCCCAAAAAAGTGACCCCATTTTGGAAACTAGGGGATAAGGTGCCAGTTTTATTGGTACTATTTTGGGGTACATATGATTTTTTGATCATTCATTATAACACTTTATGGGGCAAGGTGAAAATTTGTTGTTTTTATTTATTTCTTTTTACAGCGTTCCCCTGAGGGTTTAGGTCATGTGACATTTTTATACAGCAGATCGTTACGGACGTGGTGATACCTAATATGTATACTTTTTCTTATTTATTTAAGTTTTACACAATAATAGCATTTTAATGTGTCCATGTTCTGAGAGCTATAATTTTTTTTAGCAACTTTCTTATGTAGGGGCCAACTTTTTGCGGGATGAGGTGATGGTTTTATTGGTTCCATTTTGTGGGACATACGCCTTTTTGATCACTTGGTGTTGCTTTTTTTGTGATGTAAGGTGACAAAAATGGCTTTTGTTTTTACACACTTTATTTTTTATGGTGTTTATTGGACTGGGTGGATCATGAGATATATTTATAGAGCTGACCATAACGGACGCGACAATACCAAATATGTCTATTTTATTATTTTTTTTCTATTTTAAATTTTTTTTTTTAATTCCTTATTTGGGGAATTTTTCTTTTTTACATGTGAAACGTTTTATTTTTTATTTTATTTTAACACTTTATTTTTTTATTTTACACTTTTCGTCCCCCATAAGGTCATACAAGACCTCTGGGGGACATTTAACTTCACTTTTTTTTTTCACTATTGATTTCTCCTGTAACTGGGGCTGACATAGTAGCCCCAGTTACAGGGGAAATACACCCCCCAGAGAGGCTGTACTGCGCAATACAGCGCTGTACAGCCTCAGTGCAGGACTGATCGAGGTCTGTGAAAGACGCGACAACTCCTGCACTCTCCCGGCACCAGCGGTCACAAGACCGCCGGGCCAGAACAGGAAGCGCATTTGCGCTTCCTGCTCTGTATACACAGCGCTCGGTGAGCGCTGTGTATACAGAGATCTAGAAGGCAGGGACACCTGGGAACTGTCCCTGCCTTCTCTAAGGGTTGCCCTGCTGTCACTGACAGCGGGCAACCCGATCTGCAGCTGCACGATTAGCGTGCAGCTGCGACCTCTGAATGGACATTCAGAAACGTCCATTCAGAGATAGAGAACCACCTCCCGGACGTTTATAGTCAACGGGCGGACGGGAGGTGGTTAAAGGGCATCTGTCAGCAGATTTGTACCTATGACGCTGGCTGACCTGTTACATGTGCACTTGGCAGCTGAAGGCATCTGTGTTGGTGCCATGTTCAAATGTGGCCGCATTACTGAGAAAAAATTTATTTTAATATATGCAAATAAGGCCTCTAGGAGAAACAGGGGCTTTGCCATTACACCTATAGGCCCAGCTCTCTCTCTGCATCTGTTGCATCCTCTCCACTTTGATTGACAGGGCCAAGCAGTGAAAACATCATTACGACTAGTCCTGTCAGTCAAAGTGCAGTGGATGTGTCAGTTGCAGAGCCTCATTTGCATACATTAAAACTTAATTTTTCTCAGCAATGCGGGTACATATGAACATGGGACCAGATGCCTTCAGGTGCCAAGTGCACATGTAATAGGTCTGCCAGTGTCATAGGTAAAATTTGCTGACAAATTTATCAACTGAGACTTTTTAAAAAGTCACAAAAATTATCCGGCTTCAGTAAAGGAGTGACTGAGTGGCATAGAAAATGGAGTAACATCTAAAGACAGAAGTGTTAGACTTAAATGAAGTCGACAGAGTGGGTGCAGCCGATAGCAGGCCACGGCGGTGACCTGCCCCTTGACCTGCACCACGTGATGCAAAGGGGCAGGTCACCACCGAGGCCTGCTGTTGGCTGCACCTCATCTGTCAATGGATGCTATTTTCTGCAGGCAGGGGAGATGCAAAGACAGCTGTGGAGTGATCCGAGAATAAACCGAGGTCGGGGACCAGGTAAGTATTCTGTCTTGGATAAACCCTTTATGATGCACGTTATTTGTCAAACATCATGCAACATTTGATATAGTTGGCGCAAACGACAGCAACACAGAATCTTGCAAAACTGACTTAACAAATTCCCCTCATGATAAATCTCCCCAATGTGTTCTACGAACATACAAGGTCCATGGACAATTAGGTACAGTGGATATAAAAAGTCTACACACCCCTGTTAAAATGTCAGGTTTCTGTGATGTAAAAAAATGAGATAAAGATAAATCATTTCAGAACTTTTCCACCTTTAATGTGACCTATAAACTGTACAACTCATATGAAAAACAAACTGAAATCTTTTAGGTAGAGGGAAGAAAAAAATATAAAAACAAAATAATGTGGTTGCATAAGTTTGCACACCCTTAAACTAATACTTTGTTGAAGCACCTTTTGATTTTATTACAGCACTCAGTCTTTTTGGGTATGAGTCTATCAGCATGGCACATTTTGACTTGGCAAGATTTGCCAACTCTTCTTTGCAAAAACACTCAAAATCTGTCAGATTGCGAGGGCATCTCCTGTGCACAGCCCTCTTCAGATCACCCCACAGATTTTCAATCGGATTCAGGTCTGGGCTCTGGCTGGGCCATTCCAAAACTTTAATCTTCTGGTGAAGCCATTCCTTTGTTGATTTGGATGTATGCTTTGGGTCGTTGTCATGCTGAAAGATGAAGTTCCTCTTCATGTTCAGCTTTCTAGCAGAAGCCTGAAGGTTTTGTGCCAATATTGACTGGTATTTGGAACTGTTCATAATTTCCTCTAGCTTAACTAAGGCCCCAGTTCCAGCTGAAGAAAACCAGCCCCAAAGCATGATGCTACCACCACCATGCTTCACTGTGGGTATGGTGTTCTTTTGGTGACGTGCAGTGTTGTTTTTGCGCCAAACATTTTTGGAATTATGGCCAAAAAGTTCAACCTTGGTTTCATCAGACCATAACACCTTTTCCCACATGCTTTTGGGAGACTTCAGATGGCTTGGATGTTTTTCTTCGCGAGAAAAGGCTTTCGTTTTGCCACTCTACCCTATAGCCCAGACATATGAAGAATACGGGAGATTGTTGTCACATGTACCACACAGCCAGTACTTGCCAAATATTCCTGCAGCTCCTTTAATGTTGCTGTAGGCCTCTTGGTAGCCTCCCAGACCAGTTTTCTTCTCGTCTTTTAATCAATTTTGGAGGGACATCCAGTTCTTGGTAATGTCACTGTTGTGCCATATTTTCTCCACTTGATGACGACTGTCTTCACTGTGTTCCATGGTATATCTAATGCCTTGGAAATTATTTTGTACCCTTCTCCTCACTGATACCTTTTAACAATCAGATCCCTCTGATGTTTTGGAAGCTCTCTGTGGACCATGGCTTTTGCTGTGGGATGCGACTAAGAAAATTTCAGGAAAGACCAACTAGAGCAGCTGAACTTTATTTGGGGTTAATCAGAGGCACTTTAAATGATGGCAGGTGTATGCTGACTCCTATTTAACATGATTTTGAATGTGATTGCTTAATTCTGAACACAGCTACATCCCCAGTTATAAGAGGGTGTGCACACTTATGCAACCACATTATTATATATATTTTTTTTCCCGCCACCTAAAAGATTTCAGTTTGTTTTTCAATTGAGTTGTACAGTTTATAGGTCATATTAAAGGTGGAAAATGTTCTGAAATGATTTATCTTTGTCTTATTTTTTCCCACTGTATGTATATTTCTGTAATCATAGTTTTGTTACATTATGTGGAAGGGGGCTTGTCTACCCCCACATGGTTTCAGTATTATGATCCTGCATAGACCCCCATAGTTTCCTATTCTATACTGACATGGTGTAAGCATTGCCATGGCTTATTAATGTATCTTTATGTTCTTATTTAAGTTTTCAAGTTTGCGAGAAGAAAGAAAACATGAAGAGATGATGGCTTCCTTGGAACAGGAGAACTGCAGTCTTAGAGAGGTATCATGTATGATGTGCAGGAAGTCGGGGTCTCTAACTTCATCTCACTGATTATTCTTTCAATAAAGGGATTCCTTTGTACTTAAAGGGGTTGTCCACAATCCCTAATGAACAGATTTTTGGTGGGGATCCTAACAGTCTCTTGTAAGTGGGCCACACGTTTAATAAATGCAGAGAAGATAAACTATTACATGTAGTGTATGGTCTTTCATAACAGGACAGGAGAATATACGAACCTGAAGTGTCCTAATAACAGGCAAGATCTAAGACTAGAAGCCTTGGTACCAAGTTTGACAGTTCGATATCAGGACGGTGTAGCCTAGTTCTGAATATACATTACATTGCAGATGATGTGTGAACTCAAATCCGAGGTGATGAGGAGGAACGAGATGATTGCCGAATTAAAGAGTGAAGTTCAAAGACTGCAGAAAGAGATAAGCAAATATCAGACAGAAGTGAAGAAGCAAGAGGGGGAGACAAGTCAGATCAAGAGCAAGGCAGAGGACTTGGCTTCTTCTGAGCAACATGTCAAGGTGGCTTTGGAGACGTTGCAGACCAAGGTAAAAGTCATCATCTATCATTTTGACATGTAGAGCTTCATATTAGAAAAAGGTCATCTCACCATGAACCTTGGTGTAGAATGTAACTTTCTCAAACTAGAGGAAATATAGGAGATGCAGTGGAGAGGCCATGTTGGCAACATTGTGTTATGCACTTGGTTACAATCCTGTTCCTTCTTTCTGCACTAATACGCAAGATTGGAGTAAATGCAAATGTGTTTAACATGGGCTGACAGAAAATGGTCACAAATTATGGGATTCCAAGAGCTACAGTCAGGTCCATAAATATTGGGACATCGACACAATTCTAAAATTTATGGCTCTATACACCACCACCATGGATTTGAAATGAAATGAACAAGATGTGCTTTAACTGCAGACTGTCAGCTTTAATTTGAGGGTATTTACATCCAAATCGGGTGAACGGTGTAGGAATTACAACAGTTTGCATATGGACCTGACTGTACAATGTGCTATTTTATTGTGGAGCCCTGCCACCTGTAGTGTATAGCAAATTTCAGTGAGACCCAGGCTATTAACATGAACAAACGGCTTCCCCAATCTCAGCAAGGGAAAGCCATTCAGACCTTGGGAATACAGCACTCCTGAGGAAAGCAACCTCAGATACCATGGCATCTGGGGGTTAAATGTCTGAGATCGGCGTTATAGCGTAGCTACATTTTTAAAGACCGGACAGAGGAGGTCCAGGAGGTGTTAAACAATAGTTAATTTTCTGATAACACATTTCCTTTAATAAATGTAGGGTCACCATGGGCTTGGCATTATCTCGGTCTCTGGTCCCGCAGCTTCAGAGGAGCAGTGCATGCGCTATACCTGCAGTGAGTCCAATGCCCTCTGCAGGAAAGGCAGATTCACGTTCTACACCTGCGTGAGTTTTCAGTGAGACACAAGCTGACGTGGGTGTAGTTGAAGGGAAATAGTAATGTCTAAGAAGAGAGGTGGAATGGAAAGAAAGGGAAGGTAATGCGAGAGATGAAGAGGATTCTTGCAAGAGGCGGGCTTGGGCACTTGGAGGAGGCGGTCCTGGGCTCTTGAAACCATTGCCTTGACAGGCACTTTGGACCTTATTTGCATACAGAATAAAGTATATTTTCTGTTTGAAAGTACAGATAAAGTTAAACAAGGTATGGTTGAAATGATGTTAGATGGATATACATTGCACTGGCATTGCTTACAGATTGAAGAAGCTGACAGAATCCCTTTAAGATATGGAGGAGAGGACTGTAGAGGCGAGACTTGGGCCACAGCACAGTCTCATCAGTTAGTATGCTTCCTGGTCATACAGGCGAATACAGGACCACGGATCTCTTACATAAAGTGATGTCTTCTCTGATGTAGACGTTCTTTGTCCATTCTTCTCCATTCAAGCCAAACCACCATGACAGCACTCACTCACTTCTTACATTCAGTACCTCATCATGTAGATGTTCTCTTTCCCCATCTTCTCCATTCGGTCAAGACTGTCGTGATAACTTCTTTCAGCCATGTCTTGTCTCTGCAGAGTTTGCCACACAGACATATTAGATTCCTCACTTTTCCATCATCTTCCGCACCTTATCAACACCAACTGCCCTCCTGCAACCTCTCAATACTGTGTCCACTGTGCTCTCCAATCCCCTCAAATACTATACTGCTGAAAAAATAGTCCCCTAGTAGTAATAATGCCCCTAAAATGCCTCTATGAATAATAGTGCCTATATAGTGAACCCAGCATATATATGCAACACACATACACATAAATACACCATATACATGGTACACATACATACAGTGCCTTGCAAAAGTATTCACCTCCCTTGACTTTCTTCGTATTTTGTTACATTACAGCCTTAAGTTTAATGTTTTGTTAATCTGAATTTTTTTGTGATGGATCAGAACACAATAGTCTAAGTTGGTGAAGTGAAATGAGAAAAATATATAAATAAAACTATTGTTTAGAAATAGAAAACAGAAAATTGGCATGTGCGTATATATTCACCCCCTTTGTTAGGAAGCCCATAAAAAGCTCTGGTGCAACCAATTACCTTCAGAAGTCACACAATTAGTGAAATGATGTCCACCTGTGTGCAATCTAAGTGTCACATGATCTGTCATTACATATACACACCTTTTTTGAAAGGCCCCAGAGGCTGCAACACCTAAGCAAGAGGCATCACTAACCAAACACTGCCATGAAGACAAAGGAACTCTCCAAACAAGTAATGGATAATGTTGTTGAGAAGTACAAGTCAGGGTTAGGTTATAAAAAAAATCCAAATCTTTGATGATCCCCAGGAGCACCATCAAATCTATCATAATCAAATTAAAAGAACATGGCACACCAGCAAACCTGCCAAGAGACGGCCACCCACCAAAACTCACGGACTGGGCAAGGAGGGCATTAATCAGAGAGGCAGCACAGAGACCTAAGGTAACCCTGGAGGAGCTGCAGAGTTCCACAGCAGAGACTGGAGTATCTGTACATAGGACGACAATAAGCCGTACGCAGGACAATGACCCCAAACACACTGCTAAAGCAACACTTGAGTGGTTTAAGGGGAAATATATAAATGTGTTGGAATGGCCTAGTCACAGCCCAGATCTCAATCCAATAGAAAATCTGTGGTCAGACTTAAAGATTGCTGTTCACAAGTGCAAACCATCCAACCTGAAGGAGCTGGAGCAGTTTTGCAAGGAGGAATGGGCACAAATCCCAGTGGTAAGATGTGGCAAGCTCATAGAGACTTATCCAAAGCGACTTGGAGCTGTGATTGCCGCAAAAGGTGGCTCTACAAAGTATTGACTTTAGGGGGGTGAATAGTTATGCACATTGACTTTTTATGTTATTTTGTCCTATTTGTTGTTTGCTTCACAATAAAAAAAACAAACACCTACCAGGCCTGAAGCCTATGGCGGTGATCGGCGGAGGGGCAGGGAACTATGTGCTCCCATGCCCCGCCGCAGTATGTGGGCGTTTGGGTCGGCGTTGGCCCCCACAGCGATGCCGGGCCCGGGGCTGCTGACCCAAACGCCCCTATTATAATCCACCATTGCTAAGGAGCTAAACTATCAATGGTGCGCAAAGCAATTGAAATGAACATCTCCAGCTGCCCTGCCACCA
Source organism: Bufo bufo (assembly GCF_905171765.1). Taxonomy (NCBI): domain Eukaryota; kingdom Metazoa; phylum Chordata; class Amphibia; order Anura; family Bufonidae; genus Bufo; species Bufo bufo. Next base: position 124,301,693 of record NC_053389.1, read on the forward strand.
CCAGAGCACAGGATCGGGACTCAGCCGGTAACACGGTTCTCCAATCCAGTTGTAATTTTAACAACCGGATCTGGAGAACTGTAATGAATTGGCTGAATCCCATGCCTGGCTACACCTCTGGTGGTTTGCAAGCTATTGTGTGTACAAGCCCTCTATGCAGGTTACTGCAACTCAAATTTAGACCACAAGGTGGTGCTCTAAACCTGTCCTATATCAGCAGAATATATATATTTTTTGTCTTTTTAGCTTCTTAAGGATTAAAATATTCAGGCAAAACTTTGTTTAGGTCATAAATTACTTGCATAGAAAACAGTTACACCACTTTATATGAATGTGTGAAGTGTACAGTGTACTGTCTACTGGCGTACAGTTACGGTATAAGCAGGATACAGTAGTCTAGTCACACATCTAGTTCCAGTCCATACTAGTTTATACTTATTACTATGTTTTTGCATTTCAGTATGAACGACTGCGCAGTAAGATAATCCAGGCTGCATACATGGCCCCCGGATTCAAGGGTCCACAGGTAGTAATCTCAGATAATGAAATCCTGGAAACCATGCAGGTAAGAGGGTGCTGGTCTGCATGCTGAATGTGTCATCACAAACTGACCTATTGTCTAAACCAAGTTTTATGTAAAAACATATATTTTGTTTTTAGAATTTTAGGTGTTTTCATGTCACTGTCTTTTTTTTATTTATTCAAAAATTGTACAGTTTTCACATTGCCCACTAGACCTTTTATTTTATTTTATGCACTTATATTTACAGACATTGACATCAGTGGGGCTCACAATCTCAGTTCCCTATCAGTCTGTCTGTGGAGTAATATATCAAAAATTCCTATTTAGGGATATGCTTTTCAGCAGCCAAATGGACTATAGACACCATGGACAGGAGCTGACTCATTGACTTCTATGAGAGAGTTTGTAAGCAATGCTCTGTGGTCTGTGCAGAGATCAGGAAAGAGTAGAAAAGCTGTAATATTGCCTAATGGTGAATGGTGGATCGTGTGCTACAGATACAGAGGTGTTAGCTGTCATTTTAATACTTCCTATGATAATAATGAGATGACTGCTGTACCATGATCTCCACTGTACAAAAATTGTCAGCCTATTATTAGAATCAGTGGTCAGATTGATATTGACATGGAAAATTGAAAAATGACCCTCATATCAGATGCTCAGACCCCCATATCAGATACTCCGACCTCACCGCACTGCATCTTATAAAGTGAAATACGTTAATTAGCAGTGCACTACTGCCAAAGGGGACCCTGTGGGCCCCCTTGGTTGAGGGGCCCCATCACAAGTTGCAACCGCTGTGCCACTGAATTGTGGCAGCGGCCACACAAGTATATCATGGTTTAGAATGGGCTCCCTTCCACGCTGGGCCCCTGTGCAGCTGAATCGGCTACACAGGCGGTATGTCCGCCCCTGAGCTGAACACAGACATGAATGGAAGCAATGGAAAACAGCTGTGGTGGTGGCTCACTCCTAATTACCTATGGTATGGTGCTACCAACCCAAAGGAGAGGATACCCTACCTCTCAAGAATGAATGGAAGCAACTCCTTATTTTTTGAAGAGGTTGGGGGAGGAGGGAGTCATAAATTTATTGTGCGTCAGTTGTCCAAAAAAGATTTTCATTGCACTCTGAGTTATGCAAAATTGGGAAAAATGGGCCCCATAGCAGATTTATGAATCCCCTCTTCCCACCCAAGTAACTTCTCCGCAACCCCCCTCCTGAGGCTATTCCACGCTTGTCATAGAACCCCCACCCATTCCCCACACAATAGTTAACAGAACCAAGCTTAACACATAGATATGGTACCAGGACCAAGCTTAATACATAGATATGGTGACAGAACCAGGCTTACTGCATAGATACAGTACCAGGACCAAGCTTAATATGTAGATATGATAACAGAACCAGGCTTAATGCATAGATACGGTACCAGGACCAAGCTTAATATGTAGATATGATAACAGAACCAGGCTTAATGCATAGATACGGTACCAGGACCAAGCTTAATACATAGATATGGTGACAGAACCAGGCTTAATGCATAGATACGGTACCAGGACCAAGCTTAATATGTAGCTATGGTAACAGAACCAGGCTTAATGCATAGATATGGTAACAGAACCAAGTTTAATACATAGATATAGGACCATAACTGTGACAGACTGAACCGTCACTGGGGCTGCTGGAGAAGCCTGAGGGCCAGCCTCCTTCCTAGCGACTACGGACCTAGGATTTTGGAGATCCCCCTTGTTTGGTTGAACCGGGTGTCCGGGGCACATGGACGGGTGTTGCAGTGGAGCCTTTCCCTAAAGCCGTTCACTTTCACAATCTAAGACTGGCCTGGGAAACACAATGCGAATGCTGATGGACTATCTTGCCAAACAGAACTGGAAGGGTGACTAACATGGACATCCCCAAGTGGAACCATAGAGGGTCTCACAGGGTCTGTCATCCTTTAACTTGGGAGAGCTATGTGATGACATGGTCATCAGTTTGAGTTAAATGTGTATTGGTGTTGGATATGTGTAATTATGTTATACTGTGTAACTTGTTATCAAAAGACTGTCAGCACCCTTCCCCTTCGTTATCTCCCATTGTACTCTGAAAGAGCTCAGGACAATGACATTTTGGCAAGGCTCCTGCTAGGACTGTCTGCAGCTATTTTAGCAGGTGGACCCCTGTGGTCTGGTGCAGAGCAGACAGAATATCTGGGGAGGAGAAGGGGGATGTGATGGGATTACAGTTTCATCTGATCACTTTCTGTACATAAGTTTGTGCAGTTGCTCAATAAAGCAGACTTTATTTCACCTACACCGAGTCTCGACCAGTGACTGGGGAAAACTGGGAGCTAAAGACCAGTGGTTTGCAATATCTCCTGAGTAAGGAAGAATACAGAGGCGGACATACTCTTCCTGAATACTGGGGGTCCGTCACAATAACCAAGCATAATACATAGATAAGGTACCAGGACCAAGCTTAATAGATACAATACCAGAACCAAGCTTAATACAGTCCTGATCAAAAGTTTAAGACCACTTGAAAAATGGCAAAAAATCATATTTAGCATGGCTGGATCTTAACAAGGTTTCAAGTAGAGCTTCAACATGCAACAAGAAGAAATGGGAGTGAGACAAAACATTTTTTGAGCATTCAATTTAATGGAAACAACGAATAAACTGAAACAGGCTGTTTTTCACCTGATCAAAAGTTTAGGACCACACCTCCAAAAAAAAACGAAGCCCCCCCCCCCCCCCCAAAACAGAAATCCAACTTCCAAACATGAACTCAGTAATGAGTAGCTCCGCCGTTATTGTTTATCACTTCCAAAATTTGTTTCGGCATGCTTGATGCAAGTGTTTCCATGAAGTGAGTGGGAACATTTCTCCAAGTGGTGAAGACGGCCGCACAAAGGCCATCTACTGTCTGGAACTGTTGTCCATTTTTGTAAACTTCCCTTGCCATCCATCCCCAAAGGTTCTCAATTGCATTTAGATCAGGGGAACACGCAGGATGGGCCAAAAGAGTGATGTTATTCTCCTGGAAGAAGTCCCTTGTCCTGCGGGAATTGTGTACTGTTGCTTTCTCCTGTTGAAAAACCCAGTTGTTACCACACAGACGAGGGCCCTCAGTCATGAGAAATGCTCTCTGCAACATCTGGACATAGCCAGCGGCCGTTTGACGCCCCTGCACTTCCTGAAGCTCCATTGTTCCACTGAAGGAAAAAGCACCCCAGACCATTATGGCGCCCCCTCCATTGTGGCGCGTAGAAAACATCTCAGGTGGGATCTGCTTGTCATGCCAGTAACGTTGGAAACCATCAGGACCATCAAGGTTACATTTTTTTCTCATCAGAGAATAAAACTTTCTTCCACTTTTGAATGTCCCATGTTTGGTGCTCTCTTGCAAACTCCAAACGAGCAGTTCTGTAGCGTTCAAGGAGACAAGGTCTTTGAAGACGTTTTTTGTTTTTGAAGCCCTTTAGTCTCAGATGCATCTGATGGTTATGGGGCTGCAGTCAGCACCAGTAAGGGCCTTAATTTGGGTCGAGGATCGTCCAATGTCTTGACGGACAGCCAATTGGATCCTCCGGCTCAGTGCTGAGGAAATTTTTTGGGGTCTTCCACTTGACTTTTTTGTTCCATAACCCTCAGGATCATTTAAGAACTTCCAAATGACTGTCTTACTGCGTCCCACCTCAGCAGCGATGGCGCGCTGTGAGAGACCCTGCTTATGCAGTTCAACAACCCGACCACGTTTAAAAAGGGAGAGTTTTTTTGCCTTTGCCATCACAACGTGTGACTACCTGACAGAAAATGACAATGAATACACATCTTTGCACATATTTGGCCTTTTAAAGGCATGTGGTCCTAAAATTTGGATCAGCTGAAAAACAGCCTGTTTCAGTTTAATCGTTGTTTCCATTAAATTGAATGCTCAAAAAATGTTTTGTCTCACTCCCATTTCTTCTTGCTGCATGTTGAAGCTCTACTTGGAACCTTGTTAAGATCCAGCCATGCTAAATATGATTTTTTGCAATTTTTCAAGTGGTCATAAACTTTTGATCAGGACTGTATGTAGATATGGTACCAGAGCCAAGCTTAATACATAGATAATGTACCAGAACCAAGCTCAGTGATCAGCACTAAAGGATTAGCTGGTCACAGTGTGAAGGGGATATTTTTGGAATGTTGTCCTAATGCAGGCTTAGTAAAAGGGTAAATCTAGTTAAACTCTATTTAGTCCATAGGTCATCAAAATGGGGCAGATTTAACTAACTGTATTTGTTGTCAAAAGCAGCCAATCACAGTACAGCTTCCATTTTACCAGATCATTTTAAGAGACGAAAGCTGACACCTGATTGCTTACTGTGGGCGATAAAAATATCCAGAGTTTTAGATAGTTTTGATGCATAAGGCACACCTAAAAGGTGCTGCATATTGAAGCTACCCCAAGTTATAAATACAGTGCCATTTAATAGAAAATATACAGTGGACCCCAGGTTAAGAGTCTGCATTCATAAGGACCACCCCTATCTGCATTTACTGATGGTCACATCTGTATACAAGCTGAAAAGCATTCTCCTGGACAGAAACCAGTCAATGGGATCTGTTTGGCTCCATTTGTGTCAGCTATGTGCCGACTCCGTCACTTCCGTTATTTTCCTTTTTCTGCTCCTCTAATGAATATCATTAACGCTGGTGTGAAAGACGTCTAATATAGCCCCAGTCATCAATCAGTGCTGAGTGGGACAGAAGGAGGAAGAGTCTGATGAACTCTTTCTAGTAAACAAACAGCTCAATATTTCTTTGTGCTGTTTGTTAATACTACACCCTCACACACTCACCACACAAATATATGTGCTCATAGATACACCTACCACGCAAGGACACACTCACCACACACGGAGGTACTCCTACACACGCCTACCACACAAGAACACACTCATACACACACTTACCACACACGGAGGCACTAATACATACACTTACCAAACAAGGACACACTCATACACACTCACCTCACACGGAGGCACTCATACACAAACCTACTACACAAGGAAGCACTCATACACGCTCACTACACACGGAGGTACTCCTACACACGCCTACTACACAAGGACACACTCATGCACACTCACCACACATAAAGGCACTCATATACACACGGAGGTACTCATACACACACCTACCTCACATGGAGGCACTCACACACACACTTACAAGGACACACGCATACACACTCACCACACACGAAGGCACTCATACACACACTTACCACACACTGAGGTACTCATATACACACTTACCACACACACAGGCACTCATAAACACAGCTACCTCACATGGAGGCACTCATACACACTTACCACATACGGAGGTACTCATACACACACTTACCACACACTGAGATACTCATACACACACCTACTACACAAGGCCACACTCATACACTCACCACACATACAGAGGCACTCATACACACACCTACAATACAAGGACGCACTCATACACACTCACCACACACATGGAGGCACTCATACACACACTTAACTTACCACACAAGGACGCACTAATACACACTCACCACACACAGGGACGTGCTCATATATACACTTACCACACAAGGACACACTCATACATGCTCACCCCACACATGAACACACTCATACACACACTTACCACACAAAGACGTGCTCATACAGTACACATGTTCACAACATAAATGAATGCACTCATATACACATTGAGCACATACATGGGTGGACTCATACGCACACTCACCACACTCAAGGATGCACTTACCACACTCAAGGATGCACTCACATATGATGAGTAATATATACATACAGTGTGTGTGTAAAATTATATATAATTTTATGCATAAAGACAATATATATCTTACCTACTGGCTGGAGAGGCCAGGAGACATTTGCTGCTTGGTGCGAGTGAGATAGAGAGAGATACAGAGGACCAGGTGGCCAACCATGAGCCATCTTCGACAGGCCAAACAGGTGAGGTATGCAGGGACCGCTGAGTTGCAGGCACAGCAGCTTAGATACCTCTGAATCAGCCTCTCATTGGCTGGTTGCACTGAAGACATTAAATGCTCAGCTACCCATCAGTCTCACAGCCCCTGCGCTGCTCTTTGCTGTACTTTCTCATGTGAAGCACTGCTTTTAGGGGAAAAAAATTTATGAGGGCAAACTGGGCCTCCTCGGTGCTCTGGCCCTGAATAGTCACACACATTGCCCTCATTAAAATCCCCCACAATTGTGTACTGGCAGGGAGGCACGGGCGTATACCCTTACTCATTACTCGTATAGCCAAGCTCACGGGGTTATTGTCGTACAATTGGAAATGTGAATGAAATGTTCGCTTTGTTATATCAGTGGCCATCGGTAATATAAAACTGTTGACAGGTGTCTGCCAAAAGGTGACTACCAGGAATGTGAAATATTCATTTTATTCAGTCGTTCAGCTGTAGTCAGCCCTGCAGCCAGAAACTGAATTGTTTTGGCTTTTATTATTATTATTATTATTTATTATTAAGCGCCATTCATTCCATAGCGCTGTACATATGAGAAGGGGTATACATACATAATACAAACAATTGCACTAATCATAAACAAAACGAGTTACAAACTGGTACAGAATGAGAGAGGGCCCTGCCCGTGAGGGCTTAAAATCTACATGGTATGGGAGAAGGACACAGTAGGTGCGGGTGAAGTTGGTCATGGCGGTATAGAGGTAGCAGGGTCACTGGTTGTTGGCTTGTCTGAAGAGGTGGGTTTTCAGGTTTCTTTTGAAGGATTCCACTGTAGGGGAGAGTCTGATATGTTGGGGTAGCGAGTTCCAGAGTGTGGGGATGTGCAGGAGAAATCTTGGAGGCGATTGTGGGAAGAGGTAATGAGAGGAGAGAAGGAGGTCTTGTGAGGATCGGAGAGTGCGTGTGGGGATGTATCGGGAAAGTAGCTCAGAGATGTAGGGAGGGGACAGGTTATGGACGGCCTTGTATGCATTTGTTAGTACTTTGAAGTGAATTCGCTGGGCAATGGGGAGCCAGTGAAGGGATTGGCAGAGGGGAGAGGCAGAGGAGTAATAGGGTGAGAGGTGGATTAGTCGGGCAGCAGAGTTGAGGATAGATTGGAGGGGTGCGAGAGTGCTAGATGGAAGGCCACAGAGGAGAGTGTTGCAGTAGTCTGGGCGGGAGATGATAAGGGCATGTACAAGCATTTTCACAGATTCAAAGTTAAGGAAAGCGCGGATGCGGGAGATGTTTTTGAGTTGGAGGCGGCAGGTGGTGGAAAGGGCTTGGATGTGCGGTCGGAAGGAAAGGGCAGAATCCAAAGTCACTCCAAGGCAGTGGACTTGGTTGACCGGGAATGGTGTGCAGCCATGGATCATGATAGATAGGTCTGTTGGGGGGGTTGAGCAAGATGGGGGAAAGATGATGAATTCTGTTTTATCCATGTTAAGTTTTAGAAAGCGAAAGGCGAAGTAGGATGATATAGAAGATAGACATTGTGGGATTCTTGATAGTAAGGTGGTGATGTCTAGACCAGAGAGGTAGATTTGTGTGTCGTCAGCATAAGAGTGATACTGAAAGCCATGGGACTATATGAGCTATCCCAGGCCAAAAGTGTAGATAGAGATGAGCAGGGGTCCTAGGACAGAGCCTTGCGGGACACCAACAGAGAGGGAATGAGACGAGGAGGTGGTGCGAGAGTGGGAGACACAAAATGTCCGTTCTGTGAGGTATTATGTGATCCAGGAGAGGGCCAGGTCAGTGATGCCAAGAGATGAGAGAGTTTGCAACAGAAGGGAGTGGTTAACAGTGTCAAAGACAGAGGACAGGTCAAGGAGAAGGAGGACAGAGTATTGTTTCTTGGTTTTGGCTGTTAGTAGGTCATTGATGACTTTGGTAAGGGCAGTCACGGTCAAGTGGTGGGGTTGGAAGCAAGATTGTAGGCGGTCAAAGAGGGAGCAGGAGGAGAGGTGAGAGGACAGTTCTGAATGGACATGTTGTTCAAGTAGCTTTGAGGCATACGGAAGAAGTGATATGGTGTGATAACTGGACAAAGCAGATGGGTCAAGTGAAGGCTTTTTGAGGATGGGTGTAATGGTAGCATGTTTAAAAACAGAGTGGAAGACACCAGAGGTTAGTGCTAGGTTGAAGAGATGAGTTAGGGCTGGGATAAACACACTGAGGTTAGGTATGAGGTGGGATGGGATTGGGTCAAGTGCACAGGTAGTCAGATGAGATCTGGAGACTAGAGTGGAGAGTTTTTCTTCTGTAATGGTGGAGAAGCGGGTTTTGGGAGAAGAGGACCGAGCTGTTGTGTAGAGGGTCCGTGGGGACTGTGTACTGAAGCTTTCTCTGATGTTGACTATCTTTTGTTTGAAGTATTTGGCAAAGTCCTCAGCTGAGATGAGAGGAGAGGGTGGGGGCGCTGGGGGACGGAGGAGGGAGTTAAAAGTGTTAAAAAGTTGTTTAGGGCTGTGAGCCAGGGAAGATATGAGAGATGAGAAGTAGGCCTGTTTTGCATCAGTGAGTGAGGATTTGAAAATGAGGAAGGATTGCTTGTATGTGGTGAAGTTCTCCTTAGAATGGGATTTCTTCCATCGCCGCTCAGCAGCCCTGGAAGCTTGTCTGAGTTTTTTGCTATGGTTGGTGTGCCAGGGTTGTCTGTAAATTTTTCGGGTTTTGTTGTGTGTGAGGGGGGCAACAGTGTCCAGAGCTGTACTTATTGTGGTGTTATATAGGGTGGTGGCAGCATCTGGGTCTTGGAGGGAACAGATGGTAGAGAGTGGGAGAAGAGAATCAGAAAGCAAGTGAAAGTCCAGATGTTTAAGGTTCCTGGGGGGTGTGCTAGTGTGTGGACCGGGGGAGCAGCAGAAGAGACTAATGAAGAGAAGGTGAGTTGGTTGTGGTCGGATAGGGGGACAGGTTTATTAGAAAGGTTAGATAGGGAGCAGAGATGGGTAAAGATAAGATCCAGAGTGTGACCATCTCTGTGGGTGGGAGCTGAAGACCACTGTGATAGACCGAAGGAGGAAGAGAGTGACAGGAGTTTAGAGACGGCCGAGTGGCAGGTGTCAATAGGGATGTTGAAGTCCCCCATGATGATAGTGGGGATGTCGGCAGAAAGAAAGTGTAGTAGCCAGGTGTTAAAGTGGTCAAGAAAGATGGTGGCTGGGGCTGGGGGCGGTAAATGACAGCTACTTGAAGGTTGGAGGGAGAGTAGATGCAAACAGAGTGTATTTCAAATGAGGTGAGCGTAATGGAGGGTGGCAGTGGAGTTGGGCTGTAGGAGCAGGTGTCTGATAGGAGAAGACCAACTCCTCCACCATGTTTGCAGCCGGGGTGGGGGGTGTGAGTGAATTGAAATCCACTATATGACAGTGCAGCAGGGAAGGAGGTGTCAGAGGGTGTCAGCCATGTTTCTGTGAGTCCCAGAAAGGAAAGTTTTTGAAAGATAAAAAGTTCATGAATGTAGGATAGTTTGTTACAGACAGAGCGTGCATTTCATAATGCTCCTGCAAGAGGAACCAAAGGAGCAGGGGTCAGAGGAATGGTTATTAGGTTTAAGGGGTTGCAGAAATTTGTAGAAGGAGATTTGTAGTGGGACATGGAGGTGATAGTGGGGATTTGCTGAGGGGGGCCTGAATTTGGAGAGATATCACCAGCAATAAGGAAAAGCAGAGAAAGTGTTAATAGGTGAGAATAAGAGAGGGCATGATGTATCTGTGTGTGTTTGGGAAGGAAGTGTTTTATGTTGTCAAACAGGTTTGTGCAAGCTGTCAGATGAGAAGGTAAGATGGAGGGAGAAATGAATAGTTCCTTGCTGGGTGAATGGATGTGGAATACTTCAGGAGGTTGTGGAAAAGTGGGAAGAGTAAGATGAAAAATTGCAACATTGTTTGCAGTAACTATGTCTGTAATTACCTGTGGTCCCCTTCTGGTATAATTCAGTATGTGCACTTAAGAGTTGCACTTGAGAGATGTTGCATTTGGAAAGACCAAGGTCTGGAAGACCTAGGAACTTAGATTTATACCACTCAGTGCTCAATCAGGTGTGCCCACGAGGGGAGGGGGCTACATTTGGCCTAATCAAGGGAGGACCAGATACAGGGGTGAAATAGTCAATGTAAACAAATACTCAATAGTATTGGTATTAATAGTATTAAAGGATTTTATAATCCCAGACATGCAAAACCCCAAATTTACCTGGTACCAGCAGAAAGAACCACAGTGCTTCACAGATCACAGGCCATATATTAATTACCTAAACATGGGAGTCATCCCAGTCTATCACATGGACCGCTATCCTATTAGCCCGATCAGGGGAGTAACTAAAAGGAGGGCTACTGGGGCATGTGCCGCAATGCTGGGTGCCAGAGGTAATGACAACCAACTCCTATGATATGGCCAGGGTATTTAGATGAAAGGCTTTATTGCAACCGCAAAAGTCAGAATTCCAATAATAAGCAGGTGAGAGAGAAATCCAAGGCTGGAGTGTGGGTTGGTAAAGTGCTGTGTTGCTGCAAAATAGCAGTGAATTGCCACAATTTCTTGACAATTACAGGTGAAGTACATATTTTTCATGTTATTCACTTGTATTTGTCAAGAACTTTGGCAATTTGCATCAAATTAATGCAGCATACTATCATCTCCTGTCTGCTGCGTGAAAACTCAGCCCAACTCTATGTATACTGGTTGTCTTGCCAAGCTGGAGCTATAGTGCTTTAGAGCCGGACCAGATTCTGGTGCAGACAGAACTAGTAGAGGAGCTGGGCCTGATCCTGGATGGATGAGAAACGGTAGGTTCACAGTCAGGGGTGGACTGGGAACTTAAAGTGGCTCTGGAAAAAATCTATAAGGCCTCTTTCACACGGGCGAGTTTTCCACGCGGGTGCAATGCGTGAGGTGAACGCATTGCACCCGCACTGAATCCGGACCCATTAATTTCTATGAAGCTGTGCACATGAGCTGTGATTTTCACGCATCACTTGCGCGTTGCGTGAAAATCGCAGCATGCTCTATATTGTGCGTTTTTCACGCAAAGCAGGCCCCATAGAAGGGAATGGGGCTGCAGGAAAATCGCAAGCATCCACAAGCAAGTGCAGATGCGGTGCGATTTTCACGCACGGTTGCTAGGAGATGATTGGGATGGGGACCCAATCATTATTATTTTCCCTTATAACATGGTTAGAAGGGAAAATAATAGCCTTCTTAATACAGAATGCTTAGTAAAATAAGGATGGAGGGGTTAAAAAAAAAAATTTTGCTCACCTCATCCACTTGCTCGCGCAGCCCGGCTTCTCTTCTGTCTTCTTCTTTGATGACCTGGGAGAAAAAGGACCTTTGGTGATGTCACTGCGCTCGTCACATGGTCCATCACATGATCCATCGCCATTGTGATGAATCATGTGATGGACCATGTGATGAGCGCAGTGACGTCACCAAAGATCCTTTTCCTCCAGGTCATCGAAGAAGACAGAAGAGAAGCCGGGCTGCGCAAACAAGTGGATGAGGTGAGTTCAATTATTTATATATTTTTTTTTTAACTCCTCCATCCCTATTTTTTCTGTATTAAGAATGCTATTATTTTCCCTTATAACCATGTTATAAGGGGAAATAATAAAATCTACACAACACCTAACCCGAACTTCTGGGAAGAAGTCCGGGTTCGGGTCTGTGTACCAAACATGCCGATTTTTCTCACGCGCGTGCAAAACGCATTAAAACGCTTTGCACTCGCACGGAAAAATCGTGCATTTTCCCGCGACACACCCGCATCCTATCCGTCCCTCACACGCGACGCCCATGTGAAAGAGGCCTAAGTGGCCCCATATTGTAGGTGGGTCGACAATGAGAGAATGCAGGGCCAACATAAGTAGGCACAAAATACCTGCAAAAGTTTACCGTGTTGGCCGCATAATAAGGGTATGGCTACACTGCAACACTGATTGCACCACAGCTGTCGAGGCCAGGATTGCAGAGTAGTGGTAATCCCATAGAAATGAATGGGATTGCAGTGCAAGTCACAAAAAACCCAACACTGCTGAATTTTTTTTTTTAGTCTCGCTGCAATCCCCTTAATTTCTATTGGATAACCTTCTACCCTACGATCCTGGTCGCGAAGCTGTCGCTTGACCAGTGTCGCTGTGTAGCGGTAGCCTAACCATTTATAGAAAAATCAGGAGCATGGTGCTACATAGCTTTCAAAAATACATCATAAAAAATTTGCAATAAAAGACCTCAAGTCAATGGGGTCCGGCGGTGAACTGCAGTATCTGGCTATGCTGGATCAGTTTAATGCAAATGTGAACCTACGGTTCGACAAGAGCTTCAAGCTACATCTCTAAATAATACTGCTCATTTTGTCTGGGGAAATATCCCTCAGGTCAGGCACTCCGGTCAATTCAGAGTTAAACCTAACAGGTGAAATCGTGGAGAGAGGAGGGGGAGAGCCGGGCAGAGCAGAGCAGAGCAGAGGTTCTGCTTTCTTCTTATACCTGGTTGACTCTTTGGCAAAATCTGACTCCATAGCCACTAAAAGTGGCTACATAATGCTAATTTCTGGTCCAATCTACAAGAGATGTAATGAAGAGGTTCTCAAGTATTCATTTTTTTAATGTATTTTTGGGCGCTATGTAGCACCACGCTCCTGATTTTTCTGTGAAATGCTTCTAATGGTTAAGTGTCTTGACATACACACATTAGGTAAGTCTATATAACACACACAATAGATTGCATTCCGCAAGGTTTTTTGCTTTTGCAATAAAAGAGGTCATATATGGTATCAACTCATGTTACCAAAAAGTATGGAATTTCCATCTAATTATTGTAGACACATAAAGGCATTGCTTTTGTTTTTCTTTACTTTTTATAGAAAATCATTGCAGACCGGTCGGATTTTCATCAGCAACTAAAACAGAAAGGAGTGAAGGTCTCTCCACTTTACATATCAGAAACATCTTCTGCCACCAAGCAGACATCATCTCCTTCTAGAAAGAAAGCTACATAAGAGTGACGCCGTCTTAAGACTATGGTCATGTGAGGCACACAAGCCACTTTAAGAGTCCCTAAAAAAATCATAATGGGGCTAAGACTTGTAAATGGACCTGTACAATATGATTTATACTAGGCTTAGACCAGGTGGTCCACAGAGCTGGGCCCCAGAGGAATTTTTTTTTTGTTTAGGTTGGTCTAGTCCTGTGATGGCTAACCTTTGGCACTCCAGCTGTGGGAAAACTACAACTCCCAAGATGCACACTTGCTTGGCTGTTCTCAGAACGCCATAGAAATGAATGGAGCATGCTGGGAGTCATAGTTTCACCACAGCTGGAGTGCCTCCTGTTGCTATTTCTCACCACTTTCCCATCCGTTGCAGGGCAGAAGGGTGGCATTACCCTGCCGTCCTTCCGCTCAAGTTGCTATGATTGTAAATATATATGGCAAGTCCTGTTTAGGCCAACACAGCCCATAAGGTAGATACTTTTTGGGGGTCATTTATTAAGACTGGAGTTTTAGACGCCGGTCCTAATAAACCACTAAGCTGGCGGTGGATCAACCGAAGTTATGAAGTGGCGGCGGCCTCTGCAGAACTTTGGCGGATCCTCTGCCAGTTCTAAATAAAAGAGGGGTAGAAAATGGTAAATGAAACAGGCTTTCCAGTCCAACCCCTTCCCTGCCCGCACCACTCCCACTTTTTTAGACCTGGCATGAGGGGGAGAAGTCACAGAATGCGGCGCAACTAGCTGTGTATAGGCGTATTTCTGCTTAATAAATGACTCCCTTTTTAGATCGCTTTGTTTTTAATAAGCTTACTCCGTTTGATCATTCCTAGTGTTGATCACGAATATTCGAATTGCGAATTTTAATCGCGAATATCGGCACTTCGAGAATTCGCGAATATTTAGAATATCGCTAAATATATTCGTAATTGCGAATATTCGATTTTTCAGTTCATGCGAATTTTTTATGCGCATATTTTATGCGAATTTTATGCGAATTTTCGCAATCAAGAAAATAGTGCCTGGAGATCATGAATTCGCAAATTCTCGAATATATGGCGAATATTCGCCCAAATATTCGCGAAATATCGCGAATTCGAATATTGCCCCTGCCGCTCATCACTAATCATTCCTACTCCTTTTTGAATGAGTGGACTGTCCATAAGGACACATATTAGGACGATCAGGTATGTCTAATTTATTAACGGTAAAATGCAGAATGATATATGAATCATTTTACTGGGCCTTTAAGTTTTTAAGATTTTTGGTGCACGTGTGAAGCAATTTATCTATGTTTTTTATTGTCCATGTTTTGTATTGTTTCATATTTACTTCCCTCATCATTTGTACAATGCCAATGCTTAATAAAAGGTTAATTATAACTCAGATTCATTATTACTGCAAGGAAAAAGAGTAGAAACATCATGAGTTGACTCAGAAGCCACAATCTGTTGCAGAAGATGGACAACAGTTTAAAGAGCCCTTCTAATGCCTGGACACCTTTGAGAGCCATACATGAAAAGCTAAGTAAAATAAAACAAAAAGAAATCTTTCTGCTCACAGAATGATTTTAAGTTAATGGGAGCTGTGAGTTTTGTTAACGCTCTCCCGTTGTCTGCAAACCCATATATACCATGAAGAATTGTTCCTTCCATCTAAGGCTTTGTACACACCATGTTTTTAAAATAGATTTAGTGGTCACAACAGCGGTTCAACATATGCGCCAATGACTTATTCAAGTGTATACCATTTTAGGCATCCATATGTGGGTTTTTGTCATATATGTTTGACATATCAGTTCACATTTTTATGTATTTTTCTGTTTGTTAATTTATTTGCTTTTAAGAAATTTTACCATGTGGCAAACTTCTAGAACTGTATGCCATGGGTGACAAACATGTTAAAATGCATTTAGAAATGTGCTGTTCAGAATAAGAACCACATGTATTAAGCACCTGTCCCACTTTTTCTGACAAAGAACTTGAATGAAGTGGGTGAAAATTAGGGCAACTTTTTTTATGATTTATTTTTTCAAAATTTTATTAAAAGTTTATCTAAATTTGTTAGCAATATGGGGAGTTGCATTCCACATTGCCTAGGAGAGTTTGAGGTACTGTACAACTTGGTGGAGCATAAGTTTTGTTGTGGGGCCCTATGAAATCTGTGTATGCCCGAGAATGTAAATTTGGAATTATGATGGGTAAATGGCAAATGTTGGTCACCACCATCCAGATGATCTGGGAAATGTTGAAGAAATAATGAAAGTATGTGTTTTACTTCTCAAATTTATTGTAAGATATCCTCTTCTAATGGACTGATAATTTTGAATCCAGTATGTCCAGCCTTGACAAATGTGTTTTCAAGATCTGCTACTGCTGTAATAGCATGCAAAATATGTTGGGGGTCCCCAAGGTTGGGTTCTCTGGCAAGACAACTCGTAGGTATTGTATGTCAATTTTTGGTTTAACATATGTTCGGAATTTATGTTGTTTCCTATGAGGATCCGCAGCATGTCTCCTAGTTCTTCTGGTCACCTGTAACACATAATAAAGGATAAGTCTTCCTATTCAGTGTCACAACTATTACATTCCAAATGAACAATCAGGACTATTCTTAAAAATAAGGTAAAGTTCTTCCTTTTTTTAAATTTTTTTTTATGGACTTTGGTGAAGCCCCAAAATGTGTAGCAAAATAATGTTTCATACCACATCAAGACCCCTTTTATGACCTCCATGTCTATGGGGAATTTATGTCTATATCTCATTCATTCAGATTTAATCTGGAAAATAGTGAACACATTTATATACAGAACACGATGGCTCTCGAGGTGAATAGGACCCAGCTTCACGCTCCTTATCCATTCTCCTAGTCAAATCAGTCAACAGTAGCAAAAATTTTTTTTAGAGAATGCTTCAAGGGGGGAAGAAGAGAGTACAGGGTCTCTGTGCAAAAATTGAATGTGGGGTCTTGCTTTTTCATTTATGAGGAGTGAAGGACTAATTTTAGTACTCTTGTCCCTATGACTGTCTAGTGCATCCGTCCTCTAATGGATCACAATCTGTCAGGTGTATAGCACTACATTTTCCTGCAACAGCCTCTACATAACTTAGGCACATCCACCGCCGGCCTAAATCTAACCCAGCTTCCTTGCTGGTGTAGACTTAGATTATTTTCTCTGCCTAAAACAGGCATAGAAAATGCTAAATGAGTCGGGCAAGTTGGCCCGCCCCCTACCCTGCCCACACCACGCCCCCTTTTTTAGAACTGGCGTGAGCGGGAAAAGTTGCAGATTTGGCTACAAATCCCCATTTGCGACCAAATCTGCCACAAATATAAGCAAACATTGGTGTATATCTAATATTAAATGACCCCCATAGTTAATTAGTTCTCACTATGAACAGACTTTTTCATAATTGTAAATTCTGTGCGATTATCTATGGGTAAGACTAGTCATACATCTGACAAGTATGTATAGCTGTCAGGGTGGCGCTCTGTGCCCGCCACCATCCCGCTATCTGGGATGGGCACAGTCATTGCATTACTCACCTAGCTTCTGCCCGGCCGCCAGACTGCTGTGTCCCATGCTGCAGGCCGCAGCCCAGCTGCAAGGTCTCTTCCTTTGTGTATATAAGGGCCAGTTCAGACAGAGTTTTTTGGTGCTGATTTTAGAGCGTTTCTGCCTCAAAATCTGCTAAAAAAAAAAAAAAAAAAAGCCTCAATACAGCCTCCCATTCAAGCACTTGCTTGTTTTTTAGATGTGTAAAAAAAGAAGCATGGAAAGAGAAGCAGCATGTCCTATCTTGGGGAGAATGAGTGCAGAGTGAAATGAATAGGAAGCAGAAAAAAACTGCTTCAAGTAAGTTCATGCGTTTTTGTTCGTTTTCCGTGCTTTTATGGCACAGATCTGCTTGAAAAACGTCAAACTGAAAAATCAGCTTTGTATTGAACCCATTGGTTAAAAAAAAGACTCACTCAAAAAATGCATAAAAAACCACATGAAAAAATGTTTTTTTGCACTGAAAAAAAGTGTGAATTCCACGCTGATTTTTTAAAGTGTGTTTTTAAAAATCAGTCATGTGACCTGGCCCTTAGAGAGACTTTTCCCTGCAGTACTGTGGGAGTTGATTCTCTTTTTGATCCTGTGCTCAGCTGCGTGACTTATGAGCCAACTGAACTGCTGACCTCACTTCCTTGCCTAGCAATTTGGTCTCTTTAGGTTGCTAGAGCTGCTTGTAAAGAGCTACAGGGTGGCCCACGAAAAAGTAGGCCGCCTCCAGTGATAGTATGACAAGATAAATGCGCAAGTGGATCATTATAATATTTTTTTTAACTACCCACAAGTAATGTGGCCACCGACTTCACACCAGAAAGCCGGGCCTCACCGGCCACGCCACCAAACTGCTAAACCACACCCCGGACTTTCAGACCGGAAGGTGAGATGGGGCAGTCCAGGGTGCTTCTCTCACCCTCAGTCTGCGGGCTCTAGTGACTGACTGGGGGTGAGATAAGCAACTCACATTCAGACAGCACAATGCCGAAAAGGGGGACATCCCTGCATCTGTCCAGGCCCTGTGCCGGGTAGAAGACAGGGAGCAAGAAAACCGGACTGTGCTGCCTAAAAACCAAACGTCTGGCCACCCTACCCACAAGTCACAAAAGATGCTGAAATTGGTCCCCGTTCAGGTCTATGCATCTTTGGGCAGGTCGGATTATGTTGGCTGATACTGCTTGCAGCTCTTCAGCAGTGATGCTGGGAATAGTGTTTGTGATGTGTTCCTTGAGTTCATCCAGAGGATGTGGATTTTTAGCGGACACTTTCTGTTTTAAATTTCCCCACAGATAAAAAACGCACGTGGACAAGTGGACAAGTCTGGGGAACGTGGTGGTTACGCTCCTCCGTAAACAGTTCATGTTGCCCCATCTTGTTGG
The DNA here is from genome assembly GCF_905171765.1 of Bufo bufo. Classification (NCBI taxonomy): domain Eukaryota; kingdom Metazoa; phylum Chordata; class Amphibia; order Anura; family Bufonidae; genus Bufo; species Bufo bufo. The sequence continues at coordinate 124,320,167 of NC_053389.1, forward strand.
AAAAAGCAGGACATTTTTTCTCCTGGTGTTAGTTGGTTGAAAAACTGTTCAAAGATGTCCAGGCAAATTGAGGTATTCACAGTTGATTTAAAGAAAATTGGGCTCACTATTCGTGTTCCTGACACTGCCCGCCAAACGCCAATTTTCTGTTCATGAAATGGTGTTTTGGAAGTCAAATCTGGATTTTCAACGGACCAGTACCTCATATTCTGCGAATTTACGTGACCTGATAAATGAAACCAAGCTTTGTCCGTCATCATGTACAGCAATGGGTACAAATGTTTGTCAGCAATCATAGTCAGCAACTAAGTACAGTATTTTATGTGTTTACCTTTATCAGTCTTTTAGTTCCAGGGAGAGCACCATCTTTCTGACACAATAGGCCATTTTTATTAAACTGAATAATAAATCAGTCCTAGTTGCCCATAGCAACCAATCAGAGCTCAGCTTTCAGTTCCTACAGGGCTCTGAAAAAAATGAAAGCTGAGTTCTGATTGGTTGCTATGGACAACAGATTTACTATTAGGCAGTTTGACTTGGAGATATTGGTTGCGGGCTACTGTTTCATGGGCCACCCTGTATAATCCATTTGTCTGCCTCTTTACAGACTTCTGCCTGTTTCCTGGATCCTGACCCTGTGCCACCTGACCTGACCTGTTTACCATACTGACCCTGAGCCGCCTGTCCTGAAGTCTGACTATTTAATGGATTTGCACGAACTCTGACCAAATTGACCCTCGATGCCACTCACTGGTGTTTCTCATCTCCGTGGGTCAGCAGCCAACCACACTAGGACTATTACAAGTGGTAGCAGCCTGGTGGCTCTCTTGTTTAACCCCCACTCTATAGGGGTTAAAGGCTGAAAGCCTGACAGCACTAAATGTTGGTAACACTATTGTAAACTGTTTACACACCACTAATAGATTACTACGTGTAATCAATAAAATATTATGGGCTATACACTTATGCGTTAAGCCACGGCATTGCTTTCATCTGATGTTGAGTATCATTACTGATGAGCTTTAAAATAAACAAAAACAAAAAAATGAAATAGCATGCTTTAAACTGCCTCTGATTTTATTTTACTTACAGTTTGGCGATAACAGGTTGAGTTTGCGTGTCTCTGCTCTTTCTGAACTCCTGTGATGCTAATGTCGACATTTAGGAAAATATAGGGAAATAGTAATAACATTTTTTTATAAATCTTTTCTCCAAAATGTTATATACTTTTCTCATTTTAAACATGTATCCTTTCTTACCTTTCTTCTTAAGCCAAGGTATCCCAAAGTAAGTGGTGAAAGATAAGTGTCTTTAAGAGTGAGGAGTGAGCAGAGAAAATGGGTAAAGAGAAAGGGGATCAAAGAGGCAGAGGATAAGAGAAATATAGGAGGAGAGAACAAGAAAGGGGAGAGGTAGGGGTGGAGGGGGATAGAGGCTACAAGAGAGGGAAGATGACAGAGGAAGAGAAAAAGAGTCATTAGGAAGTGGTTAAAAGTGGGGGGAGAGAAGGAGAAAGAAGGGGAAAGAAAGTGTATGGGAGAGGAGATGAGATGGGGAATATCAGGAGATGAAAAAGAAGTACAACACCCCCTGTCATCCTTCTTTTTCTCCCCATCTCCTGAGGGAAGGGAGAGAAAATGATGGAAAAGAAAGAGGGAGGGAGAGAGAGAGAGGAGATGTGGGGAAAATGATGAAAAAGGGGAAGATTTGGAAAGGGGAAGCGAAAAAGAAACGGAAAGGAAAGCGATAGGAGAAAAGGGAAAGAGGTATATACAAGAGGACGTCAGAGAAAGGAAAAGCGAGAAGTATGCAGATTTAAAAAAGGGAAAGAAACCAGAAGAGAGCGAGAGGGAGGGGGCAGAAAAGGGAAAGAATGGAGAATAGAAATAAAGAAAGAGAGGGGGCTAGTGAGGGAGAGCAGGAATGGGGGAAAGAGGGGAAATAGAAATATGGAGTGAGAGAAAGAAGATAGGGTTTGAAGATGGGAAGAGGCAGAAAGGATGACAGAGGGGGGGGGGAATGGGAAGAGGACAGAGGAACAAATAAAGTTACAGAAGGAAGAGAGAGGTGTGAGAGAAAAGAAAGAGATGTCATAGAAAGGGAGAGAAGGGGGAAAAGGAGTGAGAGTAGGGCTGAAAGAGACAAAAAGGAAAGAAGTAGAAAAGAATAGGAAAGACTGAGAATAGAGAGACAGAAAAGGACATAGAAAAATAAGAAAACAGAAACAGACTGAGGATTAAGAGATAAGTAGAAGTAAAAAAAGAGAGGGAGAGACTGAAAGGAGGAAAATAGAGGGGAACAGAGAGTTCAGAGAGGGGAATAGAAAAATAACAAGTGGGAAATGGGGATTGAGTGATAGGGATATGTGGGGAAATAAGTACAGGAGAAGATAAGTGGGGTAGAAAGGAAAGAGAAAGTAAAGGGGGAGAGGGAGAAACAAAGAGAGGAGAAAGGGGAGAGAATGAGGAAGGAAGAGAGGGGGGACAAGGGGAGATTGAAGTAGTAGGGATAATGGGGGCAGGGCTGGTGATAGCAAGAGGGATGAGAGACTGAGGGGTGAGAAAGAAGGGGAAAAGGAAAAATAAAGAAATCGAGAAGGTATATAAGAGGAGAAGAAAGTAGAGGAGGAAGGGAAAGGTAGGGGAGGTGAGTAAGAAAGGAGGAGAAGAGATAGAGAGAGGGAGAGTAGGAGATAAAATCAGGGTATCGAAAGAAAATTTGAAAAGAATGAGCAGAGGACATGTGAGGGAAAAGATTTGCGTGTGAAGGGGAACTAGGTTGAAAGAGTAAGAAAGACGGTTTGAAAGGGGAAGTATGGAGAGAGAGCAGGCTGTGAGGACGGGAGAGGGAGAGGGAGAAGAAGAGAAGGAAGAGAAGTAGAAGGGAATTGAGGTAGAGTGGTAGAGGATTGAAAGGAAGGAGAGAGAGTGGAAAGTGGGGTGAGAGAAAAATGGAAAGAGAGAGACAAAGAAAAGAGGGGGGAAGGGTAGAGAGAGGAAAGTAGGAGGGGAGTATATAGAGAGAATGGCAAAAAAAAAGGAAAGTAGGAGAGTGAAAAGGGTTCAAGAGAAAAGAGGAAGAGGGGGTGACAGAATAAGTGGGAGAGGTAGGCGAGAGAGACTAGGGAAAGAGTATAAAAAGAGAGAGGAAGAGAGACAGGTTCAAAGAAAGAGGGGGAGGGAAGAGAGGAATGGGAGAGAGGAAAAAGCGGAAACAGAGTGGGGGAGGTAGGTGAAAAGAGTGATCAGGGTAAGGGGAAGCGAGAAAAATGGGGGCGATTAAATGGATGGTGAGAAAGAAGGGTAGGGAGATTGGACAAGATAGAGGAAGTGAAAGGGCAGAGTGGGTGCCAAAGAGCAAAAAGGAGACGGCTATATATAGAGAGAGGGGGTAAAGAGAGAGAAGGAATTTGGGGAGAGGGAGAAAGAATAGGAAAGAAGGGAATAGGGTAAGAGGAGCAAATGGAGTAGGGATGGGGGGGAGCTGATGATAGAGGGATTAGAGATAGATAGAGGGGGGAATTGAAAAGTGAGGACATGAAAAAGGATAGGCAGAGAGGAAAAGAAAGTATAGGAAATGGGTGAGAAAGGATAGGTAGAGGAGGTGAGTGAGAAAGGGAGAGGAGGAGAAGAGATAGAAAGAGAGGAGGAGAGTTAAGTGGGAAAGTGTAAAAAAGTAAAGAGGCGAGGGTAGAGGATGTAGAAAGAGAAGACAAAAAGAATGAGCAGAGGACATGAGAGGAGGAAGATTTGAGAGTGAAGGGAAGTTAGGTGGAGAAAGTAAGAAAAACGGGCTGAGGGGAAGTATGGAGAGAGAGAGAGCAGGCTGGGGAGGACATGAGGAGAGGGAGAGAAGGAGAGGAAAAAGAAGAGAAGGAAAAGCAGTAGAAGGGGATTGAGGGAAAGGGGTAGAGGACTGGAGGGGGGAAGAGAGAGAGGGAAGGAGGGTGAGAAAGGAGAATGGAAACAAAGAGAGAAAGTAAAGAGGAGTAAAGTAGTTAGAGGGGAATATATATAGAAGAGAAAACAAAAAGAAGAAAAGTAGAAGAGGAAAAAGAAAGTAGGAAAGGGTTAGAGAGTAAGAGAGTAAGTTGGAGAGACAGACAAGAGATAATATTGTAATGGTAGAAAGAGTCTGAAAGAGGAAGAGAGACAGAGTGAGAGAAAGAGAGGGGTTACAAACAGGGGGGGGGGGGGGATGGGAAAGAAGGAAAAGGGTAAATACCGAGAGGGGGAGGAAAGGGAATGGAAAACAAAAGGTGACTAGATGAGGCAGAAGGGACAGAGAGGGGGAGAAAGAAGGAGAAGATGAGATAGGGAGAAGAGAGTGGGAGAGAAAAAGTAGGAGAAGGTGTAGAAAGAGAGGATGGAGAATGGGAGAAAAAAGCACGCAGAAAGAGGTAGAGGAACAGAGAGGTGTTGGAGTATGGGAGGGAGAGGACTGTGATAGGAGAAGGAGGGAAGAGAGACAGCAAAAGAGTGGAGAGAAATGGGGGAAAGAAGTGCAGATTAAGAGAAGGAGCAATAGACAGGGAAAAGGAGAGAAAAATAGGGAGAGAGGAGTGGTGGAGAGAGAAAGAGGGGGAAGAGAGAGACAGGTGAGTGGTCAAGAAAGACGGGAAGAGAGTGAGGACAAATGAGAAGGGGGAAAGGAAGTGGAGAAATAGAATGCAGAGGGAGAAAATTAGAGAAAGGGGAAAAGATAGGGAAACAAAGGTGAGGAGGAAAGAAAGAGGGTGAGAGAGGGTGATAAAGAAAGGAGATAGGGAAAAGGGGAGAGGGTTGATAAAGGACAAAGAAAGGGAAGAAAAAGAAACAGAGTAAGAGGGAAAAGAGGGAGGATAATAAGGAGAGAAGTTTAGAGAGGGGGAGCCAATAGGAATGAAAGGAAGGAGAGCAATAGCGAGTAGCAAAGAGGGAGTGAAAAAGCTAGGGGGAGAAAAGGAGGAAAGAAGTAGAAGAGAGTGGACAGAACATTCAGAGAGAGGAAGAGGAAAATAAGGAGTGGGAAATGAGGATTGAGTGATGGGGATAGGTGGCAGAGAGGTACAGGAGGATAGAAAGGAGTAGAAGGGGAAGGAAAAGTAAAGGGGAAAAATGAGAGAAATGGGTAGAGAGAGAGAGAGAGAGAGAGAGGAGATATAGAGGTAGAGAGTGAGTAAAGGGGAGAGGGGGAGAGAGATGGAGATAGAAATGAAGGAAAAAAGAGGGGGAGAGAATGGGATGTTGAGAGAGGGGGTAGGTAGAGTGGAAGAGATGGAGGAAGTGAAGAGGTAGAGTGAGAGCGAAATAGAGGGAAAAGGAGAGGTTTATATAGAGAGACATGGTTGAAGAGAGAGAAGGCAATTGGGGAGAGGAAGAGAGAAGGGGTAAGAGAAAAGAGTGGGTTGGGAGTAAAGAGAATAGGGTGAGAAAAGAGGAAGTAGGAACCACATGCAGCAGGTGATAGAAAGAGGAGTGACGGGGGGGGGAGATAAATAAAAGGGAAAGAAGAGTAGAAGGAGAATAAGAGAAAGGAGGAGGAGAGGAGATGGAGGAAAAGGGAATAGGTAGAGGAGGTGGGGGATAAGATGAGAAAGAGAGAGGAGAGGAGGATAGATAGAAATGGGTTAAAGACTGGAGAAGATGTAGAAAGAGAGGGCAAGAAGGTGGAAAGTAAAGAAAGAAAGGAGAGTAGGAAAAGAAGAAGAGAAAGGACAAGGAGGGCAAATGGAGGAGAAGGGGAAAAGGAAAGAAGATGAGCGAGAAGGAGAAGGGGGAGATTAAAAGAGGGAGAGAAGGAGAGATAAAAATAGAGAAAGTGGGTAAAAGAGAGTAGGAGAATGGAGAGGTTTAGAAAGAGATGAACGATAAAAATAGAGCAGAGGACATGAGAGGTGGCTAGATTTGAGAGAGAAGGAGATAGGTGGAGAGGGTAAGAGATAGAAAGTATGGAGAGAGAGAGCAGGCAGAGAGATGTGAGAGGACATGAGGAAAGAGGGAGACGGAGAAGAAGAGAAGTAGAAGGGGAAACAGGCATTGAGGGAGAGGGGAGGAGAGAAAGTGGGAAGGAGGTGGGGAGAGAAGGAGCAGAAAAGAAAGATAGAGAAATAAAGTGAAAAGGCGAAAGATAGAGAGAGAGAGAGAAAAGAATAGAGCGCGGAATATATGTATACAGAGAAGGGCGAAGCCAAGGAAAAGAGTTTGAGGAAAGAAGGAGAGATTGAGAACAGGTGAGAGAAGGGTCTTAAAGAAGAGAGGGAAGAGGGAGAGTGGGAAAGAGGGAAGAAGAGGGGGTGAGAGAGACAGAAGCAAAGGTGGAGAAGAAAGCGTGAGAGATAGGAAAAAGAAAGCTGAGGGAGTAAGACAGAGGAGAGGAAAAAGAGAGAAGGGAGAATAAAAGGCAAGAGAGGGGGAGATGGGGGCAAGATAAAAGTGGAGAAACACAAGGAGAAAGGAAGAAATAAAGGGATAGAGTAAAGGAGATAGAGCGGAGAAAGGAAATAGAGAAAAGGGGATAGAAGCAGGAGGGAGTAAGAGTGAGGTGAAAGGGAAAGGGGTGAAGATAAGGGGAAAGATAGAGAGGGGGTGCCAAAGGGAATAAAAGAAGAGAGAGTGATAGGGAGAAGCAAAGAGAGGAGGAAAATAGAGGGGAACAGAGAGTTCAGAGAGGGGAATATAAAAATAACAAGTGGGAAATGGGGATTGAGAGATGGGGATATGTGGGGAGAAAAGTACAGGAGAAGATAAGTGGGGTAGAAAGTAAAGGGGGAGAGGGAGAAACAAAGAGGAGAAAGGGGAGAGAATGAGGAAGGAAGAGAGGGGAGAGGGGGAACAAGGGGAGCAAGAGGGATGAGAGATAGACTGAGGGGTGAGAAGGAAGGGGAAAAGGAAAAATAAAGAAATCGAGAAGGTATATAAGAGGAGAGGAAGAGAAAGTAGAGGAAATGGAGGAGGAAGGGAAAGGTAGGGGAGGTGAGTAAGAAAGGAGGAGAAGAGATAGAGAGAGGGAGAGTAGGAGATAAAATGAGGGTATCGAAAGAAAAGTTTAAAAGAATGAGCAGAGGACATGTGAGGGGAAAGATTTGCGTGTGAAGGGGAACTAGGTTGAAAGAGTAAGAAAGACGGTTTGAGAGGGGAAGTATGAAAAGAGAGCAGGCTGTGAGAGGATGAGAGAGGGAGAAGAGAAGGAAGAGAAGTAGAAGGAAATTGAGGTAGAGTGGTAGAGGATTGAAAGGAAGGAGAGAGAGTGGAAAGTGGAGTGAGAGAAAAATGGTAAAGAGAGAGACAAAGAAAAGAGGGGGTAAGGGTAGAGAGAGGAAAGTAGGAGGGGAGTATATAGAGAGAATGGAAAAAAAAAAGGAAAGTAGGAGAGTGAAAAGGGTTCAAGAGAAAAGAGGAAGAGGGGGTGACAGAATAAGTAGGAGAGGTAGGCGAGAGAGACTAGGGAAAGAGTATAAAAAGAGAGAGGAAAAGAGATGGGTACAAAGAAAGAGAGGGGTGACAAAGAGAGGGAGAGGGAATAGAGGAATGGGAGAGAGGAAAAAGCGGAAACAGAGTGGGGGAGGTAGGTGAAAAGAGTGATGAGGGTAAGGGGAAGCGAGAAAAATGGGGGCGATAAATGAATGGTGAGAAAGAAGGGTAGGGAGATTGGACAAAATAGAGGAAGTGAAAGGGCAGAGTGGGTGCCAAAGAGCAAAAAGGAGACAGCTATATAGAGAGAGAGGGGGTAAAGAGAGAGAAGGAATTTGGGGAGAGGGAGAAAGAATAGGAAAGAATGGAATAGGGTGAGAGGAGCAAATGTAGTAGGGATGGGAGGGGGAGCTGATGATAGAAAGAAGGATTAGAGATAGATAGGGGGTGGAATTGAAAAGTGAAGACATGAAGAAGGATAGGCAGAGAGGAAAAGAAAGTAGAGGAAATGGGTGAGAAAGGATAGGTAGAGGAGGTGAGTGAGGAAGGGAGAGAAGGAGGAGAAGAGATAGAGAGAGAGAGGAGGAGAGTTAAGTGGGAGAGTGGGAAAAAGTAAAGAGGAGAGGGTAGAGGATGTAGAAAGAGAAGACAAAAAGAGCAGAGGACATGAGAGGGGGGAGATTTGAGAGTGAAGGGAAGTTAGGTGGAGAAAGTAAGAAAGACGGGCTGAGGGGAAGTATGGAGAGAGAGAGCAGGCTGGGGCGGACATGAGGAGAGGGAGAGAAGGAGAGGAAAAAGACGAGAAGGAAAAGCAGTAGAAGGGGATTGAGGGAAAGGGTAGAGAACTGGAGGGGGGGAGAGAGAGAGGGAAGGAGGGTGAGAAAGGAGAATGGAAACAAAGAGATAGTAAAGAGGAGTAAAGTAAGTAGAGGGGAATATATAGTAGAGAAAACAAAAAGAAGGAAAGTAGAAGAGGAAATAGAAAGTAGGAAAGGGTTAGAGAGTAAGAGAGTAAGTTGGAGAGACAGACAAGAGATAATAAGGTAATAGAAGAAAGAGTAAAAAAAAGAAAGAGGAAAAGAGACGGAGTGAGAGAAAGAGAGGGGTTACAAACAGAGGGGGGGGGGGGAATAGGAGAGAAGGAAAAGGAAATACCGAGAGGGGGAGGAAAGGGAATGGAAAACAAAAAGTGACTAGGAGAGGCAGAAGGGACAGAGAGGGGGAGAAAGAGGGAGAAGATGAGATAGGGAGAAGAGAGTGGGAGAGAAAAAGTAGGAGAAGGTGTAGAAAGAGAGGATGGAGAATGGGGAAAAAAAGCACGCAGAAAGAGGTAGAGGAACAGAGAGGTGGTGGAGTATGGGAGGGACAGGACTGTGATAGGAGAAGGAGGGAAGAGAGACAGCAAAAGAGTGGAGAGGAATGGGGGAAAGAAGTGCAGATTAAGAGGAGGAGCAATAGACAGGGAAAAGGAGAGAAAAATAGGGAGAGAGGAGTGGTGGAGAGAGAGGGGGAAGAGAGAGACAGGTGAGTGGTCGAGAAAGACGGGAAGAGAGTGAGGACAAATGAGAAGGGGGAAAGGAAGTGGAGAAATAGAATGCAGAGGGAGAAAATTAGAGAAAGGGGAAAAGATAGGGAAACAAAGGTGAGGAGGAAAGAAAGAGGGTGAGAGAGGGTGATAAAGAAAGGAGATAGGGAAAAGGGCGGAGGGTTGATAAAGGACAAAGAGAGGGAAGAAAAAGAAACAGAGTAAGAGGGAAAAGAGGGAAGATAATAAGGAGAGAAGTTTAGAGAGGGGGAGCCAATAGGAATGAAAGGAAGGAGAGCAATAGCGAGAAGCAAAGAGGGAGTGAAAAAGCTAGGGGGAGAAAAGGAGGAAAGAAGTAGAAGCGAGTGGACAGAACATTCAGAGAGAAGAAGAGGAAAATAAGGAGTGGGAAATGGGGATAGGTGGAGGAGAGGTACAGGAAGATAGAAAGGAGTAGAAGGGGAAGTTAAAGTAAAAGGGAAGAATGAGAGAAAGGGGTGGAGAGAGAGAGAGAGACAGAGAAGGAGAAATGGAGGTAGAGGGTGAGTAAAGAAGAGATGGGAGAGGGGGAGAGAGATGGAGATAGAAGTAAAGGAAAAAAGAGGGGGAGAGAATGGGATGTTGAGAGAGGGGGTAGGTAGAGTGGAAGAGATGGAGGAAGTGAAGAGGTAGAGTGAGAGCGAAATAGAGGGAAAAGGAGAGGTTTATATAGAGAGACATGGTTGAAGAGAGAGAAGGCAATTGGGGAGAGGAAGAGAGAAGGGGTAAGAGAAAAGAGTGGGTTGGGAGTAAAGAGAATAGGGTGAGAAAAGAGGAAGTAGGAACCACATGCAGCAGGTGATAGAAAGAGGAGTGACGGGGGGGAGATAAATAAAAGGGAAAGAAGAGTAGAAGGAGAATAAGAGAAAGGAGGAGGAGAGGAGATGTAGGAGAAGGGAATAGGTAGAGGAGGTGGGGGATAAGATGAGAAAGAGAGAGGGAGAGGAGGATAGATAGAAATGGGTTAAAGACTGGAGAAGATGTAGAAAGAGAGGGCAAGAAGGTGGAAAGTAAAGAAAGAAAGGCGAGTAAGAAAAGAAGAAGAGAAAGGACAAGGAGGGGAAATGGAGGAGAAGGGGAAAAGGAAAGAAGATGAGAGAGACGGAGAAGGGGGAGATTAAAAGAGGGAGAGAAGGAGAGATAAAAATAGAGAAAGTGGGTAAAAGAGAGTAGGAGAATGGAGAGCTTTAGAAAGAGATGAACGATAAAAATAGAGTAGAGGACATGAGAGGTGGCTAGATTTGAGAGAGAAGGGGAGATAGGTGGAGAGGGTAAGAGATAGAAAGTATGGAGAGAGAGAGCAGGCAGAAAGATGTGAGAGGACATGAGGAAAGAGGGAGACGGAGAAGAAGAGAAGTAGAAGGGGAAACAGGCATTGAGGGAGAGGGGAGGAGAGAAAGTGGGAAGGAGGTGGGGAGAGAAGGAGCGGAAAAGAAAGATAGAGAAAGAAAGTGAAAAGGCGAAAGATAGAGAGAGAGAGAGAGGAAAGAATAGAGAACGGGATATATGTATACAGAGAAGGGTGAAGCCAAGGAAAAGAGTTTGAGGAAAGAAGGAGAGATTGAGAACAGGTGAGAGAAGGGTCTTAAAGAAGAGAGGGAAGAGGGAGAGTGGGAAAGAGGGAAGAAGAGGGGGTGAGAGAGACAGAAGCAAAGGTGGAGAAAAAAGCGTGAGAGATGGGAAAAAGAAAGCTGAGCGAGTGAGACAGAGGAGAGGAAAAAGAGAGAAGGGAGAATAAAAGGCAAGAGAGGGGGAGATGGGGGCAAGATAAAAGTGGAGAAACACAAGGAGAAAGGAAGAAATAAACGGATAGAGTAAAGGAGATAGAGCGGAGAAAGGAAATACAGGGAGTGCAGAATTATTAGGCAAGTTGTATTTTTGAGGATTAATTTTATTATTGAACAACAACCATGTTCTCAATGAACCCAAAAAACTCATTAATATCAAAGCTGAATATTTTTGGAAGTAGTTTTTAGTTTGTTTTTAGTTTTAGCTATTTTAGGGGGATATCTGTGTGTGCAGGTGACTATTACTGTGCATAATTATTAGGCAACTTAACAAAAAACAAATATATACCCATTTCAATTATTTATTTTTACCAGTGAAACCAATATAACATCTCAACATTCACAAATATACATTTCTGACATTCAAAAACAAAAAAAAAACAAATCAGTGACCAATATAGGCACCTTTCTTTGCAAGGACACTCAAAAGCCTGCCATCCATGGATTCTGTCAGTGTTTTGATCTGTTCACCATCAACATTGCGTGCAGCAGCAACCACAGCCTCCCAGACACTGTTCAGAGAGGTGTACTGTTTTCCCTCGTTGTAAATCTCACATTTGATGATGGACCACAGGTTCTCAATGGGGTTCAGATCAGGTGAACAAGGAGGCCATGTCTTTAGATTTTCTTCTTTTATACCCTTTCTTGCCAGCCACGCTGTGGAGTACTTGGACGCGTGTGATGGAGCATTGTCCTGCATGAAAATCATGTTTTTCTTGAAGGATGCAGACTTCTTCCTGTACCACTGCTTGAAGAAGGTGTCTTCCAGAAACTGGCAGTAGGACTGGGATTTGAGCTTGACTCCATCCTCAACCCAAAAAGGCCCCACAAGCTCATCTTTGATGATACCAGCCCAAACCAGTACTCCACCTCCACCTTGCTGGCATCTGAGTCGGACTGGATCTCTCTGCCCTTTACCAATCCAGCCACAGGCCCATCCATCTGGCCCATCAAGACTCACTCTCATTTCATCAGTCCATAAAACCTTAGAAAAATCAGTCTTGAGATATTTCTTGGCCCAGTCTTGACGTTTCAGCTTGTGTGTCTTGTTCAGTGGTGGTCGTCTTTCAGCCTTTCTTACCTTGGCCATGTCACTGAGTATTGCACACCTTGTGCTTTTGGGCACTCCAGTGATGTTGCAGCTCTGAAATATGGCCAAACTGGTGGCAAGTGGCATCTTGGCAGCTGCACGCTTGACTTTTCTCAGTTCATGGGCAGTTATTTTGCGCCTTGGTTTTTCCACACGCTTCTTGCGACCCTGTTGACTATTTTGAATGAAACGCTTGATTGTTCGATGATCACGCTTCAGAAGCTTTGCAATTTTAAGAGTGCTGCATCCCTCTGCAAGATATCTCACTATTTTTGACTTTTCTGAGCCTGTCAAGTCCTTCTTTTGACCCATTTTGCCAAAGGAAAGGAAGTTGCCTAATAATTATGCACACCTACTATAGGGTGTTGATGTCATTAGACCACACCCCTTCTCATTACAGAGATGCACATCACCTAATATGCTTAATTGGTAGTAGGCTTTCAAGCCTATACAGCTTGGAGTAAGACAACATGCATAAAGAGGATGATGTGGTCAAAATACTCATTTGCCTAATAATTCTGCACGCAGTGTAGAGAAAAGGGGATAGAAGCAGGAGGGAGTAAGAGTGAGGTGAAAGGGAAAGGGGTGAAGATAAGGGGAAAGATAGAGAGGGGGTGCCAAAGGGAATAAAAGAAGAGAGAGTGATAGGGAGAAGCAAAGAGAGGAGGAAAATAGAGGGGAACAGAGAGTTCAGAGAGGGGAATATAAAAATAACAAGTGGGAAATGGGGATTGAGAGATGGGAATATGTGGGGAGAAAAGTACAGGAGAAGATAAGTGGGGTAGAAAGTAAAGGGGGAGAGGGAGAAACAAAGAGAGGAGAAAGGGGAGAGAATGAGGAAGGAAGAGAGGGGAGAGGGGGAACAAGGGGAGCTTGAAGTAGTAGGGGTAGAGGGGCAGGGCTGGTGATAGCAAGAGGGATGAGAGATAGACTGAGGGGTGAGAAAGAAGGGGAAAAGGAAAAATAAAGAAATCGAGAAGGTATATAAGAGGAGAGGAAGAGAAAGTAGAGGAAATGGAGGAGGAAGGGAAAGGTAGGGGAGGTGAGTAAGAAAGGAGGAGAAGAGATAGAGAGAGGGAGAGTAGGAGATAAAATGAGGGTATCGAAAGAAAATTTGAAAAGAATGAGCAGAGGACATGTGAGGGGAAAGATTTGCGTGTGAAGGGGAACTAGGTTGAAAGAGTAAGAAAGACGGTTTGAGAGGGGAAGTATGAAAAGAGAGCAGGCTGTGAGAGGACGAGAGAGGGAGAAGAAGAGAAGGAAGAGAAGTAGAAGGAAATTGAGGTAGAGTGGTAGAGGATTGAAAGGAAGGAGAGAGAGTGGAAAGGGGAGTGAGAGAAAAATGGAAAGAGAGAGACAAAGAAAAGAGGGGGGAAGGGTAGAGAGAGGAAAGTAGGAGGGGAGTATATAGAGAGAATGGCATAAAAAAAAGGAAAGTAGGAGAGTGAAAAGGGTTCAAGAGAAAAGAGGAAGAGGGGGTGACAGAATAAGTAGGAGAGGTAGGCGAGAGAGACTAGGGAAAGAGTATAAAAAGAGAGAGGAAGAGAGACAGGTACAAAGAAAGAGAGGGGTGAGAAAGAGAGGGAGAGGGAATAGAGGAATGGGAGAGAGGAAAAAGCGGAAACAGAGTGGGGGAGGTAGGTGAAAAGAGTGATGAGGGTAAGGGGAAGCGAGAAAAATGGGGGATAAATGGATGGTGAGAAAGAAGGGTAGGGAGATTGGACAAGATAGAGGAAGAGAAAGGGCAGAGTGGGTGCCAAAAAGCAAAAAGGAGACAGCTATATAGAGAGAGAGGGGTTAAAGAGAGAGAAGGAATTTGGGGAGAGGGAGAAAGAATAGGGAAGAAGGGAATAGGGCTAGAGGAGCAAATGTAGTAGGGATGGGAGGGGGAGCTGATGATAGAAAGAAGGATTAGAGATAGATAGAGGGGGGAATTGAAAAGTGAAGACATGAAGAAGGATAGGCAGAGAGGAAAAGAAAGTAGAGGAAATGGGTGAGAAAGGATAGGTAGAGGTGAGTGAGGAAGGGAGAGAAGGAGGAGAAGAGATAGAGAGAGAGAGAGAGAGAGAGAGGAGGAGAGTTAAGTGGGAAAGTGGGAAAAAGTAAAGAGGAGAGGGTAGAGGATGTAGAAAGAGAAGACAAAAAGAGCAGAGGACATGAGAGGGGGGAGATTTGAGAGTGAAGGGAAGTTAGGTGGAGAAAGTAAGAAAGACGGGCTGAGGGGAAGTATGGAGAGAGAGAGCAGGCTGGGGCGGACATGAGGAGAGGGAGAGAAGGAGAGGAAAAAGACGAGAAGGAAAAGCAGTAGAAGGGGATTGAGGGAAAGGGTAGAGGACTGGAGGGGGGAAGAGAGAGAGGGAAGGAGGGTGAGAAAGGAGAATGGAAACAAAGAGAAAGTAAAGAGGAGTAAAGTAAGTAGAGGGGAATATATAGTAGAGAAAACAAAAAGAAGGGAAGTAGAAGAGGAAATAGAAAGTAGGAAAGGGTTAGAGAGTAAGAGAGTAAGTTGGAGAGACAGACAAGAGATAATAAGGTAATGGAAGAAAGAGTCAAAAAAAGAAAGAGGAAAAGAGACGGAGTGAGTGAAAGAGAGGGGTTACAAACAGAGAAGGGGGGAATAGGAGAGAAGGAAAAGGAAATACCGAGAGGGGGAGGAAAGGGAATGGAAAACAAAAAGTGACTAGAAGAGGCAGAAGGGACAGAGAGGGGGAGAAAGAGGGAGAAGATGAGATAGGGAGAAGAGAGTGGGAGAGAAAATGTAGGAGAAGGTGTAGAAAGAGAGGATGGAGAATGGGGAAAAAAAGCACGCAGAAAGAGGTAGAGGAACAGAGAGGTGGTGGAGTATGGGAGGGACAGGACTGTGATAGGAGAAGGAGGGAAGAGAGACAGCAAAAGAGTGGAGAGGAATGGGGGAAAGAAGTGCAGATTAAGAGGAGGAGCAATAGACAGGGAAAAGGAGAGAAAAATAGGGAGAGAGGAGTGGTGGAGAGAGAAAGAGGGGGAAGAGAGAGACAGGTGAGTGGTCGAGAAAGACGGGAAGAGAGTGAGGACAAATGAGAAGGGGAAAAGGAAGTGGAGAAATAGAATGCAGAGGGAGAAAATTAGAGAAAGGGGAAAAGATAGGGAAACAAAGGTGAGGAGGAAAGAAAGAGGGTGAGAGAGGGTGATAAAGAAAGGAGATAGGGAAAAGGGGAGGGGTTGATAAAGGACAAAGAGAGGGAAAAAAAGGGAAGATAATAAGGAGAGAAGTTTAGAGAGGGGGAGCCATAGCGAGAAGCAAAGAGGGAGTGAAAAGGCTAGGGGGAGAAAAGGAGGAAAGAAGTAGAAAAGAGTGGACAGAACATTCAGAGAGAGGAAGAGGAAAATAAGGAGTGGGAAATGAGGATTGAGTGATGGGGATAGGTGGCAGAGAGGTACAGGAGGATAGAAAGGAGTAGAAGGGGAAGGAAAAGTAAAGGGGAAGAATGAGAGAAATGGGTGGAGAGAGATAGAGAAGGAGACATAGAGGTAGAGGGTGAGTAAAGAAGAGAGGGAAGAGGGGGAGAGAGATGGAGATAGAAGTAAAGGAAAAAAGAGGGGGAGAGAATGGGATGTTGAGAGAGGGGGTAGGTAGAGTGGAAGAGATGGAGGAAGTGAAGAGGTAGAGTGAGAGCGAAATAGAGGGAAAAGGAGAGGTTTATATAGAGAGACATGGTTGAAGAGAGAGAAGGCAATTGGGGAGAGGAAGAGAGAAGGGATAAGAGAAAAGAGTGGGTTGGGAGTAAAGAGAATAGGGTGAGAAAAGAGGAAGTAGGAACGACATGCAGCAGGTGATAGAAAGAGGAGTGACGGGGGGGGGGGAGATAAATAAAAGGGAAAGAAGAGTAGAAGGAGAATAAGAGAAAGGAGGAGGAGATGGAGGAAAAGGGAATAGGTAGAGGAGGTGGGGGATAAGATGAGAAAGAGAGAGGAGAGGAGGATAGATAGAAATGGGTTAAAGACTGGAGAAGATGTAGATAGAGAGGGCAAGAAGGTGAAAGTAAAGAAAGAAAGGAGAGTAGGAAAAGAAGAAGAGAAAGGACAAGGAGTTCAAATGGAGGAGAAGGGGAAAAGCAAAGAAGATGAGAGAGAAGGAGAAGGGGGAGATTAAAAGAGGGAGAGAAGGAGAGATAAAAATAGAGAAAGTGGGTAAAAGAGAGTAGGAGAATGGAGAGGTTTAGAAAGAGATGAACGATAAAAATAGAGTAGAGGACATGAGAGGTGGCTAGATTTGAGAGAGAAGGAGATAGGTGGAGAGGGTAAGAGATAGAAAGTATGGAGAGAGAGAGCAGGCAGAGAGATGTGAGAGGACATGAGGAAAGAGGGAGACGGAGAAGAAGAGAAGTAGAAGGGGAAACAGGCATTGAGGGAGAGGGGAGGAGAGAAAGTGGGAAGGAGGTGGGGAGAGAAGGAGCGGAAAAGAAAGATAGAGAAAGAAAGTGAAAAGGCGAAAGATAGAGAGAGGAAAGAATAGAGAGCGGGATATATGTATACAGAGAAGGGCGAAGCCAAGGAAAAGAGTTTGAGGAAAGAAGGAGAGATTGAGAACAGGTGAGAGAAGGGTCTTAAAGAAGAGAGGGAAGAGGGAGAGTAGGAAAGAGGGAAGAAGAGGGGGTGAGAGAGACAGAAGCAAAGGTGGAGAAGAAAGCGTGAGAGATGGGAAAAAGAAAGCTGAGGGAGTGAGACAGAGGAGAGGAAAAAGAGAGAAGGGAGAATAAAAGGCAAGAGAGGGGGAGATGGGGGCAAGATAAAAGTGGAGAAACACAAGGAGAAAGGAAGAAATAAAGGGATAGAGTAAAGGAGATAGAGCAGAGAAAGGAAATAGAGAAAAGGGGATAGAAGCAGGAGGGAGTAAGAGTGAGGTGAAAGGGAAAGGGGTGAAGATAAGGGGAAAGATAGAGAGGGGGTGCCAAAGGGAATAAAAGGAGAGAGAGTGATAGGGAGAAGCAAAGAGAGGAGGAAAATAGAGGGGAACAGAGAGTTCAGAGAGGGGAATATAAAAATAACAAGTGGGAAATGGGGATTGAGAGATGGGGATATGTGGGGAGAAAAGTACAGGAGAAGATAAGTGGGGTAGAAAGTAAAGGGGGAGAGGGAGAAACAAAGAGAGGAGAAAGGGGAGAGAATGAGGAAGGAAGAGAGGGGAGAGGGGGAACAAGGGGAGCTTGAAGTAGTAGGGGTAGAGGGGCAGGGCTGGTGATAGCAAGAGGGATGAGAAATAGACTGAGGGGTGAGAAAGAAGGGGAAAAGGAAAGATAAAGAAATCGAGAAGGTATATAAGAGGAGAGGAAGAGAAAGTAGAGGAAATGGAGGAGGAAGGGAAAGGTAGGGGAGGTGAGTAAGAAAGGAGGAGAAGAGATAGAGAGAGGGAGAGTAGAAGATAAAATGAGGGTATCGAAAGAAAATTTAAAAAGAATGAGCAGAGGACATGTGAGGGGAAAGATTTGCGTGTGAAGGGGAACTAGGTTGAAAGAGTAAGAAAGACGGTTTGAGAGGGGAAGTATGAAAAGAGAGCAGGCTGTGAGAGGACGAGAGAGGGAGAAGAAGAGAAGGAAGAGAAGTAGAAGGAAATTGAGGTAGAGTGGTAGAGGATTGAAAGGAAGGAGAGAGAGTGGAAAGTGGAGTGAGAGAAAAATGGAAAGAGAGAGACAAAGAAAAGAGGGGGGAAGGGTAGAGAGAGGAAAGTAGGAGGGGAGTATATAGAGAGAATGGCAAAAAAAAAAGGAAAGTAGGAGAGTGAAAAGGGTTCAAGAGAAAAGAGGAAGAGGGGGTGACAGAATAAGTAGGAGAGGTAGGCGAGAGAGACTAGGGAAAGAGTATAAAAAGAGAGAGGAAGAGAGACAGGTACAAAGAAAGAGAGGGGTGACAAAGAGAGGGAATAGAGGAATGGGAGAGAGGAAAAAGCGGAAACAGAGTGGGGGAGGTAGGTGAAAAGAGTGATGAGGGTAAGGGGAAGCGAGAAAAATGGGGGCGATAAATGAATGGTGAGAAAGAAGGGTAGGGAGATTGGACAAGATAGAGGAAGTGAAAGGGCAGAGTGGGTGCCAAAGAGCAAAAAGGAGACAACTATATAGAGAGAGAGGGGGTAAAGAGAGAGAAGGAATTTGGGGAGAGGGAGAAAGAATAGGGAAGAAGGGAATAGGGTGAGAGGAGCAAATTTAGTAGGGATGGGAGGGGGAGCTGATGATAGAAAGAAGGATTAGAGATAGATAGAGGGGAGAATTAAAAAGTGAAGACATGAAAAAGGATAGGCAGAGAGGAAAAGAAAGTAGAGGAAATGGGTGAGAAAGGATAGGTAGAGGAGGTGAGTGAGGAAGGGAGAGAAGGAGGAGAAGAGATAGAGAGAGAAAGAGAGAGAGAGAGAGAGAGAGAGAGGAGGAGAGTTAAGTGGGAAAGTGGGAAAAAGTAAAGAGGAGAGGGTAGAGGATGTAGAAAGAGAAGACAAAAAGAGCAGAGGACATGAGAGGGGGGAGATTTGAGAGTGAAGGGAAGTTAGGTAAAGAAAGTAAGAAAGACGGGCTGAGGGGGAGTATGGAGAGAGAGAGCAGGCTGGGGCGGACATGAGGAGAGGGAGAGAAGGAGAGGAAAAAGACGAGAAGGAAAAGCAGTAGAAGGGGATTGAGGGAAAGGGTAGAGGACTGGAGGGGGGAAGAGAGAGAGGGAAGGAGGGTGAGAAAGGAGAATGGAAACAAAGAGAAAGTAAAGAGGAGTAAAGTAAGTAGAGGGGAATATATAGTAGAGAAAACAAAAAGAAGGAAAGTAGAAGAGGAAATAGAAAGTAGGAAAGGGTTAGAGAGTAAGAGAGTAAGTTGGAGAGACAGACAAGAGATAATATGGTAATGGAAGAAAGAGTCAAAAAAAGAAAGAGGAAAAGAGACGGAGTGAGAGAAAGAGAGGGGTTACAAACAGAGGGGGGGGGAATAGGAGAGAAGGAAAAGGAAATACCGAGAGGGGGAGGAAAGGGAATGGAAAACAAAAAGTGACTAGAAGAGGCAGAAGGGACAGAGAGGGGGAGAAAGAGGGAGAAGATGAGATAGGGAGAAGAGAGTGGGAGAGAAAAAGTAGGAGAAGGTGTAGAAAGAGAGGATGGAGAATGGGGAAAAAAAGCACGCAGAAAGAGGTAGAGGAACAGAGAGGTGGTGGAGTATGGGAGGGACAGGACTGTGATAGGAGAAGGAGGGAAGAGAGACAGCAAAAGAGTGGAGAGGAAAGGGGGAAAGAAGTGCAGATTAAGAGGAGGAGCAATAGACAGGGAAAAGGATAGAAAAATAGGGAGAGAGGAGTGATGGAGAGAGAAAGAGGGGGAAGAGAGAGACAGGTGAGTGGTCGAGAAAGACGGGAAGAGAGTGAGGACAAATGAGAAGGGGGAAAGGAAGTGGAGAAATAGAATGCAGAGAGAGAAAATTAGAGAAAGGGGAAAAGATAGGGAAACAAAGGTGAGGAGGAAAGAAAGAGGGTGAGAGAGGGTGATAAAGAAAGGAGATAGGGAAAAGGGGAGAGGGTTGATAAAGGACAAAGAGAGGGAAGAAAAAGAAACAGAGTAAGAGGGAAAAGAGGGAAGATAATAAGGAGAGAAGTTTAGAGAGGGGGAGCCAATAGGAATGAAATAAAGGAGAGCAATAGCGAGAAGCAAAGAGGGAGTGAAAAAGCTAGGGGGAGAAAAGGAGGAAAGAAGTAGAAGAGAGTGGACAGAACATTCAGAGAGAAGAAGAGGAAAATAAGGAGTGGGAAATGGGGATAGGTGGAGGAGAGGTACAGGAAGATAGAAAGGAGTAGAAGGGGAAGTTAAAGTAAAAGGGAAGAATGAGAGAAAGGGGTGGAGAGAGAGAGAGAGAGAAGGAGAAATGGAGGTAGAGGGTGAGTAAAGAAGAGATGGGAGAGGGGGAGAGAGATGGAGATAGAAGTAAAGGAAAAAAGAGGGGGGGAGAATGGGATGTTGAGAGTGGGGGTAGGTAGAGTGGAAGAGATGGAGGAAGTGAAGAGGTAGAGTGAGAGCGAAATAGAGGGAAAAGGAGAGGTTTATATAGAGAGACATGGTTGAAGAGAGAGAAGGCAATTGGGGAGAGGAAGAGAGAAGGGGTAAGAGAAAAGAGTGGGTTGGGAGTAAAGAGAATAGGGTGAGAAAAGAGGAAGTAGGAACCACATGCAGCAGGTGATAGAAAGAGGAGTGACGGGGGGGGGGAGATAAATAAAAGGGAAAGAAGAGTAGAAGGAGAATAAGAGAAAGGAGGAGGAGAGGAGATGGAGGAGAAGGGAATAGGTAGAGGAGGTGGGGGATAAGATGAGAAAGAGAGAGGGAGAGGAGGATAGATAGAAATGGGTTAAAGACTGGAGAAGATGTAGAAAGAGAGGGCAAGAAGGTGGAAAGTAAAGAAAGAAAGGAGAGTAGGAAAAGAAGAAGAGAAAGGACAAGGAGGGGAAATGGAGGAGAAGGGGAAAAGGAAAGAAGATGAGAGAGACGGAGAAGGGGGAGATTAAAAGAGGGAGAGAAGGAGAGATAAAAATAGTGAAAGTGGGCAAAAGAGAGTAGGAGAATGGAGAGGTTTAGAAAGAGATGAACGATAAAAATAGAGTAGAGGACATGAGAGGTGGCTAGATTTGAGAGAGAAGGGGAGATAGGTGGAGAGGGTAAGAGATAGAAAGTATGGAGAGAGAGAGCAGGCAGAGAGATGTGAGAGGACATGAGGAAAGAGGGAGACGGAGAAGAAGAGAAGTAGAAGGGGAAACAGGCATTGAGGGAGAGGGGAGGAGAGAAAGTGGGAAGGAGGTGGGGAGAGAAGGAGCGGAAAAGAAAGATAGAGAAAGAAAGTGAAAAGGCGAAAGATAGAGAGAGAGAGGAAAGAATAGAGAGCGGGATATATGTATACAGAGAAGGGCGAAGCCAAGGAAAAGAGTTTGAGGAAAGAAGGAGAGATTGAGAACAGGTGAGAGAAGGGTCTTAAAGAAGAGAGGGAAAAGGGGGAGTGGGAAAGAGGGAAGAAGAGGGGGTGAGAGAGACAGAAGCAAAGGTGGAGAAGAAAGTGTGAGAGATGGGAAAAAGAAAGCTGAGGGAGTGAGACAGAGGAGAGGAAAAAGAGAGAAGGGAGAATAAAAGGCAAGAGAGGGGGAGATGGGGGCAAGATAAAAGTGGAGAAACACAAGGAGAAAGGAAGAAATAAAGGGATAGAGTAAAGGAGATAGAGCGGAGAAAGGAAATAGAGAAAAGGGGATAGAAGCAGGAGGGAGTAAGAGTGAGGTGAAAGGGAAAGGGGTGAAGATAAGGGGAAAGATAGAGAGGGGGTGCCAAAGGGAATAAAAGAAGAGAGAGTGATAGGGAGAAGCAAAGAGAGGAGGAAAATAGAGGGGAACAGAGAGTTCAGAGAGGGGAATATAAAAATAACAAGTGGGAAATGGGGATTGAGAAATGGGGATATGTGGGGAGAAAAGTACAGGAGAAGATAAGTGGGGTAGAAAGTAAAGGGGGAGAGGGAGAAACAAAGAGAGGAGAAAGGGGAGAGAATGAGGAAGGAAGAGAGGGGGAACAAGGGGAGCTTGAAGTAGTAGGGGTAGAGGGGCAGGGCTGGTGATAGCAAGAGGGATGAGAGATAGACTGAGGGGTGAGAAAGAAGGGGAAAAGGAAAAATAAAGAAATCGAGAAGGTATATAAGAGGAGAGGAAGAGAAAGTAGAGGAAATGGAGGAGGAAGGGAAAGGTAGGGGAGGTGAGTAAGAAAGGAGGAGAGGAGATAGAGAGAGGGAGAGTAGGAGATAAAATGAGGGTATCGAAAGAAAATTTGAAAAGAATGAGCAGAGGACATGTGAGGGGAAAGATTTGCGTGTAAAGGGGAACTAGGTTGAAAGAGTAAGAAAGACGGTTTGAGAGGGGAAGTATGAAAAGAGAGCAGGCTGTGAGAGGACGAGAGAGGGAGAAGAAGAGAAGGAAGAGAAGTAGAAGGAAATTGAGGTAGAGTGGTAGAGGATTGAAAGGAAGGAGAGAGAGTGGAAAGTGGAGTGAGAGAAAAATGGAAAGAGAGAGACAAAGAAAAGAGGGGGGAAGGGTAGAGAGAGGAAAGTAGGAGGGGAGTATATAGAGAGAATGGCAAGAAAAAAAGGAAAGTAGGAGAGTGAAAAGGGTTCAAGAGAAAAGAGGAAGAGGGGGTGACAGAATAAGTAGGAGAGGTAGGCGGGAGAGACTAGGGAAAGAGTATAAAAAGAGAGAGGAAGAGAGACAGGTACAAAGAAAGAGAGGGGTGACAAAGAGAGGGAGAGGGAATAGAGGAATGGGAGAGAGGAAAAAGCGGAAACAGAGTGGGGGAGGTAGGTGAAAAGAGTGATGAGGGTAAGGGGAAGCGAGAAAAATGGGGGCGATAAATGAATAGTGAGAAAGAAGGGTAGGGAGATTGGACAAGATAGAGGAAGTGAAAGGGCAGAGTGGGTGCCAAAGAGCAAAAAGGAGACAGCTATATAGAGAGAGAGGGGGTAAAGAGAGAGAAGGAATTTGGGGAGAGGGAGAAAGAATAGGGAAGAAGGGAATAGGGTGAGAGGAGCAAATGTAGTAGGGATGGGAGGGGGAGCTGATGATAGAAAGAAGGATTAGAGATAGATAGAGGGGGGAATTGAAAAGTGAAGACATGAAGAAGGATAGGCAGAGAGGAAAAGAAAGTAGAGGAGATGGGTGAGAAAGGATAGGTAGAGGAGGTGAGTGAGGAAGGGAGAGAAGGAGGAGAAGAGATAGAGAGAGAGAGAGAGAGAGAGAGAGAGAGAGGAGGAGAGTTAAGTGGGAAAGTGGGAAAAAGTAAAGAGGAGAGGGTAGAGGATGTAGAAAGAGAAGACAAAAAGAGCAGAGGACATGAGAGGGGGGAGATTTGAGAGTGAAGGGAAGTTAGTTAAAGAAAGTAAGAAAGACGGGCTGAGGGGGAGTATGGAGAGAGAGAGAGAGCAGGCTGGGGCGGACATGAGGAGAGGGAGAGAAGGAGAGGAAAAAGAAGAGAAGGAAAAGCAGTGGAAGGGGATTGAGGGACAGGGTAGAGGACTGGAGGGGGGAAGAGAGAGAGGGAAGGAGGGTGAGAAAGGAGAATGGAAACAAAGAGAAAGTAAAGAGGAGTAAAGTAAGTAGAGGGGAATATATAGTAGAGAAAACAAAAAGAAGGAAAGTAGAAGAGGAAATAGAAAGTAGGAAAGGGTTAGAGAGTAAGAGAGTAAGTTGGAGAGACAGACAAGAGATAATATGGTAATGGGAGAAAGAGTCAAAAAAAGAAAGAGGAAAAGAGACGGAGTGAGAGAAAGAGAGGGGTTACAAACAGAGGGGGGGGGGGATAGGAGAGAAGGAAAAGGAAATACCGAGAGGGGGAGGAAAGGGAATAGAAAACAAAAAGTGACTAGAAGAGGCAGAAGGGACAGAGAGGGGGAGAAAGAGGGAGAATATGAGATAAGGAGAAGAGAGTGCGAGAGAAAAAGTAGGAAAAGGTGTAGAAAGAGAGGATGGAGAATGGGAAAAAAAAGCACGCGGAAAGAGGTAGAGGAACAGAGAGGCGGTGGAGTATGGGAGGCACAGGACTGTGATAGGAGAAGGAGGGAAGAGAGACAGCAAAAGAGTGGAGAGGAATGGGGGAAAGAAGTGCAGATTAAGAGGAGGAGCAATAGACAGGGAAAAGGAGAGAAAAATAGGGAGAGAGGAGTGGTGGAGAGAGAAAGAGGGGGAAGAGAGAGACAGGTGAGTGGTCGAGAAAGACGGGAAGAGAGTGAGGACAAATGAGAAGTGGAAAAGGAAGTGGAGAAATAGAATGCAGAGGGAGAAAATTAGAGAAAGGGGAAAAGATAGGGAAACAAAGGTGAGGAGGAAAGAAAGAGGGTGAGAGAGGGTGATAAAGAAAGGAGATAGGGAAAAGGGGAGAGGTTGATAAAGGACAAAGAGAGGGAAGAAAAAGAAACAGAGTAAGAGGGAAAAGAGGGAAGATAATAAGGTGAGAAGTTTAGAGAGGGGGAGCCATAGCGAGAAGCAAAGAGGGAGTGAAAAACCTAGGGGGAGAAAAGGAGGAAAGAAGTAGAAGAGAGTGGACAGAACATTCAGAGAGAGGAAGAGGAAAATAAGGAGTGGGAAATGAGGATTGAGTGATGGGGATAGGTGGCAGAGAGGTACAGGAGGATAGAAAGGAGTAGAAGGGGAAGGAAAAGTAAAGGGGAAGAATGAGAGAAATGGGTGGAGAGAGAGAAGGAGACATAGAGGTAGAGGGTGAGTAAAGAAGAGAGGGGAGAGGGGGAGAGAGATGGAGATAGAAGTAAAGGAAAAAAGAGGGGGAGAGAATGGGATGTTGAGAGAGGGGGTAGGTAGAGTGGAAGAGATGGAGGAAGTGAAGAGGTAGAGTGAGAGCGAAATAGAGGGAAAAGGAGAGGTTTATATAGAGAGACATGGTTGAAGAGAGAGAAGGCAATTGGGGAGAGGAAGAGAGAAGGGGTAAGAGAAAAGAGTGGGTTGGGAGTAAAGAGAATAGGGTGAGAAAAGAGGAAGTAGGAACCACATGCAGCAGGTGATAGAGAGAGGAGTGACGGGGGGGGGGAGATAAATAAAAAGGAAAGAAGAGTAGAAGGAGAATAAGAGAAAGGAGGAGGAGAGGAGATGGAGGAAAAGGGAATAGGTAGAGGAGGTGGGGGATAAGATGAGAAAGAGAGAGGAGAGGAGGATAGATAGAAATGGGTTAAAGACTGGAGAAGATGTAGAAAGAGAGGGCAAGAAGGTGGAAAGTAAAGAAAGAAAGGAGAGTAGGAAAAGAAGAAGAGAAAGGACAAGGAGGGGAAATGGAGGAGAAGGGGAAAAAGAAAGAAGATGAGAGAGACGGAGAAGGGGGAGATTAAAAGAGGGAGAGAAGGAGAGATAAAAATAGAGAAAGTGGGTAAAAGAGAGTAGGAGAATGGAGAGGTTTAGAAAGAGATGAACGATAAAAATAGAGCAGAGGACATAAGAGGTGGCTAGATTTTTGAGAGAAGGGGAGATATGTGGAGAGGGTAAGAGATAGAAAGTATGGAGAGAGAGCGAGCAGGCAGAGAGATGTGAGAGGACATAAGGAAAGAGGGAGACGGAGAAGAAGAGAAGTAGAAGGGGAAACAGGCATTGAGGGAGAGGGGAAGAGAGAAAGTGGGAAGGAGGTGGGGAGAGAAGGAGCGGAAAAGAAAGATAGAGAAAGAAAGTGAAAAGGCGAAAGATAGAGAGAGAGAGGAAAGAATAGAGAGCGGGATATATGTATACAGAGAAGGGCGAAGCCAAGGAAAAGAGTTTGAGGAAAGAAGGAGAGATTGAGAACAGGTGAGAGAAGGGTCTTAAACAAGAGAGGGAAGAGGGAGAGTGGGAAAGAGGGAAGAAGAGGGGGTGAGAGAGACAGAAGCAAAGGTGGAGAAGAAAGCGTGAGAGATGGGAAAAAGAAAGCTGAGGGAGCGAGACAGAGGAGAGGAAAAAGAGAGAAGGGAGAATAAAAGGCAAGAGAGGGGGAGATGGGGGCAAGATAAAAGTGGAGAAACACAAGGAGAAAGGAAGAAATAATGGGATAGAGTAAATGAGATAGAGCGGAGAAAGGAAATAGAGAAAAGGGGATAGAAGCAGGAGGGAGTAAGAGTGAGGTGAAAGGGAAAGGGGTGAAGATAAGGGGAAAGATAGAGAGGGGGTGCCAAAGGGAATAAAAGAAGAGAGAGTGATAGGGAGAAGCGAAGAGAGGAGGAAAATAGAGGGGAACAGATAGTTCAGAGAGGGGAATATAAAAATAACAAGTGGGAAATGGGGATTGAGAGATGGGGATATGTGGGGAGAAAAGTACAGGAGAAGATAAGTGGGGTAGAAAGGAAAGAGAAAGTAAAGGGGGAGAGGGAGAAACAAAGAGAGGAGAAAGGGGAGAGAATGAGGAAGGAAGAGAGGGGAGAGGGGGAACAAGGGGAGATTGAAGTAGTAGGGGTAAAGGGGCAGGGATGGTGATAGCAAGAGGGATGAGAGATAGACTGAGGGGTGAGAAAGAAGGGGAAAAGGAAAAATAAAGAAATCGAGAAGGTATATAAGAGGAGAGGAAGAGAAAGTAGAGGAAATGGAGGAGGAAGGGAAAGGTAAGGGAGGTGAGTAAGAAAGGAGGAGAAGAGATAGAGAGAGGGAGAGTAGGAGATAAAATGAGGGTATCGAAAGAAAAGTTTAAAAGAATGAGCAGAGGACATGTGAGGGAAAAGATTTGCGTGTGAAGGGGAACTAGGTTGAAAGAGTAAGAAAGACGGTTTGAGAGGGTAAGTATGGAGAGAGAGCAGGCTGTGAGAGGACAAGATAGGACAAGAGACGGAGAAGAAGAGAAGATAGAGTGGTAGAGGACTGAAAGGAAGGAGAGAAAGAGGGAAGTTGGGTGAGTGAAAAATGGTAAGAGAGAGACAAAGAAAAGAGGGGGGAAGGGAATATATGGAGGAGAAGGGAATAGGTAGAGGAGGTAGGGGATAAGATAAGAAAGAGAGAGGGAGAGGAGGATACATCATATATATACATAAATTGGTTAAAGACTGGAGAAGATGTAGAAAGAGAGGACATAGAGAAATAGAGCAAAGGAGATGAGAAGTGGGCAGATATGAAAAAAAAGGGGGAGATAGGTAGAGAGGGCTAGACAGAGGAAGCACGGAGAGAGAGCAGGCTGAGACATGTGAGAGGACATGAAGAGATAAGGAGATGGTGACGAAGAGAGGTAGAAGGGGAGAGAAGGAATGAGGAAGAGTGGTAGAGAACTAGAGAGGGAGGAGAGAAAGTGGGAAAGAGGTGTAGAGTGAAGTAGAGCAAGAGAGAGATAGATAGAGAAAGAAAGCGAAGAGGGGAAAAATGAGGGAGGGAGAGAGAGAGAGGCAAGAAGGGAGAAGGGGATATGTATATAAAAAAGGCAAAGACAGTGAAACAATTTTGAGAAAAAGGAGGACAGGGGGAGAAAAACTGGTAGAAGGGAGTGGTGGAGAGAGAAAAGGGAGAGAAGAGAGACAAGTGAGTGGATGAGAGAGGAAGAAGGAGAGAGAGATGGAGAAGGAGAGTTGAGTCAAGGGAAGTAGGGGTACAGAGGAACAGAAAGAAAGAGGAGAGGGAAAGAGAGAGTGAGAGATGGGTGAAGGTAAATGTGAAAAGAAAAGGGAAGGAGAAAAGAGAAGTGGAGATGTAGAGGTCGAGGAGTAAAGATAGGGGATAAAATAGAGTTGGGGAGGAGGGAAGGAGAGATAAAGAGCGGGTCAGATAGGGGTAATAGATAAGAGAGAGGGAAAAGAGGTGAGGGAGAGTGGGAGACAGATGAGGGGGTAGAACAAGGGACGAGGAGGTAGTGAGAAGGAAAGTGAGGAGAAGAAAGTGGAAGAGATGAGGAAAAGAAGGATGAGGGAGTAAGAGAGAGTAGAGGGGGCAAAGAGAAGGAAGAAGAAACAGCAAGAGGGGACGATGGGGGAGAGGTAAGTGGAGGGAGACAAGAAGAGAGGAAAGAAATAAAGGAAAGAAAAAATGAGAGTGGAAAAAATGAGACAGGGAGAGGAGGGGGTAGAGGCAAGAGGGAATGAGAGTGAGGTGAGAGGGAAAGGGGTGAAGATAAAAAAGAAGGAGAAAGATAGGGGGAGCCAAAGGGAATGAAAGAATGGAGGGTGATGGGGAGAATCAAAAAGAGAAGAAAAAAGAGTGAGAGGTAGAGAAGGAGGAAAGGAGGAAAATAGAGTGGAACAGAGAGATCGGAGAGGGGAAGAGAAAAGAGGGAGTGGGAATTGAGTATTGAGAGATGGGGATAGGTGGGGAGAGAGGTACAGGAGGGTGAGAAAAAGAGGTGGAGAAAGAGGAGAATAAATAGAGGGGAGAGGATGAGATAGGAAGAGAGGGGAGATTGGGAAATACCGTGAAAATAGGAATGAGGGTAAGGGGAAACGAGAAAGAGGGACAAATAATGGGATGGTGA
Organism: Bufo bufo; assembly: GCF_905171765.1. Classification (NCBI taxonomy): domain Eukaryota; kingdom Metazoa; phylum Chordata; class Amphibia; order Anura; family Bufonidae; genus Bufo; species Bufo bufo. The sequence goes on from NC_053389.1 coordinate 124,347,924, forward strand.
GAAAGAAGGGTAGGGAGAGTAGAAAAGATAAAAAGAAGTGAAAGGGCAGACCGGGAGAAAGAGATGAAAAAGAAGAGGGTTATATATAGAGAGAGGGAGTGAAGAGTGAGAAGGAAATTGGGGGGGTGGATAAAGCAGGAGTAGGATAGGGAAGTGCATTGGGAGAGAAGGGAATAGGGTGAGAGGAACTAAAGTAGTAGGGATGGGGGGGGCTGGTGAAAAAAAACAGGGATGAGAGATAGGCAGAGAGTTGAGAAATAGGATGGAAATTAAAATGAAAGGAATGGAGAAGGAGGATATGAAGAGAGGAGGAGAAAATAGAGGAAACGGAGGATGAAGGGCTAGGTAAAGGAAGTGAGTCAGAAAGGTAGAGAAGGAGGAGAAGAGAGAGGGTGAGGATTAGAGGATTGGAGGGAGGAAGAGAGTGTGGGAAGTGGGGTGAGAGAGGAAAATGGAAAGAGAGAAAGTAAAGAGGGGGAAAGGATAGAGAGAGTGGAATGCGGTAAAGTAAAAATAAGGAAAGTAGGAGAGGGAAAAGAAAGTAGGAAAGGGAAATAGGTTAGAGAAAAAGGAGGAAGAGGGGGTGAGAGATAATATGGTAATTAAATAATAAGTCGAAAAATAGAGAGGAAGTAAGACAGGGTCAGAGAGAGAGCGGTGACAAAGGGAGGGGGAGGGAAAAGGGTAATGAGAGAGAAAAGGGGAAACACAGAGTGGGGGAGGAGAGGGAGTGGAAAAACAAGGTGGATAGGTGAGGCAGAAAAGATAGACAGAGGGGGAGATAGAGGAAGAGGATGGGAGAGAGTGGGAGAGAAAATGTATGAGAAGGCGTAGAAAGAGAGGATGGAGAATGGGAGACGGAAGCATGGCAGATGGGGAGACAGGGAATAGGGATAGGAGAAGGAGGGCAGAAAGACAGCAAGAGAGGGGAGCGTAAAGTGGGAATGAAGGGCAAAGGAAGACAGAGAGGGGAGTGTTGGAGAGAGAAAGAGGGGAGAAGAGAGTGTGAGTGGTCGAGAAAGATGGGAAGAGAGGTTAAGAAGGGGAGGTGGGGCACAGATGGGCAGAGATGGAAAGAAAGAGGAAAGGGGAATTGGGGAAGGGAAGGAGAAAGGGGAGTGGAGAGGGGAGATTGGTAAATTGGGAGAGGAGGGGAAAGTGAGGCAAAAGGAGAAGGGAAAGGGCAGTGGAGAAATAGAAGTAGAGGCAAAAAAGTAGAGAAAGGGGAAAAGATAGGGAAACAGAGGTGGGGAGGAATGAAAGAGAAGAGGGTGATAAAGAAAAGCGAGAGGGAAAGGGGGAGAAGGTTGATAAAGAACAAAGAGAAAGGGAAGAAAATAAAGGGGAGAGGGAAAAGGGGGAAGATAAAAAGGAGAGAAAGATAGAGAGGAGGAGCCAAGAGAAATGAATGAAAGGAGAGTGATAGGGAGGAAGAAGTTTACGGGAAGAGAAAAAAGAGGGAAAGAATGGGATGTTGAGAGAGGGGGTAGGAAGAGTGGAAGAGATAGAGGAAGTGAAGAGGTAGAGTGGAAGAGAAAGAGAGGTTTATATAGAGAGACATGGTTGAAGGGAAGGCAATTGGGGAGAGGGAGAGGGTAAGAGAAAGGAGTGAGTTGGCAGTGAAGAGAATAGGGTGAGAGAAGAGAAAGTAGGAAGGACATGGTGCATGTGATAGAGGGGTGAGAGAGGGGGAAAGGAAAGATAAATAAAAGGAAAAGGAGAGTAGAAAGAGAGGAATAGAAAGGAGAAGGAGAGGGAATGGAGAAGGGAATACGTAGAGGAGTTGGGGGAGAAGAAGATGAGAAAGAGAGAGGAAGAGGAGGAGATATAGAAATAGGTTAGAGATGGAGAGTGGAAAGGATGTAGAAAGAGAGGACACAAAAATAGAACAGAGGAGATCAGTGGTGGGCAGATTTGAAAAAGAAGGGGAGATAGGTGGAGAGGGTAAGAGAGCGGTAGATAGAGGAAGTATGGAGAGAGAGCAGGCTGAGAGATTTGAGAGGACATTAGGAGAGGGGAGATGGAGAAGAAGAGAAGTAGAAGGGGAGAGAGAGATTGAGGGAGAGGGGTAAAGCACTAGAGTGGGAAAGAGGTGGAGAGAGAAGGAGCGGAAGAGAGAGATAGAAAAAGAAAGTGAAAAGGGGAAAGAGAGAGAGAGAGGAAAGAAGGGAGAGGATATACGGTATGTATATCGAAAATGGCAAAGAAAGGGAAAAGAGCTGGAGAGAAAGGAGGACAGTGAGAGAAAAAGAGACAGAGGGGAGTGATAAAGAGAGAAAGAGGAGGGACAAGAGAGACAGATGAGTGGTTGAGAGAGAAAGATGGAGAGAGAGGTGGAGAAGGAGAGCTGAGGCACAGGGGTAGTAGGGGGAGAGAGGGACTAAAGAAAGAGGAGGGGGAAAGAGAGAAGGGAGAAGAAAAGGTAAGAGAGGGGAAGTGTCACGGTGGAGAGTGGTGGAAACCCCCCACAGTACAATGTCAGGGAATTTGAGGAAAGCAACTAGGCCTGGATGCTAGGATCAGGGAGCAGGTCACCTCCTATAGCGTCCCTAATCTTCGCCCTAACTCCTCACCCTATGAGCTGACCTGGATAGTAGGACGGCTCATACCCCGGAAACCTAGGGCCCTGAATCGCCCTGATAATCCCTCACATAGGAGCAGGGGAAAGCTGACCTGTTCTTCCAAGACTCGGATGAACAGGAGTCTCAACCGGCCTCGTAGCAGGGAAATGTAGAAACCATATACAGCAACTGGATTGGCAGGTAAGAACACCAGACAACACACTTACCTGCCGCTGCCACCACGACTGGAACCGGTGCATACGTACAGGAGCCCACACACCAAACAGGACACCATACAAACAACACATACAGGAATCCAGCACACCAATTACTGCCTGGATCCCCATGCAGAAAGATGCACGGCAGCCCAAGGCAGCGCTGCATACAGGCATGTGGTTCACCCCAACGGGAAACCATGAGACCCCCTTCCGGAGGCCACAACAGACAGGGATATCTCTTGCATTCGTGCTGGACATACCACACCAAAATACCAGACATGAGACAACAACACGTACACCACACCCAGAACATAAACCGACCCAAACTTAAACATAGGTAAGGTAGGGAACATGGATGAAGCAAGGAAGACATCGCTAGAGACATCGATGTCCCACTAGGTGGCCCACACACTGCAAGATTGAAAATCCAGACCAGGAGTATAACTCCAGCATACACCAAGGCTGGAGCACTACTGACTCCTGGCCTTTAGACACAGGTATAAGAAGCACCTAGTGACTACACCCAGCAAGGTAGTTAACCCCTCCAGCACCAGACAGAGGAGGAACCAGGAGAAGGGGAGCAAAGCACACATGCTGACAACCACGCATTTTCCCTGGCAACCGGCATATACGGCAAACGTGTGACAGCGCACAACACAGAGGCCGTGACAGGAAGATGGGGAGAGGTAAAAGTGGAGAGAGACAAGGAGGTGGAGAGGAAAGAAGGAGAACAGGGGAGACAGAGAGTTCAGAGAGGTGTAGAGGAAAATAAGGAGTGGGAAATGAGGATTGAGAGATGGGGATAGGTGAGAGAGAGGTACAGGGGGATTTAAAGGGGTAGAAGGGGAAGGAAAAGTACAGGGCGAGAAAGGGATGAAGAGAGAGAGAGAAGGAGAAATAGAGGTAGAGGATGGGGAAGGAAGAGAGGGGAGAGGAGGAGAGAGATTGAGATAGTTTAGGGAAAGAGAAAAAGAGGGGGAGAGAATGGCATGTTGAGATAGGGGGGTAGGTAGAGTGGAAGAGATAGAGGAAGTGAAGAGGCAGAATCTGAGATAAAGAGAGGGAAAGTGAGAGGTTTCTATAGAGCAACACAGTTATAGAGAGAGAAGAAAATTGAGGAGTGGGAGAGAGAAATGTTAAGAGAAAGGAGTGGGTTGGGAGTGAAGAACAAAGGTTAAGAGAAGAGAAAATAGGAAGGATATGGGGTAGGTGATAGAGGGATGAGAGAGGGAAGAATGGAAAGATGAAAAAGGGAATTGAGAGAAAGAGAAATGGGAAGTAGAGGGAATGGAGACGAAGGGAATAGGTAGAGGAGGTGGGAGAGAAGGGGAAGAAGACAATCAGAGAGGGAGAAGAGGAGAGATAGAAATGGGTTAAAGAGAGGGGGAAAATGGACAGGATGTAGAAAGAGAGGACAGAGAGAAATAGAGAAGAGGAGATGAGAGGTGGGCAGATTTGAGAGAAAAGAAGAGAGAGGTGGAGAGAGTAAGACAGAGAGGTAGACAGAGGAAGTATGGGGAGAGAGCAGGCTGAGACATGTGAGAGGATATGAGGAAAGGGGGAGATGGAGAAGAAGAGAAATAGAAGGAGAGAGAGATTGAGGGAGGGGGAAGAGGGTTTGAGAAGGGAGGAGAGAAAGTGGGAAGGAGGTGGAGAGAGAAGGAGCGGAAGAGACAGATAGAAAAAGAAAGTGAAGAGGGGAAAGAAAGAAAGAAAGAAAGAAAGAAAGGAAAGAAAGAAAGGGGGATATATGTATATAGAGAAGGGCAAAGTCAGGGAAAAGACTTGGAGAGAAAGAAGGATAGGGAGAGAAAAAGAGGGAGAGGGGAGTGGTGGAAAAAGAAGGAGGAGGGAAGAGATAGACAGGTGAGTGGTTGAGAGAGAAAGATGGAAAGATAGGTGGGGCGCAAAGGCAAAGTAGGAGGAGAGAGGGACAGAAAGAAATAGGAAAAGGAAAGAGAGAATAACAGATGGGTAAAGGGGAAGATGAGGATAGAGTATGGGAAGAAAGAGAATTGGGAAAAGAGAAGTGGAGAAAAAGAGGGAGAGGAGTAAAGAAAGGGAAAAACATAGATGTAAGGAGGAGTGATAGAGAATGGGGAGAGAGATAGAGATAGAAGGGGTAGGAGAAAAGAGTGGGTTGGGAGTGGAGAGAATAGGGTGAGAGGAAAGAAAGTAGAAGGGACAGGGCGATAGAAAGAGGGTAGGAAGAGGGAGGAGTAAAGATAAAGAAATGGGAAAGGAGAGTAGAAGTAGAGGAAGAGAAAGGATAAGGAGCGGGAATGGAGGAGAAAGGAATAGGTTAACTAGGTGAGGTAGAATGGTTGAGAAGGTGGCGAAGAGAAAGAGAGAGTAAAAGGAGGAGAGATAGAAATGGGGAAAAGAGAGGAGGAGTGTGGAGAGGATGTAGAATGAGAGCACAGAGAGAAATAGAGGAGAGGAGAGGGGTAAGATTTGTGAGAGAAGGGGAGATAGATGGAGAGCATAAGACAAAGGGAAAGTATATAGAGAGAGAAGACTGAAAGAGGTTAGAGAACATAAAGAGAGAGGGAGAGAGGGCGATTGAGGGAGACATTTAAAGGACTAGAAAGGGACGAGAGTGCGGAAGAGGGTGAGAGAGGAAGAGGTGAATAGATAGAAAGATAATGGGAGAGAAAGAGAGAGAAGAAAGTAGGGAGAGAGGAGATATATATATATATATATATATATATATATAGAGAGAGAGAGAGAGAGCGAGAAGGGCAAAAAGAAGGAAATTGGAAGTGAGAAAACGGTTGGAGAGAAAGGAGGAATAGGGAAACAAAGAATTGGGAGAGGTGGAAAAGATACAATATGGTAAGGGAAGAAATGGTCGTGGAAAGGGCGATGTAGACAGACAGAGGGGAGAGAGAAAAAAGTGAGAGGTAGGGTTAGAGTGTAGAAAGTAAGAGAAGATTAAGAAAAGGAGAGGTAGAAAGAAAGGATGAGAGAAATAAAGGGGTGAAAAAGAGTGGGGGATGGGTATAGGTTAAAGGAGAGAGAAAAAGAAAGGGAGAGTAGAGAAAAGAGAGAGAGTGGTTGAGGGCATTGAAGAAGTGTAAGGAAACGGGGGGAGAGCAGAGGTGAAAGAAAGGGGGAACTAGGGCGAGAATGGAATAGGTGAAGAAGTACATAAAAAGGGGCAGAGGAGGAGTATGGGAGAGAGGAGGCTGAGAGGAAAGGCAGGGTGGAAAGACAGAGATGAAGCGGATGAAGAGAAGTAGATGGGTCAAGGAGAGGTAGCGGAGTATAGAGGAGGAGAGGGAGGGAAAGAGGAAAGAAGGGATGAGAGAGTGAGGAAATATAGGGCTATATAGAGAAAAGGAATTGAGAAGAAGGAGAGAGAAGTTTGATAGAAAGGAGTAGGAAGAGATAGAAAGTAGAAAGGAAAAGAGAGAATGACTGTGAGAGGAGAGAGTGACAAGGGATTTGGGTGAGTTAAAAGAGGGTAGCAGGAAGGGAGAGCTGGAGATTTAGGTCATAGAGAGTGGAAAGAGAGAGTAAGAGGAAGGAAGAGGGAGAAAAGGAAAATGGAGCGATAGAGAGGTAATAAGGAAGAGGAGAGAAAGTGGAGGTGAGGGAAATGGTACAGGAAAGGAGAGAAAAGATAAAAAAAAGGGGGAGGAAGAGGAGTAAAGGGAAAGGGTAAGAGAGAAAAGTGATTGGAAGGAGGAAAAGGAATCAATGAAAGGGAGGAGGTAGAATGAGGAGGTTTGGGAGATGGATAAAGAGAACAGGAGAGTGAAAAAGGGAGAGGGAAGGAGAGAGTGGAGATGATTGATGAGAGATAGGAGAAAATTTGTAGAAAAAGAGGTGGTATAGAGGGAGAAGGAAAGAAGAGGAGAAAAAAAGATAAGGGGGGAGAAAGAGGGAGTAAGGAAAGTGGGTCTGGAGAGAACAGGTGGAGAGGGGAATAGAGACAGTGAGAAAAAGCATAGAGGGCAGAGAGAGAAGGGAATAGGGTGAGAGAAGATTGGATAGAAGGGAAGAAAGGTAAAGAGACAGAGGACAGAAAAAGTGGGGTTGGGGGCGGCAAAGGGAGAGAAAATGGGAAGTAGAGCAGGAGGACAGGAACAGAGGAGAGAAGGAGTGGAAACTGAATAAGATTGAAGGCAGAAAGAGAATGAGAAAAGGTGAAAGGTAGAGATTGGGAGGGGGCAGAGATGAGAAGTCTGAGAAAGGAGAGAGTGAAGGGGGAGAAACAGAAGGGAGAGAAGTGAGGAGAGGGAGGGGATAGGGTGAAAGTGGGAAAAGAGGAGAGAAGGGGTAAAGGACTAGGGAGGGGAGAGAGTACAAAGGGAAGAGAGAGGGAACTTGACAGAGGATGAGGGGAAGACAGATAGAAAGAGAAGGTGGGTAAAGAGGAAGAGTGGGAGACAGTGAGAGGAGAGAGAGGGAAAGTGGGGAATGGAATGGGGTGAAAGAAAGGGGAAAAGATGGGCAGGGGAGAGGTAGAATGGGAAAAGTATAGAAGGGGGAAGGAAAGTAGAAGGAATGAAGGATAAGGGGGAGTGGATAATTTGGGAATATGAAGAGGCAGAGTTGGAAAAGGAGAGAGAGAGATAGAGAAAAGGAGAGATAGAAATGGGGAAAGTGGAGGATAGGAGGGAAACAAGGAGAGAAGAGGAGTTTGGAAGAAAGAGAGAAGCAGAATTTGAGAGAGAGAAAAGCACATTGGTGGAGAGGAGGAGAAGAGAAGGTAAGGGAGGGAAAGTATGGGGAGAGAGAAAGCTGATAGAGGGAAGACAGAGGGTGTAGAGGGGCAAGGAAGAGAAAGTGAAGAGAAAAGAGGGGTTGAGGGGAAGAGAAATAGAGACACAGAGGAAGAGGGGAAGAGACAGAGAGAGAAGGAAGGAGGGTGATGGGGGAGAGAGAGAGAAAGAAAAGGTGGAGAGGGGAGTAGGGGAGAGAGATGGGGGGGTGTATATATATATATATATATATATATATATAGTGGACGAGAGAGAAGGACAAAGTGGAAAAGTGGGGAGAGAAAGACAAGGAGGAAGGATGGAGAAGAGGAGACAGAACAAGTTGGACAGGTGGGAAAGATAGAAGAGTATATGGCGAGATGAGACAGGGTAGCTGAAAGGAAGTGGTAAGGCTAGTTGCACACTAGCAGGCTGGCAGGCTGTTCCAGCAGGAAACAGCCCGCAAGGTCTCTGCACATTCTGGCATTGCTGTAAGTTTGTAGGGCTCCATCCGGCCCCATTCACTATAATGGGAACCGGCGGAGATCCCTGCAGAACAGCCTGCCGAATCACCACCGCTAGTGTGCTACTAGCTTAAAAGAGACAGGTTGAGAGAAAAAGAGGGTGTGAGAAAGAGAGAGGAGAGGAGAGGAGAGAGGGAAAGACTGGAAGACAGATAGGGATAAGAGGAGAGAGAGGAATAGAGAGGTGGATATGTGAGGCAGAGGGGAGAAAGAGAGAGGGAGAGGAATAGAGACAGAGATAGGTATAGTGTGGAAGTGAGAGGCGGAGAGGGTAAGAAAGTAGAGAGGGGGAGCAAGTGAGAGGGGGAGCAGGTGAGAGGGGGAGAGAGAGGGGGAGAATTCGACAGAAAAGGCCTGATAGGTGGATGGGGGAGAGAAGAGCAGATGGAGTATGGGAGGAGAGAGAAAGGTGAGAAGTAGGAGAGAGAGGGGGAATATGGACAGTAAAAGAGGAGAAAGGGATTGAGTTGAGGGGGAGGGAGGGGTACAGTCAGAGAAAGAATGATAGAGGAGGAGGGGGAGAGGAAAAGAGGTAAAGGTGGAGAGAGAAAGTGGGGGAAAAGAGAAGAGTGGTGAATGGCAAAGAGAAAGCAAAGAGAGCTGGATAGGGAGGAGTTGGACAAAGGGTTGGTGTAGGGGGAGAGAGGGTGGAGATAGATATGACGAGAGATAAAGGGGCAGAGAGAGGTAAAAATAAAGGTGGAGAGGGAAAAAGGAGAAGAAAAAAGGAAATGTGGATGCAGCATTTTCTTCTTGCTCTTCTGTGCCATTCGGCCATCATTTTCATTTTCTGGTTTATAAAATCACAATGGAGTCAGATTCCAAATAAAAATCATTTCCTTTATCCTACTAACAATATCTCATCAGATGCACCTCTACATACAAGTCTTCAGACCCTCTTAGTTTATTCACATTTTCTTATGTTCCGGCCTTGTGCAAAAAAAATAAAAAATCAAGTCCTCCCCATCAATCTGCACTCAATACTCCATAATGATAAAGTAAAAACAGAATTTTAGAAATTTTTGCAAATATATTAAAAAGGAAAAACTAAAAATTGGCATGGGCATAAGTATTCAGACCATTTGCTATGACACTTAAAATTTAGATCTGGGGGCTTCCCATTTCTCTTGACCAACTTTGAGATGTTTCTACACCTTAAATGCAGTCTACCTGTGGCAAATTCAGTTGATGATGTGGAAAGAAACACCCCTTTCTATATAAGGTCTCACAGCTAACAATACATATCAGAGCAAAAATTAAGCCATGAGGAGGAAAGAACTGCCTGTAAAGCTCAAAGAGAGGATTGTGTGGCGGCACTGATCTTGAGAAGGGTTCAAAATAATTTCTGCCTCACTGAAAGTTTGTAACAGCACAGTGGCCTCCATAATTCTTAAATAAAAGAAGAATGGTATAACTAGGACTCTTCCTAAAGCAAGCCATTCCTCCAAACTAAACCAGGGGAGAATGATCTTGGTAAGAGAGGTTGCCAAGAATCCAATGGTCATTCTGGCTAAGCTCCGAAGATCCTATGGGCAGATAGGAGAAACTTTCAGAAGGTCAACTATCACTACAGCATTCCACCAATCTGGGCTTTATGACAGTGTCCAGAAAGAAGCCTTTCCTCAGCAAAAGACACATGAAAACCCACCTGGAATTTGAAAAAAAAAAAGATTCTCTGGTGTGATAAAATGAAGATTAAACTTTTTTACTTCAGTTCTAAGCATCACGTCTGGAGGAAACCAGGCACTGCTCATCACCTGTCCATTATATACCCTACAGTGAAGCATGGTGGTGGCAGCATAATGCTATAGGGATATATTTCAGTGGCCTGGATTATTCAATAACTTATTACTGGTTCGTATGATCAATATTTCTATTTAGTAATCTGAACCTCTCACCTCAATATCATTACTTCTATACGTGTCTACCTTTGGACTATCATTCTTCTCACATACTCCATCATCCTCTACATCTATCACCCCTAAACACTAATACTTATAGTACTTTTTTCTAAAATTCTTGGAGTGGCGCTCACTACTTATCTGTCCTTTTTCCTGTGGGCAGAGACTGTTTGCTGGGGGCTACAACCTCCCCAGGGGACACAACCTTTCCCCACACTTCCGTAATCACTGTTTTTAGGTGTCCCTCAACCCTGCTTTCCCCTCTTCTTCACAAACTATCCCACCACTGGCGGCGCCTTTTTTACTCCATTTCCTTTGGGATTTTTTTGATCCCTGAAGGATTGGATTAACTTCCTTTTTTTCTGTTTTCACTGTCCTTGAGCTGCCCAGCCAGAGCCCAGAACAGAACATCTCTGGAGAGATGTGAAAATGGCCGTCCACCGACGTTCTCCATCTAAGCTGACAGAGTTTGAGAGGATCTACAGAGAAGAATCACAGAAAATACCCAAATCTTGTGGCATCATACCCAAGAAGATTGGATGCCAAAGGTGCTTCAACTAAGTGCTGAGTACTGAGTGAAGGTCTGAATACTTATGAATCCTTTTCAATAAATTAGCAAAAATTTCTAACATTCTGTTTTTATTTTGTCATTATGGGGTATTGAGTGCAGAATGATGGGAAAACTTAATTTTTCTTTATTTTAGTACAAGGCAGCAACATAACAAATCTGAAAAAGTGAAAGGGTCTTAAACATTTTTGATTGCTTTGTAATTATATATAAACATACACAAATTGGGGGTCTAATCTGAGATCTGATAAAGATTGGGAGTTTGATCTAAGGGCTGATGAAGATTGCATTCTGATGAAGATAGGGGGTCTGATTTGGAGGTCTGATGAAAATTGTGGGTTTGATTCGGGGGTCCAGCCTGAGGTCTGATGAAAACTATTTATTTTCATCCTCTAAAACCTAGGTGCATCTTATGGTCAGGTGCATATTATAGAGCAAAAAATATGGTATATAAATATATATATCTATATATATATATATAACAGGAAAAATTCAACAGCACATCCAGGGTGTAAAATGAAGAAAAACTTTTATTCACCAGACAGCGACGTTTCGATCCCAGGAGGAGGATCGAAACGTCGCTGTCTGGTGAATAAAAGTTTTTCCTGATTTTACGCCCTGGATGTGCCGTGGAATTTTTCCTGTTAACCATTTGAAGGGGGATCGCCTTCACAGCCGCTGGCACTCCGCTGATACGTGTATACAGCTGTGCCGCTCCTACTCTTCTTATTTTTTGCCTATATATATATATATATATATATATTGTGGAGTTTCGCTCTGGTAGATAGGGTAAGCGGGCGCAGTACAGAGGCAAAATACAAGCTCTTAACTCAAACGTCAGTGTTCACACTTGTGGCAATTGCACAAAACAGCACGAAACTTTGCAGTCTTGGTGTTAATTCACACACAATGGAAAGTTCATATACACAAGTCACCTTGCTGGCAGTTCTGCCTCCAGTAGTCCACAGCAGGCTTTAGGGGGCCTGTTTCCCCAGCATTCGGCTCTCAGTCCTCCAGCACGGCACAAAGTCTCAGATCCCAAAAACAGAAACATCTCTGCTGAGCCCAGCTGCCTATTTAAGGACAGCCAGGTGCTGACAAAACCCGGACTGGCACTTAAACTCCGGTCCGGTATTTGACCTCATCTGGCTGGAAACCAGCCCAGCCGCGCATGCTGGGAGGAAAATACCTGCCTTGCCAGACACAACCCCTCACTGTGTCACAATATATATATATATATATATATATATATATATATTTAGCCCCACAGGGACTGTGGTAATGGTGAACATAGGGCGAGGGGGCAGCAGAGGAGAGGCTGATACATTAGAGGTCAGACTCTGATTGGCTCAATAGCCAGCTTAAATCTAATGCAGAAGCTTTACTGTGGACTCATGCCTTTGTTTGTCCTGCTTCCACTTCCAGAGAGCGGCTGGAGAGAGGCAGGATGCAACACAGGCAGGGACATTAATAGGGTCTCAAAAAATCTAGGGCCCAAGCCCCAATGCATTTGTGCCACATTCTTGATCCAACCCTCCTAAAACCCTAGCACTGAAGACATATTCGGATGGACATTATATTCAGCAGTATGAAACATACAGTAGTATACAGCACAATATACCTATACCATCCAATGACATTTCCTCTGATGCAGACTTTCTCTTATGTACTACATTCAGTCCAGACCATCATGGTGACTTCTTTCAGCCATGTCTCTGCAGAGTTTGCCACATAGACATGTTAGGTTTCTCACTTTTCCACCATGTTCCCCCTGTGCTCTCCAATGTCTCCCAAATACTATACTGCAGAAATAATACTGTCATACAGATATATTTTAGTCCCCCTATAATAAGTACCCTCTACAGTACCCCTAATAGTGATAATGCTTCCCGAGAATGCCCCCATTAATAGTAATGCGCACCATACTGTGCCATATAATAATAATGCCCTCACAGTACCCCAGGTAATAAAAATGCTCACCTATTGAACTCCCAGTAGTAATTAGACCCCTTTAGGCTACTTTCAGACCTGCGTTCAGGTGTCCGCTCGTGAGCTCCGTTTGAAGGGGCTCACAAGCGGCACCGAACGCAGCCGTCCAGCCCTGATGCATTCTCAGTGGAGGTGGATCCGCTGAGAATGCATCAGTCTGCCAGCGTTCAGCCTCCGCTCCGCTCAGCGAGTGGACACCCGAACGCGTTCGGGGGTCCGCCTGGCCGTGCGGAGGCGAGCGGATCCGTCCAGACTTATAATTGAAGTCAATGGGGACGGATCCGCTTGAAGATGACACCATATGGCTCAATCTTCAAGCGGATCCGTTCCCCATTGACTTTCAATGTAAAGTCTGGACGGATCCGTTCAGGCGACTTTCACACTTAGAAATTTTTCTAAGTTATAATGCAGACGGATCCGTTCTGAACGGATGCAAACGTCTGCATTATAGGAGTGGATCCGTCTGATGAAACATCAGACGGACCCGCTCTGAACGCTAGTGTGAAAGTAGCCTTATAGTAGCCACTCTAGTAATAAGGCCCACTATAGTGCCCCCAGTACTTATAATGTCTCCTGTAGTGACCCCAGTAGCTATAAGGGCTGACTATAGTGCTCCCAGTAGCTATAATACGCCTGGTGCAGCCTTCTGCCTGCACTGTAATATATGTCCTCTCATAGGCCTCAGGCCTAGTGGCCTATGATAGTAAACGGCAGGAAAGGCCCCAGTGACTCCTATGCTTCCCTGGAGGTCAGCAATACAGTTGCCCACATAAGATTAAAGAGAATCTGTCAACTCCAAAACACCCCCCAAACTAAAGCATTTAGACACTGTGCTCCCACAAACCAGCAGCAAAACGCATCGAGAGGACTCCTGAGCTCATGCACATAATGGAGAGGACTCACAGAGGAGTCCTCTCAATGCATTTTACTGCTGGTTTGTGGGAGCACAATGTAGGAATGCAAGTAAGTATGAAGAGAAAATTACACAGTTGGATTCAACGTCACTTACACTATACACTGTTTGTGCTAGTTTGGGGGAAGTTTTGGAGCTGACAGATTGGTGCTCTGTACTGCTGGTAGCAACTGACAGCAGGACAGAGCACCGGAACGGGATTCAGCTAGCAAACGGTTTTACGAACCTGTTATAATTTAAACAAATGGATCAGGATAACCAGCTGTATAGACTGGCACTTACCTGCGAAAGTTGTGAAAATTTTGAATAGGCGTCTTCTAGGAATAAATGGACCGGCCAGGATACAAAAATACCCCTTGGATGATCAGTCAGGAGCTGCTGCAGTCTGTAACAGTCTTCATTGTGACATCTGATCTTTGTAGTCATAGCAACCAGTGTAAATGAGAACATTCTGTGCATGTGTCAGTTTATTGCAATAGTATGAGTCACATGACCTGTCAGCTGCGGCCAATCAGAGCCCATGTCACAAATTCAAAACTGTCCGTATACAGTATAGTCTTTATCCATAGGGCTTCTGAGATGTGAGTAGCAGTCACATGAAATTCAATTGTGCTAACCTATAATGTAGAAATGTGTTTAATGAAAATCAATCACAAGAGCTGATTTTGGGGACAAATGAAGTTCTAATCTGTAATGCAGCGTGTACGGAATAAAAGTTATATTGTATCAATATGTTTACTGAAAGGGTACGGACACACATGAGGATTTTTGATGCATTTTTGGAGGCTAAAACCAGCAGTGGATTCTATGAAAAAGGAAATCAATCGTAGAGAGGTAAGAGCATAGGGACCTGTAGTACAGGGCCGAGGTTCCTGAGGCTGGGGGTCGTCTTTTTAAAGACGAGTGCCCCGACAACAGCCACTTAGGCTATCACACTGACTAGACTAGGTCAAGTAGGGTAAGTACATAGGGACTTCTAGTAAAATAAACTAGGCTCTTTCCCTATATGCAACAGGCCTATTACCCAGGAACATTACTCTAACCCAGTACTAGTCAATTAGACCCTCTCCTCTCTCTCTAACTAACTAGCGCAGTAGTTTCACTAAACTCAGTCGTCTCATCATAATTTTAAATGATAAGAATAAAAGTTAAATCTTAAAATAAGTATAATAAGGCATACTCAGTGAATAATAAATAGATAATTGAGACCACTGAGAGTACTTTATAGCGGGTCTACCTAATAGACACCTACTATAAACATATGACGTATGTAATTAGTGCTTTCATCCCCTGCCGCTGCTCCTCAGGGGTGGGATTTACAAACATAATGGCTCACGTTTACTAAAGTGAGCGTGCCTAGATTTTGTAAATGCAGATCAATTTGATTAATCTAGATTTGGCAAAATTTTCTGCACCTAGTCCTCCAGATATGTGATAAACATCAGATTTGTGGGGACTCGATGTTTCGGGTTCCTGCTGCACTGGAAACTATACTGTGCACAGAGCCGGAGGCAAACAGCTCCATCCATTGTGCAGTGGCTGTGTTGGGGTACTGCAGCTCAAGTCCCATTCAAGTTTTCAATTAATTGGAGCTGAGCTTCGGTAAGCTGGTGCAGGAAACTACACAGTGTACCAAGCCTTCTGTTTCTGCTCCGTACACTGTTAGTTTCCAACAACGTGGCAGCCTGAAACAGCTGATCAGTGGAGGTGCCAGGTGTCGGACCCCCCTGATTGATATTGATGACCTAATATGCACCATTTGGCACAATTCTGGTATAAAACTGTCATAGAAATAATGGCTTACAATACTGGCTAATTTGCTGGTAGAGTTAACAGATTCCATAAACTGCTATACTTCCAAGGCTGCTTATAGATGTAAAGTGGTATGCCCTTCGGCAAAGCAACAGCCAGTTTTACAAGTAAACAATCACAGTTTACCAGCAAAAAAAATAGCAGAAGGAAACCAGCTCACTGCCCAAAAATTGGAATTCCACGTGTAGGCATCAACTCAGTTGATGCATGCAGAATACACTGGGCCAGGAACTAGGTGGCAAACAGCAAAATACAATTGTGTTCCAACATCCTCTGAAATTTATTTTAAAATCCTTACTTTATTGCCATATTAAAAACAAGTACACCCAAACTCTGCTAGCCTCGGGCATCCCTAAATCAGTGGCCGGGTGATCATCACTTACCTCTGGCCTATGGGAGTTGAATAATCTATTTCTCCAGGAGTCCTGTGAAATGATTGCACCTCTGCTTCATAGCTGGCTGGAAACATCACACCTCAAATGGGCCTTATGGTGAAGACCAGAGGTGTAACTAGGCTTTCCTGTACCCAGGGCAAAGATTCAGTATGGTGCCCCATCCTGCCCCCTTATTACATTTAATAAAGGTTTTTCTATAGAGTTCCTGTCATCGGTGCAGTCCGGAGGCTCAGAAACCTAAAGAGCTATGCGTTTTAACAGCAGTCCAACGTCTTCATCAGGTCGCTTCATCAATGTAGGTACAAGAAACAGTATATATACATAATGATGACCTGGAAGTGAATGGTACATGATTGGTTGTAATGTATAAAACACTGATAAATACATGACACAAGAAAAGTATATAAAGGACATTCACAAATTATACCGGCATTAGGATGACTGCGATAAAAAAAAAGAGTAATCATTTATTTTCAGCACAGCCGCCCTAATGCTGGTATCATTTTCCAATTTCCTTTATATACTTTTCTTGCATCATGTATTTATCAGTGTTTTACACATTACAACCAATTATGTACCATTCTCTTCTGGGTCATTATTGTGTATATATACAGTACAGACCAAAAGTTTGGACACACCTTCTCATTCAAAGAGTTTTCTTTATTTTCATGACTATGAAAATTGTAGATTCACACTGAAGGCATCAAAACTATGAATAAACACATGTGGAATTATATACATAACAAACAAGTGTGAAACAACTGAAAATATGTCATATTCTAGGTGCTTCAAAGTAGCCACCTTTTGCTTTGATTACTGCTTTGCACACTCTTGGCATTCTCTTGATGAGCTTCAAGAGGTAGTCCCCTGAAATGGTCTTCCAACAGTCTTGAAGGAGTTCCCAGAGATGCTTAGCACTTGTTGGCCCTTTTGCCTTCACTCTGCGGTCCAGCTCACCCCAAACCATCTCGATTGGGTTCAGGTCCGGTGACTGTGGAGGCCAGGTCATCTGGCGCAGCACCCCATCACTCTCCTTCATGGTCAAATAGCCCTTACTTTCAAAGTTTTCCCAATTTTTCGGCTGACTGACTGACCTTCATTTCTTAAAGTAATGATGGCCACTCGTTTTTCTTTACTTAGCTGCTTTTTTCTTGCCATAATACAAATTCTAACAGTCTATTCAGTAGGACTATCAGCTGTGTATCCACCTGACTTCTCCTCAACGCAACTGATGGTCCCAACCCCATTTATAAGGCAAGAAATCCCACTTATTAAACCTGACAGGGCACACCTGTGAAGTGAAAACCATTTCAGGGGACTACCTCTTGAAGCTCATCAAGAGAATGCAAAGCAGTAATCAAAGCAAAAGGTGGCTACTTTGAAGAACCTAGAATATGACATATTTTCCGTTGTTTCACACTTGTTTATTATGTATATAATTCCACATGTGTTAATTCATAGTTTTGATGCCTTCAGTGTGAATCTACAATTTTCATAGTCATGAAAATAAAGAAAACTCTTTGAATGAGAAGGTGTGTCCAAACTTTTGGTCTGTACTGTATATAATTCCACATGTGTTAGCTCATAGTTTTGATGCCTTCATAGTCATGAAAATAAAGAAAACTCTTTGAATGAGAAGGTGTGTCCAAACTTTTGGTCTGTACTGTATATCTTGTACCTTCCTTGATGAAGCGACCTGATGAAGAAGGTGCACCGCCGTTGAAATGTGTAACTGTTGTTTTTTTTTGTTTTTTTATGTGTTTTTATGCAATAAAGCACCTACCTCGAAGTATCTGGTGCAGCACGCTGTTTTTATTTGCTACCTTTGGGAGATTTTTTGTCTTTACTTCTCTTCCAGCCTCCTCTGCAGTGTCCTGCAAATGAGAGAAGTAACCTGGTCTATCCTCCTGGTGTAGAGGAACTTTGACCTTCACTAATGTTGTGCCTGATCTGCAAAACATGATCCGGTAAGGTGTATTGACCCACAGAGATTGGTGTAGTTCCCAGGTTAGAAAAGTGCAGCTGCCAGGACCTGTGATGATGACATCATCATCTTCACAGGTACTGCACCATCTAGTAAAGGAACTTCACAGAGACTGGTATAGTTTCCAGGTTAGAAAGGTGCAGCTGCCAGGACCTGTGATGACATCAACTTCATCTTCACAGGTCCTGCACCATCTAGTAAAGGAACTGCACAGAGACAGGTGTGGTTCCCAGGTTAAGAAGGTGCAGCCACCTAGACCTATGATGACATCACCAGACTGCAAGAGAAGCTCTCCATTGAGACTAGAATGGTCTAGTGAATAAAAGGAGGTCCTCCCCTTTTCCTCATTGATTCTCATACCTCAGAAGGGCCACATTATAACTGAGAAGTACCTCACCTAGGCTACTTTTATATCAGCGTTTTGCATTACGGTTTTGAGATCCGGCAGAGGTTTATTCACTTTTTTTGACCAGACACAAAACCACTGTAAGCTGCAGCTTTGTGTCCAGTCTGCGAAACTGAACAATCCCGATCCGGCATGCAAATCAATGTAAATCAATAGTGCTGGATCCGTGTTTGGTAATGAAAGAACCAGATTCAACACCTATTGACTTACAATGATTTTCATGCCGGATCCAGTTTGTTTAGTTTCTATTCAATACAACCGGATCCGGGCAACACTGATTCACCCGGATGTATTAAATAAAACCGAAGGATTTTATTCAGGTTTTGAGATCCTGTGCCGGATCTCAAAACCTGAATAAAAAATTGCTGATGTGAAAGTAGCCTCATATAGTACTGCAGACAACTACAACCACAATACCTCATGTACATCGCACAGTGACCATAATGTATACTGATCAAATATATCTGTACTCATTGCATCTATTATACCTTGTTTTTCACATATCAGTACACTGCTGTATATACTATTACACCTGTACAGACTGCATCTATTATACCTCACATATCTGTACACTGCTGTATATACTATATATCTGTACCCACTGCATCTATTATACCTACTATATCAGTATACTGCTTTATATACCATATATCTGCACACTGCATGTATTCTACCTCACATATCAGTACACTGCTGTATATACTATTACACCTGTACAGACTGCATCTATTATACCTCACATATCTGTACACTGCTGTATATACTATATATCTGTACCCACTGCATCTATTATACCTCCTATATCAGTATACTGCTTTATATACCATATATCTGCACACTGCATGTATTCTACCTCACATATCAGTACACTGCTGTATATACAATATATCTGGACATACTGCATATATCATACCTCATACTTCACATATCTGTACACTGCTGTATATACTATATATCTGTACACATTGCATCTATTATACCTCATAACTCACATCTGAACACTGCTGTGTATACTATATACCTGTACACACTGTATCTATTCTACCTTGTACCTCACATATCAGTACACTGCTGTATATACTATATAAAGGGCTGGCTCCAGGTTCATGTGGGCCCTTGGGCGATAAATCTCAGTGGGCCCTCTTGTGGCATTTGTCAAATGTCACCATGGCTTCTGAAAGGGTTAAAAAACGGAAGCGAGGGCTTCCTGCTCAGACGCGCCTTCCCCCAGCGGAGATCAGGGAAAGCACCCTCTTCTAAAAATGAGCTGCAGCCTGTACTAGGATTCCAGGCTCATTGTTAGTATATCCCAGTTCAGGCCACTAGGTGGCAGCACTAAACTGTGATATAGTGATTTCTATAGAGAATAATGGAGCAATTTGTGAAGGATGTAACAAAAAAAAAAGGCTGATTTGTCTTTTTTCATCACTTTATCTCCCAAGAAAATTGAATAAAAAGTGATCAAGTCATACACACCCCAAAATGGTATTGTAAAAAAAGACAGATTTCCCTCAAATGAGCCGCCACACATCTCTGTAGACATACAGTTGTGTTCAAAATAATAGCAGTCAGACATCACTAACCTGATCAATCACTGTTTTTGGTAGAAATTATATTTCTACATGGCAAATAATTTACTAGCAGGTGTAGTAGAGTAATATAAATCCAACAGACTCAAAAGTCATGACATGCATGCTGCTGATTCTCTGTAATTCAATCACTTATTGAAAGGGGCATGTTCAAAATAATAGCAGTGTGGAGTTCAATTAGTGAGGTCATTCATTCTTTGAAAAACAGGTGGCAATTATTGCCCTTATTTAAAGGGAACCTGTCATGTGGATATTTGATTATAGTCTAACTAATTATATACAATCATTAACTACTAAAAAGTACCTTAGATGTATTCACTTACTGGTGTGACAGATGGTTATCTCATAATATACAAAGATGCCGCATGCTAATGAGCTGATTGGAGTCAGGCGTGATGTCATTGAGTCCAGCGTATATTTAATTCAGAGCTATAGCCACTCCCCTGCCCACCTGCTGCTGGTTCATATGGAAACAAACTGTCATTCAGCAGCAGGTGGGCGGGGACAGTCAGGAGCTCATAAATATTCATGACTCATCATTATCAGCTGGAGCTTTTCAATACAAGATGTTGGCAGATTGACTGGGTCAATTAAATAAAGTGACCCAGCATTGTGCTAAGAGAATCAGGCACTTATTTATGTTGCCCTTAGTTTAGGACACCATAAAACTGGTGACAGGTTCCCTTTAAGGAAGGAAGGCAGCAAATGTTGTACATGCTGGTTACAGTGCATTTCTCTCTGAAATTCTGAGGAAAATGGGTCGTTCCAGACATTGTTCAGAAGAACAGCGTGCCTTGATTAAAAAGTTGGTTGGAGAGGGGAAAACATATAATGAAGTGCAGAAAATGATAGGCTGCTCAGCTAAAATGATAGCAAATGCTTTAAAATGTGCATATAAAGTTCTCAACTGGCGCTTCACCACATAAAAATCGCAGCAGTGTTCTAGCAGTCCCGTACCTGCTATATAGAGTAAAGTGCAGACCAGCTGTACAACACAAATAATATATATATTAAATTGCAACACTGCGCGCTATAGTGCAAATAATAAACGGCCACCAACTGCCTCCCTCCTTATCACGCAATTGCACAGAAACGCTAACAAACAAATATCTCTGTGTCCAGGTCCTACCTTGACTCAGGTGTGTCTGTTGCGATACAGTGTTCTGCGGCGGTCCACGTGTCTTTTTCTGTATATAGTACAGAGCAGGGGGAGCGGATCCGAGGGAGGGTGGCTGTAGCATAGGCTGTATAGTAATATTAAAGTATTGGGAATTCGCCCCGGCCGGTGGCAGAATATACCCGTTACCTGTTATGCTGACGCTCACGTCTGAGCGGGTGACGTCACCGCAGGTGAGCTACGGATAGCAGTGAGGATCAAACTTCCTACGCGTTTCGAGTACAACGGTACTCTTCGTCAGGGAATGTTACACTCACTGCGTCTGTTCTTGTCATTTATAGCGCATGCTGTCCATCTCTCCCCCCGACCCCTATCTCCGTAATTACTATTCAAAACCAAATAATTCAATTTCTGAGTTTAAGCCCTTTGGCAGCATTGTGTCAAGGTTAAATATCCATTCCGTCTCTTTTTTTGATTGCTTCTTTATATAATCTCCACCCCGAGCATCCATTTCCACCTTTTCTATACCCATAAAGGACATACCTTCTAATTGTCCTCTATGTACCTCCGTAAAATGCCTTGATAAGGGATGTCCTATAGATTTTTTCTTTATATTATTCATATGTTCGCTGATGCGTTTTTTAAATTTTCTCTTAGTACGTCCAATGTACAGTTTATCACAGGGGCATTTGATGGCGTAAATTACCCCTTCTGTATTACAGGAGATATGTCCCCTTATCTTTTGTTCAAAGCTGCCCTCATGGTTTTTTATGTGCTGCATTTTAACTGTATTCTTTACTGTACTTCTGCATGGGGCACATCTTTTGCACGGAAAGAAACCTTGTGGGAGATTTCCTATAGCATTTGTCTTTTTACCTAATATTCCTGCTCCTTTGCTAGTTGAAGCAATCTTACTGCCTATGTTGGTTGCCCTTTTATATATGAAGACTGGTGTTGCTGGTATGAGATTACCTACAATCTTGTCTTCTTTCAGTATATCCCAATATTTTCTTACAATTTTTCTAAGGATATAGGTTTGTGTGTTGTACGGGATTATAATGGGTGGTATTTTATCTTTCATTTCTATTTCCTTTTGTTTTTCATGTTCATTTTTCTTTGTTATTCGTTTTTTTCTTTCTATCATTTTTATTTCTTTTTTCTGGGCTTCCACTATATCTTCATTATATCCCTTAGCTGTAAACTTTTTACCTAAAATTTCTGCCTCTTTCTCGTATTCTTTAGTTTCAGTGCAGTTTCTTCTTAGGTGAAGGAAATGGATGCTCTGGGTGGACATTATATAAAGAAGCAATCAAAAAAAGAGACAGAATGGATATTTAACCTTGACACAATGCTGCCAAAGGGCTTAAACTCAGAAATTGAATTATTTGGTTTTGAATAGTAATTACGGAGATAGGGGGGGGGGGGGAGATGGACAGCATGCGCTATAAATGACAAGAACAGACGCAGTGAGTGTAACATTCCCTGACGAAGAGTACCGTTGTACTCGAAACGCGTAGGAAGTTTGATCCTCACTGCTATCCGTAGCTCACCTGCGGTGACGTCACCCGCTCAGACGTGAGCGTCAGCATAACAGGTAACGGGTATATTCTGCCACCGGCCGGGGCGAATTCCCAATACTTTAATATTACTATACAGCCTATGCTACAGCCACCCTCCCTCGGATCCGCTCCCCCTGCTCTGTACTATATACAGAAAAAGACACGTGGACTGCCGCAGAACACTGTATCGCAACAGACACACCTGAGTCAAGGTAGGACCTGGACACAGAGATATTTGTTTGTTAGCGTTTCTGTGCAATTGCGTGATAAGGAGGGAGGCAGTTGGTGGCCGTTTATTATTTGCACTATAGCGCGCAGTGTTGCAATTTACTATATACAGTACAGACCAAAAGTTTGGACACACCTTCTCATTCAAAGAGTTTTCTTTATTTTCATGACTATGAAAATTGTAGATTCACACTGAAGTTGGTCTGTACTGTAAATGCTTTAAAATGGCAACCAAAACCTGAAAAACTACCATTCGAATGGCTAGAAAAAGAGAGCCAAAATGGCATAGACTCAACAATCAGCTCCAGGAAGATGAAAGAAGGTCTAAAGTTACCTGTGAGTACTGTTACAATTAGAAGACGCCTATGTGAAGCCAAGCTATCTGCAAGAATCCCCCGCAAAGTCCCACTGTTGAAAAAAAGACATGTGCTGAAGAGGTAACAATTTGCCAAAGAGCACATTGACTGGCCTAAAAAGACGTTTTGTGGACTGATGAAAGTAAGATTGTTCTTTTTGGGTCTAGTGGCCGGAGACAGTTTGTCAGACGACCCCCAAACACTGAATTCAAGCCACAGTACACTGTGAAGACAGTGAAGCATGGTGGCGCAAGCATCATGATATGGGGATGTTTCTCATACTAAGGTGTAGGGCCTATTTATCGCATACCAGGGATCATGGATCAGTTTGAATACATAACAAAAACAAATACAGGTGCACTCTGAGGTCCTACTAACCCTCATACTGGTGTAAAATTGAGAATTAGCCAACATATCCTGCTTGGAGGACATGTCTGAGCCCGAGCACCGCGCCAAGGCCTCCCAAGTAGCCCGGGAACCCAACGCCAAACCCACCTGGGCCGCATGGGCAACACCAGGCAGCATTCTGGTGCACATGTGAGGCCCGAGCTATATCAGCCAGTCTTGGGTGGGGCTCAGAGCTCTCTGCCTCCTCCCATTGTATGCATGATCACATGCTGGAGGTTACTGGGAGATTGCTTTTAGTCGGACCTTGCGCACCTGTGGTTCGCCCGCTGGCGTTGCCCATGCGGCCCAGGTGGGTTTGGCGTTGGGTTCCCGGGCTACTTGGGAGGCCTTGGCGCGGTGCTCGGGCTCAGACATGTCCTCCAAGCAGGATATGTTGGCTAATTCTCAATTTTACACCAGTATGAGGGTTAGTAGGACCGCAGAGTGCACCTGTATTTGTTTTTGTTATGTTATTTTGACTGTCTATCACATCCACACAATTGCTATCCTGTGTAGGATGTCCATTGTGGTACTTGTGGTCCGCTGCAGGCATCCTCCATTGTATGCATTTTTGCTGGGGATTGCCATTAGCAACGGGCCACAAGTGCAGGATTTGCCCCACGGTATAGATGCACCACTGCATACGGGGTTGAGCACTTCCTGCTTTTTAATACCACGCCAATTTGTAGTTTGTATTTAGAATTTTTGGAGGTGTAGAAACTCCTAGTCTGAATGTGCCTTTATTTCCATCCACAGGCAGCATTCTGGTGCACATGTGAGGCCCGGGCTATATCAGCCAGTCTTGGGTGGGGCTCAGAGCTCTCTGCCTCCTCCCCAGGGGCGTAGCTAGAAATGACTGGGCCCCATAGCAAAAAAAAAAAATGGACCCCCCCTCCCGATTCTCCCACCCCCACATAACTCTCGGACCTCGCTGCCACATCCGCAGCTCCTCATGCACTTGCGACGGTTACGCGTAGGATTGAGCACAGACAGTTGGTCACTGGCAACGCATTTGTGCCAGTGCAGGAAATGTATTAATCTAAATGTCTGTGTATAAGGGTCCGCTCACACGTCCGCAATTTCGTTCCGCATTTTGTGGAACGGAATTGCGAACCCATTCATTTCTATGGGGAAGCACGATGTGCTGCCCGGACACGGTATTGCGGACCCACACTTCCGGGTTCCGCAATTCCGTTCCCCAAAAAAATAGAGCAAGTCCTATTCTTGTGCGCAATTGCGGGCAAGAATAGGCATGTTCTATAAGTGCTGCAATGTGCGGTCCGCAAAATGCGGAACGCACATTGCCGCTGTCCGTGTTTTTCGGATCCGCAAAACACGTTGCGGACGTGTGAATGGACCCTTAAAGAAGATTGTTAAATTGTACAGGGGTCTGTAACACAAGAAGGTGAAAGTACATATCGTGGGGTGTGTATGTTGCGGAGCGGCAAAAGGAGGATCTCCAGGGGACGGGGTAGAGACATTGAAGACACGCTCGGCAAGATGGCAGACTCGCGCCCTTCTTCTCCATCTCCGCTGACACAAGTATTGCTGGAAGGCGGTAAGATTGAAGAGCATGTTACTCAGCCGAACCCCTCAATGGACATTGATTATAAAAGGTTGGCTATAGAGGTGGCCAGACATTTAGCCCCCGATATCAGAGACACGCTCACTACAACTCTGTCTGCCTCGCTACAGCAATTGCACGAGGCAGTCTCCCAGCATGACATGAGGCTGGAGCAGAGAATGTCAAGGGCTGAAAATTAAACAGCTGCATTTACTCAAAAAGTGAATGAACTTTCAAAACAGAATGCGATTTTATATGATCGGGTAGAGGATCTGGAGAACCGGTCCAAAAGGAGCAACCTACGATTGTTGGGGCTACCTGAAAAGTTTAAACCGCAGGCCCTGATGGATATCTGTGAGAAAGATTTACCAAGGGCACTGGGATTAGAGGGGCGCTGTAAGGTGGAAAGGGCCCACAGAATAGGCCCGGTAATGGAGGAACAGCAGGATAAGATGGGAGCGTCTAGAGGCCAGGGCCCTAAACCAAGTCAGGTCATTATGAAATATCTGGACTATTGTGACAAAGAAGCCCTGCTAAGAGCGTACAGGGCTAAGAAAGGCCCATTAAAGCTGTTGGGACATTCTGTACTACTTTTTGGCGATTACTCTGCAGCCGTGGCCAGGAAGAGGAGAGAGTTTAGTCATGTTTGCACCCTACTACATCAAAAGGGCCGCAGGTTTCAACTGCAATACCCGCAAAGCTAAGGGTGTTACATTCTAATGGATCCAGCACGATCTATCATGATCCAACAGCAGCAGAAGAGTGGATTAAATCCATACAGAATCCAGGGGAGCCAGTGGGAGAAGACAAGAGGGGAGGAAGAG
Organism: Bufo bufo; assembly: GCF_905171765.1. NCBI lineage: Eukaryota > Metazoa > Chordata > Amphibia > Anura > Bufonidae > Bufo > Bufo bufo. The sequence goes on from NC_053389.1 coordinate 124,373,528, forward strand.
GCTCATATGGAGCGGAGAACCCAAGTGATCTGGAACGGAGAAGGGGGAGAGAAAGAGAGTATCCAGAGCCTGGGGCAAGGGGGCGAAGATCTTCAGACCGGAGAGAAGATTCCTACTGTAGGAGATGACTTATGTCCCTTGTCCTGTTATTAGGGGATTTATAAGATATTTCAAAATTCCCGTGGGACTGGTATATCTACTGGTTTATGATGGTGGTATTGATCTGGTATTGCATCTATGTTGGGGAGGGCTTCAGTTCAGCCCGCCAAGTTATGTTATTATTATATGTCAATTGTAATACCAATGAAATGCTATACGTGGGGTAGATGATACTAGCTGCAGCGTAGATAGCCGCGGGTGAAAGTTCAGCATATTTAATGGAGAGACCTCACGTGGGTAAAGCAGGAATATTTTCCTAGTTATCTTAGTGAAAGGTAGCAGCAACCCAGAAAAAAAGGGAAGTTACTATAGTAGTTAAAGGGGTTGTAATTGGAGGAGTGACAAGGTAGAGACGTTAAAGGTGTGTGACAGTGGGACACAAAAATTGTTGGTGATCTAACATTTATTTGTTTGTTTGTTTGTTTGCAAGGGATCTCTCTGGGCGTTTTCGGTGAGTGACGTGGACCCCTGGCTCGGTAGGTCGTAATAGTATAAAAAAAAAAAAAACTTAGGTGACAGACATGAAGGTGATAACTTGGAATATTAAAGGTTTGAAATCCCCTCATAAAAGGTGGATGGTTCTACGGCACCTTAAAAAACTTAAGCCAGATGTGCTTTTTTTTACAAGAGACCCATCTTGAGGCGCATGATTTTGATAGAATGAAGAAGTTATGGGTGGGCAGAGTTGTTGGGTCCCCGTCACTCAACCGGAAAGCTGGGGTAATAACGCGTATCAATAAGCAATTGAACTGCCAGGTTTTATCACAGACCAATGATTCTCAGGGAAGATGGGTACATACTGTATTACAGGTGCAGAATACGCAATATAGCATGTACAATGTATATTGTCCTAACACAGGGAATTCTGCCTTTCTAAAAGACCTAGAATTGAGACTGCTAGGGGATTCGTGCATAAATAAGATTGTAGGAGGTGATTTTAATGCGGTTCTTCATGGTGTGGTGGATAGGAGGAGAATTGAAGGAAGGTTAGGGGGGGAGACCTCCCAAGACAAAGCACTGCAGCAGCTATTGGTGGGCGGTGGACTTGTAGATGTCTGGCGTCGAACTCATCCTGATGATAGTAGTTATACTTTCTACTCCCACTCCCAAAACTCCTGGTCTCGTATAGACTATCTACTAGTGACTCACAATTTAGTACATAGGGTAGAATTATCAGATATAGGAGACTTAGTGATCTCAGATCATGCACCGGTAACACCAGTGGTAAGAGACGACTTCCCTAGGGGCCCCGATTTTATATGGAGATTCCCCTCACAACTCTGCGCAAGGGAAGAGTTCGTGGAAAAGTTATCTATTTGGTGGGAGGAATATAAACCATATTGACACACCAAACCTTTTCTGGAACGCTTCCAAAGCGGTGTTGAGAGGCAGAATCATGGGGTATCTGACAGGTCTTAAAAAGAAGGCTCAATCACAGCTGGATCTGGCAAGCCAAAAAGTTAGGGTGACTTATATAGAGTTTAAGCAGGACCCCACGGATGCAAATAGGAAAAAGTGGTCAGAAGAACGCCAAGGTTTTGAGCAATGTATTAAAGAGAAAGAATTACTACGTAGCTCTGAGTCTGAGGCTAAGATGTTTAAATATGGTAACAAGTCAGGGAGGCTTCTAGCCAATTTGGCGAAGGGACTGAGACAACCACTGTATATAAATAGTTAGAAAAATTCCGCAGGGGCAATTACTCATGATCCGGCAAAGATTAACTCCATTTTGGGAGAGTACTATGAAAAGCTGTATAAGGATGGGGAGAGTGCTGACTTAAGTGACACCCTTCTTGACAAAATTGGATTACCTAAGATGACTGAGGAACAACGACATACTTTAAATGCAGATGTCACAGCGACAGAGTTGCAGGGCGTGATAAAAGGGCTGGGTAACTCTAAAGCTCCTGGACCGGACGGTTATACTGGAGAGTATTACAAGGCCTTATGTACTCAGATCTTACCAGTGTTGGTGAACGTTTATAATGGCATGTTTAGAGGTGAACCGACCCTGGACGGAACTAACCTCTCCTATATCAAATTGTTACCCAAGCCTGAGAAAGATCCATTATTGCCGGGTTCATATAGACCCATCTCCCTGATAAATGTAGATGCGAAGATTCTGTCCAAAATCATTGCAGATCGTTTGGCTAAAATGCTGCCATCACTGATAGGACAGGAGCAGGTGGGTTTCGTCCAGGGCCGTGCCGCGGTGACGAATATTAGAACAGTACTTACTGTTTTGGATAGGGTGCAACATGATCCAGAGAAGGGAGAGTCACCAGCCATGCTCACATTAGATGCTGAGAAAGAGTTTGACAATGTTCGGTGGGCATGGCTGGAGGCAGACCTAGATAAAATGGAGATCACAGGTGCCTTTAGGGGAGTCTTGTCACAGATGTATCATAGGCCGCAGGCGAGGGTCTTTACACAGGGCCACTTATCCAAACCATTCGACCTACAAAAGGGGACTCGACAGGGATGCCCTCTATCCCCACTATTATTTAATCTGGCACTAGAACCACTGGCTAGAGAACTATGCAGTTCTAACCTATTTGAAGGGATTAGAATATGAAAGACACAAGTGAAGGCGGCATTATTTGCTGACGATATCATTTTATTTATGTCAAAACCACAGGGGCAAATTGATAACATCTTTAAGGCATTGGAGAGATTCGGGAAATATTCCGGATACAAAGTAAACATGTCAAAATGTGAACTTCTGCCGATAGGCCAGAAAACTAGGCTTGAGGCAGGCGGGAATAAGGGCGTGGTGGGTTCCTTAATAAAATCCCAAATTAAATACATAGGTATAAAGATTGGACGGACACCGCATTCCATTTATCAGTTAAATTATCCACCTTTGCTCAATAAAATTAAGGATGATCTAGCCAGATGGCAGAAATTACCACTATCGTTAATGGGAAGGTGCCATTTAATTAAAATGCTAGCAATGTCTAAACTGATGTATCCACTCCAGACCATACCAGTGCTTCTAAGGCATGTAGATGTGAGGAACTTGGAGGGATGTTTTATAAAATTCATTTGGAATGGTAAAAAACCAAGGATCTCACTGAGGAAGTTGAAACTGCGAAGGGAAATTGGAGGACTAAATGTTCCTGATGTCAGGGGCTACAATTTGGCTTGCTTGAGTAGACACCTGATAGATTGGTTTAATGAGACTTCCCACTACTCTAATCTGAGGTTGGAGAAGCAGTTAGCGGCACCCTGGGATTTAAAGGCTCTAGTACATACCAAACTATCTCAACTACCCCGCTTAGCTAGATGCTCGCTAATCTTACGGGACTCCATTATAACGTGGAAGAACCTTAGAAAGTTGTACAAATTGCCATACCAGATCTCGAAACACCTCTCTTTGCACAATAATCCAGCTTTTATGCCAGGGCAATCGGAGCGGTCGTTCCGGGAGTGGAAGATCAAGGGCATTAAGATGGTAGGCGATTTGTTTCATATTCAGGAGAATAGATGGGCGACTCTACAAGAACTAAAGGATAGGTGGGGGCTGACAGGATCTGATTTGTTCTCATATCTGCAGATCAAGCACTATTGTAAAAGTCTAGCTATCAACATGGCTGGTGAGTGGAATCGGAATAAATTTGATGCACTCATTATCTCTGGCAACAGACAATCCATATCACTTTTGTATGGTAGTTTGCGGTGCCATTGGGATTGTTCGGAAGATGGGGGAACAAGTTAGATCTAGTGGAGGTTTATCCAATCGTGAGAAATGGTATAGCAGCCCTACACAGGACAGTGGTAAACGAGGCGATGAGGGAGACTCACTTTAAAATTATACATCATGCCTTGTACGGATTTGATATGCCAGTGACTAGTGCAAAGCCAAATAGGATAGTGGCCTAGGTGTTCCACTCCTAAAACTGACCTTTTACATGGGCTTTGGAGCTGCACAAAATTAGAGGAATATTGGAAGATGGTGGGATTGATCCTACGGAACGGTAGTAATTTTAAAGAGGAACTTGACATCCAAATGGCAATGTTACATGCAGGAAAGCAGGTGGAGTCGAATGAGGGGGGAAGTGGGCAGAATAGGGGCCTCACAGCAATGGGGCATAGGATAGTTCTTGAGGCTAAAAGATGCTTGTTGTCTACCTGGCTGGAGCTAAGGATACCATCAAAGGCCGAATTACTCAGACGTCTGAGTCATATGCCCCCTTTTGGAGTGGCTAGAAGCAATTGGTAAAAAAGAAACAGCTGGAAAGAAGTTGTATAAAACTTGGAAAAAATTCATGTTAAATTTCATGGAGGAGGCAGAATCATTTAAGATCATGAGGCCGTTTACCCTAACAGCCTAGTATTTGCAGGAAGATATCAAGGGACGGCTGGGTAGGCTTAAGGTCTGTAATCGTTAGTGATTTAGGACAGGACAAGTAAGAGGAGACAAAGATGAGCCAGGAAATGGGGTTAGCGTTGGTGGCGAACAAGATGGTGCTCAGAGAGATATGTTTATCCTTGACAGATGCGTTTGATTTGTTATTATTATTTTTTGTATACATGGGGGGGAGGGGGGGGGAGGGGAATAAATGGGGGAAAAACTGTATAGTATTGTGCTGGTAGATCCGGACAAAGATGTGTCACCTATTATGTATGATATGGAAGATTATGGAAATGTGAACTTTATTGTATTCTGGATGATACTGTAATGTTTTCTTTTCAAGATCATGACGCAATACTAATAAACATCTTTGTTAAAAAATAATAATAATAATAATAATAATAAATGCACGTGACTGGTATCCTTGTTTTGCAGGTCTGTGATTTTCAGATCGCAAAACGGATACGGCCATGTGCATAAGGATATGGACACCTTTGTAAATAACAAAAAAAAAAATTTTGTGGTGGAAATCATTTCTCCAATCGGTTCTATCTATTTTGTTTTTGTTCTACAGCCTGCTCTGCAAAATAAATAAATCCGTGTAAATAAAAAAAATAAAAAAAGGAGTGTGGGAGACTGTGAGGCCTTTTTTCTCCAAGCTGCTCCGGAAAAAACATATTTTTCATTATGTCTCAGGTCAGACCACCATTTAGACCCCCAATGTTAATCAGACCTCAGCTAACAGCCCCAATAAGATCCCCAATTTTAATAAGACCCCAATAAGACCTCAGATCAGACCTCAGATCACACCTCAGCTCAGACCCCAATATGAATGACCCCCAATCAGACCTCAGATAAGAGCCCCATGCCTCATAGCAGCCCCCAGTAGCCTCATAGCAGCCCCCAGTAGCCTCATAGCAGCCCCCAGTAGACTCATAGCAGCCCCCAGTGCCTCTTCATCAGCCCCCAGTGCCTCTCCATCAGCCCCCAGTGCCTCTCCACCAGCCCGCAGTGCCTCTCCATCAGCCCCCAGTGCCTCTCCATCAGCCCCCAGTGTGCCCTCCCCGGTATTAAAATCATTGGTGGGCAGTGCGCCCCCCCCCCCCCCCCCAATCATTGGTGGCAGCGGCAGTTCCGATCGGAGTCCCAGCAGTGTAATGCTGGGGCTCCGATCGGTTACCATGGCAGCCAGGACGCTACTGAACTCCTGTCTGCCATGGTCAGTTACTCTGCAGCATACTTACATGCGCTGTGGCCGCCCGACGCTCCTTGCTCTTGCAACTCACAGGTCTGTGCGGCGCATTGCTTATGCTTATAGCAATGCGCCGCACAGACCTGTGACGAGTTACAAAAAGGAGGAGCGCCAGGCGGCCACAGCGCATGTAAGTATATTGCTGCAGAGTAACTGGCCATGGCAGACAGGACTTCAGTAGCGTCCTGGCTGCCATGGTAACCGATCGGAGCCCCAGCATTACACTGCTGAAAATCCGACCGGAACTGCCGCTGCCATCAATGAAGGTGGGGGGGGCCCCTATTGCACCGCCACTCAATTTTTTTTTTTTTTAATCCTCAGCCGGCAGCCCGGGCTCCCAGTGGCGTAGGGCCCCATAGCCATTGCTATGGCGATCCCTATGCCACTGCCCCCCTTGAGATCTGCCCTACCCCAAAATAAAATAAAAAGCCCCGATCATCCCCGGCCTGTGCTGTGTGACGTCACTCCATGGCCCCTGCTGCTGGGGAGTGCACAGACGCTGATGGCTCTCTGCTTCACTATTCGGCTGTCCCTGCTGCATCATCAGGACACAGAGACAGTAGGTATGCCTCTGCCCTTCCAGAACAGTGGCCGAAATCCAGGAGGCCTGACTGCATCAGTCAGTACAGCCACACATTAGGCTATTTTCTCCTTTCACACTGTGTTTGCAAAGGGCATAAATCAGGGGGAGGCCATGAGAGCGTCCACTGCGTCCTCCCCCCAGGATGTGCTGCAGTGGTTTTTTTGGGCAGTATTATATAGTGCAGTGGACGGTGCTGCTCCTGTACAGTTCTTCTTTTACAATGGTAGCCTAAGGGCGACATATGCAGGTATACGCCTATACACTGCCCTCACCTCACTGCTCACTCGTCCTCTTCCGGCCAGTACAACTCTGCCGCGGCCGCAGGGAGCCACTCCCTCTCCTGCATGCGCGGCTCTGCCAGGCTCCTCCCCCCTATGTTAAGCCGCCCGCAGCCTGGGCCGTGCAGGTATAGTTAAATAGGGCGCCGCTTTACTCTCTGTCTTTCCTGGACGGGGCCCCGTGGGCCCCTCTGACATAGGGGCCCGGTCGCAATTGCGACCGCTGTGACCCCTATAGCTACGCCAGTGCTCCTCCCATTGTATGCATGGTCACATGCTGGAGGTTACTGGGAGATTGCTTTGAGTCGGACCTTGCACACCTGTGGTTCGCCCGCTGGCTCCTGGTGTTGCCCATGCGGCCCAGGTGGGTTTGGCATTGGGTTCCCGGGCTACTTGGGAGTTGAGGTCATGCTGCCTTATGCTGAAGAGGAGATGCCCTTGAAACGTGCAACATCTTGGTTCCAGACCAACAAGATTGACGTTATGGAGTGGCCCAATCCCGGATCTTAATCCAATAGAAAACTTGTGGGTGACATAAAAAATTCAGTTTCTGAGGCAAAACCAAGAAAAAGAGAAGAACTGTGGAATGTAGTCCAATCATCCTGGGCTGGAATACCTGCTAGAAGTTGGTTGACTCCATGCAACACAGATGTACAGCAGTTCCCAGAAACAGTTGTTATACAGGGAGTGCAGAATTATTAGGCAAGTTGTATTTTTGAGGATTAATTTTATTATTGAACAACAACCATGTTCTCAATGAACCCAAAAAACTCATTAATATCAAAGCTGAATATTTTTGGAAGTAGTTTTTAGTTTGTTTTTAGTTTTAGCTATTTTAGGGGGATATCTGTGTGTGCAGGTGACTATTACTGTGCATAATTATTAGGCAACTTAACAAAAAACAAATATATACCCATTTCAATTATTTATTTTTACCAATGAAACCAATATAACATCTCAACATTAACAAATATACATTTCTGACATTCAAAAACAAAACAAAAACAAATCAGTGACCAATATAGCCACCTTTCTTTGCAAGGACACTCAAAAGCCTGCCATCCATGGATTCTGTCAGTGTTTTGATCTGTTCACCATCAACATTGCGTGCAGCAGCAACCACAGCCTCCCAGACACTGTTCAGAGAGGTGTACTGTTTTCCCTCCTTGTAAATCTCACATTTGATGATGGACCACAGGTTCTCAATGGGGTTCAGATCAGGTGAACAAGGAGGCCATGTCATTAGATTTTCTTCTTTTATACCCTTTCTTGCCAGCCACGCTGTGGAGTACTTGGACGCGTGTGATGGAGCATTGTCCTGCATGAAAATAATGTTTTTCTTGAAGGATGCAGACTTCTTCCTGTACCACTGCTTGAAGAAGGTGTCTTCCAGAAACTGGCAGTAGGACTGGGAGTTGAGCTTGACTCCATCCTCAACCCGAAAAGGCCCCACAAGCTCATCTTTGATGATACCAGCCCAAACCAGTACTCCACCTCCACCTTGCTGGCGTCTGAGTCGGACTGGAGCTCTCTGCCCTTTACCAATCCAGCCACGGGCCCATCCATATGGCCCATCAGTCCATAAAACCTTAGAAAAATCAGTCTTGAGATATTTCTTGGCCCAGTCTTGACGTTTCAGCTTGTGTGTCTTGTTCAGTGGTGGTCGTCTTTCAGCCTTTCTTATCTTGGCCATGTCTCTGAGTATTGCACACCTTGGGCTTTTGGGCACTCCAGTGATGTTGCAGCTCTGAAATATGGCCAAACTGGTGGCAAGTGGCATCTTGGCAGCTGCACGCTTGACTTTTCTCAGTTCTTGGGCAGTTATTTTGCGCCTTGGTTTTTCCACATGCTTCTTGCGACCCTGTTGACTATTTTGAATGAAACGCTTGATTGTTCGATGATCACGCTTCAGAAGCTTTGCAATTTTAAGAGTGCTGCATCCCTCTGCAAGATATCTCACTATTTTTGACTTTTCTGAGCCTGTCAAGTCCTTCTTTTGACCCATTTTGCCAAAGGAAAGAAAGTTGCCTAATAATTATGCACACCTAATATAGGGTGTTGATGTCATTAGACCACACCCCTTCTCATTACAGAGATGCACATCACCTAATATGCTTAATTGGTAGTAGGCTTTCGAGCCTATACAGCTTGGAGTAAGACAACATGCATAAAGAGGATGATGTGGTCAAAATACTCATTTGCCTAATAATTCTGCACGCAGTGTACAACTAAATATTAGTTAAGTGATTCAAAGGAAAGCAAAATCTTCAAACATTTTTCAGTTTATATAGTGAATGTTTGAATTTGTAAAGAAGAATACAAACTGCTATTTTTTTTGAACAGTCTAATATTCACTTTTCTTCAATTTTTTTTAGTGGAACAACACAAATTCGATATATTTTCTTCATGTTTTGATTTGGAATAGAATGTGTAGTGTTCCCAATGCATTTGTGTGTATGTAAATAGAAGCTATTAGAAGGATTTTGAGCTTTATTCACTTTTTTAAACACACTGCTATTATTTTGAACACAACTGTAACTATAAAAAAAGTTATGGGGGTCACCGGGGAGCAGGGTTTCTGTTAGGGTTGCCACCTTTCCCAACAAAAAATAATAGTTACACAAATTATAAAGGTTGGTGTGTCTATTTAAGTTTTATTTAGCCTCTATTTTTGAAAGGATTATTGTGGGATTCAAACTCACAGCCTTCTACATTAAAGTCAAGAACCTTAAGCACTGGGCTATAGAGCTTCATGTTAACCTGCTGTACATATATTATGGCTATAAATCTCAGAAGCATATACAGTTGCAAGAAAAAGTATGTGAACCCTTTGGAATGATATGGATTTCTGCACAAATTGGTCATAAAATGTGTGATCTGATCTTCATCTAAGTCACAACAATAGACAATCACAGTCTGCTTAACCACTTCCCATCTGGGCCCTTTGCCCCCTTCCTGACCAGGCCAAATTTAGCAAAACTGACATATCTCACTTTATGTGGTAATAACTTTGGAACGCCTTTATTTATCCAAGTCATTCAGAGATTGTTTTCTCGTGACACATTGTACTTCATGATAGTCATAAATTTGAGTCAAAATATTTCACCTTTATTTATGAAAAAATCCCAAATTTACCCAAAAATTTGAAGAATTTGCAATTTTCTAAATTTCAATTTCTCTGCTTTCAAAACAGAAAGTGATACCTCATAAAATAGTTATTATTTAACATTTCCCATATGTCTACTTTATGTTGGCATCATTTTGGAAATGTCATTTTATTTTTTTAGGACGTTAGAAGGCTTAGAAGTTTAGAAGCAATTCTTCAAATTTTTAAGAAAATTGCCAAAACCCACTTTATAAGGACCAGTTCAGGTCTGAAGTCACTTTGTGGGGCCTACATAGTGGATACCCCCATAAATGACCCCATTGTAGAAACTACACCCCTCAAGGTATTCAAAACCGATTTTACAAACTTTGTTAACCCTTTAGGCGTTCCACAAGAATTAAAGAAAAATGGAGATCAAATTTTTAAATTTCACTTTTTTGGCAGATTTTCCATTTTAATCAATTTTTTTCTTTAACACATCGATGGTTAACAGCCAAACAAAACTCAATATTTATTACCCAGATTCTGCGGTTTACAGAAACACCCCACATGTGGTCGTAAACTGCTGTATGGGCACACGGCAGGGTGCAGAAGAAAAGGAACTCCACATGGTTTTTAGATGCCATGTCCCATTTGAAGCCCCCTGATGCACCCTTACAGTAGAAACTCCCAAGAAGTGACCCCATTTTGGAAACTAGGGGATAAGGTGCCAGTTTTATTAGTACTATTTTTGGGTACATATGATTTTTTGATCATTCATTATAACACTTTATGGGGCAAGGTGACCAAAAAATTGGTTGTTTTAGCACAGTTTCTATTTATTTATTTTTACAGCGTTCACCTGAGGGGTTCAGTCAAGTGACATTTTTATAGAGCAGATTGTTACGGACGTGGCGATACCTAATATGTATACTTTTTCTCATTTATTAAAGTTTTACAGAATAATAGCATTTTTGAAACCAAAAAATTATGTTTTAATGTGTCCATGTTCTGAGAGCTATAGTTTTTTTATTTTTTGAGAGATTTTCTTATGTAGGGGCTCATTTTTTGCGGGATGAGGTGACGGTTTTATTGGTACTATTTTGTGGGACATACGCGTTTTTGATCACTTGGTGTTGCACCTTTTGTGATGCAAGGTGACAAAAATTGCTTGTTTTGACACAGTTTTTTTAATTTTTTTTTTACGGTGTTCACCCGAGGGGTTAGGTCATGTGATATTTTTATAGAGCTGGTTTTTACGGACGCGGCAATACCTAATATGTATACTTTTTTTTATTTGTTTCACTTTAACACAATAATAGCATTTTTGAAACCAAAAAAATGATGTTTTAGTGTCTCCATGTTCTAAGAGCTATAGTTTTTTTATTTTTTGAGAGATTTTCTTATGTAGGGGCTCATTTTTTGCGGGATGAGGTGACGGTTTTATTGGTACCATTTTGTGGGACATACGCGTTTTTGATCACTTGGTGTTGCACCTTTTGTGATGCAAGGTGACAAAAATTGCTTGTTTTGACACAGTTTTTTTTATTTATTTTTTACGGTGTTCACCCGAGGGGTTAGGTCATGTGATATTTTTATAGAGCTGGTTTTTACGGACGCGGCAATACTAAATATGTCTATTTTATTTTATTTTTTCTATTTTTAATTTTTTTTTTTTATTCCTTACTTGGGATTTTTTTTTTTTTTTACATGTGAACCTTTTTTTTATTTTATTTTTTCAACACTTTATTTTATTTTTATTTTATTTTACACTTTTCGTCCCCCATAAGGTCATACAAGACCTCTGGGGGACATTTACTTCACTTTTTTTTTTTTTTTTCACTGTTGATTTCTCCTGTAACTGGGGCTGACATAGTAGCCCCAGTTACAGTGGAAATGCACCCCTATAGAGGCTGTACAGCAGCAATCCTGCGCTGTACAGCCTCACAGCAGGGCTGATCGAGGTCTCTGAGAGACCTCACACAGCCCCTGCACTCTCCGGTCCCGGCGGTCACATGACCGCCGGGCCGGAACAGGAAGCGCACAGCGCTTCCTTCTCTGCAGACACAGCGCTCGGTGAGCGCTGTGTCTGCAGCGATCGTGAAGGCAGGGACACCTGGGCACTGTCCCTGCCTTATCTCTGGGTTGCCCTGCTGTCACTGACAGCGGGCAACCCGATCAGCAGCTGCACGATTAGCGTGCAGCTGCTATTTCTGACAGGACGTTTTAAAACGTGCTGTCAGAAATAGACGTCCACCCATAGGACGTTTATATCCTATGGGCGGACGTGAAGCGGTTAAACTAATAACAGACACAGAATTAAATGTTACCATGTTTTTATTGAACACACCATGTAAACATTCACAGTGCAGGTGGAAAAAGTATGTGAACCCCTAGACTAATGACATCTCCCAGAGCTAAGGGCTCTTTCACACCTGCGTTCTTTTCTTCCGGCATAGAGTTCCATCGTCGGGGCTCTATGCCGGAAGAATCCTGATCAGGATTATCCCCATGCATTCTGAATGGAGTGAAATCCGTTCAGGATGCATCAGGATGTCTTCAGTTCCGGAACGGAACGTTTTTTGGCCGGAGAAAATACTGCAGCATGCTGCGCTTTTTGCTCCGGCCAAAAATACTGAAGACTTGCCGCAAGGCCGGATCCGGAATTAATGCCCATTGAAAGGCATTGATCCGGATCCGGCCTTAAGCTAAACGTCGTTGCCGGATCCGACGTTTAGCTTTTTCTGAATGGTTACCATGGCTGCCGGGACGCTAAAGTCCTGGCAGCCATGGTAAAGTGTAGCGGGGAGCCCCGGGAGCCGCGCGGACTGTAAGTATACCGCTCCCCCGCTCCCCGCTCCTACTATGGCAACCAGGACTTTAATAGCATCCTGGCTGCCATAGTAACACTGAAAGCATTTTGAAGACGGATCCGTCTTCAAATGCTTTCAGTACACTTGCGTTTTTCCGGATCCGGCGTGTAATTCCGGCAAGTGGAGTACACGCCGGATCCGGACAACGCAATTGTGAAAGAGGCCTTATTGGAGTGAGGTGTCAGCCAACTGGAGTCCAATCAATGAGATGAGATTGGAGGTGTTGGTTACAGCTGCCCTGCCCTATAAAAAACACACACAAGACATTTGCAGGAGAACTTAAGGCCATCTGTCCACCAGCTGAAGCTCAACAGAAGATGGGTGTTGCAACAGAACAACGACCCAAAGCATAGAAGTAAATCAACAACAGAATGGCTTAAACAGAAGAAAATACACCTTCTGGAGTAGCCCAGTCAGAGTCCTGACCTCAACCCGATTGAGATGCTGGGGCATGACCTCAAGAAAGCGATTCACACCAGACATCCCAAGAATATTGCTGAACTGAAACAGTTCTGTAAAGAGGAATGGTCAAGAATTACTCCTGATCGTTGTGCACGTCTGATCTGCAACTACAGGAAACGTTTGGTTGAAGTTATTGCTGCCAAAGGAGGTTCAACCAGTTATTAAATCCAAGGGTTCACATTACTTTTTCCACCTGCGCTGTGAATGTTTACATGGTGTGTTCAATAAAAACATGGTAACATTTAATTATTTGTGTGTTATTAGTTTAAGCAGACTGTGATTGTCTATTGTTGTGACTTAGATGAAGATCAGATCACATTTTATGACCAATTTGTGCAGAAATCCATATCATTCCAAAGGGTTCACATACTTTTTCTTGCAACTGTATATCAGAAGTATGATTATATATATATATATATATATATATTTTAGTAGATACACATTTATTTTGTGCCATACATTTTTTTTACAATTGCAAAAAAATATATATTAAATTATACTTCTGCTGTATAGGAATACCTAATACATGAGAAACTACTATGAGGTTTTTCTAGCACAGGGGTTAAGGTTCTTGCCTCTAATGTAGAAGGTTCAAATCCTGGAAGAAACATTTCAGAAATAGAATCTAAATTAGACCTAAATACACTGGGTGTCCCCAAGCATACTGATAATTCATGTTCATAGCCATATATGGAGTAAGAGCAGGGACTCCTAAGCCAGGTACAGTACAGCGATCTTCAGCATAGACCTGAGTGGGTTCCCTAGGAGCAGTGGCAAACCTACAATGACAATTACCAGACCGCACGCAATTACAATAGTGCATATACTTTATAAGTTCATATAATAAAAACAGTTAAAAAGAGGGTTTGCAAAAAATGCAACATCATTGGAGGAAGAGGGACACAGAAAGGACTGGCGATATTAGCATGCCAAAACACAAGTCGGCTATCTTGGAGTGTGGGATGCAGTATAGGAAATGAATCTCTTTTGAACTATATTAGATTTTGTATAACCACTTGCAGATTATTGTATTAAGCCTGTGATTTTGTTTGCATCTGCATAGTCAAATCTCTTGTTTACATACAAGCATACAGCTAATATTGCCAGTCTTGTCTCCAGCGGCATATGATAGTAAACGGCAGGAAAGAACCCAGTGGCCCCTGAGCTTCACTGGAGGACAGTTGCCCACATAAGATTTAAGGTGCTCTGTACTGCTGGTAGCCACTGGCAGTGGGATACAGCACTGCAATGGGATTTAGCCAGGGAACAGTTTTGCAAACCAGTTACAATTTAAACAAATGGACCATGAGAACCAGCCTGAACCAGCTGTATAGACTGGCACTTACCTGCAGAAGTTTTGAAAATTTAGAATAGGTTCTTCTAGGAATATATGGACCGGCCAGGATACAAAAATCCCCCTTAGTTGATCAGTCAGGAGTTGTTGAAGTCTGTAACGGTCATCATTGTGACAGTTGATCTCTGTAGTCATAGCAACCAGTGTAAATGAGAACATTCCGAGCATGTGTCAGTTTATGACAACAGTAGGAGTCACATCACCTGGCAGTTCACGTCACAAATTCAAAACTGTCCATATACAGTATGGTCTTATCCATAGGGCTTCTGAGATGTGAATAGCGTACACATGAAATTCACTTCATATAACGAATGCTAACCTATAATGTAATAGAAAAGCGAAAAGGCCAGATTTGACGACCAGGCCTACTTAATCACAAAATTGATAAGTGTATGTACTAATCCCGTAGGACAGAGGGATAAAACTTAGCATTTAATAATGATACAATCTAAAATACACAGACACTAGAGGATCAGCCTCTACAACAAACTTAATGAAAGACAGCCCAGCGGGCATAACTTGTACATATACGCAGTGTGGCCAAAGATGTAATAGTAAATAACAGTAACGTTCTCACCCGATTGTAGACCAGGATTTCTCACAGAGATGGTTGATGGTGGAGACGGCCCTGTAGTACTTGATAGCCACACTGGAAGAGGATAGGTGTATGTGCCCCTTCAGCATAGGTGGGTGACAGGGTAGAGAACCCTAGACGGCCCTGAGAAGGGGGCAGGGGCTAGTACGCCCTACCTATCTATACGGGGAACTTGCTCCGCAAGGAGCGTCCCAGTCCGGATACCTGGCCCTGTGGGGACAGATTCCCTAGTAGTCCCTAAAAAAATGCTCCCTATGTGTCACGTTTCAGTTCGTGAAAGAATATCATCAGGGGAGATCAGTGGTGGTCACAGGACTATGGATGGGGCCTGTGCAACCAATGAAGGGGGAAGATAGTACAAAAGAAGGGATGATACAGGTCAAATGTCTAAAAATGTGTGCAGCCAGTCAGGCTAAATCGCACAAGACACGACCGCATCAAAAATTCTATCAATAATATAGATTCACCAGTGGGTGCCAGTTATAGTGGGTAGATAGAGCCACAGGATGGTCAATCCGAGGGCAGGCTGTCAGCAGAGTGTACTCACCACTCTGTGTCTTTTAAATGTGCTCCGAGACCGCCGATTCTCCCTGCGACTTCCTACTTCTGGACACGTGACTCTCTGGACAGGATGTCACATGTCCGGTGGAACGCAGGAAGTGAGCGTGCGTTCCAGCCGGACGCGGCCTGTGGAGCGCGGCGCCAAGGGATGACGCCGCACTGCATGTGACCAAGATCACATGACCAGGGACTGGTCACGGGGCGCGCCGGGCCGGGGAAACCACGCCCACCGCCCAGGCGCCGATGTGGAAGCAAAATGATATTATGCAGGGGGCGGCTTGGTGCACAAGGCAATAGAACTTGAACTCAATAGTGAAATACCGTACAATTAATCGCCAGGGGGACCCATGGTTAGAAGGATCCATGGTAACAATTCAAATTATTGAAATAAATAAGCCAAACTATTAGAGGCAGGTTCACATACGCACCGGCCACAGGAGGGGTATAACCGGCACAGTGAAGGAAGAAAGAAACACAGAAGTTGAGACAGTCAGATGAAACAGCTAAAATTGAGCTGCTCGTTTAGACCCAGAGGGGTCATTGTTTTCAAATAATAAATCCAGCGCAATTCTCGCTGTAGTATTGCACGGTCCCAGTCCCCTCCACGTTTGGGGGGTAGAACGCGGTCTATACCCATCACAGAGATACGGGCTTTCCCATTGTGTTGGCTGTGAACATGGTTGGCGACAGGGGTATCTTTAGCTTTAGCTATGTCGCCAAGATGTTCGCCGATACGTCTGCGTAGCTCGCGGATAGTTTTTCCTACGTATCCTCTGCCACATTCGCACGACAGAAGATAAATGACGCCACGGGTCCTGCAATTGATGAAGTGGTGTATACGATATTCCTTCCCAGTAACCGCACTGCTGAAGTTTTTACCGGATTTTAAGTAGGGACAGGCAATACACCCACTACATCTATAGCATCCCTTGATGTCAGATTTGAGCCATGCCGAGCCTGATACAGAGGGTGGGGGTGTGAATTCACTTGACACTAGTGTGTCACGAAGACTGCGTCCTCGACGGTATGTGACATGAGGATAATCCCCCACAACTTCTCTCAGATCTGGGTCTAATTGGAGAATGCCCCAATTTTTTTGGAGGATGCGTCTAATGTCACCTGCAGCCCTATCAAAGGTCATGATGGGGCGAATGATGTTTGGAGGTGGCATTATGCAGGGTTTAGGAACAAGGAGGGATGTTCTATCTGAGTGTAAGGCAAACTCAAAAGCTCTCCTTAAAACTTTATCGGGATAGCCAGTGGCGTACCAAGGGGGGGGGGCGGCCCGCCCCGGGTGCCACTCATAAGGGGGGTGCCTGTCATGGTCTTACCTTCTTGCTGTTCTCCTTCATTTGACATGTGCTGGCGGCCATCTTGGTTTCTGGGTTTCTTGTAGCCTTCCACCCTGCGGCTCCTCCTTCCCACTGGGAGGAGCTGGATGCCTAGCTCATATATATAGGAGGTCTGTGGCTTCAGTTCCTTGCTTGGTCCTCCTGTGTTCACATGCTTCTAAGACTGCTGCTGCTTCTGGTTCCTGATCCTGGCTTCGTCTGACTACCCTGCTGGTTC
The DNA here is from genome assembly GCF_905171765.1 of Bufo bufo. Classification (NCBI taxonomy): domain Eukaryota; kingdom Metazoa; phylum Chordata; class Amphibia; order Anura; family Bufonidae; genus Bufo; species Bufo bufo. The sequence goes on from NC_053389.1 coordinate 124,390,653, forward strand.
CTGATCCTGGCTTCGTCTGACTACCCTGCTGGTTCCTGATCCTGGCTTCGTCTGACTACCCTTCTGGTTCCTGATCTCTGGCCTCTCAAAGACTCTGCTTCGGTTTCACCATTCGTTTGGACTTTTGCTTTACAGCTTTATGTTCAATAAAGCCTTCTTATTTTCACTTATCTCTTGTTGTACGTCTGGTTCATGGTTCCGTGACATTAGGACCAAGCCATGAGTTCTGACGGTACAGGGCCATCCTCGCTACCCATGCTTGTTGCCAGACTTGATCAGCAGGATCACCTGTTGGGTCGGTTCGCTGTGGCGTTGCAAACCCTGCTTGAACGCACGGCTCATTTCGCTCCCGTTGCCGATGGGTCGGTTGTCGCTCCTACTGCCGCTCCGGTTGTTGCGCCAGAGTCTACCCCGACACCTGTTGTTGCGCCTGCGGTGTTTCGGGGTATGACCGGTTCTGCCCCTCTTCCACAGCGCTTTGGGGGAGAGCCAACTCAGTGCCGAGGTTTCCTTAACCAGGTGGGCATTTATTTCGAGTTGCTGCCACATGCCTTTCCTACTGAGAGATCAAAGGTGGGCTTCTTGATCTCGCTGCTCTCGGACAAGGCCTTGGCCTGGGCCAGCCCTTTATGGGAGAACAACAATCCGGTGGTTGCCGAGTTTTCCGGTTTTGTTGCTTCTCTTCGGAAGGTATTCGATGTGCCGGCTCGTGCTGCCTCTGCTGCGAAGCTCCTTATGTCCATCAGACAGGGTTCACGATCCGTAGCTGAATACGCCATTGAGTTTCGTACCCTGGCAGCAGAGGTGGGCTGGAATAATGAGGCTCTGGTCGCTGCTTTCTCTCATGGTCTCTCGGATGCCTTGAAGGATGAGGTTGCAGCTAAGGACCTACCAGTGGAGCTCGAGTCTCTTATTTCTTTCCTGATTTTGATTGACACCAGACTCAGGGAGAGACCTTCCTTTAAGGAGAGCCTGCGGAGGTCTTCTAACAGATTGGCGCCTACGTTTGCTGTCCCACCCGTGCCTCCCTCTCCTCCCACGCCTCCTGGGGATGACTTGTCTGGGGGTGAACCCATGCAGCTGGGGTTTGCTCGCCTGTCCGAGGGGGAGAGGGTACTCCGGAGACGCGAGGGTCGATGCATGTACTGTGGTCTCGGTGGGCATTTTCGGTTGGCATGTCCGAACCGTCCGGGAAACGCTCGTACCTGAGATCCTGTCGGGGGCAGATCTTGGGTGGAGTCTCCTCGTCCCCGGTTTCCCGTGTTGACAAACCACTGATCACTGTTGTCCTCTCCTGGGTCGGGGGCTCGGTGACGACCCAGGCGTTGGTGGACTCTGGTGCTGGTGGTTTGTTCATTGATAGTGTGTTCGCTGCCGCCAATTCCATTCCTCTGCAGGCTCGAGGTTCCCCACTGGCTCTTGAGGCGATAGACGGCAGACCCCTTCTGTCGTCACACGTGACTCATGAGACCCTTCCAGTGGGGATAGCCATTGGTGCCGTTCACAGAGAGTCGGTCTGTCTCCAGGTTATTTCGTCTCCACACTACTCGGTGGTCTTGGGGTACCCCTGGCTCCAGAAGCATAATCCGACTTTCCATTGGAGATCGGCCGAGATCCTCTCGTGGTCACCGCAGTGTGGGGCTAGTTGCATCCATGGGTCTGTCAAGTTGCTGTGTACTTCCTCGGACTCTCTGTTGCCTCCTGAATACGAGGAGTACCGGGATGTATTCGATAAGGTGCGCGCGGTTACCCTACCTCCGCACCGCCCATACGATTGTGCCATAGAGTTACAACCTGGTGCCGTTCCTCCTCGTGGCAAAGTCTATCCACTGTCGGTAGCGGAGAATGTGGTCATGGAGGAGTACGTGAGGGAGGCGCTTTCACGCGGACACATTCGCAAATCCTCGTCCCCGGCAGGGGCTGGATTTTTCTTTGTGAAAAAGAAGGGCGGTGAGTTGAGGCCTTGCATCGATTACAGGGGTCTCAATCGCATCACGATCAAGAACGCTTACCCGATACCCTTGATTTCCGAGCTGTTCGATCGCCTTAAAGGGGCCACGGTCTTTACCAAACTCGACCTGAGGGCGGCATATAACCTGGTAAGGATCAAGGCGGGCGATGAGTGGAAGACCGCGTTTAACACCAGGACCGGTCATTATGAATCCTTGGTTATGCCCTTTGGGTTGTGCAATGCGCCCGCAGTCTTTCAGGAATTCATCAACGATGTTTTCCGTGACCTGTTGCAGCAGTGTGTGGTGGTCTATTTGGATGACATCTTGGTATATTCTGAATCCATGGAGGCCCACATTCTGGATGTCAGACGAGTGTTGCAACGGTTACGAGAGAACAAGCTGTTCGGTAAGCTTGAGAAGTGCGAATTTCACCGATCCCAGGTAACCTTCTTAGGTTACATCATTTCCGCTGAGGGGTTCTCCATGGATCCTGAGAAGGTTTCGACTTTCTTACAGTGGCCCCAGCCCAGTGGTCTTCGTTCCCTGCAGCGCTTTTTGGGCTTCGCCAATTATTATCGGAAGTTCATCAGGGACTTTTCCATGCTGGCCAAGCCTCTCACGGATCTGACCAGGAAGGGCAGTAATTCCCAGGTCTGGCCGCTCGAGGCCATCCGAGCTTTTGAGGCCCTAAAGTCCGCTTTTGTGTCGGCTCCGATTCTGTCGCATCCCAACCCTGGGTTGCCCTTTGTCCTCGAGGTGGACGCGTCTGAGACGGGAGTAGGCGCCCTTCTGTCTCAGCGTAGAACACCAGAGGGTCCTCTGCTTCCTTGTGGGTTTTACTCCCGGAAACTGTCTTCCGCGGAGTGCAACTATCAGATTGGTGACAGGGAGTTATTGGCCATCGTGCAGGCCCTTAAAGAATGGAGGCACTTGCTCGAGGGTTCGGTGGTTCCGGTTCTCATCCTGACGGACCATAAGAATCTGACCTACCTTTCTGAGGCCAAGAGATTGACACCACGTCAGGCCAGATGGGCTCTGTTCTTGTCACGTTTTAATTACGTGGTCTCCTACCTACCCGGTTCCAAGAACATCAGGGCGGATGCCCTATCACGGCAGTACTCCGAGCTGTCCAGGGAGGAGTCGATTCCGACTTCGGTCATACCTCCGAATCAGATCCTGGCCACCATTCGCACCAGCCTGACCTCTCCCCTGGGTGAGCAGATTTTGGCGGCTCAATCTGGTGCTCCCCCTGGGAGACCCAACGGCAGATGTTTTGTGCCTGAGGAGTTGCGCACTCGGTTGTTGCGAACCTACCATAACTCCAAGACCGCGGGGCATCCTGGAAAGAATCAGCTGTCCTGGGCTGTTTCACGTCTGTTCTGGTGGCCTTCCCTACATTCCGACATCGCCGCATATGTAGCGGCATGCTCCGTTTGTGCCCAGAGTAAGTCCCCTCGGCACCTTCCGTTGGGCCTTCTGCAACCCATAGCCACCGGGGAGCGCCCATGGTCACACCTGGGGATGGATTTCATTGTGGACCTCCCTGCATCCCGAGGCCATACGGTCATTCTCATGATTGTGGATCGGTTTTCCAAAATGTGCCACTGTGTTCCTCTCAAGAAGTTACCCTCTGCACAAGAGTTGGCCACGATTTTTGCCAGGGAGGTCTTCCGGTTGCACGGTTTGCCCAAGGAGATTGTGTCGGATCGGGGGAGTCAGTTTGTGTCCAGGTTCTGGCGCGCCTTTTGCTCCCAGTTGGGGATTCATCTCTCCTTCTCCTCGGCCTACCACCCTCAGTCCAATGGGGCCGCAGAACGATCCAATCAGGCCTTGGAGCAATTCCTTCGTTGCTATGTCTCCGATCACCAAGACAATTGGGTTGACCTTCTGCCTTGGGCTGAGTTTGCCAGGAACACGGCGGTGAACTCTTCCTCTGGGACGTCTCCCTTCATGGCCAATTATGGGTTCCAACCTGCCGTGTTACCGGAGGTATTCTCTCCCCAGGATATTCCGGCTGTGGAGGATCACCTTTCCGTCCTACGTGCTTCTTGGGTACAGATCCAGAAGTCCCTTGAGGTCTCTGCGCAGCGCCAGAGACTCCAGGCTGATCGCAGACGAGCGCCTGCTCCTTCCTACCAGGTCGGAGACCGTGTATGGTTGTCCACCCGCAACCTCAACCTTCGAGTGCCCACTCCCAAGCTGGCGCCTCGCTTTGTTGGTCCCTTCCGAGTGCTTCGCAGGGTAAACCCGGTAGCCTATGCCCTTGCGCTTCCTCCTGGCATGCGGATCTCTAACGTGTTTCATGTCTCCCTGTTGAAGCCACTGGTGTGTAATCGTTTCACTTCCTCGGTTCCTCGGCCTCGTCCGGTCCGAGTGGGCAATCATGAGGAGTATGAGGTGAGCAATGTCCTGGACTCACGCCTGGTCCGCGGTCGGGTGCAGTTTTTGGTCCATTGGCGTGGTTATGGTCCAGAGGAGCGTTCCTGGGTTCCCTCCGCAGATGTCCATGCTCCTGCCTTGCTCCGAGCCTTCCACGCACGCTTCCCTCAGAAACCGTTTTTTGCTCCGCGGAGGAGGGGCCCTTGAGGGGGAGGTACTGTCATGGTCTTACCTTCTTGCTGTTCTCCTTCGTTTGACATGTGCTGGCGGCCATCTTGGTTTCTGGGTTTCTTGTAGCCTTCCACCCTGCGGCTCCTCCTTCCCACTGGGAGGAGCTGGATGCCTAGCTCATATATATAGGAGGTCTGTGGCTTCAGTTCCTTGCTTGGTCCTCCTGTGTTCACATGCTTCTAAGACTGCTGCTGCTTCTGGTTCCTGATCCTGGCTTCGTCTGACTACCCTGCTGGTTCCTGATCCTGGCTTCGTCTGACTACCCTGCTGGTTCCTGATCCTGGCTTCGTCTGACTACCCTTCTGGTTCCTGATCTCTGGCCTCTCAAAGACTCTGCTTCGGTTTCACCATTCGTTTGGACTTTTGCTTTACAGCTTTATGTTCAATAAAGCCTTCTTATTTTCACTTATCTCTTGTTGTACGTCTGGTTCATGGTTCCGTGACAGTGCCAGCCGCGACTGAGGATTTAAAAAAAAAAAAAAAAAAAAAAAAAAGGGGCGAGTGGGCCAGGCGTGGCGCTGTGATAGGGGCAGGGCTCCAGATGGTCTCTCCCTCCCCCTGTGCTGCTGCCGCCGCGACCAATAAGAAGGGGGACAGGGCCGGGGGAGGGGCTGTGGCCACTGCGCCACCAATAAAGATAACTGACCTGTTAATACAAATGCAGGAGGCGGGTGCCAGAATCAAATAGCCGGCACCCGACCTCTATGACAGGGAGCTGCAATCAGCCTCATCAGCGGCAGTTAACCCCTCAGGTGCCGCTCCCTGTCATAGAGGTCGGGTGCCGCTATTTGATTCCGGCACCCGCCTCCTGCATTTGTATTAACAGGTCAGTTATCTTCATTAACATTGAGTGCGGCCCCCCCCCCCAGTATGATAAACATTGAGTGCGGCCCCCCCAGTATAATAAACATTGAGTGCGCCCCCCCCAGTTTAATAAACATTGAGTGCGCCCCCCCCCTGTATAATAAACATTGGTGCGCCCCCCCCCCCCCCCCCCCAGTATAATAAATATATAAATATTGGTGGGCAGTGGGCAGTGGGCAGTGCCAATGAGGGTTAAAAAATAAAAAATTAACTCACCTCCTCCAATTGATCGCGTAGCTGCTGCCGGTCTCCTTGTAATTTCTTCAGGACCTGTGGTGACGTCACTGAGCTCCAGCCTCTATCACATGGTCCATTACCATGGTGATGGATCATGTGATGTATCATGTGATGAGCTCAGTGACATCACCACAGGTCCTGAAGAAAGTACATGAGACCGGCTGCTACGCGATCAATTGGAGGTGGTGAGTTAATTTTTATTTATTTATTTTTTAACCCTCATTGGCACTGCCCACCAATGTTTATTATGTTGGGGGGGGGCGCACTGTGCCACCAATGTTTATTATACTGGGGTGTTGGGGGGGGGCGCACTGCACCACCAATGTTTATATGTTTATTATGCTAGGGAGGGGGGGCGCACTGCCCACCAATGTTTATTATGTTGGGGGGGCACACTGCGCCACCAATGTTTATTATACTAGGGTGTTGGGGGGGGGCGCACTGCACCACCAATGTTTATGTTTATTATGCTAGGGAGGGGGGGCGCACTGCCCACCAATGTTTATTATGTTGGGGGGGCACACTGCGCCACCAATGTTTATTATACTAGGGTGTTGGGGGGGGGCGCACTGCACCACCAATGTTTATATGTTTATTATACTAGGGAGGGGGGGCGCACTGCGCCACCAATGTTTATTATGTTGGGGGGGCGCACTGCGCCACCAATGTTTATTATACTGGGGTTTAAGGGGGTGCAGGTTTTTATTTTATTAAGGAAGGGTTAAGGGGTCTATTAAGGGGTGGTTAATGGGTTTTATTAAGGGGGGTGCCAGATCGGCAGCTTGTCTGATACCCCGCTTAAGTGGGAGAGGGTGACTGCTCTCCCACCTAAGCAGGGTGTTGGTAGACGTCGGTTTGCGGTAAATCGACGTCTCCAAATCACCAGAAGATGTTTGGGAGATGAGGACATCAAGGAAAGATAACCTACTGCCCCCAACCTCACAGGTAAAATGCATGCCGATCTGGTTGTCATTAAACATCCTCACCATTGAACGGAACGAGGAATCGTTCCCGTTCCAAATGATGAAGATGTCATCAATGTACCGCGCCCACATGCCAACCTGGTCCATGAGAATGGAACGTTCATCCCTGAAGACCAGGGTCTCCTCCCACCAGCCCAGGAACAGGTTAGCATACGACGGGGCACAGGAACACCCCATCGCGGTGCCCCTGAGCTGGTGGTAGAGTTTCCCGTTAAATGAGAAAACATTGGTGGTCAGGGTAAACTCCAGGAGGGAAAGGACAAAGAGGCTGTGGGCGCGGTAGGCTTCTCAGTATGCCTTAGCTGGAGATTGGATTCATTAATTTACATAACTCCTTACTCCAACCTAAAATGAATATGTTTATAGAATATCATAGGTTCCTAGGTATCACATCTGTATTGCAGTATGTATGGATAAATGCATGTAATCAGTGCTTTCATCCCCTGCTTCTGCTCCTCAGGGGTGGGATTTAAAAACATAATGGCAAAATTTTCTGCACCTAGACCTCCAGATATGTCATCAATGTCAGATCTGTAGGACTCGCTGTTCCGGGATCCTGCTGCACTGTAAACTATACTGTGCACAGAGCTGGAGGCAAACAAGTGAATGGGAGCTTAGCTACAGTAAGCCAACAGAGGAAGCTACACATTGTACAAAGCCTTCTACTTCTGCTCTGTCTACTGTTATCTAATTCCAACAAAATCAATAGACATTGATATAATGGGGGTAAGTATATAACAGAATATCCAGCATTGAACAGTTAAACCCCTAAAAGTTACTTTATTGGTATGCGTTAAAAGGATCCCATAAGGGTCCACTAGATACAAACTATTTAGTATACAGACAAATAATTAATTGAGTGACCAATAACCACATCCAGAATGAAAATAAACCTGGGGTATTGGAAAATATATCCCTAAATTTACCCCTATCCTAAAACCTCAGCCCAGGGAGGGCTCCTGGTGGTGGAGGCCCCCTGTCCGCGTACCTACACTGCTACCCCTACCTGTGCCCTACAGGGGTGTCGCAGAGATGTCAGACAGTTAAACCAGGTGTGAGATATGGATAATGAAATACCAACTATATGAGTAAACTGGATGGGAAAAGAAACAAAAAAGAAACACAAAACATGGTACAGACAAACACAAAAATACACTTAGTCAGGGATGACATTATAGTCATACACCTCGATCACCTCTAATTATTAAGACTCGAGGTTCGGCTGCCATCATGTGACCTAATGCCTGAATTGGATTTGCCACTGCTTCATGGCTGGATGGGAACATGACGCCTCAAATAGACATTATGGTGAAGACAGGGACTGCTGGGCTCCTTCATCACAAATGGTTGCAGAGCAGACAGCTCTAAATCATACATCCTCTCGGTGGAAAGGACAGTTATACCAGACTGACAGGACTGGAACAAAGTATTTTGGTGCCCTAGCCCAGGAATGAGCAAAACTGCGGCTCTCCAGCTGTTGTAAAACTACAACTCCCAGTATGCCGAGTCTGCCGACATCTATCAGCCTACAGCAGGGAATGATGGGATTTGTAGTTTTACCACAGCTGGAGAGCCTCAGTTTGCCCATCACTGCCCTAGGCAGAGCAGGCAAATCAATTTAAAGTGACCCTACTTTCTAATAAAGAGATTTAAACACATTTTAAAAGAAGAAGTAATGGGCATAACAAATGTAAATCCAGTGACTCACGGGAGACTTTTCCACTGATTTGAGTAGATGTGGCCTGTTAAAGATTTAGCATTAGGGACCTCCAAGGATGCAGATACAGAACTAGAAAATGATGGGCCCCAAACTAAACTTTAGGCATTACCCCAGACCAGATACCAAAATATATTCAAACCCAGCTTAGGCTACTTTCACACTAGCGTTCGGGTGTCCGCTCGTGCGCACCGTTTGAAGGGGCTCACGAGCGGCCCCGAACGCATCCGTCTGGCCCCAATGCATTCTCAGTGGAGGCGGATCCACTGAGAATGCATCCGCCTGCCAGCGTTCAGCCTCCGCTCCGCTCAGTGAGCGGACACCTGAACGCTGCTTGCAGCGTTCGGGTGTCCGCCTGGCCGTGCGGAGGCGAGCGGATCCGTCCACACTTACAATGTAAGTCAATGGGGGCGGATCCGCTTGAAGATGACACAATATGGTCCAATCTTCAAGCGGATCCGTTCCCCATTGACTTTCAATGTAAAGTCTGAACGGATCCGCTCAGACAACTTTCACACTTAGAAAATTTTCTAAGTTTTAATGCAGACGCATCCGTTCTGAACGGATGCGAACGTCTGCATTATCGGAGCGGATCCGTCTGATGAAACATCAGACGGATCCGCTCCGAACGCTAGTGTGAAAGTAGCCTAAGAACTCCTGGGGTTGCTCAGATATGTAGTTTTTTTTAAACTGCTTAGAAAGTTGTAAAATAAAAAGAATTGTGATACCTTACTAACCAATTACTGGCCACAGCAGTGACATGTCCAAGTGGAGAGGGTGTTGGAAGTACAGAGACCAGTGAGGAGGACACAGGAAACAGCAGAAGCAGAGCAGCGGAGTATCAGAAAGAAATCAATACTTTTATTATTTTATAACATTCTAATCAGTTTTGAAAAATGAATTTTACATGGCTAGATAACCCCTTCTTAATACAGACCCCAAATGGTACCCCAAAATTAATACAGACCTCTACACACAAGTCAAAATTAATACAGACCCCCAAGCCCAAAATTATATAAACCTCCAGACAGGCCCCAAAATTAACAGAACAACAGACCCCAAACTTAATAGACTCCCAGACTACAATGGAAGTGCTCATTAGTTACAATAAGCCATTTTTTTTACTATTATAAAACTACCCCCCCCCCCCCCCCCCCCCTCCTTATGGGAAGAGAGAGGTTGAGCCCTGGGCAGGAACCTACCTGTTGTCCTGGCCCTGCACACTGAAGACCCAGCGAGTGAGTCTTCTCTTTCTGGGTCCCTCTGCAAGTTGTCTGAATGTCCTCTGTAATTGTTGGCCCCTCTGATGTTTTTTGCTTTATTTTTGCCCTGTCATAAGTGTTTTACTGGGGAACAGCTAGTGAGTATCCTGGCACTGTGTTTTGTGACATATTGGGGGAATTTATGATGCCCTGCCACCAGGGCCGGATTAAGAGCATCATGGGCCTGGTGCTGAGGATTTTGCTGGGCCTTTTTATGGAACTGCACTCAGTGGGCCAGATTTATCATTAGCTCAGGTCAGAATAATGGAGTGAAAAAGTCCCAAAAAAGTCCCAAACGCTAAAACTGCGCACAAATTTGCGACTTTTTTCTGCTCTGCACTATGCTCGCCAGTTTTCTGAAAGTGGGCGTGTTTTCTTATGTAAATGAATCTCTAGACAGATTTACTATTGGGACTATTTAAAAAAGTCGCAAAAAAGTCACAAAAAAGTCCTAATTTCACTCCAGTGAGGACCATGCTTATCTTATGAGACTTTTTAATAGAACATGCGACTTTTTCATAAAAACGTGCGACTTTTGTAAAGCTGCTTACTGACGGATAAACTGCTACCGTCAAACCACATTTATTACAGTCTTAAAGGGCCGATCATAAATCTGACTTGGCTAAAACTGACTTTAGCCATATGTGAAAGTGGAGTGAGCTGTCAGAGTAATGATAAATCTGGCCCAGTGTCTTAATCATTTGGTTTCTATCTTGGCAACATGGAGGGGGACCACGGGAGGGGGACCCTGAGGGTGGGGGCACCCTCAGGGCACTATAGTGTCAGGAAAACCGCTTTGTTTTCCTGACACTATAGTGATCATTTAACATGACTATGAAGATTACTGTTTTCTAGCTGCCGTGGACTGTGGACAACAGCAGCTAGAAACAGTAATTTTCATAGAGCTGTGTTATGATTTATGGACACAGCACTCAGCATGCTTAGCCAGTCAGATATAAGGCTGGCTAAGTATGCTGAGAGCTGTGTCTAAATAACATAACACATTAAAGGGATTCTGTCACCAGGTTTCACCCCTGTCAGCTAAAAATATGCTGATGTTCAGGGCGTCTTCACGATTCCTAATGTGGGCTTATAAATGTCATCTGTGGGCTTATTTAGCTAAAAAACAGCTTTTACTAACCTGTCAGTCAAACAAATAAGGTGCCCAAGGGGATGTTAATGAATGCAAGGTGTCGGCCGCACCCGCCGCCGTTCGTGCCCAGCGCCGCCTTTCCGGACTTCTGCGCCGCCTCCTAATCCTCTGTGCCGCCTCTCGCTCTCCCTCCCTCCCCCCTCCTCCTGCTGTAAGATCTCGCGCATACAGGGGTTGAGCGAAGTGCCGGCGTATGCGCACTTCGCTGTAAGAAGCCAAATGGAGAAGTCTGCACGGGCGCATCAGGCAGAGCCCTGTGCGCAAGCGCGAGATCTTACAGCAGAAGGAGGGGGGAGGGAGGGAGAGCGAGAGGCGGCACAGAGGATTAGGAGGCGGTGCAGAAGTCCAGAAAGGCGGCGCTGGGCACGAACGGCGGTGGGTGCGGCGGGCATCTTGCACCCATTAACATCCCCTTAGGCACCTTATTTATTTGACTGACAGGTTAGTAATAGCTGTTTTTTAGCTAAATAAGCCCACAGATGACATTTATAAGCCCACATTAGGAATCGTGAAGACGCCCTGAACATCAGCATATTTTTAGCTGACAGGGGTCAAACCTGGTGACAGAATCCCTTTAAAGAAAATTACTGTTTCTAGCTGCTGTGGACTGTGGACTAGCAGCTAGAAACAGTAATTTCTTTAATGTGTTATGTTATAGAGACTGAGCTCTCAGCATGCTTAGCCAGTCAGTAATTTTCATAGTGCTGTTATGATTTATGGACACAGCTCTCAGCATGCTTAGCCAGCCTTCTATCTGGCTGTGCTTCTTGAGAGTCACAGTCCACAGGCTGTTTCTGAGCCTGTGGACTGTGACTCTTAAGAAGCACAGCCAGATAGAAGGCTGGCTAAGCATGCTGAGAGCTGTGTCCATAAATCATAACAGCACTATGATTGCCCTCCCTTCCAACTGGATGAGTTTATCTGATACCTGCCCTGCTCCAGAAGCTCCTGCTGTCTCACGGGCTGGTGTGGCTGAGCGCTGTGGGCTGTGTGCTGGTCGAAACTGCTGAGTAGGTTGTACACAGCGCAGCGTGCAGGAGGGATAACCGCGGGCGCACTGAGGTCATATCCGGTGGGCCGGCATTACAGGAACCGCACCAGCTGCTCTGACGTCCTGCCGCCGGATATCCTGTGACGTATATCCGGCGACAGGACGTCAGAGCAGCTGGTGCTGTTCCTGTAATGCCGCGGCCCGCCGGATATGACCTCAGTGCGCCCGCGGTTATCCCTCCTGCACGCTGCGCTGTGTACAATAGTGATGGGAAGTTCGGATCTTTCAGATTAATCGGTTCATGAATCGGATCTTCGATTCACTTGCTGAGTCACTGACTGCTGAGCTGACTCGCAAGTGAACCGAAGACTCTAGGTGACGGTGCGCATGCGCAGATGCTATCCATTCGATTCACTTGCTGCTGCTGACTCAGTCGGCTCTTCAGTTCTCTAATGAGTGAGTCCGGATCAGGAAGAGTGATTGATTATAGTGATAGTGAAGGGAAGCTGAGGCTGACGCCGGACAGGAGGACTCAGGACAGGACTCAGGAGCTGTCACTGTGGTGTGCATTGTTGTTTGTTGTGCATTGTTACCCACAGTGACAACAGTCTGACACTGACAGTAGTACAACGAACCAAGTGAAGTGAAATGTGAATGCTGCACAGGGAAAACTATGTGCTGAATTGATAACAGTATTACAGTAACACAGTCACTGGCTGATAATAAAATAGTCCCCACAGTCCCCACTTAACGGAATGCATAAAGGAGATGTGAACCCACCCTTAGTTATATAGCTACTGAATGAGATGCCTTTAACATATATATCTCCTGAGAAGCCAATTTGATCCTAAAGGGTTAATTCAACCTGTAATCTAAACTCTGTGTCATCTGTCACTTCTCTTATCTCTCTGCTCCTGTCAAAGGCGTACATAGAAATCACTGGGCCCCATAGCAAGAATCTAAATTGGGCCCCCATTCCCCTTTTATAGCCCCTCCCACTACCCATTCCAGGCCTCTCTCTTTGTTCCATGAACTATGTTCGCTGCTGTTTTATAATTTATGCCATCAGGGCCGGATTGGCACACAAAAGAGGTATAATAGATACAGTGTGTACAGATGTATAGTGTATACAGCAGTGTACTGATATGTGAGGAATGTGGTATAATATATGCAGTGTGTTCAGGTATATAGTATATACAGCAGTGTATTGATATATGAGGTATAAATTACAGCTCGTACCTCACATATCAATCCAATACTGTATATACAATATACCTGTACACACCATCTATTATACCTCGTACCTCACATATCAGTACACTGCTGTATATACTATATATCTGTACACAGTGCATCTATTATACCTCGTACCTCACATATCAGTACACTGCTGTATATACAATATATCTATACACACTGCATATATTATACCTTGTACCTCACATATCAGTACACTGCAATATATATTATATATCTGTACATATTGCATCTATAGTACTGTTTAATATATGCAGTGTGTGTGTGTGTATATATATATATATATATATATATATATATATATAGATGTGAGGCATACAAGGTATAATACTGTAGATGCAGTGTTTATAGAAATATGTGGTCAGTTATGCATTATAGTCACTGTGTGTGTGAAGTACATGAGGTAGTGGTCACTGTACCTGTCTGAAGTATTATACATGAGTGAGCAATGAGTAAAAACAGGGCATGGAGGGGGGGGGGTAAATGATGAAAAGTGGAGGACCTCCTCTTACCACTCCATTCCAGTCTGTATGGATCAATGCAGAGCTGCTTGTGAACTTCTAATACTTGCTGTTAGGGGTTGAAGGACCTGTGATGATGTCATCACAGGTCCTGGCAGATGTACCTTTCAAACCTAGGAACTACACCATTTTTGGTGCAGTTCCTTTGCTAGATTCTGCAAGACCTGTGATGCTGAAGATGATGTCATCACAGGTCCTGGCAGATGCACTGTTCTAACCTGGGAACTACACTTTACACTGTGCAGTTCCCTTACAGGACCTGTGAAGACTCCCTGTACTACTCAGACGACTCAGAGCTGCTAGTGCTTGCCTTGCCACAGCTCTGATTGGTTGGTGGGCGGGGAGGGGAGGGGCTGGCAGAAGCAGCTTCCACTCTAGGATCATATTACGCTCCTCCCGAGTCCCTCCCTCAGGCTCCTGCTGCCAGCGTGAGGTGAGCGTCTCTGCATTGTCTGTGTGCTATGTGACGCTGCGCTGTGTACAACAGAGGACTTTTAACCCTCCCGACGGCCTTTTGGCTGGCGGATGGGCCTATTTTATGGTAGGGGCCTGGAGCTGCAGCTCCATCAGCCCCTACGTTAATCCGGCCCTGCCTGCCACAAAAGAATAGTTTTACTTGTGCAAAAATTTCCTTTTTTTTGTCATTTCACACCACTCGCTCTAATTTTGAAAAGTGGGAGTGGTTAGCCATATTAATGAGGTGTAGGACAGATTTAAAGTGGTTATTCACCCCCCTCCTGGGTAGACCTGCAAAGGGGATGATACCTACTTCCCTGGCTCCTGCACCCTCCAGCCTTAGCTTCTCCCAGGGGCAGATTGGGAACCTAAAGGGGCCCTGGAAAAAAATACTTAAACGTGGCCCCATATTGTAGGAGGGTCTAAATTGCGGGGCAAGAAAAGTAGGGGGGTCAGCAATAACATAGCACAAAATACCACATACCACAGTGCCCCACAATACAGGGTGGGCCATTTATATGGATACACCTTAATAAAATGGGAATGGTTGGCGATATTAACTTCCTGTTTGTGGCACATTAGTATATGTGAGGGGGGAAACTTTTCAAGATGGGTGGTGACCATGTCGGCCATTTTGAAGTCGGCCATTTTGAATCCAACTTTTGTTTTCGTGTGACACATCAAACTTATTGGGAATTTCACACGAAAAACAATGGTGTGCTTGGTTTTAACGTAACTTTATTCTTTCATGAGTTTTTTACAAGTTTCTCTTTGTTTACAGCCATTGACATGTCACCGAGGTTAACACATGAGGAGCGGATAGAAATTGTGTTGATGTCTGGTGAACGCAGTAACCGGGTCATTGCAGCAGATTTCAATGCAAGACACCCTACGAGACCACCCATCTCCCATGCTACAGTTAGCAAACTGCTTGCTAAGTTTCGTGAAACTGGTTCAGTGTTGGATTTGCCAAAATGTGGACGCATGAAATCTGTCTCTAATGAAGAAACATCAGTGGCTGTCCTAGCTTCATTCAGCAAGAGCCCACAGCGTAGCACTTGCCGCATGTCACTGGAGAGTGGCATTAGTCGAACATCCCTTCGGCGGATATTAGCTACTCACAAATGGCACCCTTACAAACTCCAGCTACTGCAGCATCTCAACGAGGATGACCCAGATCGGCGCACTGAATTTGCAGAATGGGCAAAACAAAAATTGGAACAGGACCCTCAGTTTAGAAGATTTTGTTCAGTGATGAGGCAAACTCTTATGTGAATGGTGAAGTTAACAAACAAAACCACCGCTATTGGTCTGACACTAACCCACATTGGACAGATCCCACCAAGACTGTTGAAACAAAAAAATTGATGGTATGGTGTGGTATATGGGGTACAAAGATAGTGGGGCCATTCTTCATCAATGGAAACCTCAAGGCCACTGGATATGCGAAATTGCTACATGATGATGTGTTTCCCTCTTTATGCACTGAAGCTGGCACGTTCCCTGAGTTTTTCCAGCATGATGGTGCACCAGCACATTATGGGTGTCAGGTCCGAGCATTCCTAGATGAACAGTTTCCTGGAAAGTGGATTGGTCGTCGTGGGCCAGTTGAATGGCCCCCAAGGTCTCCCGATCTGACCCCCTTAGACTTTTATCTTTGGGGTCATCTGAAGGCAATTGTCTATGCTGTGAAGATACGAGATGTGCAGCACCTAAAACTACGGATACTGGAAGCCTGTGCTAGCATTTCTCCTGCGGTGTTGCTATCAGTGTTTGAAGAGTGGGAGAAGAGGGTTGCATTGACAATCCAACACAATGGGCAGCACATTGAACACATTTTATAAGTGGTCAGAAACTTGTAAATAACTCATGAAAGAATAAAGTTACGTTAAAACCAAGCACACCATTGTTTTTCTTGTGAAATTCCCAATAAGTTTGATGTGTCACATGACCCTCTTCCTATTGAAAAAACAAAAGTTGGATTCAAAATGGCTGACTTCAAAATGGCCGTCATGGTCACCACCCATCTTGAAAAGTTTCCCCCCTCACATATACTAATGTGCCACAAACAGGAAGTTAATATCACCAACCATTCCCATTTTATTAAGGTGTATCCATATAAATGGCCCACCCTGTATATTGCCCCAAAAGCTGTCCCTCTGAGTTGGCCATCATGTACCAGCCAACAGCAAATATGGGCGCTTGGGCGGCCCACCGGGAAATTTCCATGTAAGGTCTATGGTCAATCCACTCCTCCAGCAGTGACCTGATCCCTTCGTGTCATGTCTACAGACAGATTTAAAGATACAGCAAACTTATCAAACACTTTGCAACATTTGATAACTGGTGCAAACAATGGCAATGCAGACCAATTATATTTTAAAATATTTTTTAATTACTAAAAATTTGTATAATTGTACAATAATAAGTTTTAATACCATAACAATCCAAATAATGTATAATACAATTGATATATAGGTCCACTATAATAATAAAAAAATAATGTACTATGCCATGTTTATTAAAGTGGATAGGTCATCATTATCACATCATCCCTGCTGATCAGCTGGTAAGCGAAGCAGGCTCCGGAAAGCTTTCCATGGACAGTGCCATACATTGTATAGTGGCAGTGCTTGGTATTGCAACTAGGCCACATGACCGATGTATAGTGATGTCACTGGCCTAGGAAGAGGCTGCTGTGCTCAAGACATCTTCCAGGTGTCGTCTCGCACCCCTGCAGATCTGATACTGATGACCGATTCACCCTTTTCGCTTGTTCATCGGGTGATCTTCTGCACCTTTACAAGGGCAGATTTTCAGGAACAAGAGTTCGCAGGAATGATAAGTGAACACACAATTAAGTGAATTCAAGCTAGGAAATGTCAGCTATAGTATATAATCTCTTAGTAAAATGCATGTGCTATATTAAAATTAAAGAATACCGACCAGCAGGGTTGCCAACCAGAATATATATTTTTTCTGGACAACTTAGGCTACTTTCACACCTGCGTTCAGGTGTCCGCTCGTGAGCTCCGTTTGAAGGGGCTCACAAGCGGCCCCGAACGCAGCCGTCCGGCCCTAATGCATTCTCAGTGGAGGCGAATCCGCTGAGAATGCATCAGTCTGCCAGCGTTCAGCCTCCGCTCGGCTCAGTGAGCGGACACCTGAACGCTGGCCGTGCGGAGGCAAGCGGATCCGTCCAGACTTACAATGTAAGTCAATGGGGATGGATCCGCTTGAAGATGACACTATATGGCTCAATCTTCAAACGGATCCGCCCCCATTGACTTTCAATGTAAAGTCTGGACGGATCCGCTCAGGCTACTTTCATACTTAGAAATTTTTCTAAGTTATAATGCAGACGGATCCGTTCTGAACGGATGCAAACGTCTGCATTATAGGAGCGGATCCGTCTGATGAAACATCAGACGGACCCGCTCCGAACGCTAGTGTGAAAGTAGCCTTACCGTATCCCAAAATCACAGACAGCCAACATTTTTTAAGGAAATTGGAAACTGCCTTCCAAATGCCTAGGGGAGTCCTGTGACCCCCCCGCATTCCAATTTTTTTGTATTTTGGGTTGCCCCAACGCTACCCTTGGTTCCTGGATACCATCGAGGTGCTTTATTACTGGAGGAACTCAAGTTCAAAACAATACAGACAAGGCACTGAGCTGGCTTCTCCAGTTCCAACCCAAGGATCGTCAGCAGCGCAACCAAGTGAAGAAAGATGTGGTGGTTTTGCAGTATTCTTTATTGTAAAATTTCTCTTACAGGTTACACGCTTCAGGGCCAAACGGGCTCCTCCTTTAGACCAAGAACTTTTTACTGACGTAAACAAAGGGGGTTTAAGACAGATAGCTGGTGTTAATCAATGATTATATGTACCCAAAATGGTGCATTAAAAACTATAACTTGTCCTGCAAAAAAATAAGGCCTCATAAAGGTATATTGATGAAAAAACTAAAAGTTGTAGCTCTTGGAATGCAATTTTGAAAAAATGTACATGGTCACTAAGGGGTTAAGGCGGCACGCAAGGCCTTAGGACATACTCAACCTCGGCTAAACACAAGGTGTAAATTAGGAGGATGAGTCACACTCGAAGCTCTCCCATGAAGAGTATTTTTGAAGGAGGAGCCTTTTCTCCTACCACTCCAAACACACATGATAGCAGCGGGTTACCCTTAACGGTGTTAGATCTGCTTGGCACATAACCATAAGAACCGTTCGTTTTTTGACTGTACTCAGAGGTAGTCCATAGTGAGCAATGAACAGTTAGGCCTGCTTGTTGCATACCAGACGCATTCAGAGGCAATACAGTGCTGACTATCTGATGACCTGAAATAAGTGCAAACATCATAATCCATACAAATAGTACATATAAAATCACATTGCTGTACCTGAAAGAGAATACATACAATGGGCAATATTCTTATAACATTGCTGAAAATTCAAAAAGGTTAGTTCGAATCAATTAGGGCACATTTTTTAATGCAATCGAATAGTGCAAATACATAGGGCAAAATTTTAATGCAATGGACTAATATAATAAGACAACAGCGTCACTTTAGAGTCCATTCCTCAATTCTTGAGGGTAAAGTGCACCATACTGGAACTTTAAGTGCAATAAAAGTCTTTTGTAATCCACGGGAATAGTAATGTCATTATTTGTAATCCAAATGAGGTAGCAGAGTCATTTGTAATCCACATAAGGCACAAAGTCATTTGTAATCCACATGGGCATAAAAGTAGATGCACAGGTCATGTGAACTGTTAGCAAAGGGCTCCCAAATAACCTGAAAAGGGGGGGAAAAAACCGAAACATTTTGCACTATTAAACTGAAACCGAAAAGTAAAGGAAGGTGGGGGAAGTCCTGACTAAACATGACCATCCGGGTGAGGACACAACAGGGGCAACCTGAAACATAAAAAACATACAACATGCCAACAGGCCCTCACCCTTCAGGAGTAGTCCACGCCGTGGCTCCCAAAGTCATTGTTTTTATTTAAGTAGACATATAGAGATGGTCCAGCTCCTTAGAGGAGGGACTGGACGTCCTCCTCGCTGCTAGAGCTGGAAAACGAGATGAGAGGACGGTCCTGCCTCCTGTAGTCCAACCTGGCTTGGGTGGTAGAGCGGCACTGCCCTCCTGTGGCTGAATCCGGTACTGACCGGGTGGTCACTCACCTGACGGCAGCTGACATCCTCTGCTTGTCGGCCGCTGCGGCTCTTGTCGTTTCAAAGGGGTCCAAGACCTCTGGCTAGAGTGGCACTGGTAAATAAACCTCCACTTGGGTCAGTCCCATCTGTTGACCTATGGTTGGGGGTGCAGGCAGTCCCGGTATGAGGGGTTCTGGCTCAGGTGCGGATCTCTCTTGACATCGTCAAACCCCACTCTCCTCTTCCTGTAGACGGGCCTTCCTGTCAGTGCTCCGGCTCTGACACTGATGCCGTTGGTTTATGGATCACACTTACTCCCGCAGCAAAGAAACCTTTCGGGGACCGCATAGGGGTGTACTGCACCTGTTCCCCTTTGTAAAGATTATGACGGACCTGGGGAAGATATGGCCTCTTAACCGACCGTCGGTTGACGAATAGTTCTGTCCCCGATCTGTTATCTCGGTCTATGTTGAACCACAGTACAGTTCCAGTCCTGCGCTCCAATATCAGGTTGTGAGGCAGCGGGCGGTGGATCAGGCAGAGGACCCAATCCTCAACGGCCTTTCGATATTCCCATGCATCGGTGACGTGGGCTGTCACCCTCCAGGGCACAATGGGGTTATAAGTGTTGGCCTTCTGGCTCTTCTTGGGTGGTTTGCTTCCTCTGGGCGGCGGAGTAGGATCTCCGGATGCCCCCACCACACCAGCCAGCGTAGGGCTTGCAGGCACCTCCTTCCCTGCTCCCATGGACAAGCTGCGGGAGACAGATCTCCTCTAGAGTTTCTTTCAAATTGGAGAAGTCGCCCTGCTGGGCATCTCTTCCCCAGTAGGCTTTGGGGTAGTCTCCCCTGATGTGGCTCGGTCTCCATCTTGCGATCTGTTGCGCTGGCTAAAACTGGAGGTGAAGAAGGAGCTTCCACTTTGCACACTGTAACATTGCTCCCTGTGGGCAGGGCTAGAGTTTCCCGCTTTAGATGAGGGCGTTCCTGACTTTTACCGCTCTTGCTGGGCATAAAGAAGCTGCGCCATTACGTTTAAAAATGGCGAATTAAATCTTCGAGCGACGGCGCACAGCGTTTTGCGGCAATCGATCCGCAATAAACACATTAAAGTCATTTCTAGCTATGTATTTGTAAATCCAATAGGCTAATAAGTCTGTAGGCACAC
Organism: Bufo bufo; assembly: GCF_905171765.1. Classification (NCBI taxonomy): domain Eukaryota; kingdom Metazoa; phylum Chordata; class Amphibia; order Anura; family Bufonidae; genus Bufo; species Bufo bufo. The sequence goes on from NC_053389.1 coordinate 124,410,983, forward strand.
AGATTGCTGTCCGCATCCTGTTCGTGCTGCCACTTGGATTGCAGCGGACGGACTAGGGGGTCCATTTAAGATATTATAAATGGTTAAAAGTTTTTGTTGCGACGCCAGTTGCATTTCAGCAACGAGGGATTAGATCCCCTTATTTAAAAGGTGATGGTGGACCCAGGGCCGTCTTTTCGAATGGGCACGCTGGGCAGTTGCCCGGGGGCCCCACTTGCCTGGGGGCCCGCCTGCCCAGTGAACCCACCAGCCAACTTCCCAACCGTCATTTAGCAGCGTTGCCGCCAGGGCCGTCTTTACCAAGGGGCAAAAGGGGCAGCTGCCCTGGGCCCAGTTGCTCCTGGGGGGGCCCAAGGCAGCTGCCTCTTGAGCCCTGCTAGCTACTGCCCCGGGTGTCAGGCTGTCGGCTACACAGGCATCATGATCGTACTGTGTTAATGATCTTAATTCTAGGACCTTAATGAGTTTTGATCTAGGACCTTAATGACATCATTACCATGTGACCAGTAACCTAGCAATTACTGGTCACATGGTAATGATGTCATCACAGGTCCTATCAGGAGTGTTGCAGAAGTTAACTGTGGAGCTTTTCTGTGTAAAGATTACATCAGAAAAGGTGACATGGGGTTGTTATTTTAATATACTGTAAACTACTGTATAGTGGGGTGCTGTGTACTGTGTGGGGGGCTGTATACTGTGTGGGGGCCTGTATACTGTGTGGTGGGCTGTATATTGTGTGGTGGGCTATATATTGTGTAATGGGCTGTATATTGTGTGGTGGGCTGTATACTGTGTGTGGGGGGGGGGGGGTGGCCTGTATACTGTGTGGTGGGCTGTATAGTGTGGGGGGCCTGTATAGTGTGGGGGGCCTGTATAGTGTGGGGGGGGGGGCTGTATAGTGGGGGGGAGTGCTATACTGCTGTACTGTATAGTGTGGGGGGCTGTATACTGTGGGTGCGGTATAGTGTAGAGTGCTGTACTGTATAGTGTGGGGGGCTGTATCGTGTATAGTTTGGGGTGCTGTATACAGTGAGGTGCTGTATAGTGTGGGGGTCTATACTGCTCTACTATATACTGTGGGGTACTGTATAGTGTGGGGTGCTAAACTGCATACTGTGTGGTGCTGTATACTATAGGGTGCTATACTGCATACTGTGTGGTGCTGTATACTATAGGGTGCTATACTGCATACTGTGTGGTGCTGTATACTATAGGGTGCTATACTGCATACTGTGTGGTGCTGTATACTATAGGGTGCTATACTGCATACTGTGTGGTGCTGTATACTATAGGGTGCTATACTGCATACTGTGTGGTGCTGTATACTATAGGGTGCTATACTGCATACTGTGTGGTGCTGTATACTATAGGGTGCTATACTGCATACTGTGTGGTGCTGTATACTATAGGGTGCTATACTGCATACTTGGGGGTTTACATCCACTTTAATCATACAACTAAAAAAACGAAATAAATATAGATATATATATAAATGTACACACACTCTGGTGCTGGTGGGTAATGCTGGTGTGGGTACTGCTGGTGCTGGTGGGTATTAATGTTGGAGTACAAAAAAGTGTCGCAAATTTAATAAATGATTAGTGTTTTTGTACTGTCCAATTTTAATCAGTAATGTCTTGTTTTTCAATTTCTTGCTTTTCAAGCTCATGTTATATTGTTCAAACGTTGTGTTTAATGTTTAAACACTGATTTTGTTGAAAGTACCAATAAATATCGCCTTATTGATAATTTGCATTTTTATTCTAGTGCGTGATTGTGTAGACAGGGCCCCAGTGCACTGTATTGCCCGGGGGCCTATAATGCTCTTAAGATGGCACTGGGTGGACCCCAGGTGTAGGATTGCCAGAGTGGTGTAAGGGTTGCCTATAGTGTCCTTTGGTTGTGGCTTTAGCACTTGTCACGGTGCTCTTACCTGAAGATCCTGGTGTAGTCGTCCGAAGCAGTGCAAATAGGGTTAACCGTTGAAGAATGAGTAGAATAAATGGAGTCCAGACTTGTATGTAATTAGTTAACAGCTTTACTTGCATAAATTTTCATCGGGGAACAATCTTCTAACTTCATCTTGGTCATCAGCAGATTTTGGCACAAGCTCTGGCAGGCAAACACTCTCAGCTCTGCTACATCTGTACTCTTTCAGCTCTGCTATGTTGCCTGGATTAAATAGGAACTTTTCTTTTTGCTTTCCGCTGTAGGCTGCAACTTAATTTTCTGTAGTCTGACTCTGTCTTTATCTGGATCTTAGTCTTTAACGGTATCTTCTGTCTTTATCCAGGGCACTTTTCTTCCTGGCTTAAGAGGCACCCAGCTTAGGCCTCTGGGCCCAGCAGAGCACACAGTGCTCTGCTGGCCGACACACAGCCTTCCCCATGCAGGGGCTGCTCTAGACTCTATTCACAACCTCTCCCCAAGGAGGAGAAGGTTAGACTGACCTTGACTAACTAGCACCTCCCTCTCTAGAGAGGGCTGGAATGGCTAGAAGGTTCCTCTGCAGGGAAACTAGCTCTACCAATACTTCTGCCATCTGCTGGTGAACCAGGCACATTACACCTAAACAGTTGCAAAATCAGGAAATACATATACACATTATGCAGGACATGGGAATAAATATGCAAGATGACATAGAATGCACAGGATACACCATTGAAGATAGTGGGGGGTCAGACAAAGGTGGTAATGCCACTCTGGCGCATTACAATCCTATGACACATGGATCACCAAGAGGATACTAGTTTTGATAAATTATATTTTTGTAAAAAAAAATCCTAAAAATTACAGGGAATGTGCATAACACAGCAGAGTATCAGGTGCTGGTGTGGAATGCTGTGGGAGGAGGCCGGGAATACTCTGTGTTTTCATTGAGAGATGAGGAATGTGGTGAGGATTTTACTCAACCCAAGTAAAACTTCTTTAACATAGACTAGGTTCTATTTGCTATATAAATAAGGTAAGTTGTCTGATTTAGCACCATTTGTTGTTTCTAAAAATGTTCAAAAACGTATTAAAAGACATGGTCAGATACATGCTGTGAGTTGTAGCTGTAGAAAGTCCTGCCTGATGTTTATTGCCTTTTTTTCTGCTTGTCTATGTTAACGCTATCAGCCAGACCACTCACCATTTTCCTCCTTATCTACACTGTGATTATTGCCTGTACTTTGCTATAGTCGGCGGAAAAGCTGTTAATGTTACATAAAGGCGTAGATGATCCAATGTCATTAGTTACAGGTTAAGCTGGTTTAAGGGGTTTAATCATTAAATAGACCAAGAAACACATTAGGCGAAACCCATTAGGCCCAATAGGGTAACAATAATGGGACTCAGGGTATATGTCTGTATAGGTCCATCGTATAGAAAGTCTGTGTTATCTGTGTAATCTAAAAGGGAAACAGGAAATCACATAACTTTTCACTGTACAAAATCTTATTTACATAAGACTGGATGAGGAGTCAATCAATCATTATATGACCAAGTGCTTGCTGTTGATCATATCCTCGTTCCACTCGGAACTGCCTGCTCCCGGAGACCACATTTCATTTCAGACCGGCTCGCGCACAGGCACAGGTAAGGACTTACCTGTGCCTCGCCGGACTTGTCAGTTAAGATGGCAGATCGCTCGAACTGGCCATCTCTAAACATGACGGCTTGCATGACTATGAGGTCACAGCAACCACAGTGGCTGAAACTCATTGTGATATCACAGTAGCTCATCTGACACTTACTTGTGATGCCAGTTTACCAGACAGAAACTCACTAGTGATATCACAGCAGCCTACAAAAACCCATTTGTGATGCCAACTTGCGATTTGCTCTCCTGAATGAAGCCCACTTCAGATGTCATAGCAGGCTACTGACTAAATCCAACTTGTGATGTCACCATAGGTCACCTGACAGAGACCCATTTGTCATGTCACAGCAGCTCAGTGACTCAACCCCACTTACGATGTCACAACATTTCACATGTCTAAAAACCACTTATGATACCACAGCAGCTTTCATTAAGTGTTCTTGCATGGCAAGACCACTTACTGTTATCTCACATATATATTCTTATTATAGCCAAATTTACCACCCTAACTCCTCCCACAGTTTTTACACTACATAGACAGTAAAATACCGAAATGTGCGGATTGTTCCCGATTGGTGTGCTATTAATTTGTGAAACGTTTCGCCAAATGGTTCACGAAATATCGGCGTTTTTGTGGCGAAATTTCTCCTATAGAAATGAATGGCGGAATGTTCAAAACTAGAGTGGGAGCTGATAAAAGCTAGAGTGTGAGCTGAAAAATCAGGAAATTATTTCTATACTGCCACCACTCCCTCATTTTCAAGCCCACCAGGGGCGTACATAGAAATCACTGGGCCCCATAGCAAAAATCTGAATTGGGCCCCTTAACCCCACCCACCATGGCCCCTCCCACTTCCTGACATGGCTCCTCCCATGCCAAACCCCCATTAAATAAATTTATACATGACCTACTGAAACTGTTAGGGATAAACATTTTAATTTTAATTATAAACCAACTTTGTTGCAGTAACGTATAAAATGTACATGTATTTGTACCCCTTTAACCCCTTAAAACTTAACTCTAAACTCCTTAACTCTTTAAACCCCTTTAACTCCTTGCTGCTGATGCTGAGTGTGCACATATGCGCATGTGTTTGTGTGGGGGGGGTTTGGCTGGTTGGTGAAATATCATTTGGTGGCTATGTGCACACTCAGCATTAGCAGCAAGGAGTTAGAGGGGTTAATATCCAACCCCTAATGCCCTCCAAAATGCTTGGGGGGGGAGGTTGTTAGGAAGGAGTAGGTGTAGGAGGAAAGCACACCGTCCTCTATGAGCCCCCCCAACCCCTAATGCCCCCCCAAAATTCTCAGGACAGTGTGCTTTCTTCCTACTTCTCCCCCATAGGCATTTTGGGGCTCATAGAGGACAACAGGACTCACTGGAGTGGGATTGAAGCATGTCCCACCCTGTCCTGGCTGTCCCCCTCAGCACCCCTCCTCTCTCTTGCTGCCTGTGCCTGGCCTGTCAGGCTGTCAGTGTCTGACAATCTCTGAGTAAAATGGTATCTGAGTCTGACATTATCATTATACCTAGTCTCTGCTGTGCTGACTGAGTCTGCTCTCTGCGTTCAGGCCAGGGACAGTCCGACAGGGTGCTTCTCACTTCGTCTCCTCTGCAGCTCTGCTCCTCAGGCACACTGGCGACGGCCGACGGCGAACCGATTCTCCCGCCTCCCTTGCGCACACTGGCCAATCAGCAGCTGCCTCAACAGAGTTGCCTTGTGCTGATTGGCCAGCGAGCGCTACTTGCAGTTGCAGGCTGGTTTGATCCCGATTCCGCAGCAGTCAGGAGCAGGTCAGGAGATCAGGTCAGACTCCGGTCGGGGGGCGGCTGGCGGCGGAGATTGCGGAAGAAGAGTTGGCTGAGCCTGAGAAGAAAGGCAGAAGCATAGCCGCATGTCATGAGTGGGCGGGGCCAAATAGTGTGGGCGGGGCCTTCTCTGCGCTCCGGGCCCCCCAGTGCCGCGGGCCCCATAGCAATGGCGTGGTCTGCCTCTATGGGCGGTATGCCACTGAAGCCCACCTACACAAATCTTATATCAAAACGTTCAGCTATCCCTGCTGCCACTAAAAACGGCTAAGCCATAGTCCTGATAGTTTTCACAATATGACCATTTGTTTGCAACTCACGCCACTCATTGACATTCATTGAAACTCCACTCTAGCCACCTCAAATTTGAAGGGCAATTTCTAAACTGCGACTGTGCCTTCATTTCTAATATTTCAGAGACATACCATGCATCAAAATGTAGGTCTGGGTCTTGTTATTATCACAATATAAAGCTCTTCACTGTAGGATTTATAATTTTTAAACTACAACCGTTTGAAGATGGCAACCGCCAGTGAAGTGAGCAAATTGGAGCAGTTTGTTTTTAACCGCTCTTCTCTGCCCTTGCTGTAGAGTGAGTTACCATAGGAACCCAGGTGTGTGAGCAGCCAGCAGAGTGACAAAAGCTAGAGTGTGAGCTGAAAAATCAGGACATGATTCCTAAACTGCCACCACTCCCTCATTTTCAAGCCCACCTACACAAATCGGCTGCTAATGTTTTTATAAATATATGTTTTAATGTAACTGTGAAGCACTTTGGGCAATAACATTTCAATTAAATGTGCTATATAAATAAATAAAAGTTGAAATGCATTTCTCACTCTACCAAGCTTGCCATGTGCACTTTTTAAATTTGATCAATCAATTGGTTAGTGTAATGTTTACTAGCTTTACTCACTCCAAACAGTTACTCTGCCCACTCCATAAAGTTACTCTGCCCAGTCCAACCTTTCCACAGTTACTCCAGCCACTCCAACCAGTTACTCCACCCACTCCAGTTGTCGACTACTGGTGGAGGCAAGAACACTTCACACAATTTCCCCAAAAATTGTAGCTTTTCTAGTTAAAGTATGTTTCTAGTCAGTGGCCCTTGACCTTGTCATGCTACCCTACTCATGGATGGTGAAGCTATGAAGACGTACACAGCACATTTCAACAGAACAAAACTTTGAGGCACAAAGCGAAATGGTTACAAACAGTGGCACTTAGCTTGTTGGTTACAGTCTCGATCATGCAAACAGCTGTGAGGTTACAGGTAACTGGCGCATAGATTAATAGTAACATTCTCTAATGGGCATAAAGCTTAACAATACAGTTTCTCTTGAATTCACAGAGCAACTAACAGCATTTAAAGGGAATGTGTCATCAGAAAATGACCTATTGTTTAAAATCACATTTTTATGTAAAACTTTTTTTTTTTCCATGGCACTATATTTAAAAATATATATGATCCTGAAATGTTTATGATTTACCTTTGCAGCCTATTGTGTTCCAATGAAATTTCATTGTGTTCCAAAGGCAGGGCTCCATAGAAACATCACTGTGGTAAACCTGGTAGCCTCTAGAAGGCTTGAGGCTACCAGAGAGAATGAATGGCCCCCTCAATGGCCACATGGGGGATGTTGTTCGGGCCCGGAACCACAGAGAAAGCGACCTTAGATGCCATGGTCACAATGTACAATGTTAAATGTCTGTGGTCAGCCTTATCACCAATCACAGACACTAGCCCTGGGTGTCTGCTGTGTGAATCAGCAGAGGCCCAGTACCTATGGTGCCTGCTCAGCTTCTGAGCAGGCGACATTTTTTAAAGACCAGGCACATGAGGTCAAGAAGGGGGTTAAACAATAGGTCATTTTCTGACAACACATCCCTTTAATAAATGCATGGCCACCCAGGGGCATGGCATTAATCTCAGTTTCTGGTCTGACATACAAGCAGAGGTGGACACAGTTTCTACATGCCCTCCATATAGGAACACACTGAAAGTGGTCCAAAAACCACAGGCAGTTTACACAGGGCCTATTCTAGTCATGTAGCACTCTCCGTGGCAGACCCCAGTAATATAGCAACTCAGCTCAATATAAAACCACTAGAAGCAGTCCACAACTATAGAGCAGAATTCTCAGGGGCTTTGGCAGGGCCGGCATCAGCACCCAGCATACACAGGCAAATGATGGGGCACACTGCTCCTGGAGGGGCCTACTGCCACTCATGTAGCTGTAGGGGTCGCAGCTGTCGCAATTGCGACCGGGCCCCTAAGGTCCGATAAGTCTGATCTGAGATCTGAAACTTGGGGGGTCTGACATAGAGGTCGAATGGGGGTCTGATCCAAGGTCTGATATGGGGGCCCTGTCTCATACAGAGTCCTGATCTGAGGTCTCACATGGAGGTCTAAAGGGGGTATGATATAGGGGTGGGTCTGACATGGAATCCTGATCTGAGGTCTGATATGAGAGTCTAACATGGAGGTCTTAAAGGGGTCTGATATGAGGTCTAATATGGGGGGATCGAACATGAAGGTCTGATGGGAGGGTCTCATGTGAGGTTTGATATGAGGGTCTAATCTTAAGGATCTTTTATGGGGTCTGAGTATCTGATATGTACTGATGCACATTATAAGGGGGTAGTTTTTGTACTGGAGCACATGTGGGGGTATTTTTTGTGTTGTCTCACATTATAAGGAGGTATTTTTTGTACTGGAGCATATACTCTGTCTATTGCATTTGGCAACATCTATAATACGTGCAGTTTCATTGGCGCATGCATTGCGCAAAATGTCACAATGGCCCACTGAGACTTTATCGCCCAAGAGCCTACATGAACCTGAAGCTGACCCTGATCTTTGGGTTTCAGCAAAAAACGGGGGCAGGGCCAGACTCTTCTCCACAGTCCTCCTCTGGATCTAGCTGCAGTGTCAGTCCCATAAACTACTTGACTGGCGGCTGATATAGTCTATGTACTATTCAAATACAAACACTCTACTGCCCAAACCACTTATTATATATACTCTGGATCCACCTTAACAAGGATCCATCGTGGCGCCATGTTACCGCGTCTGCACACATGGCTAGACGTCACCATGCCCAGCAGTATTGCAGTACAAACATCACAATGTTTAAGGGCGCATTACCTGAAAAATAAAGCTATGTTATTTGGCATAATGTTCAGCACTGCGAAAAAGTATCTGGTCATCACCCGATTCCTTCTATTTTTGGTAATTGGTGTCATTTATATGTTTAAGAGCGTCCAAATAATATAAGATAAAGACAAGAGTAGTAAACACAAAATGCAGCTTTTAATAGGGTATTCCGGTTGTTAGAAGTCATCCCCTATCTACAGGACAGGGAAAGACTATCAGATCGGTGGGGGTTCTACTGCTGATACCCCCACGGTCACGAGAATGTGGACCCCATACTCCGTGGAGCACCCCAAAATGAACTGAGCAGCTGGTCATGCATGCACACAGCCGCTCCATTCATTTCTATGGGAGGCAGCTGAGTACAGCACTACGCTTTTTCTGTAAACTCCCTTAGAGATGAATGGGAGCAGCTTTGCACATGCCTGACCAGCAGCTCTGCAGCTCTGTTCATCATGGGGTCCCAGCGGTAGGACTCTCATGATCCAATAGTTAACCTCTATCCTGTGGCTAAGGGATAACTTCTAACTACCAGGAATACCCCTTTAAATGATAATTCTATTTATTGATGATAAACATTTATTCAAAATCATATAAAAGTAATTGCCGCCTTAAACCTGATAACTGAGTATCCTTCACAGATGTGGAGGAACTTTGGCTCAGTCTTTTTTGCAGAAGAAGAACTGCCCCTTTAAGGTCTTGTCATAGGATCTCAATAGGATTTTAGTCAACTGCAAAACCATAATTTTGTTTCTTTCGATCCATTCAGAGGTGGACTTGCTTGTGTGTTTCAGATGATTTTCCTGCTATGACCCAACTGCACTTGATCTTTAGGTTACAAACTGACAGATGAACACTCTCCTTCAGAATCTTCTGATAGCAGATTTCATGGTTCCATCAATATGACCCATCATCCTGGTCCTACAGAAAAAAAGCAGCCCGAGGACCATCACACTCACACTACCATGTTTGACTGCTGGTATGATGTTCTTATGGTGGAATGCAGTGTAATGTAGATTTTATTGCAACAGGAGGCTCCCATTGTGCATTAACTTTCTTTACTACTCCCATTAGCAGCAAGAATAAGTATTACAACAGGTGAAAGAGTTTTTTCAAAACAGGTAATAAATATGTAAATGAGGAAGTCCAGGTAACCAATCAGTGATCTTCCTGGTGTATAATAGATGATGACGACGTAGATTCTGCCTCTTTCTTGCTGCTCCCATCTTTGAGGAGATACGTATTAATAATTTTGTCTTTTCTTAATTATTAACTGTATTTTGATGCATAAACTGTATTAATCGCTGTTATTATATCAAATTTCCACTCTGTATTACACTTCACCCAGACAGTTGCATGTTTCCCAGTCAGACACCGTGACAAAAGCCTCCGCTTTCATTTTGTTAATGGTGGTCATGTTTTCCCCCTTTTTCCCCTGACTTCCGACACGTTTATAACAAACTATTATTGCCTTTTTCTCTCTCAATTTACCTCCTTTCCTTCTCCAGTCCCCAGACGCCATCTTCTCTCATTCAGCACCGAAGTCTCATGTATCAAGAGACTTCGGGCGCTCCGCTCTCTTCAAACTGTGAGGTGATTGCGTGCGCTTTTCAAATGATCTCAGCGCATCTAGTCACCTCACAGAATTCCTATACGTCTCAACAGTTTTTCTACACATCTACAAACCATTAAATAGATATTTTATATATATATTTTCTTCTCCTGCCCAATTGTAAGTACCTCCTGTACATCTACATTTATGTGCATTCAGTTATTATATACTTGTCAGTATATATTTTATATACTGGTCAGTATATATTTTATATACTGATAGAGTATATTCTTAGAGCGCGTATTTTTGTTATGTATATGTATAAAACATTTTTTATACCACATTCATTAAAATTTTTCCCAATTTTTCTCTTTATTCATATTCATATATTTAGCAACATGAATCCTTCTGAAGAACAACCTAATCCCCATCTATTCAATCCATACCCATTGGCTATGAAGTATTAATTTCGGATTCTATCCAGCAAATGGTGGATCAATCAGTCTCTAAATCCGTATCCGTTGCGATACAGTCAGCCATGGTATCCATCCAGGACTCCATTTCTAGATCCCTTTCCTTAGTAGTAAACCAAAGGTCACCTCAAAATTACCCTTCTACTCCGACTGACCAACTTCCTTTCAGCGGAAGATTCAATTATGGAGCTAGCCAAAGGATTTAAAAAAATCAGGCAAATCAGCCAAAAAGAGAAGGTTTACAGACGACCCAAAATCCCAACCCTGGGAAAGGGTCAAGATTCCAATGAGCGCCCGTTATAAACCAGGCGGTAATGATAATGGTGGCAAAAATCCCCACAAAAGACCCTCCACCGGGAGGAGACTACCAATAACCGGGTTATGACAGCCAGTAAGAGGGCTAAGATTATCTCTTACAAAGAAATATCTTCCACCTCCTCATCAGATGACTCTGATTCCGTTTTGAAAGATGAATTGCCATTTTACTATGAAGACAACTATCCTGAGAATCCTGAGGACTCTTCTTCAACTAGCCATCTCCCAGATTCCCTAATCTAGACAGTCAAGGAATTCCCTTTTTCAATCCCGACCAGATAAAACCCCTAGATCCGGAGAGTGGGTTCCCCAACCTCAAATTTCAAAATTTTGCATTCATTGGGTCAATAAATCCCTAGATAGATCCTCCAGAAACAACTTAAAGCAGAATGTCCAAGACCTACTTTACCACGCAAAAAATCCCCAGACTCCTGAATTAGACCCCATCATTTTTAAATATCTAAATAAAACGGGAAAGAATCCCAAAAGAGGTCTGGAAAGATCTTTTTCAACTATGTCAGGATAAACTCTTAGACCTTTTAGGACCCCTCACTAAATATTGGATTTGTTTGAACAAGCCGTTACTACAGGCCAACCAGTAGACACCTCAGTCCTACGTGGCTGGGCCCAAAGGGCCATCTGTTTCTTTGGAAACATTAATTCTGCCCTTAGTGCGGAGAGAAAACTTAATATCCTAATGAAACTGGACCCACAACTTACTCATCTGGCCAATTCAGACCCGGATGCGTCTGCTGAAGGCCTCCTCTTCGGAGACCACCTCATCAAAGAGATAGGGAAATTCGTCAGAGTATTTTCCTCCCTCGATAAAGCCAAAACATCTTTGAAAAAAGTAGGTCAGCCCAAAATTTTTGGGCAGGGCTGGGAAAAGTAGGGGCCGCTTTCCCAACCGAACTTCACAGTTCAGACAAACTCAGCAGGCTCCCTTTCAATCAGATAGGTCTACTACCTTTACACCATCCACTACACCATTTTTCCCTACCAAGAGGACGTCCATGGAGAACCCGAGGCCATCAAGGTTTCCCTAGATCCAGACCTTCATCAGGTAGCTTTTCTATCCCAAACTATTCCTACATTCCTCTAGGGGGAAGACTGAAACATTTTTTCAAACATGATCCTCTCTAACCTCAGATTCATGGATCCTGAACACCATCTCAGGTTATCAGATAGATTTCCAATCCTCCCCCTCACAGAACCCACATCCCTCAACCAATACATTTCTCCACTTTAGATCAAAACCTCATAGAGTTAGAGATACAGGATCTTTTCTACAAGAAAGCTATCATTCAAGGACCACCTCTATCTCCGTGTTTTATCAGCAACATCTTTCTAGTAAAAAAGAAAGATGGGGGTCACAGACCTGTCATAAATTTAAAAACCCTCAACGATTTTGTGACTTATCATCACTTCAAAATGGAAGGAATTCACCTTCACAGGGAACTCTTACTCCCTCAAGATTGGCTAATAAAAATAGATCTATAAGATGCTTATCTCAACGTAACCATACATCCTTCCCATCAACATTTTCTACATTTTTCTGGAACAACCAGAAATGGCAATTCACTTGCCTTCCATTTGGTCTATCATCAGCCCCTTGGTGTTTCACCAAATTAATGAAACCAGTGATAATCATCCCTAAGATCCCGAGGTGTACGTCTAATCATATATTTGGACGATATTTTAATTATGGCTTAATCACTCTCACTAATCCGTATTCATTCACAATGGACCATTTCTCTTCTAACTAATCTTGGTTTTCGAATCAATTACAAAAAGTCTGTCCTATCCCCATCCAGGGAAATAGAATTTCTGGGCTTCAATATCAATACTGTCTCCGCTCTATTGAGTCTCCCTACCAAAAAAACTCTCCCTGATTCGAAAAGAAATCAGTTCAGTATTAAACAAACATCTAGTATCACTACGGTCCATTGCATGGATTGTTGGCCTCTTATCCGGCCCTCATACAAGCAATCTTCCCTGCCCATTACATTACAGAGCCTCCAACGCCTAAAAACACAACATTTATGGGAGGGTCTACAATATTCGAACAAAGTTCCCCTATCTCCAGAAGCCAAAGAAGAACTTCTTTGGTGGCTTCACATATCCAGGTCTGGAATGGGAAAATGATATTTAATTCCTTACCAGATCTGGTATAGAATCAGACGCCAGTCTATCGGGATGGGGCGCTCCATGCGGTCCATATTCACAGGAGGAAAATGGTCAGATTCAGAATCTCATCTACACATCAATTGTCTGGAACTACTAGCCGCCTTTTTTAGCCATGAAAAGTTTCGCGAAAGACAAATCACACTGCTGCATCTACTACGTATGGACAATATCGCAGCAGTTCAATATATCAACCGTTTTTGGGGCACCACCTCCAAGATTCTAAACCGACATTGCCAAAGATTTTTGGCATTTCTGTCTGGACAGGGACATCACCCTAAAAGCAGAATATCTCCCAGGTTTGATAAATTCTGTTGCCGATTGGAATTCCCGATACCTTTCGGATTCCAGCGATTGGCAATTAAACCCTTTCATCTTCCAAACAGATCAACAAACTATGGGTCCCCTCCCTCATAGATCTATTCGCTCACGACTGAACACCCAAATACCCACCTTCTTCAGCTGGCGTCCGGATCCAGAATCTTTAGCTCTAGATGCTCTTCGCCAAATTTGGCCACAAGAACATCTCTACGCTTTTCCCACCTTCGCATTAATCTCCAGGGTTCTACTTCAGACAATTGCACAGAGATCCACCAGTAGTGATCATCACCCCCATGGTGGCCGTCTCAAACCTGGTTTCCCACATTACTCAGTCTAACGATAGATATGCCGAGAATTCTTCCGTCTGCCCAGGATCTCCTCCGAGATCCTTCGGGACACCTACACCCCCTGATCCTATCGGGACACTAACATTAATAGCTTGGTTGATTTTAGGCAATCAACAATCGATCTCGGCCTTTCACAATCTACTATCGACATCCTCTCTGACGCATGGGCCCCAGGTACCAAAAAGGCTTATAGATCAGCCTGGAAAATTGGCTTCATTGGTGTACTCAACGGAATGTGGATCCCATTCACTCACCTATTACCCACATATTAAATTTCCTTTCTGAACCTCTTAAAATGGGGAAAGCTTATAGGACCATAAACCTTTACCGTTCCACAATATCATCAGAACATGCCCATGTTAGCTCCATTCCTGTTGGCAAACACCCAATGATCTGTAGACTTATGAAAGGCATTCGTTTTAGAAAATCCCCCTAAGCCTAGATACCATTCCACTTGGGACGTTACTTCCCTTCTAAATCTTTTTTCTAATTGGGATGACAATGAACATCTTTCACTAAAATTACTCTCATTTAAATCACGACCCTCTTATGTCTCATCTCTATCAAAAGGGTTTCAGATGTCAGAGCCTTAGACATTTCTCACAGATCCTTCACCCCTAACGGAGTACCTTCCAAATCAACAGAAGAACCAAAACCAACCTACATACGTTTTTTTTTACCCAGCTTTCCACTGTTTAAAAACATACTAATCCATGACCCAATCTCTACGCACTCCTCATTCTTCCCAACTTCTTATTTCTTTTCGTAAACCACATCTTCCAGTATCCTCCCCCTACATTAGCAAGATGGATTAAACTTACCATGCAAATGGCAGGGATTAATACATCAATCTTTGGTCCCACACTCTATCCAAGGGAGCGGTTTTCACTAAAGCCTTTCAAGGAGATTCTCTCTCTTATATTTTGAAGCCGCGGATTGGTCCCTCAGATCCACTTTTAAAACATTTTATTTCAAACCCTGACACTCATGTATCTATGCCCATCATATAAATGATAATTATGACATTTTTATACACATTTAGCTTTAAACTTGCACAATGGGAGCCTCCTGTTGCAATAAAATTGGAGATTTTCCTAGCTATTGTAACGGAAAATATAGATTTTATTGAAGACAGGAGGCGAGCATTGTCCCCCCCTATTAACCCAACCCTGATACGTACATATATATTTTTTCTGTCTTCATAGCATACTAGAATATCTTCAATTCTTCAATCCTCCATCCATCTTCAAATGTTCCTGTTATTCTGAAGTTTTATCATCTAGATCTACTCTACATTCCTTTTATTGCCAAGATTCGGTTAATTTCAAGTTACTTCATCTCGAGTTACCATCAAGAAAGAGGCAGAATCTACGTCATCATCAATCTATTATACACCAGGAAGATCACTGATTGGCTACCTGGACTTCCTCATTTACATATTTATTACCTGTTTGAAAAAAACTCTTTCACCTGTTGTAATACTTATTCTTGCTGCTTAATGGGAGTAGTAAAGAAAGTTAATGCACAATGGGAGCCTCCTGTCTTCAATAAAATCTATATTTTCCGTTACAATAGCTAGGAAAATCTCCCAATTTACACTGGACGATTCTGCAGCCGACTGTTGGGAAGGAAGCGTTTCTTCCCGACAGTCGGCTGCTGGCTCAGTGAAGGAGACATTTACATGCCAGCGATTCTCCTTCACTGTATGAGGACGAGGGATCGCTATTGCAATTCCTCGTCCTTATACAGAATCATGGTTTCTGAGCAGCAGATCGCAGTTTAGACCGCACGATCAGTGGTGGCTGCATGAACATCAAGATCACTGATGAACGAGCGTTTCGCTCGTTCATCAGGTGATCGGCGGCACATTTACACTGGCAGATTGTCGGGAATTACGATAATCTGGGATGAATATTGGCTCGTGTAAATGCAGCTTTAGCTTTACACCAGATGTCACTGGATTTTCTCGAGTCTCAGAGCCTTAGTAATGGTTTTGTAAACTCTTTCCTGACTGGTAGATCTCATGAAATGCAACTTTTCATAATCTTTGAGAACAGGTATCAGGTGATGCTTTTTGAGACCTTCTCGTCTGCACTTGTTCTTAAAAAACTGCATTTTTATTTACTTGCTTATTCTTAATCTAATATTAAAAGAAGCTTGATCAGATGAAACATTCCAAATATTCAAAATAGAAGAAATTGGGAAGGGGTGTAATACTTTTTCATAGCACTGTATAATCACAACATGAATGTCCAGTTAGCTTCAACAGTTCAATTGCACAGCAAACAATTGCCTAGTATGCATAGCCGGCGTCAGCACCCGACAAACCAATGTGAGTGCCGGGGCCCACTGTGCCCGCTCACTCCTGCAGCTGTGTCCTGGTCTTCATTTAAACTGACTGTTCTGAATTCTAGGCAGCTTACCCCAGCAATGCAGACAATTTTCGCCATGTGCACTGCTGGGGTGGGCGGCCTCAGGACTCAGAACAGGGTAGGATGGAGTTTCCTACCGGGCTAAAGGACCTTCCTGATGTCATCCGCCCATATGACCAATGTGGGAGGAGCCGAAGGAGCAAGGGAGCTGTGGTTCCTGTACAGACAGGAGCCTGACTGTAGTGTGATGAGGCTAGCTGTGTGTCTGTCCCTGTGTGTCTGTCTGTTCCTGTGTGTGTGTGTGTCTGTCTGTCTGTCCCTGTGTGTGTGTGTGTGTGTCTGTCTGTCTTTCCCTGTCTGTGTCTAAGGCATTGCTTAGACTCCATACCACAGACTAGCCAGTGCCTAATGGGTTACAGTTTAAACCACCTTCTGGTACATGTTGATAATTCCCTTTTAAACCCCAGTCTATGTCCCCTCAGTACTGGGAATCAGTGGGAGTCATATTAGAAGGGACGCATCGCAAACACGGGTTGACAGGGTGGTTTGGGTGGGATAGGGGTACCAAGGGGCTATGATATAAAAAAAAATAAAAAGAAAGAAAGTAACAAAAGGTTGGAGAATCACTAAAGGTGGAATTCCCTTTTAATGTCCCCTAAAGGTGGCCACTCACATTAGATAGAAGTTGGTTGATGATCTCACTATCGCATAAGTGTCTGTCCATATGTATGTGTCTGCCCCTGTGTGTGTGTGTCTGTTCGTGTGTGTGTCTGTCCATATGCGTGTGTGTCTGTCCCCCTGTGCATGTTTCCCTGTGTTTGTGTCTATCCTTGTGTGTGTGTCTGTCCCTGTGTGTCTGTCCCTGTGTGTATGTGTGTCGTGTGTGTGTGTGTGTCCCTGTGTGTGTGTCTGTCCCTGTGTGTGTGTCCGTCCCTGTGTGTGTGTGTCCGTCCCTGTGTGTGTGTGTCCGTCCCTGTGTGTGTGTGTCCGTCCCTGTGTGTATGTGTGTCCCTGTGTGTGTGTGTGTGTGTCTGTCCCTGTGTGTGTGTGTGTCTGTCCCTGTGTGTGTGTGTGTCTGTCCCTGTGTGAGTGTGTGTGTGTGTCTGTTCAAGTGTGTGTGTGTTCCTGTTTGTGTGTCTGTTCCTGTGTGTGTGTGTGTGTGTGTGTATCTGTCCCTGTGTGTATTTGACTGTCCCAGTGTGTGTGTCCTTGTGTGTATGTGTCTGTCCCTGTGTATGTGTCTGTCCCTCTCTGTGAGTCACCATCACCATGCCCACAGTGTTTCTATGTCTTGACGCAGCTGCATCAGGACGTTCTGTGTGGGGCAAGAAGAAGAAGATGGAAGAGGAGGCAGCGCCGCCAGCAATGGAGTCCCGTGGGAGAGACAAAGGAATGCACACTAAGGATGTTGGTAAACACTACCACATGATCTACACTAGTGTTATCTGTAGTTTTGCATAGACTGCAGATAAACACTACCACATTATCAGCACTAGTGTTATCCGTGGTTTTACATACTGTATGACTGCAGTTAACACTAACACATTATTAGCACTAGTTTCATCTGTGGTTTTACAGAGGACTGTAGTTAAACACTACCACATTATTAGCACTGGTGTCATCTGTGGTTTACATAGGATTGCAGGTAACACTACTACATTTTCTGTACTCAGATAGCCATGACTGTGTTATCTGTGCTGTTACATAGGACTGCAGGTGATATCTACTATATTATCTGTACTCAGAAAGTTATCACTGTGTAGGGGGGCCCACTGAGACTCTATCGCCCAAGGGCCACATCAACTGGAGCTGGCCCTGAATATCAGGGTGCTATTGTGTCAGTGGTGTTGGTCACCACTTAGCAGCACCACCCCCTTAGAAGTTCACATCATTGAAACTCACTTGTGATGTCAGAGAAGCTCACTTACCTTAAAACCCCTAGTGATGTCATAGTAGCTCACTTGACTGAAACCCAGTTGTGATGTCATAGAAGCTCATCTAACTGAAAACCTGTTGTGATGACATGGTTGCTTACCAGACTGAAACCCAGTCCTGATGTCACATAAGCTCACCTAACTAAAAACCCTGTGTGATATCATTGTAGCTTAGCTGATTGAAGCCCACTTTTGATGTCACAGCAGCACATCTATATAAAACCCACCTATGATGTCACAAGAGCCTACTAGCTAAAATTCAGTTGTAATGTCATAGAAGCTCACCTCATTGAAGCACATTTGTGCTATCTCAGCAGTCCACCTGACCAATTCCCATTTTTGATTGTCATAGCAGCTCACCTCATTGAAGTTCATTTGGTGATATCACAAACGGCTCACTCAACTTATATCCACTTGTGATGTCACAGGATCTCAACTAATTGAAATCCACTTGTGATGTCACATCTGCTCACCTGAATGAAACCCATTTGTTATGTCACAGCCAATCATATGGCTAAAACCCATTATTGATGTGGGATGCACAGTGGGAAACAAACAGTATATGGACTTCCTGACTTCCAACTGCTCATTTGGTGTCAATGGGGTCACAGCCATAAGTGGGCTCATTTGTGACTCTCCATAAAATCCCACACCATGGTACCAATTAATGGCATGCATAGAAATGGGCGAAGACTCTTACATGCGCACTACCCCAGACATGGAGTATCTGCAAACTGTTTTATTTATATTATAATGTTATATATTCTTTTCATGTTAATTGGCATTATACCGAGCACCCGAGTATAATGGAACTAAATGGGAGAACCCGAGCATTAAACCAGGCACCCCCTGCTCTGAAGACAGGGCCGGTGCAAGGACTTTTGCCAACACAAGCGAAGCTACATTTTGGCGCCCCTCGCAGCTCACCTGGCCCTGGTCCTGTCTGCAACAGCTGGCTTCTCCTCTGTGTGGTCCTGGTATCTTCTCTCTGCTTCAGACAATCGCTGGTTTGAGGACCGTATTTCTCGCCCTCTAAGACGCACCTAGGTTTTAAGAGGAGGATAATAATAAAAAAAATATTTTCCATTACACCTCAGGTCAGACCAACAATCAGACCCCCAATGTTAATCAGACCTCAGATCAGACCCCCAATGCCTCAGATCAGACCCCCGTGTCAGACATCAGCCCCCATCCATCAGCCCTCCATGTCAGCCATCATGCCCCCATGTCAGCCATTAGCCCCCCATGTCACATTTCTCCCCCTTCATGCCACATCAGCCCTCCATGTCACATTTCTCCCCCTCCATGTCACATCAGCCCTCCATGTCACATTTCTCCCCCTTCATGCCACATCAGCCCTCCATGTCACATCAGCCCTCCATGTCACATTTCTCCCCCTCCATGTCACATCACCCACCCATGTCACATTTCTCCCCCCCATATCACATTTCACCCCCTCAATGTCACATTTCTCCCCCTCCACAACTCACAAGTAAGTGAATAAAAAAAAAAAACAAGGTTCATTTTTCCGCCCTCCCCAGGGTGCACCCTAAGACAGCCGCTTGGTCTGCCTTATGGTAGCACCAGCCCTGTCTGAAGAGGGGAGGGTGCCTGGTTCATAGGAAAAGGTCAGAAATTGATGGAAACACCACTGAAATGGTTCGGGAACAGCATGAGGAGGTTGTTTGGATGCATCTTGGACTCCCAGGTCGCTGCTGGGAACGATGTTGTCCGAGTAGTACGCCACTTTTACAGACTGACAATAATACACACAAAACCAAAGAGAAAATCGATTTTAGAGGAAAAATTGTTAGGAAATATACTTTCCTGTATATTTACTTGTATATAATTTGCAAGTGCTGCCAAAAATTACAAGGAAGAGGCACTCTGATACAACCTGTATATCACATAAAAGGAGGACCTCATTCACATTGTGGTACAATTGTTCAGGTAGTGGGACGCCTACACTCATAAAGCCAATGCACTAAGGGAAAGGGCTGCCAAAAATTTCAAGGAACCGGCAATACAATACACCCTTTGTTACACATAAAGGAGGGCATCATACAGAGCCTTGAAAAATTATGATTGATGGCCTGCTGGTGACCCTCAAAAACATTTGGAGCAAGGGTCTGCTGATCTGACCATCTAAAACATTATGGGCGAGGCCAGCTGCGAGGGCCAGCTGCCCGCTTTGGTGACTCTAGATAACCTGGGTCCGATCGCACGTCCCCATTATGGCAACGGATCCATTCGAGTGTCTGCCCTATCAAATTTCGATGTTATTTTTAGCGCCAGCCACGGTGACCATGGGTAACGGGGAATTATGTTTGATTCCGGAGAGGGAGCCTGAGAAACAGCTTCGGCTACCACTTCCAAGCAAGGCAGTATGTGCGCAAATTACCTATTAGGTATAATTAGGTGAGGGCCTGCAGGTGAGCTGACCCTCTAAAAGATTGTAGGTGAGGGCCTGCAGGTGAGCTGACCCTCTAAAACATTATATGCGAGGGCCTGCAGGTGAGGTGACCCTGTAAAAGATTGTAGATGAGGGCTTGCAGGTGAGCTGACCCTGTAAAACATTGTAGGTGAGGGCCTGCTGGTGAGCTGACCCTCTAAAAAATTATATGCGAGAGCCTGCTGCTGAGCTGACCCTCTAAGTTGACCATTTAAAAAATCATGGGAGAGTGCCTGCCGCTTAGCTGACCATTGAAAAAAATTTACAGTGTTCAAAGCAGGCCGGGTCGCCTGAATACTTCAGCTAGCAATAATGGAATAGGACTCCGGTTCTATTTTGTTGGTTTTCGGAACTGGGGCTATGAATAAGAGGAACGGCCGGGTGCATCCGTATTGCGCTGCTAGAGGTGAAATTCTTGGACCGGCGCAAGACGAACCAAAGAGGAAGCATTTGCCAATAATGTTTACATTAATCATAAAACAAAAGTCGGAGGTTCGAAGACAATCAGATACCGTCGTATTTCCGACCATAAGCGATGACGACCGGAGATCCGACGGCGTTATTCTCATGACCCGCCGAGCAGCTTCCGTGAAACCAAAGTCTTTGGGTTCCAGGGGGAGTATGGTTGCAAAGCTGAAACTTAAAGGAATTGACGGAAGGGCACCACCAAGAGTGGAGCCTGCAGCTTAATTTGACTCAACACGGGAAACCTCACCCGACACAGAAAGGATTGACAGATTGATAGCTCTTTCTCGATTCTGTGGGTGGTGGTGCATGGAGGTTCTTAGTTGGTGGAGCGATTTGTCTGGTTAATTCCAATAACGAACGAGACTCCTCCGTGATAACTAGTTATGTGACTAACTAGTTATGAGAGGATTGTCGTTGACCAGACTCTTGGATAGGGAGACTGGACTTGTAGGCGAGGGCCTGCTGGTGAGCTGACCCTCTAAAAAATTATATGCGAGGGCCTGCAGGTGAGCTGACCTTGTAAAACCATTATATGCGTGGGCCTGCAGGTGAGCTGACCTTGTAAAAGATTGTAGGTGAGGGCCTGCTGGTGAGCTGACATTCCCTGTAATTTTTTATTAGCTGCTGGTGACAGCATTGACATTATCTGCGGGATATCTCCTGTGTTGACGTTTCCACATCCCAAATACCTTTTTAAAAAAATTTGCGCATACACTTCCAAATCCTACGCTACTGTACGTGTGACATACTTTCAAGCATATATCACACTTAAAATGAAGAAGGCAAGCAGTAAGGGGCGGGGAAGTGGCCGTGATACTGATGGTGCACGCAGAGGCCGTGGCCCTGGGCGCATTGAAACTGTGCCTGCTGCCAGAGCACAAGAAAAACAATCATCCACGATACCTAGCTTTATGTCCCAGTTTGCAGGGCGGCGCAGGACACCACTCTTGAAGTCAGACTAGTGTGACCAGGTGGTTGGTTGGATTGCAGCAGATAATGCTTCCAGTCGGTTAAGCACCACCCTGTCTTCCACCAAGTCCAGTCTTGATACTCCTTCCTCCCACCATGGAGAGTCTGGCCAAACAAGTGATCATACACTCGGATATTCTGAGGAATTATTTTCCTCCCCATTCCTTGATTTGGCCCTCTTGCCAAGCACGCTTTAAGAGGGACAGATCTTGTGCCCTGATTCCCAAACTATTGAGCATCCACAGTCACAAGAAGATGAAGGTAGGGAACGGCAATTACTGTTTAATGAGGTGGATGATGATGAGACACAGTTGCTAATAACTCAACAGAAATTACTGTCTCAAGAGGTTGAGGAAGAGGATGAGACACAGTTGTCAATCACTGATGTTGTGGTTGGGTCACCAAGTCAGGAGGATGAGCAGAGTGAGGAAGTGGAAAAGGAGATTGTGGACGATGAAGTAACTGACCCCAACCTGGGAAGGTGGAAAGCCGAGCTAGGACAGCAGGCTGGAAGAGGCAGTGGGGTGGGCAAAAGGGAGAAGGCGGGCCACACCAAACAGGCCCGCAACTGTTCCACGGAGCACCCCCTTGCGGAAATCTCCCTTGCCAAGGGGTAGGTGTTCCACAGTATGGCGCTTTTTTGAGGAAAGTGCAGAGGACAAAAGAATTGTAATTTGCAACCTGTGCCATACAAAAATGAGCAGGGGCATGAACACTAGCAACCTCACCACCACCAGCATGATCCGCCACATGGAATCAAAGCACCGTAATAGGTGGGCCGAATGCCTGGGTCCACAACCTGTGTCTGCGGGTCACACCACTGCCTCCTCTTCCCCTGTGTTACGTGCTGGCCAATCCCCTGTCCAAGACGCAGGCCCGGATGCCTCCCGTTTTTCTAATAAAAATCTTCCAATAAAACTCCCTACACTATCTTTCCCTTCCTATGCTCAGCTCTTCCCGACTAACACTGAGCCGAACACGTGTCATCGGGTGCTTTATAGCACCCGATGACGTGTTCCGGCCAGCCAATCACTGTAATGCCAGTAGCCAACATGGCTACGGCGTTACAGTGAAGGGAAGTACTTACTTGCACATTTATTGGCTGCGTAGCAGCCCAAGAAACGTGCGGGGGGAAAAGACCCGAGCATTGCGCTCGAGCACATGCTGTACTCGGTGTTCGGCCGGGCATGCTCGATCATCACTAGTTGTTAGCCCTGTTCCTCCCCTCTCTGTAGGAGTGTCTGGTCCTGTTTCCTGCCAGGAAGAGGAGTTGTTGAGATACTGAGAGGAGAGGAAGCACACTGCAGAGCTTCTGGTTAAGATTCTCCTGAGACGTAAACTTCATGGAGCCTCCAAAAAATACTTAAGAGACAAGATAGTATAGTAAACAGCTGAAACTGCATTACAGACACTGCTGTAAAGTGAGGGACTATGGCTCAGGCATCCATCACCCAAACTATCACTAGACCAGTTAAAGTCTAGACCTGACAGTGGACATATACCCACGAGTGCTAAGTTGCAGCTATCTAACTTGCTTCCATAAAACCGCACAATCTGCAGCAATTGAATATGCCAAAGGTTATATGCTGCACATAGTAAAACAAGACTGTCATACGTTCATTTCTGGCCTTATTCTTCAAACTACATTTACACTGCTCCGATTTCGCGGGGAGCAACGACCTATGGGAGTACACTATGATACAACACAGGGCCACTACCACTCCCATCCTCTGCACCGGCAGAAACAATTAATGTTTAAGGTATCAGTGGCGCCCTTGCCTCTGTACATATGGTGTGTCCACCCCTGCATTCAATGTCTGTGGAGCACACTGTATTGACAGCCTTTAGTGGTTGTGATTTTGCCTGTTACAGATATAGGAGACCAAGACAAATAAATATTAGGTCTGATTAAAATACCAACCCCTATAGGACCAAGCATTTTGGGGGTTGTCAGGACCACATAACATTTTTTGCTCCTTTAATCTTGAGATTCCATAATGTATAACTTTTTTATTTTTCTGTTGAATTAGTTACTGTATTTGCATCTATTTTTCACAGTTCTGATAGATATAGACATCAGATGTCAGGTAGTCACTAGTGTAACTCAATTATAATGTAATCACAGAGTACCTTCACCAGTGTAAAACGTAACCTTTACTGATGATCATTAAAAATCATCCAATTTTTCCCCATAAAAAGCAATTAACAATGAGGATGGTCAGGACAAGGAAAGGAAAATTGACTCACCCTCACACTAGCCCTATCAAGCTATAGGCCCTGCCTAGCAAAACGATCCCGTGTCAGGAACCTCCTGATAAGCCCTATATGTCCCTGACAAGGGATGGATACCGCCACCCGAGAAGAGACCTAATACGACTACAGTCCAACAGCAATGTCATAAGTCAATGCATGTGTCAGAAAATAATAAAGTTACAACAAAAATAATTGCACATAATACATATATGCTCCCAAATAAACCGGTGGTTCAGGTCTTGATCACCAGTGGAAAAGAAAGGAGCACATACATAGGGCTGAAACAATTACTTGATTGAATAGAGTAATTCGACCCAAAAAAATCATTGATGCAAATTTTTTGCATCGAGGATTCGTTTGTGTCATGTGACCACGGAGCGGGAGTGAAGCACTTGCTATTACATACCGCTCCGTGGTCATCCGCTGGCCCGTACTGCACTGGATCCTGACACATCGTCAGGTCATAGTGCACGTAAGTGCGCACTATGACCCAACGCTGTGTGACGTCAGGATCCAGTGCAGCGCGCGGCAAAGAAGAAGAAAGAGCTGTGGAGTGGCGCCCCTACAGGAAAGGTAAGTATTTAATTTCACTGGCACTGGGGACATGGCACTGAAGGGGGACAGCCGTCAATGGATAACATGGAGGGGCTGACTTATGGCAGTGGGCGACATGGAGGAGCTGATCTGATGGAACTGGGGGACATGGAGGGGCTGATCTGATGGCACTGGAGGACATGGAGGGGCTGATCTGATGGCACTGGGGGACATGGAGGGGCTGACCTGATGGCATTGGGGGACATGGAGGGGCTGATCTGATGGCACTGGGGGATTGGGGGACATGAAGGGGCTGATCTGGTGGCACTGGGAGAGTGGGGGACATGGAGGGGCTGATCTGATGGCACTGGGGGAGTGGCGGACATGTAGGGGCTGATGTGGTGGCACTGGAGGGGTGGGGGACATGGGGGGCTGATCTGGTGGCACTGGGGGATTGGGGGACATGGAGGGGCTGATCTGATGGCACTGGGGGAGTGGGGGGCATGGAGGAGATGATCTGGTGTCATTGGGGGATTGAGGGACATGGAGGGGCTGATCTGATGGCACTGGGGGAGTGGGGGACATGGAGGGGCTGATCTGGTGCCACTGGGGGGGGGGGGGACATGGAGAGGCCAATCTGATGGCAATGGAGGAGTGGGGGACATGTAGGGGCTGATCTGGTGACACTGGGGGAGTGAGGGACATGTAGGGACTGATCTGGTGGCACTGGGGAGTGGGGGACATGGAGGGGCTGATCTGGTGGCAACTGGGGAACATGGAGGGCCAATTTGATGGCACTGGGGGACATGGAGGGGCTGATCTGATGGCACTGGGGGACATGGAGGGGCTGATCTGATGGCACTGGTGGACATGGAGGGGCTGATCTGATGGCTCTGGGGAACATGGAGGGGTTGATCTGATGGCACTGGGGGACATGGAGGGGCTGATCTGATGGCACTGGGGGAGTGGGGTACATTGCAATGGATGGCATGGAGGGGCTGATAGCACTGGGGGAGTGGAGCTGAAGGCACTGGGGTGGGGGAGAGCTGAAGGCACTGGGGTGGAGGAGAGCTGAAGGCACTGGGGAACATGGAGGGGTTGATCTGATGGCACTGGGGGACATGGAGGGGCTGATCTGGTGACACTGGGGGACATGTAGGGGCTGATCTGGTGGCACTGGGGAGTGGGGGACATGGAGAGGCTGATCTGGTGGCAATGGGGGAGTGGGGGACATGGAGGGGCTGATCTGATGGCACTGGGGAACATGGAGGGGCTGATCTGATGGCACTGGGGGACATGGAGGGGCTGATCTGATGGCACTGGGGGACATGGAGGGGCTGATCTGATGGCACTGGGGGACATGGAGGGGCTGATCTGATGGCACTGGTGGACATGGAGGGGTTGATCTGATGGCACTGGGGGACATGGAGGGGCTGATCTGATGGCACTGGGGGAGTGGGGTACATTGCAATGGATGGTATGGAGGGGCTGATAGCACTGGGTGAGTGGAGCTGAAGGCACTGGGGTGGGGGAGAGCTGAAGGCACTGGGGTGGAGGAGAGCTGAAGGCACTGGGGAAACGGAGCTGATGGCACTGGGGTGGGGGGGAGCTGATGGCACTGGGGGATAGTAGAGCTGATGGCACTGGGGGAACTGATGCACTTGGGCTGATCGCACAGGGGGGAACGAAGGGTGTTGGGGACTGATGGCAGGGGGTCTGAGTTTTTATAAAGGAAAACAGTCTATTAATTCATTTTTTCTTTTTAGATTACTCGATTAATCGTAAAAAATAATCGATTACTGAAATAATTGTTTACTGCACCCCTACACATACCATATGTCCCAGGAATGCAAACTTTGTCCCGACGCGTTTCTCTGAACCGTTCTCTGGGGCCAGTTCATTAGAGGACCACGTATAACAAAAAAACTCCTAAAAAACAAACAGTACAGGAATGGAGGCAATAATATGTGTGTGAATTAGATTATATTCTTGTACTAATACCCAAATGATAATGGTTAATCTCATGGCCATGAAGAAAGACAATTCCCACATATTTGGGACCAAATATAATGCATCTGCATCACATACCAAATGTCTACAGGGATGCTACTACTGAGACACTTTTAAAAATCTACCACACACCATTTAAATACTGATAATCAAAGTATGGCTTTCAATAAAATCGAAATAACAACAGGATAGGCCAATTAACATAACAATCGCTATGACAGAAAGGGGAGGATATGATTATACTTCCCTAAATCCCAGATGAGATGCCAAGCAGGGGCGTTGCTATGGTCTCAAAAGATCTGGGGCCCAAGCCCCAATGCATATGGCCCAATTCTCTAAGTCGACCAACCGACCCCTAAGCCCGTTATAGCTACTGTATACAGCTATACAGCAGAACGTACTTCTCACATCCAGTTCCTCCCAGGTGACGTCTCCTCTGATGTAGATCTCTGTCATCATCTTCTCCATTCCGTCCGGACAACTTCTCTCAGCCGCGCCTCGTCTCTACAGAGTGTGACACACAGACATTTTAGCTTCCTCATTTTTCTGTACCCCCAAATACTATCATGAAGAAAAATGTATGCCCCCATAGTAATAGTGCTCCTCATAGTCCCACCAATAGTAATTCCCTTCTAGAATGCCCTCATTAGTAATACTGCCCCCTACAGTGCCCCCAACTGTGATAATGCTCCCCAAGAGTGCCCCCATTAGTTGAAGAGCCCTCCAGTATTAATAATGCCCCTACAAAGCCCCTAGTAGAAATAAGACTCCCCTATTGTTCCCCTAGTGGCAATAAAGCTATCTACTGACCCCTCAGTAGTAATAAGGACCCCACAGTGCTCTTAGTAGAAATAATGCGGATCTATAAGTCCCTCCTATAGAGCCCCCAGTAGTAATAAGAATGCCTAATGTCTCCTGGATTTAAAATGCCCCTACAGTGCCACCAGTATTTATAATGCCCCCTACTATTATAATGCTCATGAAGTGCCCAAGTATTTATATCACCCCTACGGTTATAATGCTTGCCCTGAAGCCCTACCAGTATTTATAATGTCCCTTGCAGTTCCCCCTGTAGTTATATTCCTCCGTTTACTGTCCTCAAAAATTATAATTCCTCAGCCCCTCCACCATACAGTCCCATGTAAATAACATTATTTCCCTTCTCTGCCATGTAAATACCATCACACCATCTCTCCAGCCCCCTCCAATATACAGTCCCATGTAAATAATATCCCTTTCTATCTACAGCCCCCCTCTAAAATACAGTCCCATTTAAATGACATCACACCATCTCTCCTGCCTCCCTCAATATACAGTCCCACGTAAACAACATTACCCCCTCTCCAGCCGCCTTCAACATAGTCTCATGTAAAGAACATAACCCCATCCCCAGCCGCCTTCAACATACAGTCCCATGTAAATAACATCACCCCCTCATTATTCATGGAAATAACATCACTTCCTCCCCCAGTCACTTTCAACATACAGTCCCATGTAAATAAAATCACCCCTCCTCAGCCACCTCCAACATGCAGTCCCATGTAAATAAAATCACTCCCTCAACTTTCAGTCCCATGTAAATAACATCCACTCCACTGTCCCATGTAAATAACTTCCCTCCCTTCAGCCCTAACGTACAGTCCCATTTAAATAACTACAACTCACAACATTGCTCTGCCTCTCACACTGAGTGATCTACCCCTTCACTTACCTGTCCTTATGTAGCAGACTCCACCACAGCTTCTTCCCAGGACTTCTTTTCACTGTTGAGCCGTCCTCTCCTGCACTGGTCACATGACGGTGACATCATCGCAGGTCCTTTTCAGCTACTGCATTTAGCACTGATCACATGACCTGTGATGTCATTACAGGTCCTTCAGCTCTTGCAGGGCATTAGATTTAATTGTATTGTCGTCCTGAGGATGGCAATACAGTTGTATCTAGCAGGCAGGCAGTACATTCGGGGCATAGGACAAAACATTAGGGGCCCAGGCCCCGAATGTTTTAACCTAGCAACGCTCATGTCACGCTGGACAGGATACAAGATACACAGAAGACCACAAAACAAGTGTCTAGGCAAGAAGCTGGGGATAAAGGTCACCTCCTGACTAATCCCTACCAGCTCTCCCTAGACTTCTGTGCCCACGTTCAGACCCTAAAAAGTGGGAATAAACGTGTCCCCGTGCCTAGGCTGAAGATTCCCTAAAAATCCCTAAGATGGTGAAAGGGGGAAAGAGACAGCCTGCTTCCTCAGGACCTAGAGGGGGCAGGCGTCTCTCTAACAGCCTAGACAGAAAACCACAAGAAAAACAAAACCAACTTATCTTGTTACTGAGCAGAAACAGCAAATCCTTCCTTCCTTCCTCTGAGCAAGATAGAAGCTATAACCCGCACAGGACACTGGGAAAGGGGTGTAATTTAAACTCATACAAACGACGCCACCCAGTGCACCTGAAGGGAGGCTGATACAGCTCAATTCCACAACCAAAACAAAAAACTATACACGTGCTGCTAACCTGGCAGACCTCCGCACATAACCTGAGCAGGACATGACAGCTCCTGATGCCAAGCCTGGAGAGGGTACGATAAGGGATCAGCCTGGGTCAGCACAGGAGCATTGGTGGTGCAGTGGTGGCCATCTTGATGGAAAGTCTGGTCTCTGTCCATCTGGTATTACTACAAGAATATAATCTGATTTGCTCACATATTATTGCCTCCATTCCTGTATTGTTTGTTTTTAGGAGTTTTTTTTGTTATATGTGGTTCCCTGATGAACTGACCCCAGAGAACGGTTCAGAGAGATGCGTCGGGACAAAGTTTGCATTCCTGGGACATATGGTATGTGCTCCTTTCTTTTCCACTGGTGATCAAGACCTGGGCGCCACCGGTTTATTTGGGAGCATATATGTATTATGTGCAATTATTTTTGTTGTATCTTTATTATTTTCTGACACATGCATTGACTTATGACTTTACTATTGGACTGTAGTCATATTAGGTCTCTTCTCGGGTGGCGGTATCTATCCCTTGTCAGGGACATATAGGGCCTATCAATTCCGTTTTGCTAGGGAGGGCCTATAGCTTGATAGGGCAAGTGTGAGGGTGAGTCAATTTTCCTTTCCTGGTTCTGCCCAGCCTCATTGTTAATTGCTTTTTAAGGGCACAAATTAGAAGATTTTTAATAATCATCAGTAAAGGTTCTATTTCCATCTACTCACGTCTCTAAATTTCTCCCATCCACTGAAATCCTCTTTCTCGCTCAGACTGACCTCTACCATTCACTCATTTAAAGGGGAATCCCTTTTCATTTGTCCAGGTAGAGTGTAGGGATTAAAAAAAAGGATACCTGTCACTGGCATTCCAGTTCTTGCACCAAACACCCTTCTGCTCTGGTTCCCACTGGAATGAATAAATGCCAATTACAGATACGTCACTGCTAGAGTTGAGCGAACCCGAACTGTAAAGTTCAGGTTAGTACCAAACTTTAGGTTTTTTGGCACCCGGACCCGAACCCGAACATTTATGTAAAAGTTCGGGTTCGGGTTCAGTGTTCGGCGATATTTATGACGCTTTTTGAAAGGCTGCAAAGCAGCCAATCAACAAGCGTCATACTACTTGCCCCAAAAGGCCATCACAGCCATGCCTACTATTGGCATGGCTGTGATTGGCCAACTGCAGCATGTGACCCAGCCTCTATTTAAGCTGGAGTCACGTAGCGCCGCCCGTCACTCTGCTCGGATTAGTGTACGGAGAGGCTGCAGCTGCTGTGAGGGAGAGATCAGGGAGCGATCTTATCAAGAACTGGTTTATGTACTCAGCGATCTACAGAAAAAGTTTTTTGTGGGTGCAGTGCACAATTTTTTTAAGCCTGCCCTGAGCCAACTACTGCTGAAAACGAACTTTATTTTCTTCATTTCATCAATATCAATACTGATCGGCAGCCATTTTATGCAACGATAGTGCACCAGCATAGGCTATCTGCAAGTCCAGAAATACAGCTTTGGCATACTGGGGTGAAAAAACCCTCTAATATACTGCACATCTGGGATTAGACAAGCATAAGTGACTATCACATTTAGGACAGAAATACAGCTTTTTGGTTAGGGTGAAAAAAGCCTCTAATATACTGCACATCTGTGATTACACGTGCATAAGTCACTGTCACATTTAGGACAGAAATACAGCTTTTTGGTTACTGGGGTGAAAAAAGCCTGTAATATACTGCAAATCTGTGATTACACGTGCATAAGTCACTGTCACATTTAGGACAGAAATACAGCTTTTTAGTTAAATACTGCACATCTGTGATTACACGTGCATAAGTCACTGTCACATTTAGGACAGAAATACAGCTTTTTGGTTAGGGTGAAAAAAGCCTCTAATATACTGCACATCTGTGATTACACGTGCATAAGTCACTGTCACATTTAGGACACAAATACAGCTTTTTGGTTACTGGGGTGAAAAAAGCCTGTAATATACTGCACATCTGTGATTACACGTGCATAAGTCACTATCACATTTAGGACAGAAATACAGCTTTTTAGTTAAATACTGCACATCTGTGATTACACGTGCATAAGTCACTGTCACATTTAGGACAGAAATACAGCTTTTTTTCTTACTGCGGTGAAAAAACCCTCTGATATACTGCACATCTGTGATTACACGTGCATAAGTCACTGTCACATTTAGGACAGAAATACAGCTTTTTGGTTAGGGTGAAAAAACCCTCTGATATACTGCACATCTGTGATTACACGTGCATAAGTCACTGTCACATTTAGGACACAAATACAGCTTTTTGGTTACTGGGGTGAAAAAAGCCTGTAATATACTGCACATCTGTGATTACACGTGCATAAGTCACTATTACATTTAGGACAGAAATACAGCTTTTTAGTTAAATACTGCACATCTGTGATTACACGTGCATAAGTCACTGTCACATTTAGGACAGAAATACAGCTTTTTTTCTTACTGGGGTGAAAAAAACCCTCTGATATACTGCACATCTGTGATTACACGTGCATAAGTCACTGTCACATTTAGGACAGAAATACAGCTTTTTGGTTAGGGTGAAAAAACCCTCTGATATACTGCACATCTGTGATTACACGTGCATAAGTGATTGTCACATTTAGGACAGAAATACAGCTTTTTGGTTAGGGTGAAAAAAGCCTCTAATATACTGCACATCTGTGATTACACGTGCATAAGTCACTGTCACATTTAGGACAGAAATACAGCTTTTTTTATTACTGGGGTGAAAAAACCCTCTGATATACTGCACATCTGTGATTACACGTGCATAAGTCACTGTCACATTTAGAACAGAAATACAGCTATTTGGTTAGGGTGAAAAAACCCTCTGATATACTGCACATCTGGGATAAGACGTGCATAAGTGAGTGTCACATTTAGGCCACAAATACCGCTGTCATATAGAGTTAAAAAAAACATTTTTTTAGTGCAATACTCTACATCAGGGTTTTTATTGGCGGTAAAAATTTTTTAACAGACTTAACCACTTTTTACTTTGCTTTATAAACGCTAACTATGAGGCTAACATCTAATAAGGGACGCGGTCATGGTCGTGGTGGTGTTGGTGGAGCCTCTGCTGCAGGGAGAGGACGTGGCCGTTTTGCCACAGCTACACGTCCTACTGAACCTACTACCTCAGGTCCCAGTAGCCGCCAGAATCTACAGCTATATTTGGTCGGGCCTAATGCCGTTCTAAGGATGGTAAGGCCTGAGCAAGTACAGGCGCTAGTCAATTGGGTGGCCGACAGTGGATCCAGCACGTTCACATTATCTCCCACCCAGTCTTCTGCAGAAAGTGCACAGGTGGCGCCTGAAACCCATGCCCATCAGTCTGTCACATCCCCCCCATACATATCGGGGAACCTGTCTGAGCCTCAAGTCATGCAGCAGTCTTTTATGCTTTTTGAAGACTCTGCTGGCAGGGTTTCCCAAGGGCATCCACCTAGCCCTTCCCCAGGGGTGGAAGACATAGAATGCACTGACGCACAACCACTTATGTTTCCTGATGAGGACATGGGAATACCACCTCAGCAAGTCTCTGATGATGACGAAACACAGGTGCCAACTGCTGCGTCTTTCTGCAGTGTGCAGACCGAAAATGAGGTCAGGGAGGAAGACTGGGTGGAAGACGATGCAGGGGACGATGAGGTCCTAGACCCCACATGGAATGAAGGTCGTGCCGCTGACTTTCAGAGTTCAGAGGAAGAGGCAGTGGTGAGACTGAGCCAACAGCGTAGCAAAAGCGGGAGCAGGATGCAAAAGCAGAGCAGCCGTCGCCAAAACAGTTCGCCTGCTACTGGCCACCGTCAACAGGGAACGAGCACACCAAAGGCAGCTTCAAGGAGTTCCCTGGCATGGCACTTCTTCACACAATGTGCTGATGACAAGACCCGAGTGGTTTGCACGCTGTGCCATCAGAGCCTGAAGCGAGGCATTAACGTTCTGAACCTTAGCACAACCTGCATGACCAGGCATCTACATGCGAGACACGGGCTGCAGTGGAGTAAGCACCTTCAAAACCAAGAAAGGGCTCAGGCCCCTCCTGCTACCTCTTCTGCTGCTGCCTCGGCCTCTTCCTCCGCCTCTGGAGGAACGTTGGCACCTGCCGCCAGCAAACAGAGGATTTGCTACCAACACCACCTCCGTCACCAAGCATCTCCACCATGCCACACGGAAGCGTTCAGCTCTCCATCTCACAAACCTTTAAGAGAAAGTGTAAATTCCCACCTAGCCACCCTCGATCCCTTGCCCTGAATGCCAGCATTTCTAAACTGCTGGCCTTGGAAATGCTGTCATTCAGGCTGGTGGAGATGGACAGCTTCAAACAGCTCATGTCGCTTGCTGTCCCACAGTACGTCGTTCCCAGCCACCACTACTTCTCCAGGAGAGCCGTGCCGTCCCTGCACAACCAAGTATCGGATAAAATCAAGTGTGCACTGCGCAACGCCATCTGTGGCAAGGTCCACCTAACCACAGATACGTGGACCAGTAAGCACGGCCAGGGACGCTATATCTCCCTAACTGCACACTGGGTAAATGTAGTGGCGGCTGGGCCCCAGGCGGAGAGCTGTTTGGCGCACGTCCTTCCGCCGCCAAGGATCGCAGGGCATCATTCTTTACCTCCTGTTGCCTCCTCTTCCTACTCGGCTTCCTCCTCCTCTTCTTCCACCTCCTCATCCGGTCAGCGACAGACCTTCACCACCAACTTCAGCACAGCCAGGGGTAAACTTCAGCAGGCCGTTCTGAAACTGATGTGTTTGGGGGACAGGCCCCACATTGCGCAGGAGTTGTGGCGGGGTATAGAACAATAGACCGACTAGTGGTTGCTGCCAGTGGGCCTCAAGCCCGGCCTGGTGGTGTGCGATAATGGGCGAAATCTCATTGGTGCTCTGCGACTAGCCGGTTTGACGCACATCCCTTGCCTGGCGCATGTGCTGAATTTGGTGGTGCAGAAATTCATTCACAACTACCCCGACATGTCTGAGCTGCTTCATAAAATGCGGGCCGTCTGTGCGCGCTTTCGGTGTTCTCACCATGCTGCTGCTCGCCTGTCAGCGCTGCAGCGTAACTTCGGCCTTCCCGCCCACCGACTCATATGCGACGTGCCCACCAGGTGGAACTCCACCTTGCACATGCTGGACAGACTGTGCGAGCAGCAGCAAGCCATAGTGGAGTTTCAGCTGCAGCACGCACAGGTGAGTCGCACTGCGGAACAGCACCACTTCACCACCAATGACTGGGCCTCCATGCAAGACCTGTGTGCCCTGTTGCGCTGTTTTGAGTACTCCACCAACATGGCCAGTGGCGATGACGCCGTTATCAGCGTTACAATACCACTTCTATGTCTCCTTGAGAAAACACTTAGGGCGATGATGGAAGAGGATGTGGCCCAGGATGAGGAGGAGGAAGAGGGGTCATCTCTAACACTTTCAGGCCAGTCTTTTAGAAGTGGTTCAGAAAGAGGATTTTTGCAACAGCAGAGGCCAGGTGCAAATTTGGCCAGCCAGGGCCCACTACTGGAGGACGAGGAGGAGGAGGAGGATGGGGATGAAGCATGTTCACAGCGGGGTGGCATCCAACGCAGCTCGGGCCCATCACTGGTGCATGGCTGGGGGGATACGGAGGACGCAGACGATACAGCTTGTCCTTACCTCTGGGCAGCCTGGCACACATGAGTGACTACATGCTGCAGTGCCTGCGCAATGACTGCGGAGTTGCCCACATTTTAACGTGTGCTGGCTACTGGGTGGCCACCCTGCTGGATCCTCGTTACAAAGACAATGTTCCGTCCTTAATTCCCTCACTGGAGCGTGATCGGAAGATGCGCGACTACAGGCGCACGCTGGTAGACGCGCTCCTGAGGGCATTCCCGACTGATGCCGGGGGACAAGTGGAAGCACAAGGCGAAGGCAGGGGAGGAGGAAGAGGTCGCCAACGCAGCTGTGTCAGCGCCAGCACCTCAGAAGGCAGGGTTAGCATGGCCGACATGTGGAAAAGCTTTGTCACCTTGCCGCAACAACCGGCCCCAACTGCTGATATGGAGCATGTTAGCAGGGGGCAGCATTTGAACAACATGGTGGAACAGTACCTGTGCACACGACTACACGTACTGACTGATGGTTCTGCCCCATTCAACTTCTGGGTCTCCAAATTGTCCACATGGCCAGAGCTTGCCCTGAATGCCTTGGAGGTGTTGGCCTGCCCTGCAGCCAGTGTACTCTCTGACCGTGTATTTAGCACGGCAGGAGGCGTCATTACAGACAGACCCAGCCGCCTATCCACAGCCAACGTGGACAAGCTCACGTTTATTAAAATGAACCAGGCTTGGATCCCACAAGACTTGTCTGTACCTTGTGCAGAATAGACATTCATACCACCATCAAACATACATTCTTGTACTCATGTCAAGTGCAATGATTCTTTTTTTATTTTTTTTTATTTGTCCCAATATTTTGGGGGCTACCTACCCCAATAAAAAATAAAAAAAAACATTGTTGGCTACCTCCTCCTCCATTGCTGCCTCCACCTACAACACCTTCACCGCCTCCTCAACCTCTGACTCCATATCCACCTCCTTCTCTGAGTTGCAGGTTAATAATTTGTAATTTTTTGTTATTTTATTTCATTTTAAGTTATTTCCCTATCCACATTTGTTTGCAGAGCAGTTGCCATGCTCTTAAGCACATTTTACTGCCTTTTACATCCCTCTAGCCTTTTCAAGGACTATTTTAGAGCCATTTTAATTCAAAAATGCCCTAAATTTAGTGCCCTAAATTGAAAAAATTCTTATTTTCAATTGTCGGGTGACATTTTACCATTTTTGGCGTATACAAACCCCTGCTGTGCCTGGGTGACAGGGGCCTAAATCTCTCAAAATCCTCTGTTGTATTGCTGGGTGACATGAATCCCCTTTTGCCGTGAATGAACCCCTGCTGTGCCTGGGTGACAGGGGCCTAAATCTCTCAAAATCGTCTGTTCTATTGCTGGGTGACAAGAACACCCTTTTGCCGTGAATGAACCCCTGCTGTGCCTGGGTGACAGGGGCCTAAATCTCTCAAAATCCTCTGTTCTATTGCTGGGTGACATGTACCCCCTTTTGCCGTGAATGAACCCCTGCTGTGCCTGGGTGACAGGGGCCTAAATCTCTCAAAATCCTCTGTTCTATTGCTGGGTGACATGTACCCCCTTTTGCCGTGAATGAACCCCTGCTCTGTATTGCTGACAGGGGCCTAAATCTCTCAAAATCCTCTGTTCTATTGCTGGGTGACATGAACCCTCTTTTGCCGTGAATGAATCCCTGCTGTGCCTGGGTGACAGGGGCCAAAATCTCTCCAAATCCTCTGTTGTATTGCTGGGTGACATGTACCCCCTTTTGCCGTGAATGAACCCCTGCTCTGCATTGCTGACAGGGAACTAAATTTAGTGAAAACATCTGTTACTGATTGGAAGATGCGCGACTACAAGCGCACGCTGATGATAGCATTCCCACCTGACAGCGGGGGCACAGTGGAAGCACAAGGCGAAGGCAGAGGAGGAGGAAGAGGTTGCCAAAGCAGCTGGGGCACCGCCAGCACCTGAGAAGGCAGGGTTAGCATGGCCCAAATGTGGAAAAGCTTTGTCAGCCTTGGAGGTGCTGACCTGCCCTGCAGCCAGTGTATAGTGTGAACGTGTGTTTAGCACGGCAGAGAGCATTATCACAGGCCGCAGCCAATGTGGACAAGATTATGTTTATTAAAATGAACCAGGCATGGATCCCACAGGACTTGTCTGTACCGTGTGCAGAATAGACATTTATACCAGCCTCAACCATCCATTCTTGTACTCAAGTGCACTTATTCTTTGTTTTATTTTGTTATATGTCCCAATATTTTGGGGGATACCCCAATTTAAAAATAAAAAATAACACAAATCAGTCTTGGCTACCTATTCCTCCTTCACCGCCACTTCCACCACCACATCAACCTACACCGCCACATCCACCGCCTCCTCAACCTCCTACTCCTAGATCCCGATTATTTTAAATTTTTCTGTATTTTATGTTATTTTAAGTCATTTCCCTATCCACATTTGTTTGCAGAACAGTTGCCATGCTCTTAAGCACATTTTGATGCCTTTTGCAGCCCTCTAGCCCTTTCCAGGACTATTTTAGTGCCCAAAAGTTC
Organism: Bufo bufo; assembly: GCF_905171765.1. NCBI lineage: Eukaryota > Metazoa > Chordata > Amphibia > Anura > Bufonidae > Bufo > Bufo bufo. The sequence goes on from NC_053389.1 coordinate 124,448,420, forward strand.
GGGTCCCCATTGACTTCAATGGGGTTCGGGGTCAAGTTCGGGTCCCGAACCCGAACTTTTTTTTCAAGTTCGGCCGAACCTGCCGAACACGAACATCCAGGTGTCCGCTCAACTCTAGTCACTGCTGCTGGCCACTGAACAGCCTGAGCGTCGGCAGCAATCATACACCATACCTGCACACATTACTGTTGAGGCCATTGGTTGTCCAGCAGAGGTATCATACAGGTAGGCTGGAAATGGAGCGCTCATGACAGATGATTTTTTTTTTTTTTTTTTTAACCCTTACTCCTTGCCTGGCCATAGGAAAAGGCATTCCTGTTTCCCCTTTCCACAAGGACTTCATCTTACTGTATCACAACCCTAGTTCTTATTATATGTAATATAAGGATCTGTGACTATATTGGCATAAATACCGCACATAAATACATAATACTTCTATACAGAGCTCAGTAACACAGTAAACTGTTGTCGCTTCCCACTCCCGAGCTACATATTCAACTCCCCCCTCCTCTGAAGGTCTTCCCATTCTTACACAACTCCTCCACTGCCGCTCTCAGGTTTACCATTGGCTTAAACAGCGAAGTCTCCCCCCCCCCCCCTCTTTTCAAAGGAACAATTTGGATTCCTTCCAGATAGGAACAAACTCCAGTCAGCTGAGCGGTGCATGGAGCCCTGTCATATGCATTGCAGCCTGTGTTTTTGACCCACATTACAGAAGTGGCTCAGCCCTCGCTTTGCTTGCTGAGAGATACAGTTATCTTGCAAGGCTCAGGGAGGTGAGTTTGTTTATGTAAGTGTCTTCTATGGAATGTCATCAGCTCTAGGAAGATGTGTCGCTGTAAAGCACAAGGAACTGGACAAATTCTCTGTAGTGGGGGGTGGGGGGGGGGGGGTACTCTACCAAACTTTACTAGGCTGAGAGCATTGAGAAGCGAATATACAACTTACATAATATATAAGAAATGTACTTATTTATTGCAAGGCAACACTGGAGATGTGAAGAATGGAGCCTGGAGAGGAGCTGTAGGACTCTATGCTACTACATAGCAGGATGGTTAACTGACCCTGCACAAAAAGCTGCAGAAGTGTTGAAGTTATGAGAGTAGAGGGAAATTTGGAGTCTATATTAGAGCTCTAGGGATTGTGGGGAAGGATCAGGAAGGGGCCAAATAGATTAAAGACTGTCCTTCTAACAGCTATCATGCTGAACTTCAGGGACCAGGGATGGGGGAACCAAAGTCAGCCTGTCACACTGGTCAAACTAGGTGATGACAGAGAATGATATATTACCTTCTGTGATAGTAAATAGGAATAGTATCCCTTTTTTTTTCCCCAGAAACAATGCCACTCTTGTCTAAAGGCTATGTCTGGTATTGCAGCCTAGAGGGAATATGTCACCAGTGTTACACTGGAGACAGATCCTCTTAACAAACAGCTGGGTCACTTTCTATAACTGACCCAGCCATTTTGCTAAAATCCTGCATTGAACAGCTCCAAAAGCTGAAGCTGTGCAATCCTCTCATGTTCTAGAGAAGGTCCCACCGACCACTAGAACATCTCAAGCAAACAAACATGAGGCAAGCAATCAGACAGACAAGGCAAGGACCAAAACCGAATACCTAATAACAAGATGCAGACATGGCAGAAAGCTAGATCAGCAAGTAAGGGACCAGTGGCTTGAAATACCACTGGACCAAGTGCACCAGTTTTACTTGGGGCCAAACCCAGAGGGCAGACACTCAGTAAGCCCTGTTCTTCACAGAGTCCCAGATGGTGGAGATGAACTGGTCCCACCTCCAGGATGGGCACGGTGCACTTGGCCACTTACCTGCAGAGACTGATGATGCAAGCACCAGCAGTCCACACAAACAAGGACTGGAACCCAGCACACATACTGGAACCTGAACAAACCGCACAGGATGCAGTACAGACAAGACAAACGGGAACCAACACACAAGAAGCTGCCTGGACCCCATGCGGAACAGATGCATGGCAGACAAGCAGAAGTCTGGACACCATGTAGGATAACACATGGTGGTCACAAACAAGACACGGAACAGACAAGCAGATGCCTGGACCCCATGTGGAACGACACATGATGGTAACAGAGCAGAAACGGATCCAGACAAGGTGACCTTGATGTCTTATTAGGTAGCCACACAGACAGGGCAGGTGCATCGCTTCTGAACCAAGCAAAGCTGGAAACAGACTGACCCCAGGCCCACAGCAAACAGGAATATAAAGCATCTAGTGACCACACCCAGACCAGATTATTAACCCCACCAGTACCGAACAGAGAGGACACAGGCTGACCACACTGTGATAAATACCCAGCGCAACTCAACAAGACCTCATTCATGATGACAAATTTTATTTGGAATATAATCACTTTCCACTTTCAACATTTATAACATGTCCACGGGATATTTAATGCTTGATGCTCCATAATCCCCATATTGAAAGCTAAAACCACATAGAGAAGAACACCAAATGGAGAAGCGACTGAGCTTGTTTGGTTGTTTTCATAACTCCCATAGACTTCAATAGATAGAGCCGCAATAAATGCATGACCACCTCTCCTTTATATCAGAGGACCCCCTTTCTCTCTTAATAGGTAATGGTTCTCTGGGGTGGTCCTCCCAGAGATTTATGGTGGATATCATTGGAATAAATGTCTGAAAACCTCCTTTATGGTGCCTTGGAACTCCCATATTTACAATTTAGACAGTGCTGAAGCCTAATTTATAATAGGAAACTGGGTGGCTAGGTTGGATTTTTTGGGGTCTTTTTGCTTTCTGAAGACAGTGAATGTTTCCTTCTTTTAACATGGTCTGTGTTTTTTTGGTGAACATGATCTTGACCAGCCAATCCTACCAGGCAGACAACATATGTTGACCGGAGAGCTCTTCTTTCTAGACTGTATGTATGTGCATGCGTGTGCATATACAGTATGTCCATGTAGGTACAGCTGTGTATTGTGTCTTTGTATATGTAGTGTGTTTGTTCGTGCTTTGCTCTCACAGTGGAGAGGGTAATCTGAAAGTTAATATGGGGCCTGCAATTCTCTCAACTCCAAGCCATTTTAATATTCTGCTAACCCATCTCATGACTACATTAGCTGTGCCTGACCTGGGGAAACTTCTGACAATACAGGATATTCTGAGCGGAGGTCAAAACAATAGGGTAAGGTGTCTCCTTAAGTCATGAAAGAAAACCAGTCTGAGGAAATATAGTTTATAAATGCACAGCTCCTGTAATACCGTGTATATGGAGGTACAGTTGCAAGAAAAAGTATGTGAACCCTTTGGAATGATATGGATTTCTGCACAAATTGGTCATAAAATGTGATCTGATCTTCATCTAAGTCACAACAATAGACAATCACAGTCTGCTTAAACTAATAACACACAAAGAATATAAATGTTACCATGTTTTTATTGACACACCATGTAAACATTCACAGTGCATGTGGAAAAAGTATGTGAACCCCTAGACTAATGACATCTCCAAGAGCTAATTGGAGTGAGGTGTCAGCCAACTGGAGTCCAATCAATGAGATGAGATTGGAGGTGTTGGTTACAGCTGCCCTGCCCTATAAAAAACACACCAGTTCTCGGTTTGCTTTTCACAAGAAGCATTGCCTGATGTGAATGATGCCTCGCACAAAAGAGCTCTCAGAAGACCTACGATTAAGAATTATTGACTTGCATAAAGCTGGAAAGGGTTATAAAAGTATCTCCAAAAGCCTTGCTGTTCATCAGTCCACGGTAAGTCAAATTGTCTATAAATGGAGAAACTTCAGCACTGCTGCTACTCTCCCTAGGAGTGGCCGTCCTGTAAAGATGACTGCAAGAGCACAGCGCAGACTGCTCAATGAGGTGAGGAAGAATCCTAGAGTGTCAGCTAAAGACTTACAAAAGTCTCTGGCATATGCTAACATCCCTGTTAGCGAATCTACGATATGTAAAACACTAAACAATAATGGATTTCATGGGACGATACCACAAAGGAAGCCACTGCTGGTCAAAAAAAACATTGCTGCACGTTTACAGTTTGCACAAGAGCACCTGGATGTTCCACAGCAGTACTGGCAAAATATTCTGTGGACAGATGAAACCAAAGTTGAGTTGTTTGGAAGAAACACACAACACTATGTGTGGAGAAAAATAGGCACAGCACCAACATCAAAACCTCATCCCAACTGTGAAGTATGGTGGTGGGGGCATCATGGTTTGTGGCTGCTTTGTTGTGTCAGGGACTGGATGGATTGCTATTATCGAAGGAAAAATGAATTCCCAAGTTTATCAAGACATTTTGCAGGAGAACTTAAGGCCATCTGTCCACCAGCTGAAGCTCAACAGAAGATGGGTCTTGCAACAGGACAACGATCCAAAGCATAGAAGTAAACCAACAACAGAATGGCTTAAACAGAAGAAAATACGCCTTCTGGAGTGGCCCAGTCAGAGTCCTGACCTCAACCCGATTGAGATGCTGTGGCATGACCTCAAAAAAGCGATTTACAACAGACATCCAAAGAATATTGCTGAACTGAAACAGTTCTGTAAAGAGGAATGGTCAAGAATTACTCCTGACCGTTGTGCATGTCTGATCTGCAACTACAGGAAACATTTGGTTGAAGTTATTGCTGCCAAAGGAGGTTCAACCAGTTATTAAATCCAAGGGTTCACATACTTTTTCCACCTGCACTGTGAATGTTTACATGGTGTGTTCAATAAAAACATGGTAACATTTAATTATTTGTGTGTTATTAGTTTAAGCAGACTGTGATTGTCTATTGTTGTGACTTAGGCCTCTTTCACACGGCCGTTTTTTTTTTCCCGTTTACTGGCCGTTTTTTGCGGTCCGTATACGGTCCGTATACGGAACCATTGATTTCAATGGGTCCGCAAAAAAAAACGGAATGTGTTCCGTATGCATTCCGTTTCCGTTTTTCCGTTTTTCCGTTCCGTTTTAACATAGAACATGTCCTATATTTGGCCGCAAATCACGTTCCGTGGCTCCATTAAAGTCTATGGGTCCGCAAAAAAACGGAATGCATACGGAAGTGCATCCGTATGTCTTCCGTATCCGTTCCGTTTTTTGCGGATCCATCTATTGAAAATGTTATGCCCAGCCCAATTTTTGCTATGAAATTACTGTATACTGTATTTGCCATACGGAAAAACGGAACGGAAAAACGGAACGGAAACGGAAACACAACGGAAACAAAAAACGGAACAACGGATCCGTGAAAAACGGATTGCAAAACACTGAAAAAGCCATACGGTCGTGTGCAATAGGCCTTAGATGAAGATCAGATCACATTTTATGACCAATTTGTTCAGAAATCCATAACATTCCAAAGGGTTCACATACTTTTTCTTGTAACTGTATGTGTCCTGTAATGTGTAGATTCTTCAGCTTTTGGATAGGTTGGTATATACAGAGTTAAAAGACAATTGCACAGTCAACACTCCTATAAAAATATGCATATGGGGCAATGAAACAAAAGAAGTCTCATTTTGAGGTTTTTATAGAGTGGACTTGCTAGAGGCTGAATTGCAATTCATCATATGACGTGATTATAAATGACATATTAACTCTTAAGGGGGCTTTTTTTTCAGCTACAGTTGAGTTGCGACAAGATGCAGTCACAGGAAACCCCTGACGTCCAATATAGTCGGTGGAATGACAGAAACCAAGATGAAGTCAGTGTAAACATATCCAACATAGAAGTCTCCACCTGGAGGAGGTGAGTAAAATCAGGCCAAAAGACCATATTCCAAATATAATACCAACTATAACAGCATCCTACTATTCCAAAAAGGGTAACAATTGCCAGTACAGTATTATTATAATAATAATAATCTTATTTATATATTCCGCATGGCTTTACAATTCAGAGGGTTCATGTACAAATCAAAAGACATTACAAGGTTACCGGCTAATATACAACTGAAACACTAGGAGTGAGGGCCCTGGTCGCAAGAGCTTATAATCTATGAGGAAATGGGGGTGACACGAAAGGTAGTTGATTGTGATATGTAGTGATTGAGCCATTTTGTACTGAAAGCAGCGGTGTAGGCCAATATGCTTCTAGTGTGTGGACTGTTAGAAGATCGAGTTCAGGTTTGCGAGGTGGGGGTTACTAGAGGAAGAGTCAGTTTAGAAACCTTGATAAGCCTGCCTGAAAATATGTGTTTTTAAGGCATGTTTGCGGTTTGGGAATTTGGGAATTGACCTGATATTTCAGGACAGAGCATTCCCATACCTTCCAACTTTCTAAATTAACAAAGAGGGACACAAGATTTTTTTTCTGTACTGGGCCACGCCTCTAACTCCGCCCAAAACATAACTATGCACCTAATTCCAACCAGTCCTCTTAATGCCCCCACATAGTAATTATTCCCCCTTCAGGCCACCGAACAGTATTTATGCCCACATTATGCCCCCTCACGGAATTATGCCCAGCTGTTCCCACAGTAATATGCCCTGTTATGTGCCCCCAGTAATATGCCCAGCTGTGCTCCCAGTAATATGCCCAGCTGTGCCCCCAGTAATATGTCCAGCAGTGCCCCCAGTAATATGTCCAGTTATGTGCCCCTAGTAATATGCCCAGCTGTGCCCCCAGTAATATGCCCAGTTATGTGTCCCCAGTAATATGTCCAGTTTTGTGCCCCCAGTAATATGTCCAGTTATGTGCCCCCAGTAATATGTCCAGTTATGTGCCGCCAGTAATATGCCCAGCTGTGCCCCCAGTAATATACCCAGTTATGTGTCCCTTACAAAAAGTTAAAAAAAATAAACACCACATACTTATCTTCCTCCTAGCAGCAGCAGCAGCAGCAGCAGCAGGACATCGGATGCGCTGGTCTGTGGAGGAGGCGGAGCTGAGTCTGGAGAGCCAGCAGGGGGAGAATTGATGAAGCAGGGAGCCGATGCCGGCTCTGTGCTTTATCATAATACAAAGGCAACGGTCTATGCTTCCACAGGAAAGCGGGACATACCTCCCCCGTACCGGGACAGCGGGACAGCCACTAAAATTTGGTACTGTCTTACCGGATCTGGGACGGTTGGGAGGTATGGATTCCAGAGTAGGTGCAGCTTGAGAAAAGTCTTAAAGATGGGAGTGAGATGTACGAATTATGGAGGATGTTAATCTTAGTCACTGGCAGAACGGAGAGCACGAGTAGGGTGGTAGATGGAAATGAGGGAGGAGATGTATGGAGGTGAAGCACTGTGGAGAGCTTTGTGGGTGAGTTTGAACTGTATTCTGTGCTGGAGGGGCAACCAGTGAAGTGACTGGCACAGGCTAGTAGCATCAGTGTAGCGGGTGGATAGGTGGATGAGCCTGAAGGGGGGAGAGTTTAGTGAGAGGGAGACCAATTAGTAATAAGTTACAGTAGTCAAGATGAGAAAGAATCAAGGCAACAACAAGAGTTTTGGCCGTTTCCACTGTAAGAAAAGGGCGGATTCTGGCGATATTCTTGAGGTGCTGATGACAAGAGCGAGCAAGTGATTGCATATGGGGAACAGAGGAAAGATCTGAGTCAAACATGACTCCAAGACAGCAGGAGTGCTGCCCAGGAGTTATGATGCCTATAGTGCCACAGACCGAAATTGAAATATCAAGTTTAGGTGGGTTAGTAGATGGGGAAAGACAAGAAGTTCAGTTTTTGAGAGATTCAGTTTTAGGTACAGAGAGGACATGATGATAGCTGCCAGACAATCACTGGTGTTTTGTAGTAAGGCAGGGGCGAAGTCAGGGGATGAAGTGTATAGTTGGGCACAGAGATGGTACTGAAAGTCAAATCTACTGATAGTCTGTCCATTGGGGGCTGTGTAGAGAGAGAAGAGTAGAGGACCAAAGACAGAACTCTGTATATGAACTGTGCGAATACAAAGATAATCCTTTTCCTTCACAATGTAGGAGATTTACTAATTCTGTCTAAAATGTAGACAGTGTAAACTAAAGGCACATTTACGCGCACAGAGGAGAAGCAAATTGTCAGGAAAGAAATGTTCCTTCCCGACATTCGGCTGCTCGTTCAGTAAAGGTGAAATGCTGCATTTACATGCAGCGATTACGTCCACAGTATAAGAATAACGTCTGCAAAATTGGTCCGCATCCATAACGCAATTTCGCGGAACAGGTGCGAACCCATTCATTTTCAATGGGGCCGGAATGTGATGTTCGCATGTGCATTTTTGTATCCGCACTTCTGGATCCATACTTCCGTTCCGCAAAAAAGTAGAACATGTCCTATTCTTGTCCGCAATTGCGGACAAGAAAAGATATTTTCTATGAGAGTGCCGACGATGTGCGGTCCGCAAAATGCTGAACGCACATTGCTGGTGTCCGTGTTTTGCGCATCCGCAATTTGCGGATCCGCAAAACACATACGGACGTGTGAATGGACCCTAAGCGATGGCTACTGCTATCACTCGTCCTCATACAGCTGCATTGTTTCCTAGCAGCAGGATCTGCTGGCCAGGTGCCTACATGAACGACAGGATCACCCGATGAACGAGCAAAACACTCATTTATCAGGTGATCAGCTGCACCTTCACATGGGAATATCGGGAATATCAGGAACGAGCGTTCGCAGGAATGTTCATTCCCGATAATATGCCATGTAAGTCCACCTTTAGGCTACATTCACAGTGAAAAACACTCATTATCAGCTTAAGGCCTCATGCACACGGATGTTTTTTTTTGCAGTCCGCAAAAACGGTTTCCGTTGTTCCGTGATCCGTGTCCATTTTTTCATCCGTGGGTCTTCCTTGATTTTTGAAGGATCCACGGACATGAAAAGTGAAAAAAAAAAAAAGTCAAGTTTGCATTGAAAAAGATAGGAAAAACGGACACGGATCACGGACGTGGATGACTATCTTGTGTGCATTCGGGATTTTTCACGAACCCATTGACTTGAATGGGTCCGTGAACCGTTGTCCGTGAAAAAAATAGGACAGGTCATATTTTTTTCACAGACTGGAAAAAACGGATCACGGACGCGGAAGCCAAACGGTGCATTTTCAGATTTTTCCATGGACCCATTGAAAGTCAATAGGTCCGCGAAAAAAAACGGAAAACAGAACAACGGCCGCGGATGCACACAACAGTCGTGTGCATGAGGCCAAACTCATATAAAACTGATAACAATATGGCTGAAATTAGCGTTTATGAGGTCAGGAGATCAGAGATAAGGTTTCACACAAGCCCTCAGCTGATGGGACTGAAAAGTAAACCCTGTATCTCAGGTGAATTTTTTTTTTTAATAAAGAGCAACTGAAGAAATATTTTTTAGCAAAAAAATTAGTGAAATGCAATCATAAAAAAATTGTCCTGATAGAGTCCATAACCTTTAACCCCTTAGTGACCACCCATATCGGTCACTAAGGGGCCTTAGGCTGGGTGCAGACTAAGTGTCAAGCAGCACAACAGCTGACTTGCCAGTGTGTATGCGGTCTGGTACGGAGACCCAGTGTGTTACTGCATGAATGGGTAGGCTGGTGTAGGCAGCTGAGTGAGCGTCCACATATCTAATATCATTTTGTGGATGCTGTATGCTGGACTGCCTTGGCACCCAGCTTATTATTCACTCGAAGCTGTTCTACAATTCATGCTAGGTAGGACTGCTCAAATAACGCACCTGTGCCTGGTTCAAATATAAGAACCGTGTCCTGACTCCCTCCCCAGTATTTATTGGCACCAATGTGCTAGCTGGATAGGGATTTAGTCCAGACTTCAGGCTGTGTGGTGGATCCAATCAAACTCCTATACTACATCACCTGAGTCTGGAGCCTGATAGTCACGGAAAGTGATATACAGTTATTCCCGTTTTTTAACCAGAGATGAATAAATACTTTATTATTTTCTTTTAAATACGTTCTTCAGGCAGTGATATTTATATATTTAGTGAACGTACAAAATAGTATCTTGTTCGTGTGAGATAGTTGACCATTACTATTGGTCCCTGATCATGTGGTCTCCATGATAACCCTATCATGGAGATTACATCCATTATAAATACTAACACAGCCAGGACATGGGCTATGCATCTCTCTCCCTTCAGTGAGAGATCAGACTTCTGTCCTGGCTGTGCGATTTACTGTGGGGGGGGGGGGGAAATCTATTTATAAACTGTCCGTCCGTAACTGGCGGGTAGTGGGCATCCGTCACTAAGCGCCTGTTACAGTCAGTCAGTGGGTGTCTGTCATTAGGCGTCTATTAGGGACGGTCAGTAACCTCCTTTCATTAGGGACCGTGGACCTATCTTTCACTGTCCGTCTGTCACTGGCGGTCAGAGGCCATCTATCACTGTCCATCTGTGAGTCGGTCAGTGGGCATCTTTTAGGGTCCGTCCATAATTGTCGGTCAGTGGACGCACCGCTACTGACACTAGCGAACATTTACTTTTAATTTTTAGGGTGGAATATATATATATTTTCTTCCTGAGCTTTTTAGTAAAAAAAAGATAGCTCAAAGATTATTCAGTGCAGAGCAGGCACATGAATTTCTATCCTCTGAAAACTCTGAATCCGACATTGCTTCAGAGGCGGAAATATTTTCTGATAGCGGGGACTCTAGTTCCGCTTCCATCCCCAGACCCCATAGCCCTGTGGTGGTAGACGTAGCCACCTAATCTAATTTTTCACCCAGCGTTCCCGTCCCTTCTACTACGTGGGTTCCTGCTTCATCATTTTCCCCCCCAAGTACCCCGATTTTTATCTACTCCCCAAATTAATGTGGACATCACCAATTTTACCCCTTATGGTTTTTTTCATTTGTTTGTGGACGATAAAGTCCTGGAATTAATTGTGCAGCAGACTAATCTGTACACCACACAATTTGCTGTACAAGACGGTGGACCTCCAAAAGTGTCCCTGAAATTAAAACATTTTTGGGGCTTACCCTGAACATGGGCATTGTAAAAAAGCCATCTGTCCAATCCTATTGGGCTGCGAGTACTGTCCACTCAACCCCTGTGTTTGCAGCAGTTATGTCCCTAAACCGCTATGAAGCCCTAATGAGGTTTATGCATTTTTTTAGATAATTCCCAAGTCCCCCCCAGAACTGACCCAGCCTACGACTGCCTACATAAATTGAGACCCCTTATTTCCCTCCTTAGGAATTTATTCTTAAGATTATATACCCCTGATAAAAATCTGTCCGTTGATGAATCCTTTTTTAGTTTTAAAGGCCACCTTTCCTTCCGTCAGTTTATTCCCTCCAAGCGTGCCAGATATAGGGTAAAATTATATAAGGTGTGCGAGAGCACAACCGGCTACACCTGTGGTCTTTCTGTATATGAGGGCAGAGACTCCCAACTTAATCCCCCAGGCTGTCCCGAACATATTGGGACATCAGGAAAAATTGTGTGGGATCTATTGGCGACCTTCCTGCACAAAGTGTACCACGTGTAGACTGATAATTTTTATACCAGCATACCCCTTTATAAATCCCTCCATGCTGCAAACACGGGGGCTTGTGGGACAGTCCGTAAAAATAGAGTGGGGTACCCACAACCACTGGTGTCCAAGCGTTTGGAGAGAGGAACATCCTTGCAAGTGACCAGCTGCTTGCAGTGAAGTGGAAGTACAGGAAGGATGTCTACATGCTCACCACCGTGCACGCAGACACCACAGTGGGAGTTAGGGAGGAGGGGGCTACTGCTGACAAACACAAACCGGTCTATTATAATAAATTTATGGGAGGTGTAGACCTCTCGGACCAGGCGCTTCAACCTTACCTGGTGAAGCGAAAAAAAACGGGCCTGGTATAAAAAAGGTAGCAATCTACCTCATTCAGATTGCTACCTATAATAGTTTTGTTTTATTTAAAAAGGCCCAAGGAAGCCTCAACTTCCTCAAGTTCCAGGAGAAGGTGCTTGAGAGTCCAAGGTGTCCAAGCGTTTGGAGAGAGGAACATCCTTGCAAGTAACCAGCTGCTTGCAGTGAAGTGGAAGTACAGGAAGGATGTCTACATGCTCACCACCGTGCACGCAGACACCACAGTGGGAGTTAGGGAGGAGGGGGCTACTGCTGACAAACACAAACCGGTCTATTATAATAAATTTATGGGAGGTGTAGACCTCTCGGACCAGGCGCTTCAACCCAGGGCTGGGACAAGGCCATTTGGTGCCCAGGGCGAAGATGGCAAACTGCGCCCCCCCCCCCCCCCGTTTTTAAGAAAGAATCAATGTTGTTTCAAAACAAGAATATACTTAAAGCAATAGAACAAAGGACTGTGGGACTTTGAAAGTCACAGACACTATAAATTTCCCCCCCATCATCATGTGCCAGTATAAAGTCCCCCCCATCATCATGTGCCAGTTTTGTAATAAGCCCCCCCAATGTGCCAGTAACACTATTGTAAAAAAAAACAAAAAAAAAACACTTATACTTACCTAAGTGTCAGCGATGCGATGCAGCCTCTTCCTGTGTCCCACGCTGTAATGTAAGGCTCAGGCGGCACGATGACGTCATTGCGCCGGCCTCTGATAGGCTGCCGGCCTAGTGCCTGCAGCCAGGGGCGTACATAAAAATCACTGGGCCCCATAGCAGGAATCTAAATTGGGCCCCCATTCCCCTTTTATAGCCCCTCCCTTTGTTCCATGAACTATTCTTGCTGCTGCGTTTTATAATTTATGCCATCAGGGCCGGAATGGGATTACAAAACAGCCCTGGCACACAAAAGAGGTATAATAGATGCAGATGTATATTATATACAGCAGTGTACAGTTATGTGAGGTACGCGGTATAATAGATGCAGTGTGTACAGGTATATAGTATATTCCCTAGTGTTCTGATATGTGAGGTACAGGGTATAATAGATGCAGTGTGTACAGGTATATAGTATATACAGCAGTGTACTGATATGTGAGGTACGGGGTATAATATATGCAGTGTATACAGTATATACAGTAGTGTAATATGTGAGGTACGAGGTATAATAGATGCAGTGTGTACAGGTATATAGTAAATACAGCAGTGTATTGACACCTCGTACCTCACATATCAGTACACTGCTGTATATACTATATATCTGTACACACTGCATCTATTATACCTCGTACCTCACATATATAGTATATACAGAAGTGTACTGATATCTGTACACACAGCATCTATTATACCTCATACCTCACATATCAGTGCACTGCGGTATATACTATATATCTGTACATATTGCATGTATAATACTGTGTAATATATGCAGTGTGTGTGCATGTATGTGTATATATATATATATATATACAGAGCAGTGTATTGATGTGACACATAGAAGGTATAATACTGTAGATGCAGTGTTTATAGAAATATGTGGTCAGTTATGCATTATAGTCACTGTGAGGTACATGAGGTAGTGGTAACTGTCTGAAGTAGTATACATGAGTGAGCAATGAGTAAAAACAGGGCATGGAGGGGGGGGGGTAAATGATGAAAAGTGGAGGACCTCCTCTTACCTCTCCATTCCAGTCTGTATGGATCAATACAGAGCTGCTTGTGAACTTTTAATACTTGCTGTTAGGGGTTGAAGGACCTGTGATGATGTCATCACAGGTCCTGGCAGATGTACCTTTGAAACCTAGGAACTACACCATTTTTGGTGCAGTTCCTTTGCTAGATTCTGCAGGACCTGTGATGTTGAAGATGATGTCATCACAGGTCCTGGCAGATGCACTGTTCTAACCTGGGAACTACACTTTACACTGTGCAGTTCCCTTACAGGACCTGTGATGACATCATCAAAGGTCCTTTAGCTTTAGAAAGGTAAACAGGAGTAATTAGGGGGCGGGGCCTCTCCTCCACTTCGGTGCCTGCCTGCAGCCTATCAGAGGAAAGGGAAGGGACACGCCTCTCCCTCCCCTGCACCTCCGCTGGCACAGACAGTTTACAATGGAGATGAGCGCAATGGAAGCGCTCATCTCCCTGTGCCCGGCGGCGGCTGCTCACTTGGGGGGGGGGGTCATTTTAGTTGGGGGGGCACATGGGGGGGCACAGCATGATGTAGGGGGGGCCGTGGCTGGCACTTCACCTGCGCCCCCCTCCTGTCCGCAAATGGTAGCGCCCAGGGCACCCGCTCCTTCGGCCCCTGCCTTGTACCGGCCCTGCTTCAACCCTACCTGGTGAAGCGAAAAAAACAGGCATGGTATAAAAAGGTAGCAATCTACCTCATTCAGATTGCTACCTATAATAGTTTTCTTTTATTTAAAAAGGCCCAAGGAACCCTCAACTTCCTCCAGTTCCAGGAGAAGGTGCTTGAGAGTCTCCTGTTTGAGTCCCCCGCAACTGGGCAAGCCTTTGAATCTGAGGATGTTCGAAGGCTTTCTGAATGCCACTTCCCTCACCCCGTCCCTGCCACTGCCAGCAAAACATATCCTCAGAAACGATGTCGGGTGTGTAGCAAACATGGAAGGAGGAGGGACACCCGATTTTACTGCCCCAGTTGCCCATCACAACCAGGCCTCTGCAATTACCCCTGTTTTGAGACATACCATACGGTTGCTAATTATTAGTTTTATTTAATACCAAAACGGGTGGGTGGGGGTCTCTTTTCAGGAAGTCAATTTATTCTCATGTTCTGTTTTGTTTGTGGGGTTTCTAGGGAGGGAGGGATCCTTTTGGGATGGGTTGTGGAGCAAATTTTTGTTTTCAGACATTGGAACTAATTTTACCTTTCTGATTTGTTTTCTTAATTTTGATTGTTTCATTTTTTTATGACTATGTCCTGCCACGAAAAGCTGTCCATTCACATTACTGTATCATGATATTGGCATGATCTTTTTTTATTTGGAGGATCTCTAATGATTGAGTTGTTCCTCACCAGTACACTAAGGGCTTTATTAAGATTTTTTTTTGTGTGGACCTGTTCCTACTGGGCACTGTCCTTTTATATATTCTGTAGGTGACTGGTTGATTGTGTGCATGTTTCTACCTTGCCGGGCAGGGGCCTGTTATGGTGCACCGCGTCACTTAGCACGTTCATCTCTCATATAGGGATTGATGGGGCTAAAGAGACGTTGTACGACCAGTCACTGTCCTTGAATGCCAGCTTGTCATTACAGCCCTATCAGTGTTCTTGTATCTTGTGAACAAACTGGAATTTGCAACATAATTGGAGACATTTTGCTCCGTTTTCTTGGACATGTTGCTTTTCACTACAGTTTATTATTTTTCTTTTCTGCAATAAGTAATTATATGTCAGACCAGAACGCTGCTCACAACAGCATCAGAATGACAGAAATGCGGGACAACTGCTTTGTTGGCGAGACATAGTCATATGTACAGAAACAAAAAATTTCTGCCTCCCTTATAAGTGCACAGCTTCACTTCTCATCTGTACGCGCCACAAAGATTAGAATGTGGTGGATTTCTAAGACAGTAACATGGTTACCCAACTTAAAATATTTTTTCTCCAATTTCCTGTGAAAATGTTATTAGCAATTTGAATAAAACCACATATACTCATTATTTCATCCTATAATAATTTTGCTCTCAGCATGCTCACTACACCACTAGATGCATGCTTTAAGGGATCTAGATTTAAAATGGGGTCATTTATAGTGTTTTCTATCATTTTGCAGCTCAACGTCATTACATGTGTGCAATGGGGCCTGAAACATTTTCAGTTTATTATCTGAAAGGCCCCAGCCGCAGGGCCGGTTCTAGGTGAAATGGGGCCCTGGGGCGAAAAACAATAAGGCCCCCCCCATGACACTTGATGACTTTTACAGAAGAAACTGTATATTGTGGGGCACAGTGTAGGCTATATGTGTATAACATAAACATATTTCAGATGAAAACTTACAGTTACTTGGCTTGACCCTTGGGGATCTCGGACACCACTTCAACACTTTGGCCTGGGGCTCGGCGGAGCTGATGTTGTGTTTTATCCTAATGAGAAAGATTTCATAATAATGTTTTGGAGAAGGGGCAGAGGGATAGCAGAGCAGGGAGAGGTTGGTGCTGCTACTAGGGGGCTCATACCATGGGGGAGTAATAAAGCCCACCATAATGCCCCCCCCCAGTAGAAATAATTCTCCTTATAATGTGACAGTGCAAAAAATACCCTCTTGTAATGCCCCCAGTTGAGCTAATGTCCCCATAGCGCCCCCATAATGTGCCAGTATAAAATACCCCTATATAGTGCCCCCAGTAAATGCCCCCAGAGAGCTCCTCTCCCCCCTCCCTCCTAGTGCCCCCCATAATGTACCAGTATAAAATTCCCCATATATAGTGCCCCAGTAGATGCCCTCACTGTCCCCCATAATTTGTAAGTATAAAATACCCCTTCTCAGTGCCCCCGTAGATGACCCCATAGTACTCCTCTCCCCCCTTCCCCATAGTACCCACCATAATGTGTCCCAGTATAAAATGCCCCTATACAGAGCCCCCATATAAAATAACTGTTCTTTGTGGCCTCAGTTGATGCCCCTATAGTGCCCACCAATAATGTGCCAGTAATAAGTGCCCCCAATGTGCCAGTAATAAGTGCCCCCAATTGCCCCCCTTGCCTATATGGAAGCGCCGGCCCTGCCCAGCCGTGTGTCAAGAGATAAGATTAGGGCCACAATGGGGATATTTATGAAGACAGGAGAAATGGGGTGATACATTTTGGGGTCCACTTCTTCATTTTCATGTGCTTTGTAGAAAAAACTGTCTTTAAATTGACACTTTTGTGTAAAAAATTTAAAATATTTTTTTTATGCCTGCTTAGCATTCATTTCTACAAAAAACTAGAGGGTCTAAAAGCTCACTACACCCCTAGATGAATACCTTAGGGGGTCTAGTTTTCAAAATGTGGTTATTTATGGGGGTTTATATTGTTTTGGCAGCTCAACGGCATTACAAGTGTGCAATGGGGCCTAAAACATTTTCAAGCAAATTTTGTGTTCTGAAAGTCACTGGGTGCTCCTTTATGTTTGGGCCCTGCCGTGTGTCAACACATAAGATTAGGACCACAATGGGGATATTTCTGAAGACAGGAGAAATGGGGTGATACATTTGGGGGTGTACTTCTTCCTTTTTTATGTGCTTTGTAGAAATATTTACAATTTTGTGTAAAAAATGAAAATTTTATTTGTTTCGACTTCTTAGCATAAATTTTTTTTTTTTAAAACTAGGGGGTCAAATAACTCATTACACCCATAGATGAATACAATAAGGTGTCTAGTTTTCAAAATAGGGTCACTTTTGGGGGGGATTATATTATTCTGACACTTATAAGCCTCCTCTGCAAACTTGGCTTGTTGTAGGAAAAAATATGTACTTCAAAATTTTTAAAATGAATGTTAAAATGGTAAGTCTCCAAAATAAAAAAAATTGTTTTTTGTAAGTGCAGCCAAGATAAAGATGTGGAAATATATTTCTGATAAAAAATATTGAATAGTATTTATGTATGTATGTGAAATATTGCAGTTGAAAATAGGAAAATATGCAAATCTTTTTTTTTTTTTTTTATAGATTTTTACGTTTTTTTAAAAAAAGATACCACCTAAGTAAAGTACAATATGTGACTAGAAAACATTGTCAGAATTACTTTGATGTGCAAAACCTCTACGAAGTTATTCTGTGCTAAAGTGACACATGTCAGATTTCCAAAATCTGCCTTGGTCATTAAGGGCCAGACAAGCTTGGTCACTAAGGGGTTAAAACATGGCTGTTTTCTTCAAGAAATAGTACCACTCTGCGGGCTATATCTGGTATTGAAGCCCAGTCCGAATTGCGTTCCAGTTATGTGTTAATACTGTGATTCAACTTTGAGGCGAAGAACTGGGTCACTGACGACAGACTAGTTGCTATGGCTATATGGCCTAAAAACGTCATGCCTTTCCAAGTGGTTCTCAGGCAGCGCATCCCTAGCAACCAGTCTGTCTCCAGCTATAGGCCGGGCCTGTCTGTGGTCAGACATTTTCTCTGCCACAGGATCTGTTCACATTTATGTTGGGAGCCTCTGTCACAGGAAGAACAACCCTACATACAATGCTACTCTTCCGCCAACATGGCGGACACCACTACTTTACCCATAGCACCCTTCTGCTCCATGGGAGGTTTCTATCCTCCATAACCTTGCTTTAACCAAGGGATTTTTCCTATAATGATCGGAGGTTTATATAACATGTTCATTTTTCCCCAGAGTCAACAACCTACTATGCACAGGGAAAATCGGGATCGCCATGAAGGTCGTGGGCGGACTTGCCGTGTTCTGGATTATCTTTATCATCGGCTATGTTACCGGTTATTACGTTCACAAATGCAATAAAGTATAGAGTGCCAGTCCTCGGCGGTGGGGTGGTCTCTACCCTTGTGGAAATAATGCCATCTCTCCAAGAAGATGTTCTATCTCTCATCAAGAAAAGCTTTCAGGGTATTTCGTGGAAAGACAGCAAAAAAGCTATGGCTACATGCAAATATATTTTTGTACTACTATTTCTACTCCATTCTAGAATTATTGATATTGTTCAGTATGATGCTGGGCGTATGGCGATATATCACATCAGTGTCAGTAACTGGAAGCAACTGGAAACACCCATAGTATATTTCTCACTGGGGAAAATTTATCAGACTGGTGTGTAAAGTAGAACTGGCTTAGTTGCCCCTAGCAACCAATCAGATTCCACCTTTCATTTTCCAAAGGAGCTGTGAAAAAGGAAAGGTGGAATCTGATTGGTTGCTAGAGGCAACTAAGCCAGTTCTACTTTACACCAGTTTTGATAAATCTCCCCCACTGTCTCTATTCAAAGGATTTTCTGGGATTAAGACCTCCATACAAGGCTGTATGCATTTTGCGGTCCTCAAACTGCAGATCCACAGAATGCAGACACCAGCTGCGTGCATCTCTCAATTTCCATGGGGTCCAATGTCAAAATGCCTATTCTTGTCCACAAAATGGAGAAGAATAGGACATGTGAATGCAGATGGCAGACAGCATGATAGATAGATACATAGATAGATTGTTTTAAGGCCCCTTTGAAATAACTTCGTCCGATTCCAATAAAAATATGGATCAGATGCCGAAAAAAATATGGTGGTGTGCATGAGACTTTAAAAAAAAATTCTCCTTTTGGCGTTCATATTGTGCAGTATACCTGTACATACCTTACCGATTCCACTATCATCAGTCATTCCTTATTGTCCCTGCATGCACCTGTGCGGACCGCAATGACGACATCTGCTATAGACAGAATGTGACTGGCTGCAGCAGTCACTATGTCATTAGGTCATCATGTACTGTGAAACAGACGGGTCGCACCACACTAGTGGTGGGGGAAGGGAGCAGAATGGGTAAGGTAAGTACACTGCACACTTTAAAATATGTTGATTTTCAATTTGGAGCCCACACAGATTTTCTTAATCCCAGAAAACTCCTTTAAATAATGCATGATGCAAAGCTATAAAACTTCCTAATATACCTCTTCCACATCTCTGCTTGCTGTCAGGGAATGTAACCATTTAAAGGTTGATAAGCGTATGCAACTGCAGTTTGTTACAATGTATGAGTGTGGATTAGTCAGACCCAAGTCCAGGACAGTTTCCCCCCCCCCCCCCCCCCCCCACGCTAAAGCCACATTCAGACATGGCAGAATTGTAGTGGATTCTGAGCATAATTTGGTGAATGATACAGATTTGAAAATTTGCTGCATGCCAATTATGATGCAGAAATGTGCCATAATCGGAAATGGAAACTGTCCACTTCATTTAGACTTATACATTGTAACAGTTACTTTGTATGTATGAAATGTTTCCATTCACTGACATGAAGCCAAGATCGAGAAAATGTTGAGTGATGAAAGCCTTTGAGACAGTAGTTCCTTGAACAAAATTAAAGAGGGACTCCGCACTGAAGAGCATGCCATGCCACCCACACTGGAACTGAGCCACCAGGCCTTATAAGGTGGATGACACAGCCAGATCTTCAGGGGTGTAGACAATGGCCCGAAGTCACTGGACAGTCTTGTAGTGGAATGTTCTGTAAATAAGGATGTAGTGCTATTCTCACCTTGTACACTAGAGGGCAGCAGTGAATCACCTTTTTATCATCATCTGTGTTATATTCTGTTATCCTTCAGAAATCCTGTAATTTTACTTTCTGGTTCACATTTTATAGACTCAAAAATCAATAAAGGTATTTTATTTCACAGAAAAGTCTGTTTTATGCGCGGATATTTATATTCTAAAGTGCCAGTAAAGGCCTGCCATCCAGGAGAGACATACATGTTACTAGTATTCAATATATACTTTCTTGTCAGGTTTGGAAAAGCAATTTTCTAATTTCCTATCAGGGAATTCTAAGTTACTAGAGAGGGGACTGTGTTTTAAATTTTTGATCCAATACAGTGGGGTGCCCCTATCCGGCACCCTTATCTGTTAACCAGAAGGCATATTATCTGCATAGAGCTCCGGAGGACCTGTCCTGTCCTGTATTAAACAAACAACTCATTGGATCACATTTACTAATGTATCTGCGCCAGAAATTGGTGTACAAAGTAGCAAAATTTAGCGAATCTAGATACATTTGTAAATCTGGGCCAATTATTTAATTCGGCACAATGTAATACTGAGTTTCTCCTGTGGTGGCGCTATAGACTATGTCAACACTTGCCTCTGGATTCCTCCATAGTTTACAGCTGATCACTGGGGGTCTCAGGAGGGATTCTTCGTGAACGGCTTAGTCAGTGGCATATTGGGAAATGAAGGTGGCCTTGGAAAAAAAAATTAAAAAGCACCAAATTGATGGGTCTAAAATGGCAGCAGGAAGGGCCAACACAAATCAAGTGGGACCGATGCAAAAGGACACTCATCCTGACAATTATATGCAACTCTTTGGTCAAACAACAGTAATCTGCTTGGTGACCACCATGGAGACCAAGGGTACGTATACAAGAAGGCTCTCGTCATTCTCTACATCGACTGGTTAGCACAGCAGCCAGCTAAACTCTAAGAAGCCATCAATGCAAGCAACGAGAGGATTTACAAAGCCAACCAAGACTAATGAATAAATGCAGAACTATTAACCAATAAGAGGAGCACTATCAAATCATGTGATCGGGAAGAGGTTATGGCTTGTTCCTATGTACAGTATATAACTAATGTAATGTGTGGATGAGGAGCAACACTAGTGATGCCTCATATTGCATTGGCTTATGGCTCTTCATTGACATGCAGGCCCAGAATTCTGAGCTATCGAATAATATTTGGTGGCGGCCGGCCTCCAGATGGCATAACCTGACCAACCTACCAAGATCCTCAAAAGCCAATCTGCCACTACCCTAAAACTGGATTTACACGGGTCGACTGAGTGGCCGATTGTCAGGAAAGAAGTGTTCCTTCCCGACAGTCAGCTTCTTTCTCAGTGAAGGAGACATTTACATGCAGCGATCTCCTTCACTGTATGAGGACGAGGGATTGCCATAGCGATCCCTCGTCCTCATACAGAATCATGGCTTCTGTGCAGCACAATCCTGTTTAGACAACACGATCTGCTGCTTAGAAGCCATGATCGGTGGTGCCTGCATGAACGACAGGATCACAGATGAATAAGCGTTTCGCTCATTCATCTGGTGGCACATTTATATGGCCAGATTGTTGGGAACGAGCGTTCGCGATTCTCGGGCCATGTAAATGTACCCTAAAGGGGTTCTCCAGGAATTAAGAAAATGAAAATACTTAAATATTTCTTTATTATAAAAACATTCCCAAATACCTTTCATTAGCTATAATGGCTCATTTTGTCTGCGGAGCAATCATCAGGAGAAATAAAATGGCCGCCGTCCTATTAGTGCACACAAAACCTGTCCTAATCACACAGCAGGACAAGTTACTTCCCAACTCTGAGATAAAGAGCTGCCTCATCCTCGTCTCTGCTCTGCTTGTCAGGGATTATGATCCTGAATACAGCTGATAAGATCTTCAGCTAAATCTCTGTAGGAATGGAGTCCATGAGGAGACATGAAGTACAGAGAGGAGGGTGTGTCTGATGAGCAGCAGCACTTGTATGCAGTCTCCATTACCACAGCCCCCCATTACCACAGTCTGTCCTGTACATCCTCTCTGTACTTCATGTCTGCTCATGAACTCCATTCCTATATAGATTCAGCTGAAGATCTAATCAGCTGTATTCAAGATCATAATCCCTGACAAGTAGGAGAGGAGGATGAGGCAGCTCCTTAGCTCAGTGTTGTGAAGTAACTTGTCCTGCTGTGTGATTAGGACAGATTTTGTGTGTACTAATAGGACGGCGGCTATTTATCTTAATTCCCGGAGAGCCCCTTTAAGGACTCGTAGAAACTGTAAAAACCAGATAACCCCTCTAAGACATCAGGTTTTACAATTTGGAATTTAGATGGAATCTGATTGGTTATTTCTTCATCTTATTTATCTATCTGATTGTACACAAGATCCCCTTTATACAGAGAATGGGGTGTATAAATACATAGCTCGTCCAGTCTATTTCCATCCACACTTGTAGATACTATGTAAACCTAAGAGTGCCGCGATCCGTATGTTGCTGCTAAAGAAAGGACATGTCCAATCTTTTGTGCCGCAGTTGCACAGATCGGGAAGCACCTGGAAGCGTTTCTGTGCACTTTTGGAAGGACATGTACTATGTTTAGCCGCAACATGCGGATTGGAGACCAATTAAAGTCAACAAGTCCGCGCTGTGATGCGGGGTGCAGACAGCCTGTGTCAGTGTTTTGTGGTTTGCAAAATCGACATGGCCATATGAATGCACCGATAGATATGAAGTAAGATAGATATTAAGTGAGATAGGTATGAAATAAGATATGAAATAAGAGAAATAGATATCAAATAAGAGAAATAAATATGTGAAGATATATATATATATATATATATATAAACTCACAAATATCGCAGCAGCACAGTCAGACCACATGTACTGGGTGCAATTCCCCACAGAGGTTGGCTTCTCCTCCATGATACGTACTTTGCAAATAACGAGGCAGCACTTCCAGCTTTCGGTGACAGGGTGAAGACCCCAAAACTTTATTCCCAGCAACGTTTCGGCCTACTCAATGAGGCCTTATACTTGACAAAGGCCTCATTGAGTATGCCGAAACGTTGCTGGGAATAAATTTTTGGGGTCTTCACCCTGTCACCGAAAGCTGGAAGTGCTGCCTCGTTATTTGCAAAGTATATATATATATATATATATATAGATAGATAGATAGATAGATAGATAGATGTACAGGTATATATATATTATTTTTATCTGTATACACTGACTATCATTTCACATTCAGCAAAAACAAATCCCATTTACAATACAATGAATATACTCAGTAATGGAGCATATGGGAGTCTTTAATTTTAATGTAAAGGATTTTAAAAAAATGTGTTGGAGGTAAAGAACACTGCTCTCATGTCCCATTGATTGGCACATAACCTACAACAGGGTGATGACGTTTTATTTTCATACAAAAATGGGCAGCCATGGAGGGCTATCCAGTTTGGGATCTACTCCTGTCCATATGATTAGCTGGTATATAGGACATGGCCCCTATGTACTTGCTCATAGACCTCCTGCTATCAGCTTATTATATCTCTATACAGTATATGATATGACAAGGTTTTACCTAAAACAGAAAAACAGACAAGATCTTCAATAAGCAGAAGTACTGTATGACTACAATATATACAATATTATTATATCTACACACGAACATAAATACTGGGAAAGTCAAAATCGGGAATATAACCCCCTTCACATTCAAAATGTGTTGTATTTAAGACAGTAGAAGGGTAGGTAAGAAAAGTCATAGGTATACACATTGGTCTTACGAAGTGTCCTCCCGCTTTTGTAAGCTACAACTTCCTACATGCTAGGATTTGTAGTTTCAATGCAGGTTGGAGACGACTGATGTGGTCCTTGACTTTTGATTCACTCTGTAGGTCCATAATTTTGTCTCTCAATCTCCATCATAAACAATTTTAATGGAGGTGTCCTGTTCTGTAAGGGGACATTTCAAGGTCTCAGAGGTAGGAGAAAATAAAGCAGCATTGACTTGTACAATCCAATTAATAATCCTCTGATGGGTGTATTGGTCCGTTTCTCCTATATTCATCTCAAACCCTAATTCTATGTCCACCTCAGCATTCTCACTCCAGGTATAAGTTCCAAAGGCTGAGTCTCCAGAAGACTGTTTCTCTATACCCTTCTTCCCAATAGTAAGTTCCTCAGAGCTTCTCCAGGTAGAAATACCTTTCCTGGTGGCCTTGCTCCAGTTAAGACATTTCTGTGACTTGCCAACTGTCCTTCTAAGGCTGTCAGGAACCTGTTGGGCTTTGGTGTCTTTACCATCATTTCTGGGAGTAAGGACCAGGAGACATGATCCATAGAGGTCTGGGGTCTCAGCCTTCTTTACTGGTGACCTACCTAAGTCATCTAAACCAAAGGTGTTGAGTTCCCAGCAGCCAAGATTTACTACACAACCTGGATAAGAAACTGGTCTGAAAGCATCCCCTTGATTTGCAGATTGAAGGCTTTCTTTCTCTGGGTTCCTTGAACATCCACTTGACCTCCACCCCTCTTCTTGCACAGGTACCCTGGATAGAGTCTCACTCAAGAGAAGACTGGGCTGCTTGGATATGAAGCTGTCTGTTCCCATTGAAATTATAGGTGGCAGGAACTGATTTTGGACTACAGCATTTTTCTTGAGCATCCTTCCAGTTCCTGAGGGACCTCGTACAGCCAGAATGGAAGAGGTCACCTCACCAGATGACATCGTCTTCCCTTCATGTGGTCTACAGCTGGATGTTTTATGGAAACGATTTGCAGAATAAGAAACTTTCCCATGGTTTGCTCCGCATTTCCCAGACATCATTTCACTTTTTGGTTTCTTCTTCCTATCAGACCAGGCAAGTTTCCTTTGCGGCAGCATCTTGCAGTTTAGTAGCTCATAAAAAAGCACTTCACTTCTCCAGGGAACTGCAAACAAACTGTCAACCTGAGCTGCTCCGCATTGTGCTTGTCAGGGACTTGTGATCATTACACAAAACACCTATTCATTTTATAGTCCTCGCTGACGTCAGCAGGAAACTCAAGATCCTTTCTCTTCTTTCTGCAGAGGCTCGCATGAGCTGGCACACATCATGATTAATGCAGGCTCGCTCCTGTGGACAGTTAGCACCACCTTACAGCAGCAGGTAATCACTCATATTTTTATAGGCAAGCTGTTACACATGCAGTAAGTTGGTTGTGTGGGGTTTCGATCTGGTAGATAGGGTAAGCGGGCGCAATACAGAGGCAAAATTCAAGTTCTTAACTCAAAATGTCAGTGTTTATTCACACTTGAAGCAATGGTACAAAACAGCACGTAACTTTGCCGTCTTGGTGTTAATTCACACACAATGGAAAGTTCATATAACACAAGTCACCTTGCTGGCAGTTCGTTCTGTCTCCAGTAGTCCACAGCAGGCTTTAGGGGGCCTGTTTCCCCAGCATGCGGCTCTCAGCCCTCCAGCACGGCACAAAGCCTTAGATCCCAAAAACAGAGACATCTCTGCTGAGACCAGCTGCCTATTTAAGGACAGCCAGGTGCTGCCAAAACCCGGACCGGCACTTAAACTCCGGTCAGTTATTTGACCTCACCTGGCTGGAAACCAGCCCAGCCGCACTGGATTATGGAAGTGCGTCCAGAGACGGTCCGAGAACCCATTCATGTTCCAACTAACAAACTCCCTGGCCTCCTGAACCAAAACCCGATCACCCAGGTTAAAGATCCGGACCCAAGCCTGCCGATTATAGACCCGACGCTGGGCTCGCTGAGCTGCCTCCATATGCTCCCTAACAAGAGGCAACACTGTCTCTATCCAATCTTGCATCTGGGTATTGTACTCAATTACTTTTATGTGGAGTGGCTTGTTGTTTCCACACCTCTTTGGCCATGTCCAAGAGACCGCGAGGGTGTCTGCCATATAGCAGTTCGAAGGGCGAGAACCCAGTAGAAGCCTGGGGTATCTCTCGCACTGCGAACATGAGATAGGGCAGAAGGAGGTCCCAGTCCTTCTCCTCTTTAAACGCTACCCGTTTCAACATATTTTTTAATGTTTGGCTAAACCGTTCTACCAGACCGTCCATTTGCGGATGATAAACAGACATCCGTAGTTGTTTTATGTGCAGCAACTTAGAGTTCCCTCATTACCTTGGACATAAAAGGGATCCCTTGGTCGGTCAGAACCTCTTTAGGTAGTCCTACTCGGGAAAACATCTCCATTAACTCCTTAGCTATGAATTTGGCCGAGGTATGTCACAGTGGCACCGCCTCCGGGTACCGAGTGGCGTAGTCTAGAATGACTAAGATGTGTTGATGCCCTCTGGCGAACTTCGGTACTGGGCCTATGAGGTCCATAGCTATTTGGTCAAACGGTACTTCGATAATCGGGAGAGGTACTAGGGGACTACGGAAATGAGTCTGGGGGCTAGTTATCTGGCAGGTCGGGCAAGACTTACAAAAATCTTCCACTTTTTTTAATATGCTGGGCCAGTAAAAATGCTGTAGAATACGATCCTGAGTTTTATGCAGCCCCAAGTGACCCCCGAGAACGTGTTGGTGGGCTAGATCTAACACAAGCTTGCGATAAGCCTTGGGGACCACCAACTGTTCAATATGCTCACTCCGTAGTTGGTTTACCTGATACAACATATTCTGATGAACCACAAGATGGGGAAACACTGACTCTGCCCCAGGTTGTTGTGGTTCACCATCTACTAATTAACACATTTTCCCAGGCGCGGGATAGGGTTGGGTCCCGACGTTGGGCGGTACCAAAATTATCCCCGGAGACATTGAGGTCTGCTAATTGAGGACCCAGTGCCACTTTTGGGGTACCTTCTGCACACAGCTTCCTGGCATATAGCGACTGACGGTAGCCATAGTTAGTATCCATGGACTCCACCTGATGGGGACAGTCAGCTCTTACATGGCCCGGCTCCTGACACCACCAGCAGACTATCGGAGCCAGGTCCGTAGAGGGTACACCCTGGGTCGGTTAGTTGGTACAAGTCGCCGGATCTGGGATGGAGATTTACGGGGTTTGACTGCTCCCCTCCCAAAAGAACCCCCATAATAGTCTTAGTAGCCTCGTAGCGCTCCACCAGGTCCACCATTTCTAGGGCGTTGCCAGGAGACACCTGGCCGATCCAGTGCTGGAGAGGGGGTGGCAGAGCCCTCCAGAAACATATCAGCCAATAGTCTATCCAGCATAGCCGTGGGACTAAGCATATCAGGCTGTAGCCACTTTTGGTGGAATAAGTCATAATACTGAGTCCTCGCAGGCTCAGCCGGCTTAAACCCCCACTGATGTACCCACTGGGCCCGGACCAACACATTCACCCCCAGTCTTGCCAAAATCTCACCCTTTACTTTTTTGTTGTTGGATGCTTTATCGTCCGGCAAGTCGAAATACACCCGCTGGGAATCAGATGCCAGGAATGAAGCTAAGACCTCAGCCCACTGGTCACAGGGTAGCTTTTCCCTGATGGCCACCTTCTCATACATCGCCAGGTAGGTTTCGATGTCGTCTGCGGGGGTCATCTTAGGAATCGCGGCACGGACTGCTTTGCGGGCATGGTGGATGCTCGGGGTTGCTACTGCTGTCTGCAAAGCCATCACATGTTGTAGCAGCAACTGGTTAGTCTCCTGCTGCTGCTTATTAGCCTCACGTTGCTGCAGATTTGTCTCTCGCTGCTGCAGATTAGCCTCCATGAGGGCCTTCACAACAGCCTCCATTTTGTCGTGGTTGTAATACAGCTGGTTTAATGTATGACATACAAGTGTGCCTGAAAAATGCAGAAACCAAAAATATCGGCGTTCACGCCAGCCTCACTGCTCTTGCTCGCATCATCCACCAATTATAGGGTTTCGCTGTGGTAGATAGGGTAATCAGGCGCAGTACAGAGGCAAAGTTCTTAACTCAAAACGTCAGTGTTTATTCACACTTGAGGCAATTGCACAAAACATCACGTAACTTTGCAGTTTTGGTGTTAATTCACACACAATGGAAAGTTCATATATTGTAACACAAGTCACCTTGCTGGCAGTTCTGCCTCCAGTAGGCCACAGCAGGCTTTAGGGGGCCTGGTTCCTCAGCATGCGGCTCTCATCCCTCCAGCACGGCACAAAGCCTCAGATCCCAAAAACAGAGACATCTCTGCTGAGACCAGCTGCCAAAACCCGGACCGGCACTTAAACTCCGGTCCGGTATTTGACCTCACGTGGCTGGAAACCAGCCCAGCCGCACATGCTGGGAGGAAAATACCTGCCTTGCCAGACACACACAACCCCTCACTGTGTCAGTTGTTAGACAATTGAGGATTTGGCCTTCATGATGTTTGCAATCCTTTACTAATCTATTTAACTTAAAGGTTATTTGTCCATTTAAAGAGGTATTCCGGTTTTAATAATTACATAAATTTATGTAGAGAATAGGATGTTGATAAATATACATTTTTAAAAAATTTTGCTTGCAGACTTTATTATATCCATACAGTAGCTTTTCACTAAAGAAAAAAAAAATGGTATGGCCCATTTTAGTGCAGTAAAATGCATCTATAGAAGAGCTGGATAGGAGTAAACATGACGTGTGTGTTGCATTTGTTTAGGTTTTTTTTGTTTGGTTTTTTTACATAAAGGGGTCCGCTTTTTTTTATTTATATCGATGATCCTTCCTCAGGATAGGTCATCAATATCAGATCAGCGGGCAGCCGACCCCTGGCACCCCTACCGATTATTTGTTTGAAGAGAAAGCAGCGCTTGTACAAGCACTGCCTTGCCATCAGTGTTCACTTGCTCGCCGATGCAACCGCAGCGGTGAGCAGGTGTAATTACAAGAAGCCGTCCCATTTACTTCAATGGGACAGCTCGGTAGTATTCACTTGAACAGGAAGGAGCCATTCTATTGAAGTGACTGGGATGGCTGAGATGTAATTACACCTACTCACCACTGCAGTTGCGACGGCGAACAGGTAAACAATGAAGAGAAGGCAGAGCTTGTACAAGCGTTGCTTTCTCTTCAAACAGCTGATCTGCTGGTGTGCTGATCTGATATTGA
This sequence comes from Bufo bufo, assembly GCF_905171765.1. Classification (NCBI taxonomy): domain Eukaryota; kingdom Metazoa; phylum Chordata; class Amphibia; order Anura; family Bufonidae; genus Bufo; species Bufo bufo. The sequence continues at coordinate 124,477,496 of NC_053389.1, forward strand.
TTAAAAAAAGCGGAAAACCTTTTTAAACTTTATTAACAACATGACAACAACACCTAGAGACATGCAGCCATTATAAAACATAACCTACAGGCAGGTGGCCATGTAAATACACACAGTAATGTAACCACTGTAATGACCACAATGAAATAATTATTCAAGCACTGGTCTTATTTACTTATCACATGAATGTGTCCTGTGTGTTCATGCAGTACATGTATGTTATTTAACACTGATTGCGTACTGAATGTCAGGGATTATATGATGTGAAGTGGACACATGACTGATATCATGTTTCAGTTAGGCCATGGATACATTACACAGGACAGCATATACAGCATATAGTGGTCAACTGCCTGATATAAGAAAGGTATGTATGTAGAATCTTAAATGCTTGCATATTAGAAAACGGTGTGATTTCCTATTATATAAAGTTAAATAAAAAAATAAAAACTGGAATACCCCTTCCCGACATATGACGTAATAATACGTCATGGGCGACAAGTGACTTGCCGTATTTTGACGTACTATTATGTCATGGTGATCGGGTGGACACCGGAGCGGTGCGCGCCCGATCACTGCAGGGGCCCGGCAGTCCCTGATAGCCAGGCCCCTGCTGTATCTGCCGGCATTGCTTCAAAAGCCGATGCTGGCGGACTAACTCCTTCTATGCCCTAATAAAATGTACAAAATGATGCCAACATAAAGTAGACATATGGGGAATGTTAAGTAATAGATATTTTATGAGGTATCACTTTCTGTTTTAAAAGCAGAGAAATAGATATTTTGAAAATTGCGAATTTTTTTAATTTTTTTTGTCATTTTAAGGTGAAATATATTGAATCAAATTTATGAAGTACAATGTGTCACGAGAAAACAATCTCAGAATGGCTTGGATAAATAAAAGTGTTCCGAAGCTATTACCACATAAAGTGACATGTCAGATTTGCAAAAAATGGCCTGGGCAGGAGGGCGAAAACTGGCCCAGGGTGGAAGGGGTTAATGTAAAAAAAAAAACGCAATTAGACTTACCGGTAATTCCGTTTCCTTGAATCCACCATGACGGCCCACATTGACCCTTGACCTCTGTAGGGGCAGGAACACATAGAGAGTTTAAGAACCCCCCACCCCTCCACCTCCTCAGTGCTTTACAATTACCCGAAAGGTGGAACAAAAAGTAAAAGGATATTGATTCATACCCTTAAACTCCTATTAATCTTATGCATGTATATATAACTATATACATATATATATATATTATTATTTTTTATTTTTTTTTGGGAAGGGGAATAGTATGGGCCGTCATGGTGGATTCAAGGAAACGGAATTACCGGTAAGTCTAATTGCGGTTTTTCCATTTCATCCACCATGACGGCCCACATTGAGATATATCAGATAACTAAGTGGGTGGGGATATCGCCTGTAAAACCCTCCGGCCGAAAAGAGCTTCATTCGAGTCCGGAAGATTAAGACGATAATGTCTTACAAAAGTATTAGCGCTTGACCAGGTTGCGGCTTTACAGATCTGGTCCAGCGAGACCCCTCCTTTCTCGGCCCAAGAGGAGGCAGTGGCCCTAGTAGAGTGGGCCTTAACATTACCAGGACTGGGCTTGTTCTGAATCCTGTAACAGCATTCAATGGTGGATCTGATCCATCTGGCTATGGAAGACCTAGCTAACTTCTTTCCCTTATTTCTTCCTGAAAACTGAATAAGGAGATTGTTATCAACCCTAAAATCCTTGGTAGAATCCAGGTAATGGATAACTATATCCCTAACATCTAAGAGATGAAACTTATCGCTAGACCCTGTATACTCGGATTTAGGGATAGAGGGTAGGAAGATCTCCTGTTCTCGATGAAAAGATGAGACTACTTTAGGGAGAAAACCTGGATCGAGAGTTAGACGGATGTGATCTTTGCTGATCTGGAGGTAGGGCTCTCTACAAGAAAGGGCCTGGATCTCTCCAATACGTCTGGCTGAGGTGAATGAAATCAAAAAAGCAGTCTTCAGGGAAAGGTGTTTTAAAGAGATTTCCGACGATGGTACAAAGGGAGGTTTTGTTAGGCCTTCTAGGACGATGTTAAGATCCCAAGTAGGAGCTCTGGATCTCAGAAAGGGTCTCAATCTTGAAACCGCTCTAAAGAACCTCCTGATCATCTGTGATTGGCTAGGCTGCAGTCGTAGAAGGAGCTGAGGGCAGAAATTTGGACCTTCAGAGTACTAGGTCTCAGGCCTAATTCCAGGCCGCACTGTAGAAAGTCTAAAAAACTATTGATGGGAGGAGAGGAGGTGTCTGGGCGCTCAACTCCTAACCAAGAACAGTATTTCTTCCAGATCTTATGGTAGATGGAGGAAGTCACCTTTTTCCTACTAGCCCTCAGAGTAAGTATCACCTTTTCCGAAAGACCCCTGCTTCTTAACGTCTCGCTCTCAGGATCCAGGCTGACAGCTTGAATATACCTGGGTCTGGATGAAGAAGAGGGCCCTGGACTAGAATATCCCTCTGGAAAGGAATCTCCCACGGATCTTCTAGCGATAGCTGTTTTAGAGTGGAGAACCAACTCCTCTTTGGCCATAGAGGGGCTATTAGGATGAGAGTAGTTGGTTCCCCTAGGAGCCTCTGGACAACCCGAGGTAATAGAGGTATTGGGGGAAAGGCGTAGGCTAGTTTCCATTTCCAATGTATTGACAGGGCATCGATTGCCCATGGTCTGTCTTCTAGGTTTAGGGAGCAGAAACATTCTACCTGCGTATTTCTTCTGGAGGCGAATAAGTCTACCTCCGGACGGCCCCATCTTTCTGAGATCTTCTGGAAGATATTCCTGTTCAGAGACCATTCTCCTGGATCTATTGTCTCTCTGCTCAGGAAGTCTGCTACTGTATTTTCGCAGACCCTTAGGTGGATGGCGGAGAGAGATAAAGCGTTCTCTTCTGCCCAGGAGAAGATTCTTCTTGCTATCGCACCCAGAGGCCGTGACCTTGTCCCTCCTTGGTGTCGCAGATAAGCCACCGTTGTGGTATTGTCGGACATTATTCTTAGGTGTCGCCCTTTTAAAAGACTCTCTCCTTTTAATAATGCTTCCAGGACTGCGTACAGCTCTCTGTAGTTGGAGGATCTGTCTCTTATCTCGGCTGGCCAGGTACCCTGCAGAAGATGATCTCCTATCTTTGCTCCCCAGCCTCCGAGGCTTGCGTCCGTGATTACCTGAACGGCCGGATGGTTCTGCCACTGTAGGCCTCCGAGCAGTCTTCTTTTTACTTTCCACCAATCCAAATCTGTTTTTACGACCTGTGGGATCCAGGAAATCCTGTCTAAACTTACTTGCTTTCCGTCCCAAATACTTAAGATCCAACTCTGGATCACCCTTGTGTGGCTTTGGCACCATGCAACCGAGGGAATGCAGGCGGTTAGGCTTCCAAGGAGACTCATGGCCTTTCTGATGGAGCAATTGCGAGCCCTCTGGAACGTTCAGATTTTTTCTGTCAGCGCAGTAGCCTTGTCCTGAGGGAGGAAGGTTTTCAACAGGGATGAGTCCAATTCCACACCCAGGAACCTTATTCTCCTGGATGGGATTAGGGTGGATTTTTTTATATTTATGATCCAGCCGAGATTTTTTAAGAATTCCGAGAATCTTTGGGTTGCCAGAAGGTTTTCGGATTCTGTCTTGCCCAGAATTAAGAAGTCGTCGAGATATGGGATGATTGTAATTCCTTCCTGACGAAGGTAGGCCACCATCTCTACCACGACTTTTGTGAAGACCCTGGGAGCCGAGGAAATACCGAAAGGGAGGGCGACATATTGAAAGTGATGGATCGACCTGTCCGGTCCCCTTAGAGCGAATCTTAGATATTTCTGGGAGAGATGATGAATAGGGACATGGTAGTAAGCGTCCTTTAGATCGATTGACGACCTGAACGCCCCTTTCTGGATCAGAGGGATTGTGGATGGGATGGTTTCCATCCTGAACCTCCTGTATAGAATAGACCTGTTTAGGGGTTTTAGGTTTATTATAGTGCGAAAAGATTGGTCTGGTTTTTTTACTAAAAAGAGGCTGGAATAAAACCCTCTCTTTTCCTCTGGGATAGGGACCTTTAGAAATACCCCTAGATCTAAGAGGTCCTGGACGCCCTGCCAAATTTTCGGAAGTTCTGATTTGCGCTGAGGTGAGATGCAGAATCTTCTTGGGGGGACTGATGTGAATTCTATCTTGTAGCCCTGAGAGATTACGTTTAGAACCCAGGGATTTGAGGTTACCTGTTTCCAGGAAGATAGAAAACCCATCAGTCGCCCCCCTACCCTGGCGTCATTGCTGTTTATTTTGTCTATTCTGGGGATTGAGGATGAAGCCTCTTCCTCTCCCCCCTTTTGGATAGCTCCATCGGGCAGACTTCCCTTTCCCCCTGTAGGATCTCTGCTGAGGCTGGAATTGACGAAAGGGCTTCTTTTTTGATTCTTTGTCCTCTGGAAAACCCTTCTTCTTGTCTGCTGCTCCCTCTAGGATCTTATCCAGAGTGGGACCGAAGACAAATTCCCCTGAAAAGGGGATAGAACAAAGTTTGGCCTTGGATGCCTCTTCCCCAGACCAGGCTTTCATCCATAATGCCCGCCGGGCTGCATTAGAAAGAGCAGCATCTTTGGCTGAGAAACGGATGGACTCTGCTGAAGCATCGGCCAAAAACGCTGTGGCGGAGCGGAGAAGAGGGAGAGAATCCCTGATCTCTTCTCTTGGAGTCTTGTTTTTTAGATGTTCGTCCAGTTCTCCTAGCCATATATACATCGCCCTGGCAATGGAGGTAGCAGCAATATTAGTTTTTACCCCGAACATAGCCGACTCCCAGGATTTTTTTAGGAGCCCATCTGCCTTTCTATCCATAGGGTCGCCCAACTGTGAGGAGTCTTCAAAGGGTAGGGCGGTCTTCTTTACTACCTTGGCCACCTGTAAATCGACTTTAGGGGTCTGATTGTATAATTTGCTTTCAGTCGGGTCAAAGCAGAGTCTGTTTCTGAATTCTTTGGGAACGCCTAATCTCTTCTCCGGGACTGACCACTCCTCCATTATCATCTCTCTTATATTTTCATTGATAAGAAAAACTATTGAATATTTAGATCTAAGACCCCCAAACATCTCATCCTGTACCGTACGGGGCCTAGGGGTATCCTCAATTCCCATTGTGGATCTGACTGCTCTTAGCAACTCCTCCATTTCGTCAGCGGAGAAAAAATATTTTTTATCCTCGTCCAAAATTTCCCCGTCAGACAAGGGTTCCTCATTAGGAAATTGTCTGGATGAGGCGGAGGCCACTTCAACATCTTCACCATCAGAAGAGGAGATAACGGACAGTTTGCGTTTCTTAGAAGGGTTGGGGTTGCTAGCGGGGGCAGACAAGGTGGCTAAAGAAGACTTAATCTCGTCCGCAATAAAGGACTTCATTTCAGAGAGTATATCTGGTTGTTCTTCCTTCCATATTTCCGTTGTGCAAGGTTTGCACAGCCTTTTTTTTGTAGTTCTCAGGGAGATGCTTGGAACAAGCACAGCATTTTAAGAGTTTAGGTTTTGTTTTTGACTCCTTGCTGCCCTGGAGAGAGGAAGCAACCAGATATGCCAAAATTAGTATTTCAAGATAAAGAATCTGAAATACACACCCCCCAGAAGGGGACTCACGGTACTGGTGGCAGTAGGATCAGGACCTTCCTGGCGGGGAGCAGGTGTCTCAGACATCGCGGTGTAGCAGGCGAAGGGCCGGAAGGAACCGCGGCCTTTTCTTTTTTTAAAAACCCGGCGTCTGACGTCATCTAGCTGCGCCCCTGGTGACGGCGTGGGCCTGCGCAGCACCAGCCTACTAGAGGATACGTGCGTCGCCCGGCCCGCCTCCAGAAACGCTCCATGCGCCGCACCTGCTCCCCCTGCCGGTCACAAGCGCTTGGCCCGCCTCCAGAAGGAAGGGACGCCGAGCGCGGCGCGCGAGATGTCCAGTAAAGCCGGCACCCCCGACTGCTTCCTCAAGGAGGGAAGGAAGTTCAAAGGTATGGGAGGACCGCAGGCCTCGGCATAGGCCAAGACGAGGGTCCTTGATGCTCCAAGCTGGCCAGCCTTAGCCCATGCCGCGGGAGGCCAGCTGGAGAACCTGTAAAGAAATAAAGTTGTTATCCTTCTTAAAGGAGGATCCTCTCCACGTGTTGGCCCCTGTAGGGGCAGGAAAGCACTGAGGAGGTGGAGGGGTGGGAGGTTCTTAAACTCTCTATGTGTTCCTGCCCCTACAGAGGTCAAGGGTCAATGTGGGCCGTCATGGTGGATGAAATGGAAAATCAAGCAACTTTGCAAACTATAGTAAGGAAGGACCGACACTCACTCGTAGTCTTCTTGCATAAATCTTAACTGTAACTGTTTTAGGAATGCACAGGTTTGTGCTGAAACGCGTCACATTTAACCAATATGTGGCAATAAACAATTTATGCAAGAAGACTACGAGTGAGTGCCGGTTCATTATTACTATTGTTTATTCGGACCCTTCCCTAGGACACGTGCACCACACCGCCATAACCGGAGTGCCGACTGATACATATTGAAACTTTGCAAATATTGAATATATCATGTTTTATGTATACAGCTACTATGCAGATCTAGGTATCTCCATAATAATATACTACAAACCCTGTGTGGCCCAAACCCCCAGACAGGTATTACTTTCTTCCATTCTGCCCATTATTAATTCAATATACTGTACCTGCTTCAATATTTTCAAGATCTCCACTTGCGGTCAGTGAATAGAAACATTCTGGTTTTTATCAAGAGACTGAAAAACTGTATGGACTTGATGCACATCCTACTTCTGAAAGTTTGCTAGAGCTATATGTAGCATAGGCTTCAGACAAGGGGACATCAACCTCCGGTATACCAGATGTTGTAGAACTACAACTCCCAAAATGCTCAATTCACTTCTATGGAGTTCCGACAACAGCCGAGCAAGTGTAGGTGCCGGGACCACAACAGCTGATGTGGGAAAGGTTGCTGATCCCGGGTCTAGGCAGGATGATGTGAGCTTCAAGGGGTTGGCCCCTTACGTACAGTATAATTTGTACAGGAGAGCGGATAATAGGGATAGCTATGCAAATTACTACTATCTAGTTCTGCCCCATTTTCTACCCTTCTAAAGCCACACCTGCTTGGATTCCAAGTCTTCTCCGCATACAGCACTGCCACTTCCATCTGGGAAATGGCCACTGATGGAGGGTTACATGACACGACCATGTCCATCAATACCTCCCACTAAAACACACTGCACCCGGGACAGCTTCCTGTTCATCCAGGACCCTTGCCTAGAAATAAAACCGGTGCACGAGCAGTGTATTTTAATAGGAGGCACTGATGGTCAAGGTCTTGTGCCCCTGCATTAGCATCCATTGACAGAATAAGAGGCCGGGGAGTAGATTGTGAGGGCGTGGCTTCAGAAAGGGAGAAAACAGGGCATAACTTCTGAAGACTACTACTAACCACTCTCCAGTACTGAATAAATATACGAGGTATATATATCCCACAATGGCCAACCCCTTTACAGCAAGGACACCGCATTGATACATTTTACCTGTGCTGATACATTGTTGCAAACTGTTAGGAGAGCTCAGTGCTGCTGCTACCTATAGCTCCAAGTGGATTACCTTCACGGGATACAGTCCTAGCACAGTCCTTAGCACTGTATAAGGCTACTTTCACACTTGCGGCAGAGAGATCCGGCAAGCAGTTCCGTCGCCGGAACTGCCTGCCGGATCAGGCAAAACGTATGCAAACTGATGGCATTAGTAAGACTGATCAGGATCCTTATCAGTCAAAAAAATGCATTGAAATGCCGGATCCGTCTTTCCGGTGTCATCCAGCAAAACGGATCCGGCATTTATCTATTTTCACCTTTTTTTCAGTCTGCGCATGCGCAGACCGGAAGGATGGATCCGGCATTCCGGTATTCTGAATGCCGGATCCGGCACTAATACATTCCTATGGGAAAAAATGCCGGATCCGGCATTCAGGCAAGTCTTCAGTTTTTTTCGCCGAAGATAAAACCGTAGCATGCTACGGTTTTCTCTTTTGCCTGATCAGTCAAAATGACTGAACTGAAGACATCCTGAACGGATTACTCTCCATTCAGAATGCATGGGGATATACCTGATCAGTTCTTTTCCGGTATAGAGCCCCTGTGACGGAACTCTATGCCGGAAAAGAAAAATGCTAGTGTGAAAGTACCCTAAGATTCTAGAAACATGGCTGCTTTCTTACAGACTTAGCGCCACTTTTGCCCATGAAAGGTCTGGCAGTGCATCATTTAAGTGAAAGTGACCGAGTTGCAATAGCAGAAACAGCCTATAGCCAGGACTGGTGCGGTTACTGGAAGAAAGCAGCCATGTTGAACCTCATGCAACCCCTTTAAGAAAATAAATCACAGCACTTCTGATTGTTTTATTTGCTGCACGTGCTGACTCAGTCACATAGCACATACAGAAATAAACCAGTATGAAAAGTCCTGACACCATCCCCTGTGCATACCTCTAGAGAGCTTATCAGGGGCGGCGTACTATGTACATTAGTCTGTTCAGGCTGTATTGACACCTTTCCTTTTCATGTCTGATCTGCAGCAGCCATTACTACATAAGCTAATAATTACTCACAAGAAAAGAATTAAGGTCACTGGTCACATGCTCCTTAAGGCCCCTTTCACACGAGCGAGTTTTCCGCACGGGTGCAATGCGTGACTTGACTGCATAGCACCCGCACTGAATCCTGACCCATTCATTTCAATGGGTCTGTGCACATGAGCGTTGTTTTTCACGCATCAGTTCTGCATGAGAATCGCAGCATGTTCTATATTCTGCGCTTTTCATAGAAGTGAATGGGGCTTCAGTGAAAAACGCATTTAATCCGGATGGTTACTAGATGTCGTTTGTAAACCTTCAGTTTTTTTTCACTTGCATGAAAAACACATCAAAACTGATTGCACTAACGTGGAAAAAACTGAAACACGGAACGCAATTGCAGACAAAACTGACTGAACTTGCTTGCAAAATGGTGGGACTTTCACTGAACGCACCCTGAACAAATCTGTATTGTTCGTGTGAAAGAGGCCTAAATCACAGCAAATACAGAATGACTTCCGTTTGCCCACTCAATTCTAGCCTGCACAGTGCAGAACAGACTAGATCAGTGATGGCTAACCTCCGGCACAACAGCTGTGGAGAAAGTACGACTCCCAGCATGCTCCATTCATTTCTATTGAGTTCTGAGCAAGTGTACATCTTGGGAGTTGTAGTTTTACCACAGCTGAAGTGCTGGAGGTTAGCTATCACAGGACTCCAGGAGGAGGACCTCCTTTTAACAACTCCATTCTAGCCTGCTCTGTACTGAACAGGCCCGCCTCACAGATTTACAGCCCAGATCTGCTCCCTCCTCTCACAGGAATGCACCCCCATGAAACCCTCAATGATAGACACCACATAAGCCCCTTTCACCCAGCTCTGTACTGTAAGGCCTTCTAAACGCGCCAAATTCCACCACGCAGGTATACCCCCCAGACATGAACCCCATTGCCACTAAGTGTTCCATATGCCGCCCCTCACCTGCACCCCATGAAGCTCTTCATACTTCAGGACTGCACCACCAGACCCTCCCGCACACGGCCGCTTGCAGGCATACACAACCAGTCCTCCACAAGGTCCAGCAGTCCATGTCTGCTAGCACTTCCTATACACCAGGGATGTCCAACCTGCGGCCCTCCAGCTATTGCAAAACTACAACTCTCAGCATGCACGGACAGCCTACAGCACGGATGCACATGCTGCAGCCCGCCAGCTGTTGTAAAACTACAACTCCCACGATGCCCTTCTGTAGGATAATAGCTGTAGGCTGTCAGGGGATGATGGGAGTTGTAGCTTTCTGGAAAAAGCCATAAATATATTCAGGGAGAAATGCCCAAAAATCTGAATCCGCATGTAACATACTGATAGTACTAGTCCCTGGTATTTAACCACTTCAGCCCCCCTAGCTTAAACACCCTTAATGACCAGGCCACTTTTTACACTTCTGCACTACACTACTTTCACCGTTTATTGCTCAATCGTGCAACTTACCACCCAAATGAATTTTACCTCCTTTTCTTCTCACTAATAGAGCTTTCATTTGGTGGTATTTCATTGCTGCTGCCATTTTTACTTTTTTTGTTATTAATCGAAATTTAACTAAATTTTTGCAAAAAAATGACATTTTTCACTTTCAGTTGTAAATTTTTTTTTTTTTAAATACATCCATATATAAATTTTTCTCTAAATTTATTGTTCTACATGTCTTTGATAAAAAAAAAATGTTTGGGTAAAAAAAAAAAATGGTTTGGGTAAAAGTTATAGCGTTTACAAACTATGGTACAAAAATGTGAATTTCCGCTTTTTGAAGCAGCTCTGACTTTCTGAGCACCTGTCATGATTCCTGAGGTTCTACAATGCCCAGACAGTAGAAAACCCCCACAAATGACCCCATTTTGGAAAGTAGACACCCTAAGGTATTCGCTGATGGGCATAGTAAGTTCCTTGAACTTTTTATTTTTTGTCACAAGTTAGTGGAAAATGATGATTATTATCAGAGAAATATCTCAGTCAAATGCCAACTTTGTATAAAAAAATGGGAAAAGTTGTCTTTTGCCGAGATATTTCTTTCACCCAGCATGGGTATATGTAAAATGACACCCCAAAACACATTGCCCAACTTCTCCTGAGTACGGCGATACCAGATGTGTGACACTTTTTTGCAGCCTAGGTGGGCAAAGGGGCCCACATTCCAAAGAGCACCTTTAGGATTTCACAGGTCATTTTTTACACATTTTGATTTCAAACTACTTACCACACATTAGGGCCCCTAAAATGCCAGTGCAATATAACTACCCCACAAGTGACCCCATTTTGGAAAGAAGACATCCCAAAGTATTTCGTGATGGGCATAGTGAGTTCATGGAAGTTTTTATTTTTTGTCACAAGTTAGTGGAATATGAGACTTTGTAAGAAAAAAAAAAAAAATCATTTTCCGCTAACTTGTGACAAAAAATAAAATATTCTAGGAACTCGCCATGCCCCTCACGGAATACCTTGGGGTGTCTTCTTTCCGAAATGGGGTCACTTGTGGGGTAGTTATACTGCCCTGGCAATTTAGGGGCCCTAATGTGTGGTAAGTAGTTTGAAATCAAAATGTGTAAAAAATGACCTGTGAAATCCTAAAGGTGATCTTTGGAATGTGGGCCCCTTTGCCCACCTAGGCTGCAAAAAAGTGTCACACATCTGGTATCGCCGTACTCAAGAGAATTTGGGCAATGTGTTTTGGGGTGTCATTTTACATATACCCATGCTGGGTGAGAGAAATATCTCGGCAAAAGACAACTTTTCCCATTTTTTTATACAAAGTTGGCATTTGACCAAGATATTTCTCTCACCCAGCATGGGTATATGTAAAGTTACACCCCAAAACACATTCCCCAACTTCTCCTGAGTACGGCGATACCAGATGTGTGACACTTTTTTGCAGCCTAGATGCGCAAAGGGGCCCACATTCCTTTTAGGAGGGCATTTTTAGACATTTGGATCCCAGACTTCTTCTCACGCTTTAGGGCCCCTAAAATGCCAGGGCAGTATAAATACCCCACATGTGACCCCATTTTGGAAAGAAGACACCCCAATGTATTCAATGAGGGGCATGGCGAGTTCATAGAATTATTTTTTTTTTGCCACAAGTTAGCAGAAATTGTTTTTTTTTTTGTCTTTTTCTCACAAAGTCTCCCTTTCCGCTAACTTGGGACAAAAATTTCAATCTTTCATGGACTCAACTGCCCTGGCATTTGAGGGTCTCCGCAATCATTACATATATGGCCAGCATTAGGAGTTTCTGCTATTCTCTTTATATTGAGCATACGGGTAATGAGATTTATTTTTTTCCGTTCAGCCTCTGGGCTGAAAGAAAAAATGAACGGCACAGATTTCTTCATTCGCATCGATCAATGTGAATGAAAAAATCTCTGCCAAAAAAAAAAAGGAGGGGAAAGGCGTCTGCCAGGACATAGGAGCTCCGCCCAACATCCATACCCACTTAGCACTTATGCCCTGGCAAACCCGATTTCTCCGTTCACATCAATCGATGTGGATGAATAAATGATTGCCGGGATTATTTTTTTTTTTTTTATATACAAAGTGTTTGCCAAAGCATATGAACACCGCCACCCCCTCAGCTCATATGCCTCAGCAAACGTATCTTTTACTGCAGAGGAGAAATCTCGTCTTGCAGCGCCGCATACACTGACTTTTGTGTAATCTGACAGCAGCGCAATGCTTCTGTCAGAATGCACATCAGTGCTGCAGCTAGTCGATCGGTTGGTCCACCTGGAAGGTAAAAAAAACAAAACAAAAAAGAAAAAACCAGGCCGCAACGCAATAAATTTATTAACTTTATAATAACATTTGAACGGAACATATAAACTTTATTAAACTTTTTGAACTGAATGTTAAACTTTTTGCTTACCGGTGTTTTTTTGTTTTTTTTTACCTTTATAGGGCAAACCTCTCCTTCCCCACGGGACAATGTGCAAAGCGCAAATCGCCCAAAGATATGGCGAAGTACATTATGCACTTTATCCCAGGTGAAAGGAGAGGTTTGCAGCAGCTGTGAGTGTAAGGGCCCTAATAGCCCTGTGTGCCTGTCCTGTGAGATGCAATCCCTATGCTAAGTGTACCTGTGTGTGGTACTTCCGGAAACACTCCCCTAAGCATAGGGCAGGGTGGTCAGGGCAGTCAGGACAGAAATAGCGGGTGTCACGCCTTATTCCACTCCTGCTACAGACACGACATCTTTTTCGGGGTGACGGTTGGGTTGAGGTACCAGCAACGACATTGGGGAAATGTCGCTCGTGTAGACGGCTCACTACACTGGTGGTTGGGGCCACGGAACCTTCTGGATACAGGAGGTTCTCGATGATCTCTTCCTGGAATTTGAGGAAGGATCCTGTTCTCCCAGCCTTACTGTAGAGAACAAAACTATTGTACATCGCCAATTGAATCAAATATACAGACACCTTCTTATACCAGCGTCTGGTGCGTCGGGAAACTAAATAGGGAGCCAACATCTGGTCATTGAAGTCCACCCCTCCCATGAGCGCATTATAGCCGTGGACTGAGAGGGGCTTTTCAATGACACTGGTTGCCCGTTCAATTTGTATTGTCGTGTCTGCGTGAATGGAGGAGAGCATGTAAACGTCACGTTTGTCTCTCCATTTCACCGTGAGCAGTTCTTCGTTACACAAGGCAGCCCTCTCCCCCCTTGCAAGACGGGTGGTAACGAGCCGTTGGGGGAAGCCCCGGCGACTAGGTCGCACGGTGCCACAGCAGCCAATCTGTTCTAGGAACAAATGCCTGAAGAGGGGCACACTTGTGTAGAAATTGTCCACATAAAGATGGTACCCCTTGCCAAATAAGGGTGACACCAAGTCCCAGACTGTCTTCCCACTGCTCCCCAGGTAGTCAGGGCAACCGACCGGCTCCAGGGTCTGATCTTTTCCCTCATAGATCCGAAATTTGTGAGTGTAGCCTGTGGCCCTTTCACAGAGCTTATACAATTTGACCCCATACCGGGCGCGCTTGCTTGGGATGTATTGTTTGAAGCCAAGGCGCCCGGTAAAATGTATAAGGGACTCGTCTACGCAGATGTTTTGCTCAGGGGTATACAAATCTGCAAATTTTTTGTTGAAGTGGTCTATGAGGGGCCGAATTTTGTGGAGCCGGTCAAAAGCTGGGTGGCATCTGGGACGGGAGGTGGTGTTGTCGCTAAAGTGCAGGAAACGCAGGATGGCCTCAAATCGTGTCCTGGACATAGCAGCAGAGAACTTGGACATGTGATGAATTTGGTTCGTGGACCAATATGACCGCAATTCATGCTTTTTGGTTAGACCCATGTTGAGGAGAAGGCCCAGAAAATGTTTTAATTCGGAAACTTGGACTGGTTTCCACCGGAAAGGCTGGGCATAATAGCTTCCCGGGTTGGCCGCTATAAATTGAGTGGCATACCGATTTGTTTCTGCCACAACTAAGTCCAAGAGCTCCGCAGTCAAGAACAGCTCAAAAAATCCCAGTGCCGAACCGATCTGAGCTGTCTCAACCCGAACTCCAGACTGGGCGGTGAAAGGGGGAACTACAGGTGCGGCTGAAGTTGGGGACTGCCAATCAGGGTTTGCCAGCACCTCAGGGACTCTACGGGCCTGTCTGTGCGGTGGCTGCGACGGGGTAACTATTGCACGTGCCACCGTACCAGCTTCAACTGCCCTTCTGGTGCTCGCCACTTCACCATGTTGTACGGCAGTGCTGGTACTAGGTCCAGGGAGGGCTGCGCTGCTGATGTATGCCTCACCACGTAATCCGACAGCGCCAGCCCCACTCTGCTGCTCTTGAAGCGGATCCTGCGCAACCTGTGGTCTAGCAACAAGGGGCCGGGTACGCCTGGTGCTATCAGGGACCTCAACCTCCTCGTCCGAACTTTGGGTCAGACTGCCACTGCTTTCTACAGGTTCATATTCTGACCCGCTAGATTCGTCAGATGAGGGTTCCCATTCCTCATCCGACTGGTTCAGAAGCCTGTAGGCCTCTTCAGAAGAATACCCCCTGTTTGACATTTGGACTACTAAATTTAGGGGTATTTCCTGAGACTACCCAAGAAAAAAAGCAAGCCTGTCTTACAAATGGGAGGCTAGCGAAGTACCGGAGGCCGCTGCGATTGATAAAAAATATCAAAACTGATTTTTTTTATCGGCGCAGTGCTTGTAAAGTGATTGTGCAGTGATCAAAAAATATATATATTTTTGTCACTGCGGCGGGGCGGGCGTGGGTGAACGCACGTGTGGGCGACCGATCAGGCCTGATCGGGCAAACACTGCGTTTTGGGTGGAGGGTGAACTAAGGTGACACTAATACTATTATAGATCTGACTGTGATCAGTTTTGATCACTTACAGATACAATAAAAGTACAAATGCTGATTAGCGATACGCTAATCAGCGAATAAGTGACTGCGGTGCGGTCGGCGCTAACTGACGCTAACTACCTAACCAAGGGACCTAAACTATCCTAAAACCTAACAGTCAATACTAGTGGGAAAAAAAAGTGACAGTTTACACTGATCACTTTTTTCCCTTTCACTAGTGATTGACAGGGGCGATCAAGGGGTTAATTGGGGTGATGGTGGGTGATCTGGGGGCTAAGTGTGGTGTTGGGTGTATTCACTGTGATGTGTGCTCCTCTGCTGGGACCAACCGACCAAAAGGACCAGCAGAGGAGCACAGAAGCCATTTAACACCTTATATTTATAAATATAAGGTGTTAGATGGCTTCTGATTAGATTTTTTAAAAATCAGCAACCTGCCAGCAACGATCATTGGCTGGCAGGTTGCTGCCGAAATACTCCTTGAACTTTTGCCGGCCCGCGATGCGCATGCGCGGGCCGGCTTTGAGCGAAATCTCGCGTCTCGCGAGATGGCGCATATATGCGTGACTCTGCCTGCAGCTGCCGCCTCCGGAACGCGATCCTGCGTTAGGCGGTCCGGAGGCAGTTAATGGCTATGTATACCTTCAGAGGCAATTTTGGTTTATGACTGCACTTGACTCATTTTTGGCTAAAAATCATATTTTCAATTGGCCTTTATTAAAAATATTGAGCCATTCTGTCACAAAGGGTTAACTGTGTGACTGGTACTTTCACTTTGTGGTCATCTAATATCCCTTATCTCTAAACTATTAAGAGGTCACTTATTTAAAGGGGTTATCCGATCCATGAAATGCCCCCCTATATGACCCTCACACACAATGTACTTACCTGACTCAGTCACCTGCGTTGTTCCTGGTCCTTGCACGGCTGCCGCTGCTTCTCTCCGTGCATGGATGAAAACATCCGCCGTTGGGATGGGGGGACGTAGCAGGGGGTTAAGAGCCTCCCTAGTATCGTGGGTGACGCTAGGGTGGCTCATCCCCATCACCGCCTGCTTTTGGAAGCCCCTCCCCCAACGCAGCATGTTTTCATCCGCACACGGGCAGAAGCAGCTGCGGCCATGTGGGGACCAGGTAAGTAAACTGTGTGTGAGGGGCCCGGGCGTATGGGGAGGCATTTCAAGGATCGGATAACCCCATTTAGCCACATTCTAATCAGTACGATAAGAAATTAGCTATAATGAGTGTTTATAATGTCTTAGAGACGAGATAAGGAGCCTGTCTGCTCCCCAACTGACGGAAAAGAGAGAAAATCCAGAGCCTGCTACTACAGCATCTCAGCTATGTACAGAAAAAAGGGCTCAATATTTTTCATAAAAACCTATTGAATTTTTTTTTTTTAGCTCAAAAGGAGTACAATGCAACAATAAAAAAAAATTGCCCCCAAAAGGTGTACATAGCCTTTAACCACCTCAGCCCCCAGTGCTTAAACACCCTGAAAGACCAGGCCACTTTTTACACTTCTGACCTACACTACTTTCACCGTTTATTGCTCGGTCATGCAACTTACCACCCAAATGAATTTTACCTCCTTTTCTTCTCACTAATAGAGCTTTCATTTGGTGGTATTTCATTGCTGCTGACATTTTTACTTTTTTTGTTATTAATCGAAATTTAACGATTTTTTTGCAAAAAAATGACATTTTTCACTTTCAGTTGTAAAATTTTGCAAAAAAAAACGACATCCATATAGAAATTTTGCTCTAAATTTATAGTTCTACATGTCTTTGATAAAAAAAAAATGTTTGGGTAGAAAAAAAATGGTTTGGGTAAAAGTTATAGCGTTTACAAACTATGGTACAAAAATGTGAATTTCCGCTTTTTGAAGCAGCTCTGACTTTCTGAGCACCTGTCATGTTTCCTGAGGTTCTACAATGCCCAGACAGTACAAACACCCCACAAATGACCCCATTTCTGAAAGTACACACCCTAAGGTATTCGCTGATGGGCATAGTGAGTTCATAGAACTTTTTATTTTTTTTCACAAGTTAGCGGAAAATGATGATTTTTTTTTTTTTTTTTTTTTTTTCTTACAAAGTCTCATATTCCACTAACTTGTGACAAAAAATAAAAAGTTCTATGAACTCACTATGCCCATCACGAAATACCTTGGGGTCTCTTCTTTCCAAAATGGGGTCACTTGTGGGGTAGTTATACTGCCCTGGCATTCTAGGGGCCCAAATGTGTGGTAAGGAGTTTGAAATCAAATTCAGTAAAAAATGACCTGTGAAATCCGAAAGGTGCTCTTTGGAATATGGGCCCCTTTGCCCACCTAGGCTGCAAAAAAGTGTCACACATCTGGTATTGCCGTACTCAGGAGAAGTTGAGGAATGTGTTTTGGGGTGTCTTTTTACATATACCCATGCTGGGTGAGATAAATATCTTGGTCAAATGACAACTTTGTATAAAAAAATGGGAAAAGTTGTCTTTTGCCAAGATATTTCTCTCACCCAGCATGGGTATATATAAAATGACACCCCAAAACACATTCCCCACCTTCTCCTGAGTACGGAGATACCAGATGTGTGACACTTTTTTGCAGCCTAGGTGGGCAAAGGGGCCCATATTCCAAAGAGCACCTTTCGGATTTCACTCGTCATTTTTTACTGAATTTGATTTCAAACTCCTTACCACACATTTGGGCCCCTAGAATGCCAGGGCAGTATAACTACCCCACAAGTGACCCCATTTTGGAAAGAAGACACCCCAAGGTATTCCGTAAGGGGCATGGCGAGTTCCTAGAATTTTTTATTTTTTGTCACAAGTTAGTGGAAAATGATGATTTTTTTTTTTTTTTTTTTTTTTCATACAAAGTCTCATATTCCACTAACTTGTGACAAAAAATAAAAACTTCCATGAACTCACTATGCCCATCAGCGAATACCTTGGGGTCTCTTCTTTCCAAAATGGGGTCACTTGTGGGGTAGTTATACTGCCCTGGCATTCTAGGGGCCCAAATGTGTGGTAAGGAGTTTGAAATCAAATTCTGTAAAAATTGACCTGTGAAATCCGAAAGGTGCTCTTTGGAATATGGGCCCCTTTGCCCACCTAGGCTGCAAAAAAGTGTCACACATCTGGTATCTCCGTATTCAGTAGAAGTTGGGGAATGTGTTTTGGGGTGTCTTTTTACATATACCCATGCTGGGTGAGAGAAATATCTTGGTCAAATGCCAACTTTGTATAAAAAAATGGGAAAAGTTGTCTTTTGCCAAGATATTTCTCTCACCCAGCAGGGGTATATGTAAAATGACACCCCAAAACACATTCCCCACCTTCTCCTGAGTACGGAGATACCAGATGTGTGACACTTTTTTGCAGCCTAGGTGGGCAAAGGGGCCCATATTCCAAAGAGCACCTTTCGGATTTCACAGGTCATTTATTACAGAATTTGATTTCAAACTCCTTACCACACATTTGGGCCACTAGAATGCCAGGGCAGTATAACTACCCCACAAGTGACCCCATTTTGGAAAGAAGACACCCCAAGGTATTCGCTGATGGACATAGTGAGTTCATGGAAGTTTTTATTTTTTGTCACAAGTTAGTGGAATATGAGACTTTGTATAAAAAAAAAAAAAAAAAAAAAAAAATCAGCATTTTCCACTAACTTGTGACAAAAAATAAAAAATTCTAGGAACTCGCCATGCCCCTCACGGAATACCTTGGGGTGTCTTCTTTCCAAAATGGGGTCACTTGTGGGGTAGTTATACTGCCCTGGCATTTTCCAGGGGCCCTAATGTGTGGTAAGTAGGTAAATGACCTGTGAAATCCTAAAGGTGCTCTTTGGAATATGGGCCCCTTTGCCCACCTAGGCTGCAAAAAAGTGTCACACATGTGGTATCGCCGTATTCAGGAGAAGTTGGGGAATGTGTTTTGGGGTGTCATTTTACATATACCCTTGCTGGGTGAGAGAAATATCTTGGCAAAAGACAACTTTTCCCATTTTTTTATACAAAGTTGGCATTTGACCAAGATATTTCTCTCACCCAGCATGGGTATATGTAAAATGACACCCCAAAACACATTCCCCAACTTCTCCTGAGTACGGCGATACCAGATGTGTGACACTTTTTTGCAGCCTAGATGCGCAAAGGTGCCCAAATTCCTTTTAGGAGGGCATTTTTAGACATTTGGATACCAGACTTCTTCTCACGCTTTGGGGCCCCTAGAATGCCAGGGCAGTATAAATACCCCACATGTGACCCCATTTTGGAAAGAAGACACCCCAAGGTATTCAATGAGGGGCATGGCGAGTTCATAGAAAAAAAAAATTTTTGGCACAAGTTAGCGGAAATTGATATTTTTAATTTTTTTCTCACAAAGTCTCCCGTTCCGCTAACTTGGGACAAAAATTTCAATCTTTCATGGACTCAATATGCCCCTCACGGAATACCTGGGGGTGTCTTCTTTCCGAAATGGGGTCACATGTGGGGTATTTATACTGCCCTGGCATTCTAGGGGCCCTAAAGCGTGAGAAGAAGTCTGGAATATAAATGTCTAAAAAATTTTACGCATTTGGATTCCGTGAGGGGTATGATGAGTTCATGTGAGATTTTATTTTTTGACACAAGTTAGTGGAATATGAGACTTTGTAAGAAAAAAAAAAAATAATTCCGCTAACTTGGGCCAAAAAAATGTCTGAATGGAGCCTTACAGAGGGGTGATCAATGACAGGGGGGTGATCAATGACAGGGGGGTGATCAATGACAGGGGGGGTGATCAATGACAGGGGGGGTGATCAATGACAGGGGGGGTGATCAATGACAGGGGGGGTGATCAATGACAGGGGGGGTGATCAATGACAGGGGGGTGATCAATGACAGGGGGGGTGATCAATGACAGGGGGGGTGATCAATGACAGGGGGGGTGATCAATGACAGGGGGGGTGATCAATGACAGGGGGGGTGATCAATGACAGGGGGGTGATCAGGGAGTCTATATGGGGTGATCACCACAGTCATTGATCATGCCCCTGTAAGGCTTCATTCAGACGTCCGGATGCGTTTTGCGGATCCGATCCATCTATCAGTGGATCCGTAAAAATCATGCGGACGTCTGAATGGAGCTTTACAGGGGTGTAATCAATGACAGGGGGGTGATCAGGGAGTCTATATGGGGTGATCACCACAGTCATTGATCACGCCCCTGTAAGGCTTCATTCAGACGTCCGGATGCGTTTTGCGGATCGGATCCATCTATTAGTGCATCCGTAAAAATCATGCGGACATCTGAATGGAGCTTTACAGGGGGGTGATCAGGGAGTCTATATGGGGTGATCACCACAGTCATTGATCATGCCCCTGTAAGGCTTCATTCAGACGTCCGGATGCGTTTTGCGGATCGGATCCATCTATCAGTGCATCCGTAAAAATCATGCGGACATCTGAATGGAGCTTTACAGGGGGGTGATCAGGGAGTCTATATGGGGTGATCACCACAGTCATTGATCATGCCCCTGTAAGGCTTCATTCAGACGTCCGGATGCGTTTTGCGGATCCGATCCATCTATCAGTGCATCCGTAAAAATCATGCGGACGTCTGAATGGAGCTTTACAGGGGGGTGATCAATGACAGGGGTGTGATCAATGACAGGGGGGTGATCAGGGAGTCTATATGGGGTGATAACCACAGTCATTGATCACGCCCCTGTAAGGCTTCATTCAGACGTCCGGATGCGTTTTGCGGATCCGATCCATCTATCAGTGGATCCGTAAAAATCATGCGGACGTCTGAATGGAGCTTTACAGGGGGGAAATCAATGACAGGGGTGTAATCAATGACAGGGGGGTGATCAGGGAGTCTATATGGGGTGATAACCACAGTCATTGATCACGCCCCTGTAAGGCTTCATTCAGACGTCCGGATGCGTTTTGCGGATCCGATCCATCTATCAGTGGATCCGTAAAAATCATGCGGACGTCTGAATGGAGCTTTACAGGGGGTTGATCAATGACAGGGGGGTAATCAATGACAGGGGGGTGATCAGGGAGTCTATATGGGGTGATCAGGTGCTAATAAGGGGTTAATAAGTGACGGGGGGGGGTGTAGTGTAGTGTAGTGGTGCTTGGTGCTACTTTACTGAGCTACCTGTGTCCTCTGGTGGTCGATCCAAACAAAGGGGACCACCAGAGGACCAGGTAGCAGGTATATTAGACGCTGTTATCAAAACAGCGTCTAATATACCTGTTAGGGGTTAAAAAAATCACATCTCCAGCCTGCCAGCGAACGATCGCCGCTGGCAGGCTGGAGATCAACTCTCTTACCTTCCGTTCCTGTGAGCGCGCGCGCCTGTGTGCGCGCGTTCACAGGAAATCTCGCGTCTCGCGAGATGACGCACGGATGCGTCCAGGAGGAATGAATCAACCACCTTCCGGACGCATCCGTGCGTTAGGCGGTCGGGAGGTGGTTAAGTCCTACATGAATGCAGCTTTAGGCCCCTTTCACACGAGTGAGTTTTCCGCGCGGGTGCAATGCGTGACGTGAACGCATTGCACCTACACTGAATCAGGACCCATTCATTTCTATGGGGCTGTGCACATGAGCGGCGATTTTCACGGATCACTTGTGCGTTGCGTGAAAAACGCAGCACGTTCTATATTCTGCGTTTTTCACGCAATGCAGGCCCCATAGAAGTGAATGGGGCTGCATGAAAATCACAAGCATCCGCAAGCAAGTGCGGATGCGGTGCGATTTTCGCGCATGGTTACTCGGAGACGATCGGGATGGGGACCCGATCATTATTATTTTCCTTTATAACATGGTTATAAGGGAAAATAATAGCATTCTTAATACAGAATGCATAGTACAATAGAACTGGAGGAGTTAAAAAAAAAAATATAATAATAATATAACTCACCTTAATCCACTTGATCGCGCAGCCCGGCTTCTCTTCTGTCTTCTTTGCTGTGCACAGGAAAAGGACCTTTGATGACGTCACTGCGCTCATCACATGGTCCGTCACATGATCCATCACCATGGTAAAAGATCATGTGATGGACCATGTGATGAGTGCAGTGACGTCATCAAAGCTCCTATTCCTCAAAGAAGAAGACAGAAGAGAAGCCGGGCTGCGCGAACAAGTGGATTAAGGCGAGTTAAATTATTTTTTAACCCCTCCAGCCCTATTGTACTATGCATTCTGTATTAAAAATTCTATTATTTTCCCTTATAACCATGTTATAAGGGAAAATAATAAAATCTACACAGCACCTAACCCAAACCCGAACTTCTGTGAAGAAGTCCGGGTTCGGGTCTGGGTACCAAACATGCCTATTTTTCTCACGCGCGTGCAAAACGTATTACAATGTTTTGCACCCGCGTGGAAAAAACGCAAACATGGAACGCAGTCGCAGTGAAAACGGACTTGTTTTAGTGTCAAAATCGCACCATTTTTTCTGAACGCATCCGGCCCCAATCCACAACACCCGTGTGAAAGGGGCCTTAGGGTGGGTGGGTGGGTACACACACACACACACACACACACACACACACACACACACACACACACACACACACACACACACACACACACGTGTTTGTGGCACTTTGAGGCCAAATCCAGAAGTGGATCCAGCAGTAATGAGATGTAGAAGTCTTTCCTTTCAATTTTTTATTCCTGTCCAATCGACTTCTGGATTTGTCTAAAAAAAAAAAAAAAAAAAAAAAAAAAATGCCAGAAAAACCTGTGTTAATCCTCCCTTTCCCTGGCCCTACTCTGTCTCGCCCACCCATACATGTGAACACTCAGCTCGGCCAAGTAAGCATATGCTCTGAATGGTGAGAGAGGAAACCCAACAGTCCTGATATGCGACGTTGGGGGAGAGTTGGAAGGCACCTGAGATGGTGACTTGGATTGGCCAAAATCAGCAGGTTCAGCCAATATTAACCACTTAAGGACCACAGGTTTATACCCCCCTAAAGACCAGGTCCTTTTTTACAAATCGGCACTCCACAACTTTAGCGGTTTATTGCTCGGTCATGCAACTTACCACCCAAATGAATTTTACCTCCTTTTCTTCTCACTAATAGAGCTTTCATTTGGTGGTATTTCATTGCTGCTGACATTTTTACTTTTTTTGTTATTAATCGAAATTTAACGATTTTTTTGCAAAAAAATGAAATTTTTCACTTTCAGTTGTAAAATTTTGCAAAAAAAACGACATCCATATATAGATTTTGCTCTAAATTTATTGTTCTACATGTCTTTGATAAAAAAAAAATGTTTAGGTAAAAAAAAAATGGTTTGGGTAAAAGTTATAGCGTTTACAAACTATGGTACAAAAATGTGAATTTCCGCTTTTTGAAGCAGCTCTGACTTTCTGAGCACCTGTCATGTTTCCTGAGGTTCTACAATGCCCAGACAGTACAAACACCCCACAAATGACCCCATTTCGGAAAGTAGACACCCTAAGGTATTCACTGATGGGCATAGTGAGTTCATAGAACTTTTTATTTTTTGTCACAAGTTAGCGGAAAATTATGATTTTTTATTTTTTTTTCTTACAAAGTCTCATATTCCACTAACTTGTGACAAAAAATAAAAACTTCCATGAACTCACTATGCCCATCAGCGAATACCTTGGGATGTCTTCTTTCCAAAATGGGGTCACTTGTGGGGTAGTTATACTGCCCTGGCATTCTAGGGGCCCAAATGTGTGGTAAGGAGTTTGAAATCAAATTCTGTAAAAAATGGCTGGTGAAATCCGAAAGGTGCTCTTTGGAATGTGGGCCCCTTTGCCCACCTAGGCTGCAAAAAAATGTCACACATCTGGTATCTCCGTATTCAGGAGAAGTTGGGGAATGTGTTTTGGGGTGTCATTTTACATATACCCATGCTGGGTGAGAGAAATATCTTGGCAAAAGACAACTTTTACCATTTTTTTATACAAAGTTGGCATTTGACCAAGATATTTCTCTCACCCAGCATGGGTATATGTAAAATGACACCCCAAAACACATTCCCCAACTTCTCCTGAGTACGGCGATACCAGATGTGTGACACTTTTTTGCAGCCTAGATGCGCAAAGGTGCCCAAATTCCTTTTAGGAGGGCATTTTTAGACATTTGGATACCAGACTTCTTCTCACGCTTTGGGGCCCCTAGAATGCCAGGGCAGTATAAATACCCCACATGTGACCCCATTTTGGAAAGATGACACCCCAAGGTATTCAATGAGGGGCATGGCGAGTTCATAGAAACTTTTTTTTTTTGGCACAAGTTAGCGGAAATTGATATTTTTTATTTTTTTCTCACAAAGTCTCCCTTTCCGCTAACTTGGGACAAAAATTTCAATCTTTCATGGACTCAATATGCCCCTCACGGAATACCTTGGGGTGTCTTCTTTCCGAAATGGGGTCATATGTGGGGTATTTATACTGCCCTGGCATTCTAGGGGCCCTAAAGCGTGAGAAGAAGTCTGGAATATAAATGTCTAAAAAATTTTACGCATTTGGATTCCGTGAGGGGTATGGTGAGTTCATGTGAGATTTTATTTTTTGACACAAGTTAGTGGAATATGAGACTTTGTAAGAAAAAATAATAATAATTTCCGCTAACGGGCCAAAAAAATGTCTGAATGGAGCCTTACAGGGGGGTGATCAATGACAGGGGGGTGATCAATGACAGGGGGGTGATCAGAGAGTCTATATGGGGTGATCACCCCCCCTGGAAGGCTCCAGGGAGACGCCTGTATGTGTTTTGCGGATCCGATCCATGTATCCGTGGATCCGTAAAAATCATACGGACATCTGAATGCAGCCTGACAGGGGGGGTGATCAATGACAGGGGGGGGGGGGGTGATCAATGACAGGGGGGTGATCAGGGAGTCTATATGGGGTGATCACCCTCCCTGGAAGGCTCCAGGGAGACGCCTGTATGTGTTTTGCGGATCCGATCCATCTATCAGTGGATCTGTAAAAATCATGTGGACATCTGAATGGAGCTTTACAGGGGGGTTGATCAATGACAGGGGGGTGATCAGGGAGTCTATATGGGGTGATCACCACAGTCATTGATCACGCCCCTGTAAGGCTCCATTCAGACGTCCGTATGCGTTTTGCGGATCCGATCCATCTATCAGTGGATCCGTAAAAATCATGCGGACATCTGAATGGAGCTTTACAGGGGGTTGATCAATGACAGGGGTGTAATCAATGACAGGGGGGTGATCAGGGAGTCTATATGGGGTGATCACCACAGTCATTGATCACGCCCCTGTAAGGCTCCATTCAGACGTCCGTATGCGTTTTGCGGATCCGATCCATCTATCAGTGGATCCGTAAAAATCATGCGGACATCTGAATGGAGCTTTACAGGGGGGTGATCAATGACAGGGGGGTAATCAATGACAGGGGGGTGATCAGGGAGTCTATATGGGGTGATCACCACAGTCATTGATCACGCCCCTGTAAGGCTCCATTCAGACGTCCGTATGCGTTTTGCGGATCCGATCCATCTATCAGTGGATCCGTAAAAATCATGCGGACATCTGAATGGAGCTTTACAGGGGCGTGATCAATGACAGGGGGGTAATCAATGACAGGGGGGTGATCAGGGAGTCTATATGGGGTGATCAAGGGTGAATAAGGGGTTAATAAGTGACAGGGGAGGGGTGTAGTGGTGCTTGGTGCAACATATTACTGAGCTACCTGTGTCCTCTGGTGGTCGATCCAAACAAAGGGGACCACCAGAGGACCAGGTAGCAGGTATATTAGACGCTGTTATCAAAACAGCGTCTAATATACCTGTTAGGGGTTAAAAAAATCACATCTCCAGCCTGCCAGCGAACGATCGCCGCTGGCAGGCTGGAGATCCACTCTCTTACCTTCCGCGCCTGTGTGCGCGCGTTCACAGGAAATCTCGGCTCACGCGAGATGACGCCAATCGGCGTAAGTGTGACCTGGGAGCGCCGCAGAAATGACGCCTTTCGGCGTTAGCGTGGCGGGAAGTGGTTAATCTAATGTACACTGCTCAAAAAAATAAAGGGAACACTTAAACAACACAATGTAACTCCAAGTCAATCACACTTCTGTGAAATCAAACTGTCCACTTAGGAAGCAACACTGAGTGACAATCAATTTCGCATGCTGTTGTGCAAGTGGGATAGACAACAGGTGGAAATTATAGGCAATTAGCAAGACAGCCCCAATAAAGGAGTGGTTCTGCAGGTGGTGACCACAGACCACTTCTCAGTTCCTATGCTTCTTGGCTGATGTTTTGGTCACTTTTGAATGCTGGCGGTGCTTTCACTCTAGGTGGTAGCATGAGACTGAGTCTACAACCCACACAAGTGGCTCAGGTAGTGCAGCTTATCCAGGATGGCACATCAATGCGAGCTGTGGCAAGAAGGTTTGCTGTGTCTGTCAGCGTAGTGTCCAGATCATGGAGGCGCTACCAGGAGACAGGCCAGTACATCAGGAGACGTGGAGGAGGCCGTAGGAGGGCAACAACCCAGCAGCAGGACCGCTACCTCCGCCTTTGTGCAAGGAGGAACAGGAGGAGCACTGCCAGAGCCCTGCAAAATGACCTCCAGCAGGCCACAAATGTGCATGTGTCTGCTCAAATGGTCAGAAACAGACTCCATGAGGGTGATATGAGGGCCCGACGTCCACAGGTGGGGGTTGTGCTTACAGCCCAACACCGTGCAGGACGTTTGGCATTTGCCAGAGAACACCAAGATTGGCAAATTCGCCACTGGCACCCTGTGCTCTTCACAGATGAAAGCAGGTTCACACTGAGCACATGTGACAGACGTGACAGTCTGGAGACGCCGTGGAGAACGTTGTGCTGCCTGCAACATCCTCCAGCATGACCGGTTTGGCATTGGGTCAGTAATGGTGTGGGGTGCATTTCTTTGGAGGGCCGCACAGCCCTCCATGTGCTCGCCAGAGGTAGCCTGACTGCCATTAGGTACAGAGAGGAGATCCTCAGACCCCTTGTGAGACCATATGCTGGTGCGGTTGGCCCTGGGTTCCTCCTAATGCAAGACAATGCTAGACCTCATGTGGCTGGAGTGTGTCAGCAGTTCCTGCAAGACGAAGGCATTGATGCTATGGACTGGCCCGCCCGTTCCCCAGACCTGAATCCAATTGAGCACATCTGGGACATCATGTCTCGCTCTATCCACCAACGTCATGTTGCACCACAGACTGTCCAGGAGTTGGCAGATGCTTTAGTCCAGGTCTGGGAGGAGATCCCTTAGGAGACCGTCCGCCACCTCATCAGGAGCATGCACAGGCGTTGTAGGGAGGTCATACAGGCACGTGGAGGCCACACACACTACTGAGCCTCATTTTGACTTGTTTTAAGGACATTAAATCAAAGTTGGATCAGCCTGTAGTGTGTTTTTCCACTTTAATTTTAAGTGTGACTTCAAATCCAGACCTCCATGGGTTGAAAAATTGGATTTCCAATTTTTGTGTGATTTTGTTGTCAGCACATTCAACTATGTAAAGAACAAAGTATTTCAGAAGAATATTTAATTAACTCAGATCTAGGATGTGTTATTTTTGTGTTCCCTTTATATTTTTGAGCAGTGTATATAGCCTTCCCTTACAGTGCAGTACATCTTCTATGTGCTCAATATAGTCCCCAAACGCTGTTAAGTTATTGGTTGTAGTATTTCCTCACTACTATAGCACGTTTCATTCATCCATCCATCTAGCAATGGTCCCGGAAACCGATCTCTCCTGACCACTTGCACTCTGTCTTATCAGAAATGAAGTAGAATAAAGAGCTCTTGGAGATCAGAGTACACGATGCATGGACTGTATTGGAGACAAAACATATTCTGCTGCCAAGTCTCGCTGTGTCCTGTGTCTTGCTCAGGAAGAACCAGTCTTGCACAATCCGGTGCCAGTAAGTGCTATTACCAAATGCCCAGTCCTTTGTTACTCCTAGAAGTCAACATGTCCGGTATTCTTCTGCTCAAATAGCACACCAGGAAGTACTGCGTTACAGTCCTCGTCGGAAATTCCCAAACACACTTGGGCAGCATGGTGGCTCAGGGGTTAGCATTGTTACCTTGGGCACTGGGGTCCCTGGTTCCCATATGACTGAGGACAGCATCTGAATAGAGAATTTCCTGTATGTGAGGGTACATTTACACTACAGGTGGTACATGTAGCTGTGCGGGCTCCTCCTCTCATCAGTTGCTGGATGCACATAGAGGTGACTACGAGCAGCACACCATATGGGCAGGGTCTGCTCTCCTGAATATAGATGCCCAAGGGCATAGGTAGGTTTAGAGTAGGACCTGCCTGACTGAGACCACTTTAATGACATCTTCTGGCAGTCCATGCGCCAGCAATGAACTGGTGTAGATTTTAACTACAATAATGCTGGATTCAGGTATAAATAAAAGTGAATCTAAAGAGTGGTTAGAGGCTCTGCCCCTACTGCTAGACCAGACCCACTTTTCCCATGGCTTTTGAAAAGTGTCAAGAAGTTTGAAAAGTCACGAATAATATCACCAATATGACGAGTGCCATAATTTGTGACTTTTTTTTTTTTTTACACCATAAGGCCCCTGTCAGACTAGCGAGTGTCAAACTCGAGACTCACAACGTGAGCATCAGACAGCACCCGTCCTGTCCTCCCAGCACTGCCGGGGTCGCATAGCATTATATTGATTTATAATGCTATGTAACCCTTTGAGGTCTGGAATGTACTAGATAATACTGACAGTGTTCTACAATACATCCCAGAACTGTAAGGGTTACATAGCATCATAAATCAATCTAATGCTATGCGACCCCGGCAGTGCTCCAGAGTTCAGGACGGGTGCTCTCCCTGACACACGCTGCGAGTCCAATGTGTGGGACTCGCTCGTGTGAAAGGGGCCTAAACAGTGGCAAAAAATAAAAATAAAAAAAGATAACATTTCCCCTTTAGTTTTTAGGTGTATTTACCTAGATCTTTCACCATAATGAACTGTTTTTTGGGGGTATGCTGTACTTCATGCCAATTATACCTCAGGGTTGCATTGGCTTCCCTACAGGGGACAGAATTGAGACTGGCCCATGAACCATCTACTGAGGCGGTCTGGCTTCCTCTCCTGCAGCGAGGAGAGAGTGTGATATGCGCACGCCTTTCTGGCCTCGTTCTAGCCATCGGTGGGGGTCTCAGCTCTCAGACATCCATCAAATGAAAACTATGACATATTAAAAGTTTTACGAACACGCAGTGACCCTTTAACAGAAAGCGACATATTTGTACACATTTCTGCGGCAGCTTTCACCTTGTGGTGTAGGACCATTCACACAGCACATACACACCATTACACTGAAAGTATCAAATACAATGGAATACGGATTTCTATATGGTTTTTATATTACCATGAAAACTAACAACATCCTGCTTAACGTCAGAACAGAAAAAATAGAACAAATGAACGCGATGCCAACCTTCCTTTGCTACGCTATAGCCCACACTGACAGGTCCTCGTGCCAGAATACAGACACCTTTTTGGCAGAAATCAACTTCGAAAACTTTATAATTGATTTGCGCTAAAAAGAACATATTTGTGATTTGCTAGACGCGGCCATGAAGGTCTGGATGAGGGGGCGTGATTAGGTGGGCTTGTAAAATACGCCAGATTTACTAAAGGCGTATACTAGTATATTGGGTTATACGGTATAAAAGTTAGACCAGCCCTGAGCGGAGGTAAGCAATAGAAGACGTCTGACAGCAGAAGCCACAGTAATAAATTTGGGGCGTATTGTGACAGCCTGGACTACGTTTATATCCTTTACCTATATCATACCAAGATAGCACATAACTAACAGTGGTTGGATGGAGATGGATGGTACCTAGAACAAGCCTCTGCAGCATGGAGAGGCAGTAAGATGGCACTTCGTGTGACCACCTTTGTACTGGTAGCCACGCACATAAATAGTTATGCCACCAATGTCTGATAGCTGCAGGTCCCAGAGGTGGGACCTGCACCTATTTCTAGAAAGGAGCCCAAAAAGTAAAGGAGAGCAGACCGCTGGCTCAGCTACTTCTGTCAGCCACATAGAAATGAATAGAGCGGTGCCCATGCTTCCACGGTGTGCTTCCCATTCATTCTACGGGACTTCCGAAAACAGTTAAAGGGCTTCTGTCAGCCCACTAAACCGGCCGCTTCATCCTCAATGCGCCTGCGCCGATGACGTCACATCTACACCCGGCGCAGGCGCATTGAGGATGAAGCGGCCGAGTGAGTGGCCGCCTCTCAGTGCGCCTGCGCCGATTGAAGATAGGTACGGCCGCGGCGCAGGCGCCAGATATTGAATGAAAACAGGCAGGGCCAGCGGAGAAAGATCCCGTCCGCTGGCCCTGTCAATCAACAAGCAGAGGGGGCGTCATTACCATCGGAGGATGCGGCTGCTACCAGCAAGTAGCCGCCCTACTTGCTGGTAGCAAGGTAATTTACATATTATAAAAATAGGGTTTTAGCTAATTCTACTGAACCAAAATTCTTATTTTACTTATGTATGGATAAATCGCAGTGTAGGGGTTATTATTAAGCAAAAAAAAAACAAAAAACGGTTTAGTGGGCTGACAGAAGCCCTTTAAGCACGGGCTCTGTTCTAGAGATGGGACCCGCACTTACTTATCAGACATTGGTGGCATATCCTAGAGCAGGGATCAGCAACCTTTGGCACTCCAGCTGCTGTGAAACTACAACTCCCAGCATGCACACTTACTTGGCTATTCTTGTAACTCCCATAGAAGAGAAAGGAGGATTCTGGGAGTTGTAGTTTCAGAACAACTGTAGTGTTGGAGGTTTCTGATCCCTGTTCTAGAGAACCACCAACCCCTTTAAGTGATTTCTAGGGATCCTGAATCCACTACAGAGGAAGATTCAAGACGAGGAATAAACAGGCTGTACAATGTTATTACTGATTACACTATGGGTATGGAGTCTCTAAAGCGGAGGTAACACAAGAGAAAAAACATAAAAAAGTCAGTAAAAATAAGTTACATAATTGTTCCTAACAAAACAACGCTTCTAACGCATGACCGAGAAAGACAAACTCAGGTTTAGGTCAGTTTTTGAAGGGTATAAAACTTTGAGGTTCCCGTCTGCATCAGCCACCCGCACCTGCTCCAATACAAGCTCGGAGCTGCCCTCCACTTCTGGGGTTGGCTCGGCCACTGGTTTTTGAGGGGTGACACCTTCGTCGGGTTCTGTGTCTGACGTGACTTCTTCCTCTTTGTTCTCCAGGGTGAATTTATTCAGCTCTGCCATTTTCTGCACAAGAAGAAAGACACCAAAATGAATAGGGTTTTATGCGATTAGAAAAACAAGGCTACTCGCTAGTGTCTATGGGCTGTGTCTGGTAATGCACTTGCAAACTGCAGACAAGAGTGGTGTGGCTTCCATCTAGAACCTGGGCTGCAAGGTATCCCTTTACAGACGTGTCAAAGATGGTGGGATTCTCATCAGTGCCACAGTCCTGTTAACGGCAAACTGAGGTAACAAACCCGAACAATGTACTCTTCTGATAGATGAGATAGTAATTTTGTGCAGCCCCATAGGTTGCAGCTTAATTTTAATTTAAAGGAAACCTGTCGCGTGCATTTTCCACAATAAATCTCCACCCAGTGTTGTACCTGCCATGGTGGCACACCACAAGACTGCTATGGGGCCCAGGGTGGATGGGGACCCTAGCACTGAGCTGATTTCACGGATACCCACATAGTAGTCTAATAGTTTCCTGCAGCCACCACTAGGTGGTGCTCACTGCATACTGATTTGTACAGCTCCTATTGAGTTCTATTGTAGCTGTATAAATTTATATGTGCTGAGGCTCCCCCTAGTGGCAGCTGTAGACACTCAGGGCATAGTCATTTACAATAGGACATAGAGCTCACAGGGGAGACTAATAAGTGTATTAATAACACTTTTAAAGCATAAATACAAAAAAAAAAAAAAAAAAAACACATTTGGGATGAACATCATACTTTTTCTGACGTGCAACATGGTCTCTGTCACTTTAAGGGCTCATGCACACGACCGTATTTTGCGATCCACAAAAAAATACAGATGACGTCTGTGTGCATTCCGTATTTTGTGGAACGGAACAGCTGGCCCCTAATAGAACAGTCCTATCCTTCTCCGTAATGCAGATAATAATAATAATAAAGACATGTTCTTTTGCGGAACGGACAAACGGAATGCACACGGAGTAAGTTCAGTTTTTTTGCGCTGACCCATTGAACAGGTCCACAAAAAAAAAAAAAAAAGCGGAACTGACACCGAAAGAAAATACGTTTGTGTACATGAGCTCTAACAGTGGTTAATCGCTCTCATCCAGAGACACAAAATAGGAGTCTTCCAGACATCAGGAAGGAGAGTTCCCAGGAATTGTTCTCTGTAAGGTGCCACCGATCACCCCATGAATGAGAAAAGCATTCCTGCTGCGGTCACCTACATTATAGTCTCTGGGCAGCAGATCATGCTGTACAAACAGCAAACTGCTGCCCAGAAACAATGCTTCTCTATGGGGACGATCCCAGCATGAAAATGCAGCTCTCACCTCCTCTGATGAGCAGGCAATTATTGGGAACGAGTCAGCCCGATAAGCTACCCATCAAAAGGTGGCACATATCACCCGATGAACAAGCAAAATGCTCATTCATCATGTGAAACAATCGTTCATGTGGACACCTAACGTCAACAGTGCAGCTGTATGATAGCAGCAGCGATCGCTCGTCCTCATACTGTGGAGGTGATGGCTGCATGTAAATGCAGCTCTTCGCCCCCACTAAACAAGCTGGTAGTGGTCAGGAAGAAAAGCTTCTTTCCTGACAATTCTGCATGGAGCTCACTCCATGTAAATGCAGCAAGTTGGTTGAAGTCGTCTGATCAGACAGGAAAAAATCTCTGGGCGGCCAACAGTAGAAAACCACCCAGACTGCAGCCCACGGCTAACAAATAAAGCAGGAGCCAAGAAGTCTCCTGGGATAGGATCACACCCTGATAAGAGGGGAAACCCCACAGAAAACTATGAAAGGAAAGGAGGAAGAAAAGAAAAAAAAACAATGCACACACACACACACTTCGCACCTTGTGGCACAGCAGTTGGCCTGTATACAGATATTACTAGAAGGTCAGATAGACCGTCCATGATGTCCTGGAAGGGGAGACCCAAGTTAGATCAGCCAGTGACACAGATTGTGCCCAGACCAACTGAGGAGTGAAACGGGAGCGGGGCGTCTGAAGGGCATCCTCAACATTTCTGAAGGAGTCAATATATTGGTCCAATATGGTACTGTAGCCAGGTGGAGGTGTCCCGTCACTCTAGTCTCTATTATGTCTGACTGCTTCAAATTTCTATCTCCTCTCATCGAAGAACGGTTTCAGTTTTAAAAAGGGTAAATAAAGAATAGAAGACTACTTACCTGGCAGATTCTGCAACACCACTCCTGTTCTCCCAGAGGTGACGGCAGGTCGACAACACGTGACTGCTGAAGCCAATCACTGACCAGAGTGGTGAACTGAAGAGGCCGGTAATTGGCTGCAGCAGTCACATGTTCCCGATGTGCCATCCCCTCCTTCACCAGGGTATTGTTGGGAGGTCCACGCCATACTGCCAGATTTGGAGTGTACCCAATTTTAATACCAGCCCTCTAAGTTGAAGTCTTTTTTCCTCACTTGTTGCCTTTTTTTTTTGTCTGTGTTTTTTTCTCCAAGATGCAGTATATTCTAGGTGTGGCCAAAAACGCCATTAACAGACAGTTGAGGGGTTAACTTTGCTATGATGCCCTATGATTTCTGTGTACGTCCGACACCACCACATAATTCCTGTCTTTTACAGCATTGCAGACAAGCTTCTACCATATATAAACCTCCCGAAAAATCAGTGTAAAAAAGAAGGAAAAAACGTAATTCGGCACATGCAATATGCTAATTAGCCACCAGTAGGGATCTGAGGGGGGCATTGAATAATCATGCTGTCTGTGCTGTAATCACACCCACTGTGGAGTGACTACCTTCCCAAAGAGTGTCCCATATCAGCAGAAGAGCTTCTGAATAAGCTTTCATCTATCATTTGATAGGTTCCCTTTCATGAGGTTGTACATTTTTTACCTTTTTTTACCCTGAAGGTTCTATGAACGATAAATTAATCACAGGGTCTTCTCCAGTGTTTAATTCTACTATAGCGCCACCATAGGAGAAATAAAGCATTACACAGTTCCTTTTTAAACTGCTCGGTGTAATGCTGGGTATTTTAGAGCATGGGATGCTCTTTGTGGATGCTTTAGTTAAGACAAGAGGCCTCCAAAATGAGGGCACCCTCTATTATTTGCCGATGCTCTAA
The DNA here is from genome assembly GCF_905171765.1 of Bufo bufo. NCBI lineage: Eukaryota > Metazoa > Chordata > Amphibia > Anura > Bufonidae > Bufo > Bufo bufo. The sequence continues at coordinate 124,511,846 of NC_053389.1, forward strand.
CAGTTTAAAGGCCAAAAAAAAATAAGAATAATCATTTCTGGAGTAACTGGAGCCCGTAATAAGAAATAAGAGCTACATATGAGCCGTCAGCTGACAGGATTCAGAGTGAACAGATAGTGACAGCTTACAAATACTTATTTTTAACCCTCTGCATTTCAGAAACTGCTGAATTTTTAATACAGACCAATTGGAAAAAGTATAAATTACCCTTATCGGTAATTGGATTTTCCAATAACCTCCACAACGGCACTGACAGGAGGGTGTCCCCGCCCCCAGGACAGGAAACAACGTAGGAGCAACAATTCAAAAAGGCCTCCTCCCCTTTACCTCACCAGTCAGTAAGAGTACTCGGAGAAGATGCAAAAAAGAAAATTGTATTAGATGTCAAATTACATCATTTGACAATATAAGCAGCATAATACTTGCAGAAATCAATAAACATACATTTCAATCTGGGAGGGAATAACTCAGTGCCGTTGTGGAGGTTATTAGAAAATCCAATTACCGGTAAGAGTAATTTATACTTTGTTTAGACCTGCTTGCAGGAACTCTTACAGGAGAAGGCCTGTATCTCCCCAATTCTTCTGGCAGTGGTTATTGCCACTAAGAATACTGTCTTGTAGGTTAATAGTTTTAGAGAGATTTCATCCACCGGTTCAAATGGAGGCTCCATTAAGACCGAGAGGACTAGATTCAGATCCCAAAGTGGAACCATAGAACGAACAGTCAATCTTTCTGGTAGCCCCTTTGATAAAGCGTTTAATAAGAGGGGAATCGGCCAGTCTTAAATCCAGAAAGGTGCTGAGGGCAGATATCTGAACCTTTAGAGTGGAAGGACGATAACCTTTGTTTAGACCTGCTTGCAGGAACTCTAGAATCTGAGGGATGTCAGGATAAAGAGAATTTTTTGAAAAGGTGTGGAAGGCTTTCCAGGTCCTTAAGTATATTTTTGAGGTAATTGGTTTGCGGCTCAGCATGAGAGTAGTAACCACCTCATCTGAGAGACCTTTCTTTTTTAGCACTGACCGTTCAATTTCCAGGCCGTCAGGTTCAGTTGTTTTAAGTTTGGATGCCACATGGGACCCTGATGAAGAAGGTCCGTGTTTTGTGGTAATGTCCAGTAAATCCCCTCACACAGTTTCAGCAGTAGAGGAAACCAAGCCCTCCTTGGCCAGTAAGGTGCAATGAGGACCACACAAGCTTGCTCCTCCTCTGTTTTCATCAGCATTCTCTGTATTAGGCTGAAGGGGGGGGGGAGGCATACAACAGAGTGCTCGGCCAAGGTTGGGCTAGGGCATCTAACCAAAGCGGATGGCCCTGCCCGCAGAGGGAACAGAACTTTTTGGTTTGTTTGTTTTCCCTTGTGGCGAATAAGTCTATTTCCAGGCAGCCCCATTTTTCGCAGATCTTTTTGAATACTCAGGGATTTAAGGACCATTCGCCTTCTTTGACTGTTGTCCGGCTAAAAAAAGAAAAACTTGAACTGCCGAAAGGGCCGATAGGTTTTTTTTCTGCCCAGAAAAAAAATGTTGCGAGCTACCGCTGCTAAAGAGCAACTCTTTGTCCCCCCTTAACTGTTGAGGTAGGCGACCGCTGTAGTATTGTCGGACAATACTTTTACGCGATTTGAGCAAGAGGGCGTGTGAAGAGACGTAACGACCTTGAAGATGGCCATGAGCTCTTTTACATTTGACGAGGCATCTATCATATTTGGGCCCCATTCGCCCTGTATGTACCTTCCGTTCGCAAGGCCTCCCCATCCTGAACCACTGGCGTCTGTGATAATCAGCATCACGTCCTTCTGTCTCCAATAGACCCCAGTGTCTAGGTGTTTCTGTACTTGCCACCACCTTAAAGTTGTTTTTTCCGCACTCGGGATGTAAACCTTCTCCAGGGCAGAGATTGTTCCGTTCCATGAGGAAAGGAGAAAAGACTGGATTACCCGAGAATAGCTCTCAGCCCATCGGACGGATGGAATCGTGGAGGTGAGAAGGCCCAGGATCATCATTATGTTCCTGAGGGTGGCCGTCCTCTGGGAGCAGAATCTGGAGACTTCCAGCATTATTTTCTCCTTCTTGTCTGCCGGTAAAAAAAGACATCAGAAGATGAGAGTCCAGAACCCCAAGAAAGATTATCCTTCTTTCTGGGGACAGATCCGACTTCTTGAAGTTTATGATCCACCCTAGAGTGGTGAAGCACTCTTGGAGAGATGGAGTTCGAGCTTGCCGCTACCAAAAAATCGTCCAGATAAGGTATTATTAATATCTTTTGGAGATGTAGGTATTTTATGACGTCGGACATGACTTTGGAAAATACTCTTGGAGCTGAGGCAAGCCCGAACTGAAGCGCCTTGAATTGGAAATGGGGCAATTCGTTCCCTATAAAGACTGCGATTCTTAGATATTTTCGATTGGGTGGATATATTGGGACATGATCGTAAGAGTCTTGTAAATCTAATGTAGCCATCAGACAGTCTTGAGGAAGGAGGTTTATTGTTGATTTTATGGTTTCCATTTTGAATCTTTTGTAAACGATTGATCTGTTTAGGGATTTTAGGTTTATTATTAGTCGGAAGGACCTATTTGGCTTCGGCATTAGGAAGACCGGAGAATAAAACCCCTTCCCATATTGATCCTCTGGAACAGGAAGGAGTACTTCCTTTTCTATTAGGGAGGATACCTCTGACTATAGACAAAGCTGTTTTCCCTTTGGGGAGAGTCTCTTGTTTATTGTAAATCGATCTGGGGGAAGGGAGGTAAATTCGAGTTTTAGACCCTCTTTTAGAGTATTTAAAACCCACGGGGAGGTATAGATGTTTTCCCAGGCTGGAAAAAAAAAATCCCTCAATCTGCCCCCTACAGGACTTCTGGCGTCATTGGGTAGAGCGAGAAGTATTCTCAGGGTTAAGTAGGAAACCCCTACCCCTACCTTTGGAAGGTTGCCATTTCCAGGAACAGTCTTTTTTTTAGGGTCCATTCTGGTCTATCTTTGATTCTGAAAGGATCGCCTTTGATGGTAATATTTATTTTCTAGAGGGAACCCCTTCTTTTTATCAGATGCCTTTTCAAGGATATCGTCTACCCCTGAACCAAAGAGTGTCTCCCTCACAGGGGATGGAACAGTCGACTCTTAGAGCCCGCGTCTCCCGACCATGAGCAAAGCCAGACTGTCCTCCTAGCCGCATTGGAGAGTGCGGCAGACCTGGCCGAGAGTCTGACGAGGTCAGCCGAGGCATCTGCTAAAAAGTTAGATGCGTTCTTAAGAATGGGAAGGGACGCCAGAATTTCTTCTCTAGGGGTACCTGCTGCAATGTGTTCCTCTAACTGATCTAGCCAGACCAAGAGGGTTCTGGCTGTACAGGTAGAGGCAATGCTAGGGCGTAACATTGCCGTATTTGTTTCCCAGGATTTTTTTAACATGCTCTCTGATATCTTATCCATGGGATCCCTCAGTCTCTTCTGGAAGGAATAGGGGTCTGCCAGAGCAGTCATCCGAAGAGGCTGATTCAGAGTCAGAAGCTAATTCTCCCTCATCAAATTCAAGGGGAACATCAGAGGTGTGGGATCTCTGTGAGGTAGATGGCCGTGGTGATTGAGAAGCCATTTTTAAATCAACAGCGGAATTAACTTCCTCCTTTATAATTGCTCTCAGACTCCAGGAGAGATGGCGACTCCTCAGATACTATATTTTCTGTGCACTTTTGACATAAAGCTTTCTTGCTCTGTGAAGCGAAGGACTTTTTACAAATGGCGCATTTTCTGCGACCTGCTTCGCTGGCTGGCTTGTGAATAATGGTCTCAGTGCCCTAAAAGGAAGACATAGGGGTAATAAGACCATGAGACACCATAATATAACAAGGGCCACCACCTCACCAGATGTGAACATAAGTACCCAATATAAAAGGTGATTGTTCTAAATCATCTGAGCACAAATAAAAAAGTTTTCTCCCCCCTTAGGGGAGGAGGCTTACCAGGCTATGGGCAGAGGCAGAATCACCAGGCTTCCTGGCGGTATCATCTCCAGAGGCAGGCATGCCGAAACGCTAGGTGAGCGAGAGCTGGATGGCCGGCTCCTACGACCCGAGGACAGGAAACAACGACTGGTGAGGTAAGTGAGAGGAGGACTCTTTGAATTGTTGCCCCTACGTTGTTTCCTGTCCTGGGGACGGGGACACCCTCCTGTCAGTGCCGTTGTGGAGGTGCCGGGGAAAAAATTATTTTTAACCCAAACTGAGTAAAAAGCAATCATAAAAAAATTGCATTGAAGGTGTCCATAGCCTTTAGAGATCCTGTACATTGCTCATACTAAACAGGAATAGGGATGCCAATGGCAGGGTGCCAATCAGGTTATGTGGAAATCTGGTTGACAACCTTCAGGCACTGTAATGTAGTATTTCACCCAGTATAACTGTTGCAAGAATCCAGGATGAATCTGCATTGGCCAAATAAACCAAGACCCCCCCAAACTCCCTGTGTCCACACACCAGTGCGCCAACATTACCAGACACACGCTACTGACGACAAGCACACATCTACATACATATATATACCGCCTATACGCAGTAGATAAGTCGATCTCCTCAGACACCTGGCGTTGTTCCACTGACGGCAGAACGTGATTGTGTATATCAGAAGAGATGGAATTACACTCTGCGTACTGTTTCCATTAAGGACACCGCACATCTAAAAATAACAGTTTCAAAGTAACACGCTGTACAGACAAAGACACCGCCAAACAGATCACTTTCGCTGTGATCTAGTTTTGACGAGCACCTCTGTAGTTCTGATGATGGTATGGACGGTGAACAGAGGACACACAACTCTGCAGTGGGCAGACATGGCCGGCAAGCCCACTCATTCTGGGAATTGTTGGGGTTACGATCTCAAAATTGCCCATCAATGTTATCCAGTCACATTGAAAGATTAAATTACAAACTATTTCCCTTTAAAAGGGTTGTGAAAGAATGGGGGAGTGTTTGGCAAACTCTCCCACTTGGCTGGACCTATAAAGGGCAGTTGATTTACCTCCTTCCCGACTTCCTACTCCTTTTCCTCCAGGCCTGGGTTGCTCCGCCAAACTCCCTCTATGAAAACATCCGGTTTGACATCGCCACAGCCAATCACTGGCAGTGGCGGAGACCGGATTCCCTTACATCATGACAAATGGTCACATGACGCAAGGTGATCCAGTCTCAGCCCTGGCCAGTGATTGGCTGCGACGATGTCAAACTGGAGTCCAGCAGAGCAGCCCAGGCCTGGAGGAGAAGGAGCAGGGAAGTCTGTGTCGAGAAGCAGGTATGTAATCTTCCATTTACAGAACCTCTCGGGGGGTGGGGGGTTGTCTGAGGACGTCTGACTATACAAAATCATGAGACTGCAGGCAGAGTATATTTATACAAGTACAATGTTCAATGTGTGGACGTCATCCATGGAATCGAGTCCAACCAACAAGAATTCCAAAAATGCCAGGTATAGCCAGGGAAAAAGATGGACAAGACAGAGGAGAAAGGCAACTGTAGAAGCAAAACTCACAGCAATGAGGGCATCCATGACTTCCTTACAGATCTGCAAGCTGCTGGAACTAGTCACCTCAAGAAGAAGGTCCCGGGTGGATTTACGGACCTGGGAAAACACACAGAAAATCAATTGATTGTATATGATGTTCAGTTTTTGCAATTCCTCTTTTAAAGGGGCACGTCATCCATTATTCAGTGAGATAGTTGGAGTCCGAGGGTCTGACCATACACAGGGAATAACGTTCATGGCTGGAATACCTCATCAATGTAGTCAAGAACAAACCCTATAAACGGATAGAACCACTGGAGCCAGAGCCATAAAAAAATAAAAAAAAAAAAAGACTGGATTTCCGACTAAGTGGCAACTCCTATGGATTCATCAAGTTGGTTCTTATTTTTCTTCCTCAGCTTTACCCAATCTCCTGGCCTTATTTCGGCCTGGTCTATCTAACCACAAACTGGTAATGTGCAGAATTATGGACACCGAACGCTATGACTCTGGAGGACCTGACAAATCAATGAATTACACTTTAGAAACAGTGTAATACCACAATTTCCCTGTTGTGGCGCTGCAGGGAAACTGAACCCTTTCTAAAGGTTTCCCACAGACAATCCCTCTGTAATCAAATTATTGTTGGAGGAACATTTTAATTTGAACAACCCTTTAAGCAGTTTATTATTATTATTATTTCAAATACAACTCTTAGAAGAGTCTGTCAAATATTTCTAAACTTTTTTTTAATCATTTGCAGCTTTTAGCTATAAACTCCAGAAATGACTTACCTTGGTCTTGTCACTATTTGTGATTGGTGGGAAGGAGATCACTGCATTCTCAGCATCTACCAAGCATGGGTAATACTCTTTACCATCCAATAAACGAAGGTACCTGGAGAGCAGAGGTGAACATCATCATCTCCATTCAATGACATCTATACAAGGTATTTACTGTTGAAGATGTCCCACATTTAGTCATCACTTATTGCACAATATACAGGCAGACATTGCTGGTCAGGGAATACCAGTACCGCTTGCAAAGGGGCATCCCCTTAGATTTACCCCCTTCTATACCATGGACATCAGACACTGCCTTAGATGGCGTAAATGGGTGAGATTAGTGATTTTTCTGATCTTCACTGTTAGATCGAGGAGACGTATAATAGTACATTGCAAAATAACAGCACATCCTAGCAACGACAGATAAATAGGCACACGCACATCTGCTCTGACCGTAGTACACAAGCAAGATGCAGCAGTGCTGTGCGAGCGCTGAGATCTATGCCAAAACAGAATAAATGGACCGTTTTAAATTGCATCACTGCTATACTAGATTATACCTCCCCTGGGTCTATTTTGGAGGCCTAGGTTTAAGACCGCAGCAAGTTGGTTCAGTGTAGGGACCCGTCTGTAGGAGAACTCCTTCTCGTGGCAGATGGACTTACACAATTTGATCAAAATCTGATCTGAGCCTCCCATGTATAAGTACAGCGCATTCAGCACGAACGCTGTTTATAACATGATCCATATATTCAATGTTAGAAAACATTTTTTACGCTCACCGAGCGCGGTGGCATGGGTTTGCATTTGTCTACTTCTAACAGTACCCTGCAGTATGCCAGTGGGTTAAAGGTTCTGCTGCTACGTATTTAATTTCGGTTTTATTTTTTGGATTTATTTTTATAAGAAAGACAATCCCACCCTTAGTTGGTAGGGAACCCATAAGACTAGATGTCAAATCTGGACTGGCACTGTGCAGACATCAGAGAAGGAGGTAAGTGTCTTGGCAGCAGTCACATATCATCATCTACCATTTAATGCGGCCCTATTAATCAGATTTTTCTAATTTCTTGGATTTTGGGCTCATGCACATGGCTGCAAGTGTTTTGTGGTCCGCAAACTTCTGTAAAAATGCCCTATACTTGTCCGCAAAATGGACAAGAATAGGACATGTTCTTTATTTTTTGCTGGAACGGAGGGTGTGGTGTCCGCATCTTTTGAGGCCCCACTAAAGTATATGGGTCTGCATTCGATCTGCAAAAAAACGCAGATCGAATGTAGACTGAAAGTACGGCCGTGTGCATGAGATGCTAGCAAACTGGACCTGTAACTACTACCCCAGAGTGCCTCTGCAGATTGTGTTGGATATTTCGGATACTGGAGGTAAGTGACACTGCAGTAACACTATCTCCAGCAGGACAAAGAAGCAGCTTTTTTTCTCTGCAGATGGATTTGAAATGTTATACACGTCTGATCCATAGGCACAGGGGACACAATGGAGGTGTATGGTGGCTGCGCCCTCCTCGAGTGTTGAGTAACCAGTGAGATACTGGAATTCAGGGATCACGGTGCCGTCCTGTGTCAGTAATCTGGTCCTTGAGAACACTAGAAGATTGTGTAACAGACCACACACCAGGAACACCTGCACTATTCACAAAGTGGTGAGCGCAAATCGAAGGATGACTACCAACCGTGACAACACAAGCCTTTCTATAGGGACCTTCATGTAATGGTTTGTTTCAAGAGGGTATTTAGAGGAGCTGCGCAATTCTTTCCATTAGCAAATCTTGCATAAAGCAGCATAAAAAGCATCGGCCTCTACATAGAATACATGTCCCCCCCCCCCCCCCCACCCCCTGCAGGGGAAATGTAGTATTACGTGTCGCTCATTCACATAACTACTCTTACTTAGTGGCTCTCTTATCTGGTTCATAAAGGACGTATGGGGTCAATATGTCCTAAAAAGGCAAAATGACAGAGGGAGTTTTAATTTGATAGGCCTTGGTAGGTTCTGGGTCATAATTAAAGGGTAAAACAGAGATGTCTGCCAAGGTGTCCACCACCTTGCACAGCATTCACCACTTTAAGTCAGAGGGGCCTGCCAATGTCCACTGTACAACAGATCCAGCATTATAACCAGAAACCAGCGTGACACCCAGGGTAATTCAGTGCCTACACCTGGATGTTAAATTGGTGCGAATGGGATGTACATGTGTAGATATAGAAAATTCTTTTACTGGCCATACACATTACATAATGGACATCGGATATGTTTGGAGGAGATCACAAGAATGAATGGTCAGGTTGGGGGTTATGCTTTGTAGCCCTCATGACCGTATAGAAGTCTTGGACAGGTGGCTGCTAGCGTAGGGCTGGCAGAGCTTAGATCCAGGCTCTGTTCACATTCTCTGGCGTCTACCTCTGATGGCAGGTTGGGATGTACACCACCCATGTAATACTTCTACATTACGTGGTATTGCATGGAATATGTCCCATTTCTGTATAGGTATGCTCAGTGGACTACGCCCAAGTACAGAGTGGAAATAGGAAAGCATGCCTGGCGCATTCACCTGGTTCATGGAGCCATATGGATATGTGCCAGAGAATGCACCATCAGGCAAACATAATTTTAAAAAAATGGAAGAAGTGTGAGCATAGCGGAAGAGAGGTATTCCACTGTAATGAAGATGACCAGAAGGGGCGGCAGTGAGGCGGTGTGGGGATCCTGATCACTAACCCCCAGAGGGGTTACAACACCCAGTCCCACCACCAATCAGCTGCTAGCAGGAGCTGTGGTCACTGGAACTAACAGTCAGGGGCATTTATCAAAATATTTCTGCCACTGTGGTCCATAAAAAAGTTGCAAATTATGGTGCACACCTTATTTGCAACTTTTTGAGATTCTCGCCACTTTTCTAAAGTGGGCAAGACATGGTATGGGGCATAGCGTGAGGGGACAAAGCCTACCATGGCCTGCCGAATTTACTATAACTTAGGTCAGAAACGTTCAAGTCAATGCCATCCCCTTGCTGGCGTAAATCTAAGTTTCAGGTGCACAGAGCGCCAAATTTATTAAGAGGCATCTACTTAATAAATAAGTTGCATCTCTTCTCAGTGCACAGAGGATTAGGGCTGGCGTATGGGAACACCAGTCTTGATGAATCTCCCCCCGTTGTTGGGAGCTGGAGGCAGGCAGCTCCTTCCAATGTGTAGTGACCATTCCTGGTTCCAGCTGCCGTTCACTATCCTAAGGATAGGTCATCCTCATCAATATCGAAGTCCTTCAAAACCCCTTTTATAGCAGCCTGGCGTCTCTGGGGTTAAAAGTACCAGACTTGTCTCTTTTTCCTGTCTCTCATATTGCAGCTGATCTCCACAGACAGAAGAACAGAACTACTGTTCCGGGCACTAACCTGTGAAGTCCAGATACGTTCTGACGTTTCTTCTGTTTCCTCTGCTCATCGGCCTCGAGCTGCAGCTGCCGGACAAGCTCCTTGGCGTTTATTTCTTTGCGGTTCAACGGCACAATCTAATACATATAAAACCAAAACCAATAAGAAAACATAATAGTGCTGGCAGCGTTAAAAACAGATAAAACATAGGAGTGCACTGAATGATATCAGCATCTACTATCAAATATCTGAAGGAGACCTCTGTTTATGAGTGTGTATGTATATATATATATATATATATATATATATATATATATATATATATATATATATATATATATATATATATATATTTGGAGCAACATAAAATGGCCATTTTTGTAACAGATCACTAAAGAGAGACTTTTCCCTTTATCCTAATCCTTTTTGGACTTATATTCTTTTGGATCTACATTTACAAAAAATTTTTGGGACACATTCTTGGATTCATATTGTTGTTGCCATATCTGACTAATTGCCATTATTCATCACTGTCACTCAGATTGCGGTTGTTATTATTAGAGCCGCCATTGCTGCTTATTGATCTTGTATTTGCTGCTATTTATTGTTGACACATATGATCCTGATTTTTACTTCTATTAGCTTATATTTTAAATTTCCTGAATAAATTACCTATAGTTTTTAGTCCGTGTGACACCAGATATTAGTGTGCCATCCATTATTTTATCCCTATTCAAAGCGTCTCATTTCCAATGATCTCCGACCTGTGGCTCTCCCTCAGTTGCCATACTACAACTCCAAGCAGGCCCTGACAACCACAGGCTGTAGTCCGACAGCCCCAGATCAGAGAGATCACCTGAACTGTCATGGTTAACCGCACATCTAGGGGCTTTAATGGAAGCCATATTAGTTTTTCCCCAGGGTTCCCAGAATCAGTAAGAAGGTTCTTACAGCTAAACATGACTACGTGCTTCCGATGACAAGGAATAAGCCAGACAAATGTCGAACGTATTTTCCCTCTGCTTGTTAAATATTAACTACCAGGCCGAGGGATTAGGGCCACACAATGCAGGATTAGCTAAAATCATTACACATTATACAAACAGGTCACTTCAGGTTCTGCATGAGTGGCGAGGCCGAGATTCACGCAGATACGGGTGCCGCACTCCAAACACACAGGGCAGGCGAAGCTCAGTTATGTGAATGCGTGATCCACGTTGTGTTTCTTTGTTGTCTTTAGCGTGGCACAACAACGCCATCAGTGCCACGTCACAGCACCCCAGCAATCATAACCACAGCGTCCTCATGTTAGACCATAATGCCCTCCACAGAAGCCTTCAAATTGCCCTTATCTAATAAGACAACAATGCCACCTATAAAAAACAGCATCAGTGCCGTACACTAGTTGCCTCCACACGCCAACACCAACCTCTATGATCAGTGGTGGGAAGAACATGGCTGCTGTCCACACCAGTCCATGGGTTGTGTATGGTACGGCAGGTCAGCTTCAGTGATGGGACCGAGCTACAATACTACACACAACCTGTGGGTAGATGTGGCATGGTTACTGGAAGCAGAAACGTTTTTTTAATCCGGCTGCCTCTCCTGCAGAGTTTCCCTAGCTTAGTATCATCAGATTTATGAGAAGATGTGGCGCACCCAGTCCATGCCTCGTGTGAGATATGTAGATCTTCAGAACACACCTCACTTCTCTTCTATGTCTAGTCACCGGCCAAGTTTATTCCCTCAAGGCAAATTCAGCAAAGACCAGAATGGTTTCCACAACACATGCTCCGAGAGACCGCAGCTTGTTTTGTACCAGATTGCTCATGACTGAGAGCAGGGTAAGCTTAGGTCTATAGGGAGCTGTTCTGTGATCGCATCTCCTGGAAGATCCTGCCACCATATACCTTTCATGGGTTTATATGTTAGAAACTGGTATGCTTACCAAATAGGGTGGCCCCGACAGATGGCAGCACTGTGTCCCCCGCTGCTTTTGGCGCCTGATATGTTAACTTAGAGTATCAGTACAGGGAGGAGGAGACGCCGGGTTTCTCAATGGGCATCTTCTCCCTGGCTGTAGTGAAGTCTAATCGAAATAGAGAGCGTCACGGCCAGGAAGAAGGAGACACCCATTGAGAAACCTGGCGTCTCCTCCTCCCTGTACTGATACTCTAAGTTAACATATCAGGCGCCAAAAGAAGCGGGGGACACAGTGCTGCCATCTGTAGGGGCCGCCCTATCTGGTAAGCATACCAGCTTCTAACATATAAACCCATGAAAGGTCCTCTTTAAAGAGGTTTTCTGGTTGTAACAAGTTATCCCCTATCCACAGGGACCCCCACCAATCATGAGAACGGGGGCCCCATACCCCTCAGGGCCCCCCTGAAAGGAATGGAGTGGCAGGTCGGGCATGCACACTACCGCTCTATTCATCTCTGCTATTCCCAGAACTTCCAGTAGTGTGTATGCCCAACCTGCCGCTCCATTTGGGGGGGCCTGAGGGTTAAGGGGTCCCAATTCTTGTAATTGTTAAGGGTTCCTCACCAATCTAAAGTTACACAGGATAGAGGATAACCCATCACAATGGAATACCCCATAAACCTCCCATATACGTGACATGTTAAAGAGGACCAGTCACCTCTCCTGACATTTAGCAAATACTTGCATCACCATCAACTCTATGCTGTGATGGTCCTCTGTTACCACTCCTGAAAATTCTAACTCCATGGGACTGATGGAGATAGAGGAGCGAGTCCCACTGACTTTGAATGGAGCCGCAGCATGCACACTCCGCCACCATGGTCTCCTGATCACTGGAGGACCCATGGGTTGGACTCTCGCCGATCAGACACTGTCCTGTGATCCACTATCCACTGCGGTACAATGAACGTGAACTCACCGTGAACTCTTTCGGAGGTCTAGCGTCATACAATAAGGGTCCCTTCACTAGATGCAGGTCGTGGGTGGCGATAGTTGCCAATGTCCTCTTATCACACAGGTCTTCATGGAGTTTGGTCTAAAGCAAAGGAATGTAATATGGAAAATATTAAAACCACAGGTTCATGGACGCCTGCTAGATTCCTAGTCACAAGGCACTAGATGTCTGTGTATTCTGAAGTCAACAGGGAGCATTAGATTACTGTTATCAGCCACGTCAGGCAGAGGGGCAGCTGAATGTGGTGCCCAGAATATTCCTGCCCCTAAGATCACTACTCCAGACACCATTAGCCTCTGTTCACAGCAGTGTATATGACCATCACATATCATGGGAAAATCTCCTGACATATATGCTGGACACTACTATGGGGCAGACGTGTCCAGATTATCCTTTGGGCACACATCATACATGCGGCCAGTATATGTCGACATACCCTTTTTCAACTGTTTGCAATCAAAAGGGTACATAGGCTGAATAATGCTATCATGTGCTGCCATCAAGTGGACAACATGCTACATAACATGCTAGAAAACAACTTTTTAAAAAAGGTCCCTGTGTAGTCTGCAGTTAGGAGTGCAGGGAGGGGGGTGAGGCAACAGCAGCAGGCCCCAGGTACTTAAAGGGGTAGGGCAGGAGGTTAAAGAGAATCCGTCACTACGATTTTAAACTATTATCTGCTCCAATACCAGAGTAGGACTGAAGATCAGTATTTTTTTTTTTTTCCTACTGCCCCCTGTTCCTCCCCACGTCAGCGTTTAAAGCTGCAGTGAAACACATAGTCAGGACCACTGTGCATGCGCACAAGTCCGCTCCATGATGTTAGCGCAGTGCAGCCCTGAGCGCTGACAGTGGGGAACGGGGATAGGAAAATAAAAAATAGCGATCTGGACTCCTTATGTGCAGCACTATTCAAGTATTACCATAGATAATAGTCCAGAATAGTGGTGACAGATTAGGTTTTCCCCCCAAAAAAATTAAAGGGGTTCTCCAGGATTTCCATACTGATGTCCCCAAGATAGGTCATCAATATAAGATTGGCTGGGTTCCGACTCCCACCACCCCTGCTGATCAGCTGTTTGAAGAGGCCATGGGGTTGCATGAGCTCTTAGGCCTCTTCCGAGGCCATGTGACGTCACTGTTTATCGGTCACATAGCATACGTGTAGCTCAGTCCCATTCATGCGCTGAGGGGCTGAGCTGTGATACCAAACACGGCCACTAAACAACGTACAGCGCTGTGCTTGGTAACCTGCAAGAAGGCTGCGGCGCTCAATGGAGCTCCAGTGCACGCCACAGCTTCCTCAAATAGCTGATCCATCCATATGAAAATCCTGAATAACCCCTTTAAGCTAAGGATTCAAAAACAGCAGAGCATGCTCCGCTTTCACGCCCGCCATTTTTTAAGAGACCTACAAGTATTACTCACTGGTCCTCATTTTGGAACAGCGGTGATGTCACATAAATCCACGTGACTACTGCAGACAATCACTGGCCTCAGCGGTAATGACAAGACCATGTATGACACAAGACCTCTGAGGCCAGTGACTGGCTGCAGTTGTCTCATAGATATGAGGTCACCGCTGCAGGAAGGTGTGTGTATGGGTGGATTCACACACACTCATTCAAACACCATAAAAAGCATACATCAGGGGGTGAAAATTCAAGTGGCTGTATAGCATTTAAGTCAATTGCAGCAGAGCCAATTCATGTTTGTAGGGGCCGTAATAATTTAGGCCATAATTTCCTGCCCTTATTTTAATTTCTTAAAGGGTTAAATATTGATAGCCTATCTTCAAGATACGTCATCAACATTTGATCGTGGGGGTCAGACACATGGCACTGCCACCGATCAACTGTTTAAAGAGGATGATGCCGCCTCTTCACAGCTGATCGGTCAGGTCACCAGGAGTCGGATCCATGTTCAGATATTGATGAGCCCTGCCGATCAGATATTGCCGACTTATCCTAAGGAAAAAAACCTCTCCTACCCAAGACTACCAAGGAAGTAGGCACCACCGTAGAACACTAGAGGTAGAGGTAGTGACACTAAAGGGGTTTTCCAGGAGTACAACATTGATGGACAGGTCATCAATATCTGATTGGCATTGGTGCAGAGAGAGCAGAGCCTCTAGCTGTAACGGTAACGCCCCCGTTGCTCCTAGAGGCTCATTTACATATATTAAACCTTTATTTTTATTTTTCTCAGCAATGCGGGCACATATGAACATGGGACCAACAGATGCCTTCAGCTGCCAAGTGCACATGTATTAGGTACAAAACTGCTGACAGATGCCCTTTAACAATCCTATCCTGTCATTCTTCAACATGGCTGCTATCACAGCTCCATCTGGGGTTTGTGCCACTAAGTTTCCTTCAGCCATACTGGAGTAATTGGCCTCATTTATCACAGCAGAGCCTTTATTGGTTGCTGGCCAGTTTTTAAGCTTTGAGAAATGAAACCCAATGTATCGGGCAGGGGAATGGGGGCTTCATATTAGGGAGACAAGGACTTTTACCTGTGCTGTGAGGAACCGTTTCAGGGAGTTTCCAGGCTTCAGGTTCATCCCTTTGACCACACAGCACACGATATACGGCCGCACATCCTTCACGTTGGCACTGACATTGACTATGAGGGCTGCAGGGTTCTCAGATATGTGAAGGATCCTCAGCATCATCCTATTCATGTCTCCCACCTCCTCGTCCTCATCATCTCCTCCACTGTCCTTTTTCTGTTTCCTCTGCTTCTTCTTCTTGTCCTTCACCTCCTCTTTTACTGCATTCTCGATTTTGGATTTCCCTTTTCCCCCTCCACGGCCTCCGACTCTCAGATACTCCAGTATGGATTTGGTCTGGCAGCCATTCACCATCTTCTCCAGCCGTTTATCTTTCAGTTTGTTGCCCTTGAAGTTGATCTCCTTCAGCTTGGTGCAGTCCGCCAGTTCCGGTGGGATCTCCGTCAGCTGGTTATTGGAGAGGTCCAGACTCTAGTAATGGCAACAGAAGGTTAAAGGGGGTAAAATAATGAGGCATGCTTGTGAAGGGTTCGCCATCACACTTTTTCAAACCTGTGTAAAGGTAGGGCTGCACCTGTCACCCATAGGCCCCATTGCAAAAAAAAAAAAATTACTTTCAAGATTAGAAGAATTGTGCAACCTATCATTTTTCTGCCAGTTAAAGCAGATAGCTGCACATACCCTATTTTCCTAATGTTCTTGATTTTTTTAAATTCTATTTTCTGAGCATGATTATGGTGGACACCACGGCATTTAGAGATATGCTTTACACTAGCCCCCCTGGGCCACAGACACAATAGTCTGGAGGGGACTCAGTGACTTCTATGGGAGGCGTGACCTGTGCAGAGGTCAGGAGGGAGTAGAAAAGCTGTGATATCAGATATTGTGAATGGGGGATCCTGTGTTATCTCTATATAGGTGATATCTGTCATTATAATCCTGCCTGTGTTAAGTAGAAGACTTCTGAAAGTCACCTGCACAAATTAGGAAGTGGTGCCGTTATTAGACTTAGTGGCCATTGCCAAACCTGCCGGATTTTTCTTTACATTTTAAATTCTTTACAATATGTGTACCATATAGGGCTTCTGCCATTGCACGAGAGCAGGCTGACCTTAGAGTTGTGCGCTGGTCTGCTGAAGTGATCTGTCTTGATCCCATCCCAATATGCGGCTGCACTTCAGTGAAAAGAGAAGCTTTAATATATGCAAATGAGCCTCTAGGAGCAACATCAAAGTCTCACACCTGCTCTGCGCCGCAGGCATAGTACAGAAGAGATCTGCCAGTGAGCGATTACTGAACCGCGCGCAGCAGCTGCGAGACTTTGCCAAATCAGTGGCAATGATGCTCACGATGCCTGGCCCTGTCAAAGTGCAGGGGGGCAGCAGGAAGAACGGAGCCTCTAGGTGTAATGGTAACGCCCCCATTGCTCCTAGAGGCTCATGTGCATATATCAAAACTTCTTTTTTCACTGAAATGCAGCCAAATATTGGGAAGGGATCAAAAGACAGATCACTTCAGCTGAGCAGCGCACAGGTCTAAGGTCAGCCTGCTCTCATGCTGTGACACTGGTGACAAGCCGTGTGAAGCCTGATGACATACAGGCATAGCACTACATGTACAGCGCGGTCTACTACACTTCCCATCCTCTTACTTTAGTGCAGGGATGGCCAACCTGCGGCTCTCCAGCTGTTGTAAAAACTACAACTCCCACCATGCCCTGCTGTAGGCTGATAGCTGTAAGCAGTCCGGGCATGCTGGGAGTTGTAGTTTTGCAACAGCTGGAGAGACTTAGGTTGGCCATCCCTGCTTTAGTGGTATACTGAAGTACAGAAGGACTGCCTGGCTAATGTAACCCTATGGACAGGAGCTTTAGGCCGTATTCACACCATTGCAGCATGCAGTGCTACTGTGTCACTGGATGGCACTTCTGTCACGTCCATTGTTCTGCCCCTACAGAAATGAGTGGCACAGTGGCTGTGGCGGCGTACATGATGTGCTGCTGACAGACATCACCTATATGGCGGCACACTGGATGGCCACCATTGACCTGCCCCTACAGAAATGAGTGGCACAGTGGCCGTAGCGGCGCACATGATGTGCAGCTGACAGCCATCACCTATATGGCGGCACACTGGATGGCCACCATTGATCTGACTACCCCCCTGACACCCCATACCTTCAGCCCTGACAGGTGGCCGATCTCCCCTCCCAGCTCCTGCAGCTGGTTGTCGGCCGCAGTGATGGAGGCCAGCAGGGTCAGCTGGGGGCTCATGAGGCCGGCAGGGAGGCGGGTGACCAGGTTCCGGGACAGGTTGAGCCCCGCCAGCTTGGTGCAGCGCTCCAGGCCCGGGGGCAGCTCCCGCAGCCGGTTCCAGCTGACGTTCAGCGTGCACAGCTCCGGCAGGTTACACAGCTCGGCCGGCAGCTCCTCCAGCTCATTCCCCGACACGTCCAGCACCTTCAGGCCGCGCAGCTGCTCCAGGTTCCGGGGGAGGCTCCGCAGCTTGTTCTTGCACAGGATCAGGCTCTGCAAGTGGGAGAGGAGGCCCAGATCAGCCGGGAGCTCCCGCAGCTCGGAGCATCCGCTCACCTCCAAGTAATTGAGGAGAGTGAGGGAGAAGAGAGCGGGCGGTAAGTGGCCATCACACTGCCGGAGCCGCTCGTCCGCTCCCTGCAGCACCAGCTCCCGCCGCTTCTCCTTCTCCGCCCGCTCTACCTCTGACCACTGCGCAGCCATGTTGTCCACGGACCATAAAACACGTGCATTCACGGAACTAGAGCGGAGCCAATCAGAGAGCTAGACGTCATTCTCCGTCCAATAGTAGGACCAATAGGGAGGCCAGACGTCAGTCTCCAGGACGTGATGCGTCCAATCAGAGAGCTGGAATCCTATTTCCTGTCAGTAATACGACCATTTAGAATGCTAGACGTCATGCAAGAGTAACGGACCAATCAGTGCGCTAGACGTCATTCATCAACAGGAATTACAACCAATCACGAAACGTGACGTCATTTCTCAACTCCAAACCAATCGCTGGTTGTTGACTACTGCATTTATACGCTAGAGGTCGTAATTGAGCCTCTATACAACAATCTAAGATTCCCTTACGTCCTAACCAGTGGCACAGATGGGGTATTCTGCCCCTGTGGACTGGTTAGGACAGGTGGAAGTTTTAATGAAATAATAAAAAACTGACATATACACGCCCCCCCTGCCCCCAATAAAGAGGGGTGTAACCCTCCGGACATCGTGTTTTTTTCTGTCCTGCGGACAAGACAGGACGGGTGGTTCACTCCTCCATCCCTTCGGTGGAGAGAGTGTTTTTTATTTTTTCCCTCTGGGAGCGGGTTCCGCTCCTCCTATGCCGCCTGAGATCTAGGATTCCTTAGCTGGAGTTCAGTCTTACATTATTCGGGGTCTGAAGCGGTGGTAGCGGCGTTCGTTAATTTCTAACGATAATTTGTTTTCCCTTAGTCCTAACAGTGGCACAAATTGGGTATTCTGCCCCTGTGGACTGGTTAGGACAGGTGGAAGTTTTAATGAAACAATAAAAAAAACACTGGCATGCACACGCCCTCCCTGACCCAATAAAGAGGGGTGTGACCCTCCGAACCCTGTGTAATTACAAGTAGACAAACATAACCACAATTAATAAACATAGGTGGGGAAATTTGTGTGCCACTGTTAGGACTAAGGGAAAACAAATTATCGTTAGAAATTAACGATTCCCTTACGTCCTAACCAGTGGCACAGATGGGGATTTAGCAAGTAGAAACCCCCATGCCTGGCGGAAGATAACACTGTCCGGCCAAATGAGGAATAACTATGTATTCTGGTATCCACTCTATAGTGTGAGATAAAAGTGGAGTGAGAACTCCAAGAAGCTGACTTACAGATCACGTCCAATGGGATTGAGCCTCTCTCTGCAAAAGAAGTGGCCACTGCTCGAGTAGAGTGGGCCCTTACAAATTCAGGGGGCTCCGAGCCCTGAGACATATAAGACTCCCGAATTGCCTCTTTAATCCAGCGACTGATGGAGGGCTTAGAGGCTTTCCTCCCCTTATGGGTACCCGAAAAAAGGATAAGGAGGTTTTCATCCTTCCTAAATACCTTGGAGCGTTCCAGGTAAATCCTAAGACATCTCGCAATATCGAGGGTATGGAGCCCTCTTTCCTCAGAGGAGGAGGGTGGAGCCAATGTTGGTAGGGAGATCACCTGATTGATATTGTCAAAGGAAGGAACCTTTGGGATGAAGGTAGGTAAAATTTTTTAGAAGTACCCGATCCTGTAGGAACTTCGTATATGGCTCAAAGGCAGAAAAAGCCTGGAGTTCCCCAACTCGCTTTGCAGAGGTAACAGCTAACAAGAAGGTGATCTTCCAGGTCAGGAACCTGAATCCCGCCTCCTCTAGGGGCTCAAAGGGGGGAGATGATAACCCCCTGAGCACGACCGACAAATCCCAAGCCGGGATAGGTCTGATTACTGTAGGCTTTAATCTTGAGGCTCCATTCAGGAATCTCTTGATAAGGGGGTCTTGAGAACTAGCTCTGTTGAGACAAGTAGAGATTGCTGAAATCTGCACTTTAAGGGTAGCTGGTGATAGCCCCCTGTCCAGACCGTCCTGAAGAAATTGGAGGATCATCGGGATGGAAGCTTCAGCGGATCTTTGCTGATGCCTTGTACACCAGGATGAAACGATCTTCCAGATTCTGGAGTAGGCCTCATTGGTAGCTTCTGATCTGGAGTGCTCCAGGGTTCTCAAGACAGACCCCGATAGCCCTTCTATTCTTGGAAGGGACTGATCAACCTCCAGGCCGTCAAGTTGAACATTGGAAGATTTGAGGAGACCTGGGTGCCCCCCGACACCAGTACTCTCTCTTGGGGAAGCCGCAGAAATTGACCCCGACTCATCTGTAAGAGTTGGGTAAACCAAGCTCTTTTCAGCCAGATAATGGCGATAACTGACGCTTGGTCCTGCCTGATTTTCATCAAGACCCTTGGTATCAAGGAAATTGGAGGGAAGATGTAGGCCAGCCTGAACCTCCATGGGATTGACAGTGCATCTATTGCCACCGGGTTGTCCTCCCTGTAAAGGGAGCAATACCTCTCCACCTTGGTGTTGAACCTCGTTGCCATGAGATCGATCTCTGGCATGCCCCACCTGAGCGTTATCTCCTTGAAGACCTCTGGATGAAGTGACCATTCTCCGGTTGGAAGACCTCGGCTCAGGCGATCCGCAATCACATTGTGAACTCCGCGAATGTGAACGGCTGATAAGTGGGTGAGGTTCAGTTCTGCCCAATCCAAAATCACCCCTATCTCTCTCAGGAGACTTTGTGACCTCGTGCCTCCCTGCTTGTTGATATACAGCACAGCGGTCATGCTGTCTGACTGTACCTTCCCTCGAATGACGGGAGCAAAATGAAAAAGAGCTAGTCTGATTGCTCTGATCTCCAGGAGATTCGATGACAATAACCTCTCCTGAGGTGTCCAAGTTCCCTGGACTGTCTTGTCCTGAAGATGCGCACCCCAGCCTACTAGGGATACGTCTGAAGTAAGTATGATCCAAGAGGGCTGGATCAGGGACTTGCCGTCCGTGAGGTGGGACCACCACCTCAGAGAGGATCGGACTTTGTAAGGCAGGGAGAGCACGGAATTGAGTCCCACTGGACTGTGATTCCACTTGGCTAATACTTCCGACTGGAGCGGACGTAGATGCCATAATGCCCAAGGTACCGCCTCTGCGGTTGAAGACATTAGTCCCAACATCCTCATCCACGTTCGAATCGTTACCTGTTTTGGTACAGAGACAGAACGGGCTGTCTGTTGCACGGATTGCCTTCTTTCGGGAGTGAGATGAATCGTCATCCTGACTGAATCCACCATGAACCCCAGGAACCTTACCGAGGTGGCTGGTTGAAGTTGGGATTTGTCCCAATTGATTATCCATCCTAACTGATGTAGGAATGTAACAGCCTGTTGGATGTGTTGGGACAGGATCGCTTGGGAAGGAGCTCTGAGGAGCCAGTCGTCCAGGTATGGAACTATACTCAGGCCCTGAAGCCTTAGTGCGGCCACCACAGAGACTTCCCTCCTCTACGGGAACCCCAATTCCTCTGGGGTCTGGGTTGCGGTTCCTCTCTGGAACTATACCCCTTGCCCCGACCACGAAAAGACTGCTGGGGAAGGGACTTGCCCTTCTTGTCCGACAGCCCCTCCATTATGTGGTCAAGCTCTGCACCAAAGAGTTTGCCGGGTTCATATGCCATGGCACAAAGATTATGTTTTGAGGTCGTGTCGGCCTTCCAAGGTTTCAACCAAAGCGGACGCCTGCCCGCGGTTGAAAGAGCCATGGACTTGGATGCCAGCTTCAATTGTTGTGGAGCTGCGTCACACAAGAAGTCAATGGCAAGGCTGGCCGTCTTACATGAGGCCAGAGTGTCGTCCCTAGAGACCCCTTGGTCCAGGTCAGACTGAATTTGGGAGAATCTAGATTTTAGAAAATTCGCCACTTCGGATGAGGAAATTGCGACTGAGGCAGAGGCCGAGGAATAAGCGCGCCTAAGGGCGCAGTCCGCCTTCCGGTACATTGGGTCCAGCAAACTTGACCCGTCGTCTGATGGGATCAGGGTCCTTCTGGATAATTTCGCGATCGCCATGTCCACTTTGGGGACAGGCCCCAGGACGATACCTGATCCTCTTTGACCGGAAACACAGCCTTGAACCTTTTGGTCAACACTGGACCTTTCTCTGTCTTTCTCCACTCTGTTTTCATCAGAGACAGGAGAGAATCATCTGCTTTAAAGGCCCTAGGCCCCCTAGAGGCAGAGGATGAGGCTTACCCCGGATCAACGTCCTGGTCCCCCGACCGGACGGATTTTAGTAGCCGCTGGGCCTTCTCCAGCGGAAAAAAATATGAGAATCCATCCTCCTCATCCGAGAAGGAAGAGGCTGAACCTTCTCTCGCCTCCTGACCCCCCGAGACCTCCATCGCACGATGGGGGGAGGAGGGACGATGACGTTTGGAGACCAGGGTACTCTTCAGCTCCTGTATGGAGGCGTTGACCTGGCTCATGTTGGACTCCATGTACCCCTTCACCTAATTGACCACGTCGTGGACAGATGGCTCCAGCTGGGGGAGTGTCTTGGCCCTACAGGATGGGCACCGGGAGAAATCATAGGAGTCCTCCAGCACGATCTGGCAGTCATGGCACTGCAGGTGGCGCCTCTTGCCCGCGGACTTCCTGCTGGGCTCTCGCTCACCGTCACCGGTAGACATGGCTGAAAATTAAAAGAGACATGAATTTAGCAAAATTCAAGAAAACAGAGCTTAAATCGCAAGCTTCAGGATCTTTACCCAGAAGATCCTAGCAAGCTCTTATCGTAAGCAAAAAAGATTTTCAGCACACAGAGGTTAGCAAACACTCTAGCACCAAACCACACTCAAGGTTAACAGCAAGCTGCTCTCCAGGAGACTGAAACTGGAGCTTCACCAAATTTAAATAGGGTTGTTGGCGCCAAAAAGAATCCCCGCCCACAAAAGGGGCGGGGTAAACCTCAAAGTTTATAACTTTAGAACTAAATGACAAAACTATATACTATGGCCCAGAGAGGGACCCTGAAACATTTGAAGCCCCCCACGGCCTTGGTCAATCAAAGTACACCTCCGGCCGACGTTTCTGCGATCGGCCGGAGAGAAACCCGGAAGTGACGCCGCTACCGCCGCTCCAGCAACTCCAGCCTCCGGAATGAGGTAAGCCCCAACAGTGACAGGGCTCTGAACACGGGAGCAAACTCAGCTAAGGCCAGAGGACATCCTCAGGCCGCATAGGAGGAGCGGCCCAGTTCCCAAGGAACAAAATAAAGAAAGGGAAAAGACACTCTCTCCACCGCAGGGATGGAGGAGTGCACCACCCGTCCCGTCCTGTCCGCAGGACAGAAAAAAACACAGGGTTCGGAGGGTCACACCCCTCTTTATTGGGGGCAGGGAGGGCGTGTGCATGCCAGTGTTTTTTTATTGATTCATTAAAACTTCCACCTGTCCTAACCAGTCCACAGGGGCAGAATACCCCATTTGTGCCACTGGTTAGGACGTAAGGGAACCCGCATGTTCTGCTGGGCGCTGCCATCTTGCGGAAGTGACGTCAGGTGACGTCACTTCCGGTCTTTCTCCGGCCGATCGCAGTAGCGTCGGCCGGGGAGTATTTCTCTGTTTAGGGCTGTTGGGTGCATTTATATGATTCAGGGGTCCCTCTCTGGGTTCCAGAGGATGGGATTTTTTTACTCAGATCTAAGGAATAGGCTTTAGAGGTTTACCCCGCCCCTTTGCGGGCGGGGCTTCCGTTTTGGCGCCCAAACACCCTATTCAAACATGGTGAGGCTCCAGGTTCAGTCTCCTGGAGCGCAGTTTTCTGTTAACCTTGAGTCGTGTGGTTGGTGCTAGAGTTGTTTGCGTGCAAACCTCTGTATTGCTGAAAAACTTTTTCCTTTATAATAGAGCTTGCTAGGATCTTCTGGGTAAAGATCCTGAAGCTTGCGGTTAAAGGTCTTTTTTTCTTGAATTATGCTTAAATTCATATCTCTATTTTTCAGCCATGTCTTCTACCGGGGACGGTGAGCGAGAGCCCAGCAGGAAGTCCGCTGGCAAGAGACGTCACCTGCAGTGCCATGACTGCCAGATCGTCCTGGAGGACTCCTACGATTTTTCCCGGTGCCCACCCTGTAGGGCCAAGACACTCCCCCAGCTGGAGCTATCGGTCCACGACGTTGTCGATTGGGTAAAGGGCAATATGGAGACCAATATGAACCAGGTGAACGCCTCCATACAAGAGCTGAAGAATACCCTGGTTTCTAAACGCCATCGTCCCTCCTCCCCCCATCGGGCGATGGAGGTATCGGGGTGTCAGGAGGCGAGAGACGGTTCAGCCTCTTCCTCCTCGGATGAGGAGGACGGGTTTTCATATTTTTTTCCGCTGGAGAAAGCCCAGCGGCTACTAAAATCCGTCCGGTCGGGGGACCAGGACGTTGATCCGGGGGAAGCCTCATCCTCTGCCTCTAGGGGGCCCTAGGGCCTTTAAAGCAGATGGTTCTCTCCTGTCTCTGATGAAGACGGAATGGAGAAAGCCGGAGAAGGGTCCAGTGTTGACCAAAAGATTCAAGGCAGTGTTTCCGGTCAAAGAAGATCAAGTATCTTCCTGGGGGCCTGTCCCCAAGGTGGACATGGCGATTGCAAAACTATCGAGAAGGACCCTGATCCCATCAGACGACGGGTCAAGTTTGCAAGACCCAATGGATCGGAAGGCGGATTGCGCCCTTAGGCGCGCTTATTCCTCAGTCTCTGCCTCGGTTGCGATTTCTTCGTCTGAAGTGGCGAATTTTCTGAAAACAAGATTCACCCAGATTCAGTCTGACCTAGACCAGGGGGTCTCTAGGGACGACATTCTGGCCTCATGTAAGACGGCCAGCCTTGCCATAGACTTCCTGTGTGACGCAGCTCCACAACAGTTAAAGCTGGCATCTAAGTCCATGGCTCTCTCAACCGCGGGCAGGCGTCCGCTTTGGTTGAAACCTTGGAAGGCCGATACGACCTCAAAGCACAATCTTTGTGCCATGGCATAGGAACCCGGCAAACTCTTTGGTGCAGAGCTTGACCAAATAATGGAAGGGCTGTTGGACAAGAAGGGCAAGTCCCTTCCCCAGCAGTCCTTTCGTGGTCGGGGCAAGGGGTTTGGTTCCAGGGCGGAACCTCAACCCAGAGCCCAGAGGAATTGGGGCTCCCGTAGAGGAGGAAAATCCTCTCGGGGTTCTAGACCCCCCAAGAAGTCCTCGGCGCTCTGATTGCGGGCCTCTTCGAGGCTCTTGGTATTTAACCGGTCTGACTGGAAATCCCAGGCTCCCTTCTCCCCACATTCCCGTAGGCGGTCGCCTACAGCACTTTCTACCTTGTTGGCAGGATCATATCCAGGACAGTTGGGTCCTGCGTGTAATTCCTCAGGGCTACCTTGTGGACTTGAGCAGTCCTCCTCCGGACAAGTTCGTTCGAACAAGGCTTCTTCCCAGCAACAAGCAAAAGATTCTAGAAAATTACGTGCTAGAATACTTCCAGAAGGGGGCCTTAGAAGAGGTTCCTCTCCAAGAGAGGGGAACAGGTATCTACTTCCCAGTTTTCCTGGTACCCAAGAATACCGGAGGTTGGAGGATGATTATAGATTTGAGGTTCTTCAACCGTTTCATAAAACAAAAGAAGTTCCGTATGGAAACTATCCAGTCGGTGACCAATCTTCTTATGCCGGGAGATTTCTTGGCAACCTTAGACTTCAAGGATGCTTATCTCCATATTCCCATCCATCCTGGGTCCAGAAGATTCTTAAGGGTCGCGGTAAACATCGGGGGGGTCCTAAAACTTTTTCAGTTTGTGGCCCTCCCGTTTGGGATTTCTTCAGCCCCACACACTTTCACCAAAGTGGTGGTCTCCGTGGTGGCCGCGCTAAGGCTTCAGAGCCTGAGTATAGTTCCATACCTGGACGACCGGCTCCTCAGAGCTCCTTCCCAAGCGATCCTGTCCCAACACATCCAACAGGCTGTCACATTCCTGCATCTGTTGGGATGGATAATCAATTGGGACAAATCCCAACTTCAACCAGCCACCTCGGTAAGGTTCCTGGGGTTCATGGTGGATTCAGTCAGGATGACGATTCATCTCACTCCCGAAAGAAGGCAATCCGTGCAACAGACAGCCCGTTCTCTTTCTGTACCAAAACAGGTAACGATTCGAACATGGATGAAAATGTTGGGACTAATGTCTTCAACCGCTCAGGCGGTACCTTGGGCATTATGGCATCTACGTCCGCTCCAGTCGGAAGTACTAGCCAAGTGGAATCACAGTCCAGTGGGACTCAATTCCGTGCTCTCCCTGCCTTACAAAGTCTGATCCTCTCTAAGGTGGTGGTCCCACCTCAAGGACGGCAAGTCCCTGATCCAGCCCTCTTGGATCATACTTACTTCAGACACATCCCTAGTAGGCTGGGGTGCGCATTTTCAGGACATGACAGTCCAGGGAACTTGGACACCTCAGGAGAGGTTATTGTTATCAAATCTCCTGGAGATCAGAGCAATCAGACTAGCTCTTTTTCATTTTGCTCCCTTCATTCGAGGGAAGGCAGTGAAGGTACAGTCAGACAGCATGACCGCTGTGCTGTATATCAACAAGCAGGGAGGCACGAGGTCACAAAGTCTCCTGAGAGAGATAGGGGTGATATTGGATTGGGCAGAACTGAACCTCACCCACTTATCAGCCGCTCACATTCGCGGAGTTCTCAATGTGATTGCGGATCACCTGAGCCGAGGTCTTCCAACCGGAGAATGCTCACTTGATCCAGAGGTCTTCAAGGAGATAACGCTCAGGTGGGGCATGCCAGAGATCGATCTCATGGCAACGAGGTTCAACACCAAGGTGGAGAGGTATTGCTCCCTTTACAGGGAGGACAACCCGGTGGCTATAGATGCTCTGTCAATCCCATGGAGGTTCAGGCTGGCCTACATCTTCCCTCCAATTTCCTTGATACCAAGGGTCTTGATGAAAATCAGGCAGGACCAAGCGTCAGTTATCGCCATTATCCCATACTGGCCGAAAAGAGCTTGGTTTACCCAACTCTTACAGATGAGTCGGGGTCAATTTCTGAGGCTTCCCCCAGAGAGAGTACTGGTGTCAGGGGACACCCAGATCTCCTCAAATCTTCAAATGTTCAACCTGACGGCCTGGAGGTTGACCAGTCCCTTCCAAGGATAGAAGGGCTATCAGGGTCTGTCTTGAGAACCTTAGAGCACTCCAGATCAGAAGCTACCAATAAGGCCTACTCCAGAATCTGGAAGATCTTTTCATCCTGGTGTACAAGGCATCAGCAAACATCCGCTGAAGCTTCCATCCCGATAATTCTCCAATTTCTTCAAGACGGTCTGGACAGGGGGCTATCACCAGCTACCCTTAAAGTGCAGATTTCAGCAATCTCTGCTTGTCTAAGAGCTATTTCTCAAGACCCCCTTATCAAGAGATTCCTGAAGGGAGCCTCAAGATTAAAGCCTACAGTAATCAGACCTATCCCTGTTTGGAATTTATCGGTCGTGCTCCGGGGGTTTTCATCTCCCCCTTTGAGCCCCTAGAGGAGGCGGGATTCAAGTTCCTGACCTGGAAGATCACCTTCTTGTTGGCTGTTACCTCTGCAAAGCGAGTTGGGGAACTCCAGGCTTTTTCTGCCTTTGAGCCTTACACAAAGTTTTCTGCCTTTGAGCCTTACCCAAAGGTTCCTTCTTTTGACAATATCAACCAGGTGATCTGCAGCGTACTCAAGTTGTCTGTAATAGAGTTTCTGGGTGTAGTAGTGCAATGACACTAACCTGAGACGGCTGACTCTCTGCATAGGCAGGTGATGGTAAGAAATTGTTCGTGACGCCAGTGCCAATCAAACGGTGGCACGCCGTTTGCTGATAGCAGGAATAAATTGAGGAACACGTGGTATTAAAACAGAACTCCAACTTTAGTAGTTTTCATGCAGAGACAATAATGGAATCGCAGTTCCTTGGCATACAGTCGATTTTGCAATACGGTTGATGCAGGCAATACAGATTGAGCAAGGTGATTACAGAGTGTTAAACACAGGACTTGCAGTACAGGAGCTTGCACTCTATTTCTGACTGATCCTGGAATGTAGCATATCTTCCCCAAGGCCCAATAGCCTAGCTCTGGCATATATCCTTGGTTCTAGCTTCATAAAGTACCTCCTCTGTTATCTTGAGTACCTCTTGCTTTCTTGAGTTTTTGCCTCTGTCTCTCTCTCTGCTTCCTCAGGCTCTTTAGCTAAGATATTCCTGTTTCTGCATATGGGAATTCAGGAGGAAATCTTCTCCTGGACCGCAGGCTTCAGGCCTGGACTTGTCTCTGACATTGTCTAATCTCCAACTGTAGATTACAGACACTAGACTCCGTCTGCCTTTCACTTCCCTGACTGGGCCTTATATAAACTAGGGCTCCCTAGCTCCCTCAACTGACTAAGAGCTGGAATGACACCCCTAGCAGGCCTGTACATGCAAGTTTCACAGTAACAGGGAATTACATAGCATTGCATTACATGACATTTTATAAAACTGACATATACCAACTTCCCATGATTAAGGAGGGACGACAGCACACCAAGTGACACTTTTGTAGTGACGGGCATTACAGTC
This sequence comes from Bufo bufo, assembly GCF_905171765.1. Classification (NCBI taxonomy): domain Eukaryota; kingdom Metazoa; phylum Chordata; class Amphibia; order Anura; family Bufonidae; genus Bufo; species Bufo bufo. The sequence goes on from NC_053389.1 coordinate 124,540,202, forward strand.
CCCGTACACTACATACCCCACTGCTTTAAGCTGAGTACGACCTCGTACTCCATCAGGGCTCGCCCAACTGGAATCTCTACCTGAAACAGAAAAAAGAGACACATGCAGGCATACACACATGTAATTCATCTGCATTTATATTCACATCAGGTCCAATTGGCAAAGGTGAAGGGTGGTGACAAGGGGCGTCGTTCTCTTCTCCTCAGGATAGTGAATGGAACTGGGGCGCTGACCTGGCACAGCGTAACATTATAACCAGGATAGTCCATGACAATGAATAAGTCCATAATAGAACAGCAAAATGGATAAAACAGTATAAAAGTTCTTGGAGGCTCAAAGAACAAACATGAGTCCGTACCCAGGTTATTTTCCTATTAAATCACAGAGGCTCTCATGCGGTGTCGTCCATCTCTGGGCACATTTCCTTTAAAAGAGCAAAAATCTCAGAGGCTCAGGTTCTTTTGAGTCTGTCTCCGGGCACGGTTCCTTAGTATCAAGTTGCACAATAAAATTGCAGAATATAAAACAAGTGCTGTAATACCCCTGATCAACCTGAAAAGGGGGTGAAGGGTAAAAGGTGCAGCTAAGGAACAGGCACAACTTGGCGTGGGGGTAGCAAAAGCAGGCAGGAGGTCCTGGAAACAAACGTGGCTTTGTTGGCTTTATTACTTCAGTGGCCAACACCTACCACTGAGCCGTGGATGAACTGGCAGCCGCAACAAAGGACCAGGAAAATGTAGGACTCCTGTCCTGGAAGGGTTAACACCATACTTCTTCGGTGAAATAAATCAAAGGCCTAGCAGGCTGATTCACAGTGGCATATCATAACCACTTGGCTCTGCTGGCAAGTGCGGCCTGTAGTAGTCCTCTACAGGAGGATGGGCCCACATAACGGTGTTAGAGGGCAGCTGCAGAGTAAAGGGGCCCCTAATAGGTATTGGCCCCATGGGCCTAGGGGTAAACCCTTGGGTGGACCGTACCGGTCCCGGCACAATGATTGTGGGATGGAATGGAGTGGTTACCGCCGCCTCAAGCGGTCCGGTGGGCTCTGCGCAGCTATTCACAGCAACCGGAGGTCTCCTTTGGGGCACTGACGGAGTGGTGGCAGCAGAAGGTGGTCTACGGGTGGTGACAGGCACCCTTACCTCGTCCTTCTTTGGCGGCGTCTGGATCCTGGCGGTCGCGATCTTGCGCAGCTCCCGCAACTTCTCCTCCAGCCGGATAATCTGCTCACCGATGCTCTCTGTGTCGGAGTCGCTGGCATCTGCTGGCACCGCCGGCGCAGGTACAGTCACCGATGGTGCGGACTCGGCCTCTGCAGGTTCTGGCGATGCGTCTGGTCTCCGACCCCTCCGGATGTTCTTAAAGGTATTTTGAAGTCCTTTTAAATGATCCATCTCCTGCATGGTCTTCTCCCGACGAGGCAGCTCGGGGGAAGGATAGGGGCTCACCCATTTCTCCAACACGGTTGGCTGCCAGAAGACGTTAGGCCCAATGAAGGAGCTCCGCTCCTGAAAGGCGTGATGGGCCGGCTCTGGAGAGCGTTCAGGTTCCCGCTCGCAGCCAGAGTAGTCTTCTCCTTCTTCTGCCTCCCAGTCCTCAGGTTCTCACTTGGGACGGGTCACAGCAGTCGCATAAGGGCCTCGCAGGCTCTCGGCAGGGGTGTACTCCACTTCCTCTCCCTCACGGAGGCTGTGCTGATAAGAAGGGAGGTAGTCTCTCTTGACAGACCTTCTATTCACATATAGGTCTCTGCCAGTCAGATAGTCTTGGATGAACCCGTAGCCACGGATTTTGTCGAAGAACACCACCACTCCCTTTCTCCTTTCCAGGCGGGGTTGGGTGTTAGTGTGCTTTTCATGCATTGTTTTAGTCAATTCTTCATAAACGATTTTGGTCTTGGTATTCCGCTTTATAGCGGCCTCCCGGATCTCCGCCATTAGTGAGGACCATTTGAAAGAGGGCTGAAAGAAGTCCCTCCACGAGCCATAGTAGGGTTCTGGTTCTTTCTCCCTTGGGCGGCAGGCGGGTTTCTCCGGTCCCGGAGAGTAGGCCGGTGGAGCCTCCTCTGGCTCTACACCAATCTCAAACATCTTCGCAATCTCAGGTGCGGACGTTGCAGCAACGCTCTGTTCACTTTCCAACATGCTCGATCCTTCTCTGGAGAGCGATAGGGTCGCGTCGATTAACTCAGCCAGCTCCTCCCCTTGCACTGGGAGGCCGCCCCCCAGGTATTCCAGTATATGGAAGGCGGTGTCCATGCTGGCAGACATGCAAATGTCCAGATAAGCAGTGGCGCCTGACCTTGAACTCCTTCCCGCTATTTCCTCAGAAAGGCGCCAATTTTTCCCGCCATTTCGGGATGAAGATGACGCAGCAGTAAATTCAGCAAGCTCAGCGGCCATCTTTAGCAAGAAACGCTGTCTATTCACTGACAGCAAGCAGGATTGTAAAAAGTCCACAAAACCACACTCCAATGCGGCGATTTTCTTCCTCTTGATAGCGCAACACTGCACAGCGCTTTTTAGAGGTTTTAGGAACACTTTGGGTATGATTTTCAGTTCACAAAGTCCACTTTAAATAAACAGACAATTTGTCACTTTGGTCACAGGGCAACTGTATAAGGCACAAAGTTCACGCTTCTTGCACTAGAAAGCGTGCGTATCCTGTTCGTGACGCCAAAAGAGAGGTGCAGCGTACTCAAGTTGTGTGTAATAGAGTTTCTGGGTGTAGTAGTGCAATGACACTAACCTGAGACGGCTGACTCTCTGCATAGGCAGGTGATGGTAAGAAATTGTTCGTGACGCCAGTGCCAATTAAACGGTGGCACGCCGTTTGCTGATAGCAGGAATAAATTGAGGAACACGTGGTATTAAAACAGAACTCCAACTTTAGTAGTTTTCATGCAGAGACAATAATGGAATCGCAGTTCCTTGGCATACAGTCGATTTTGCAATACTGTTGATGCAGGCAATACAGATTGAGCAAGGTGATTACAGAGTGTTAAACACAGGACTTGCAGTACAGGAGCTTGCACTCTATTTCTGACTGATCCTGGAATGTAGCATATCTTCCCCAAGGCCCAATAGCCTAGCTCTGGCATATATCCTTGGTTCTAGCTTCATAAAGTACCTCCTCTGTTATCTTGAGTACCTCTTGCTTTCTTTAGGTTTTTGCCTCTGTCTCTCTCTCTGCTTCCTCAGGCTCTTTAGCTAAGATATTCCTGTTTCTGCATATGGGAATTCAGGAGGAAATCTTCTCCTGGACCGCAGGCTTCAGGACTGGACTTGTCTCTGACATTGTCTAATCTCCAACTGTAGATTACAGACACTAGACTCCGTCTGCCTTTCACTTCCCTGACTGGGCCTTATATAAACTAGGGCTCCCTAGCTCCCTCAACTGACTAAGAGCTGGAATGACACCCCTAGCAGGCCTGTACATGCAAGTTTTACAGTAACAGGGAATTACATAGCATTGCATTACATGACATTTTATAAAACTGACATATACCAACTTCCCATGATTAAGGAGGGACGACAGCACACCAAGTGACACTTTTGTAGTGACGGGCATTACAGTCCCCGTACACTACAGATCTCCCTGCCAACGTTGGCTCCACCCCCTCCTCTGAGGAAAGAGGGCTCCATACCTTCGACATTTCCAGATGTCTTAGGATTTACCTGGAACGCTCCAAGGTATTTAGGAAGGATGAAAACCTCCTTATCCTTTTTTCCGGTACCCATAAGGGGAGGAAAGCCTCTAAGCCCTCCATCAGTCGCTGGATTAAAGAGGCAATTCGGGAGTCTTATATGTCTCAGGGCTCGGAGCCCCCTGAATTTGTAAGGGCCCACTCTACTCGAGCAGTGGCCACTTCTTTTGCAGAGAGAAGCTCGATCCCATTGGACGTGATCTGTAAGTCATCTTCTTGGAGTTCTCACTCCACTTTTATCTCACACTATAGAGTGGATACTAGAATACATAGTTATTCCTCATTTGGCCGGACAGTGTTATCTTCCGCCAGGCATGGGGGTTTCTACTTGCTAAATCCCCATCTGTGCCACTGGTTAGGACGTAAGGGAATCGTTAATTTCTAACGATAATTAGTTTTCCCTTAGTCCTAACAGTGGCACACAAATTTCCCCCCCTTTTTTAGTAATTGTGGTTATTTTTCTCTACTTGTAATTACACGATGTCCGGAGGGTCACACCCCTCTTTATTGGGGCAGGGAGGGCGTGTATATGTCAGTTTTTTATTATTTCATTAAAACTTCCACCTGTCCTAACCAGTCCACAGGGGCAGAATACCCCATCTGTGCCACTGTTAGGACTAAGGGAAAACAAATTATCGTTAGAAATTAACGAGTTTCAGCAGTGACTGCAGCCTTTTCTCAGCCTTGCAAGCCTGAGGAAGCCAGCACATCCCAGCTGAAACGCGTTGCTTTTTGTATTTCATTTATGATGTTTTAATAAACATTTTGTGAAGAAAGATCCAGAGCAGTGCGCCATTTTATCCAGATTCTTCTCTGCCTCCTGATTCTACTACATTTTCGGTGGATGTGTCTGGCAGGAAGGTGCGGCAGCCCGGTCTTCTTCTACCTAAGGGCTCATGCACACAACCGCTGGTTTTGTCCGCATCTGATGTATATTTTATGTGGACAGCACATTGTGTGCTGGCCGTGTCCATATGTCGGTTCCACAACCCCCCCCCCCCCCCCCCTCGCTCCCGAAAAAAAAAAAAAAAAAAGTCCTCTTCTAGTCTATATTAGCCTCATGCACACGACCATTGTTTTTGTCCGCATCCGAGCCGCAGTTTTTGCGGCTCCGATGTGGACCCATTCACTTCAATGGGGCCGCAAAAGATGCGGACAGCACTCCATGTGCCGTACGCATCCGTTGCTCCGTTCCGTGGTCCGCCAAAAAAAATAATATAACCTGTCCTATTCTTGTCCGTTTTGCGGACAAGAATAGGCATTTCTACAATGGGCTGCCCATTCCGTTCTGCAAATTGCGGACTGCAAAACACACAACGGTCGTGTGCATGTAGCCTTACGGACAAGGATAGGACAGTTTTATAGAGGGCAGGATGTTCTGTAAGAGTAAGCATACTGTTATCTGGTGTTGTGCTGGAGCTCATCAGTAGAGATGTCCCGAACTATTCGCCGGCGAACATCGCTTGTTCGCATTCGCCGCGGCGGGCGAACATATGCGATGTTCGGTCCGCCCCCTATACGTCATCATTGAGCAAACTTTGACCCTGTACCTCACAGTCAGCAGACACATTTCAGCCAATCAGCATACCCTCCCTCCCAGACCCTCCCACCTCCTATCAAAAAGCAAGGACAGCATCCATCTTAGATTCATTCTGAAGCTGCAGTGTTAGTGAGAGCAGGGAGAGTGCTGCTGCTGCTGATTTAATAGGGAAATCGATAGCTAGGCTAGTGTATTCAGTGTCCACTACAGTCCTGAAAGACTCATATGATCTCTGCTGTAAGGACAGCGTCCTGACAGCACCCCAAAAAGCCCTTTTTAGGGCTAGTACATCAGTCTGCTTTTTTCCCCCCTCTGTAATCTAATTGCAGTTGCCTGCCAGCATGTGTCAGGCCCACAGCGTATACTGTGCCCACTACTGCCAGTGCCCAGTGCCACCACTCATATCTGATGTCACAGTAGCTTGCATTAAAAAAAAACTAAAAACTTTTTTGACTGTAATATAATTGCAGTTGCCTGCAAGCGTGTGTATCAGACCGACAGCGTGTACTGTGCCAACAACTGCCAGTGCACAGTGCCACCACTCATATCTGGTGTCACAGTAGATTACATAAAAAAAAAAAAACTTTTTGGACTAATATAATTGCAGTTAGTTGACTGCAAGCGTGTGTCAGGCCTACAGCGTGTACTGTGCCAACTACTGCCAGTGCACAGTACCACCACTCGTATCTGGTGTCACAGTAGCTTGCACGCATAGTACAACTAACCCACCGTCGTGGTCGTGGTGCTGTGACTTCCTTTGGCCCTAGAATAATGCCCAGTGTTCAGAGGCCACGTACCCTGAACTCGAAAAGTTCTGAGGACATAGTTGACTGGCTAACACAGGACACCCAATCTTCTACAGCTTCCGCTCAGAACCTTGACGCACCATCCTCCTCCAGCTCAGCTTCGGGCACCTCTCAAGTTACCACTCGCCCGCCTGCCGCCACCACCAACACTATCACCACAGCCGCTTCACTTGATCTGTCAGAGGAGTTATTTACACATCAGTTGGAAGAAATGAGTGATGCGCAAACATTATTGGCAGAGGATGTAGATAACAGGGATATGTCTGAAGTCAGGCAGCATTACTATCATGTTACACATGCATGGTTTGCCTTTTCATTATGTGTGTCCCTTCTCTCTTCCCCTAGCTCCTGCTCTCTCTCTTGTCTCCTCCCCTCTTCTTCATTCTGGCTTCACCCCTCATCTCAGCTACTTGCTCTGTTAGCTGCTCACAGCATGATTTTTTGACCTATCCATTTGTTCATCGGTGTATGATCTGCACAGTTTGCAATAAACTTCTTCACGATCTACAAGGTGTCGTTTGGATCGAGTCACTGTCAGCCAATTCAACTAAGATTGATGGTTACCGCTATCTCAGCACAACTGTAAGTTACAGAGATAACACTTTCAATGCTTAGATTGGAGAGGCAGAACAATTACACACATGGACGTACTGTGTGATGATGATGATATTGTACTCGCTGCTGCTTCCTTTGCTGAGTTGTCAGATACAAGTGAAGCGGTTGATGATGACGATGTGTCCGTGGATGTCACGTGGGTGCCCGCTCGAAGAGAAGAAGAACAAGGGAAAAGTTCAGATTGGGAGACAGAGAGGAGGAGGAGACGAGTTGGAAGCAGGGGGAGGTCGTCGCAAGGAGCTAGTGGCACAGTCAGACAGCATGTATTGGCACCCGGGGTCAGCCAGACAGCACGCCAATCAACGCATGCTGTTGCCACCACCAGAATGCCGTCATTGCAAAGCTCAGCAATGTGGCATTATTTTTGTGTGTCTGCCTATGATAACAGCGATGACATTTGCAACCTGTGCCAAAAGAAACGGAGTCGTGGGAAGTCCAGCACCCACCTAGGTACAACTGCTTTGCGAAGGCACATGATCTCAAATCACAAACGCCTATGGGATCAACACATGATGAGTACAAGCAGCACACAAACTCACTTGGATAACCATATGTAATGGGTTAATGCAGGAGGAGGTCACAAGGAGCAGGTGGTACTCCGTCAGATGTCCATAGGTGGAGGAAAAAGAGACATCCGAGGTGTCCAGATGGCCGGGTACGAGAGTAGCCTCAAAATAGAAACTAACCCTAGTACCTCCCTGCTTCACCTAACCTAGCCCTAGTGACCTATCACAGGGTCCGTGCCCCGCAAGGGGTGGCCCCGTCCGGAACCTTGCCCTGATGTGGAAACCCTAGGTGACCCTAACAAAGGGTGACTAGGGACAGGATACTGTATAACAAGGCCGGTAAAGATGCTCAGTTGATAAGGTCTCAAAAGACCATAAGTGAAGGAAGTAAGCACAATAAGTGCGTGTCTACTGATATGTAAGCATGTCCCGACGCGTTTCTTTAGTATAACATATCCTAAGTACACTTATAAACCAGAGGCCCCAAAAGTCATCAGGGGACACGGGGCTTAGTGTTAAGACTCCTGTCGATCTAATTATTGCCACTGTATAAGGTATCCCAGTGTAGCAAATATATGGGGGTATTTATTTAGAGAAATTACTCCACAACAAAACAGATCATTGACAGTGTGAGGCATGTGAAGTGGTGTACCTATGGAGAAACATAGACAAAAACAGTGCAAATAAATATCTAAGTCTAAGTACCCATGCTGCCCACATGGTGGTGGGTGCGAGTAAGTACTCACATAACTACTGGAGCGGTGACACCCGATATCCAGAGTTGGCGGCATGGAGGTTCACCACGTCGTCCGTCATAAATGGCACGCCTGGCGTGTGTGCAAAGGCGCGCTGTATTTAAATGAAAGGAAGGGGAGACGCCGGTCAGTGCGCCTGCGCCATGTATGACGCCGCCCCACGTGACCGGACCAAGTCACATGATCGGGCCAAACGGGGGTGCGGCGTTCCCACAGGGCGCGTGCGTCCAGATACACTGCGATAGCGGGTAAAGCCGAGAGAGAGGTGCCTGTTGTGACGCAACAGCGTCGTCACGCCTACCGGGCCGCCCGATGGGCGCAACTAAGGGGGGGGAGTGGCCTGTAGGTCCTCGAACCACCCCAATACGAAGCGCCGCTTGCAGCAATAGCTGCAGATAGAAGGGGTGGAGCTAAACACGGAAAAAAAGGCTATGAACCGAGTGGCTACTACACAGCTCATCCCCAAGGGGGGAGAGATTAACCCCTCAATATATGCGACAAATGGGACATTTTGGTGGGCTAACGCACCACCTAGCCTGGAAGGGGAAAGAGACAGGCAGCTAAACAAGAGGACATAATATTACAGACTCCAGAGAGATAAATAGAGCACTATGAATAAGACTGCACATGACCGGCGCAGTTCCATTCATAAATAAAACTACACATGACTGGCACAGTGATAAGAGGTTTATATATAGCACCCAAAATGTAGTTGTTCGTTCAGGCCATGGGGGTGGGATGTATTGAGTTTGAAGATCCACCAGAATTCACGCTGGAGGATCAGTCTGTCCCAATCCCCCCCCCCCCCCCCCCCCCGAAATGGTTTATTAACCCGTTCAATTCCCATGAACTTGATGGCGGATGTACGGCCACCGTGTAGCGAAATGACATGCCTGGCTACCGGCGTGTCCCTTCCGTTACGCATATCTCCTAGGTGCTCACTCATCCTTTTACGGAGTTCCCTCCGGGTTTTGCCCACATAGCGTTGGCCACACTCACAGCTAAGTAGGTATATTACCCCTACGCTGCGGCAGTTGATAAACTGTTTGATCGTGTGGGCATTATCCGGAGGGTTCACCGCAAAAGATTTGCCCTTAACCAGCCATTCACAAAAACTGCAGTGGCCGCATTTATAGCAACCCATAGTATTTCTGTCCAGCCATGTCCCTTGGGTCACAGTGGGACTAAAATGGCTGTGTACTAATTTGTCCCTTAGGTTGGCCCCCCTTCTGAATGTTACCGAGGGGTGCATACTCAGGATTTCGGCTAAGTCTGGGTCCATCAAAAGGGTCTCCCAATTGCAACCCAGAATACCTTTCACTTGGGTTGCAGCCGAGTCAAAGGTGCCGATTATCCTTATTGTTTTTGTTTAGGCTGTGCTGGGGCGTGTGGTGGAATATAGGAGAGTGGTTCTACTGCGTGCCATGGCCTTTTGATATGCTTGTTTCAGTATTCTATCTGGGTAGCCACGTTCTAAAAACTTAGCTCTCATGATGGATGCCTGTTGTTTAAATTCGCTGAATTCAGAACAGTTACGTCTAAGACGAATGTATTGACTAAAGGGGATTCCACGTTTGAGTGGCGCAGGGTGGCAACTGTCCCACCTCAGTAGTGAGTTTGTTGCCGTTGGTTTGCGGTATATCGTTGTTTTTACCCCGCCCACATCATCCCTAGAGATAGTGATGTCTAAAAAGGGGAGATTGTCCCTCATGATGGAGGAGGTGAATTTCAGTCCAATAGAGTTAATGTTCAACTCCTGGACGAAGCTGTCAAACTGCCCTTCGGTCCCGCTCCACAGAATGAAAATGTCATCTATGTAGCGGGACAAAAGGGCAACATGTCCGGTAGACTTGCACGGTGTGTCTCCAAACACCACTGTCTCCTCCCACCAGCCCAGGAGCAGGTTGGCAAATGAGGGCGCACAAGAACTGCCCATCGCCGTGCCCCTGAGCTGGTGGTACGTGCGGCCATCAAAAAGGAAAAAGTTCCTGGTTAGGACAAATTGCTCCACCCCTTCTATCTGCAGCTATTGCTGCAAGCAGCGCTTCGTATTGGGGTGGTACGAGGACCTACAGGCCACTCCCCCCCCTTAGATGCGCCCTTCGGGCGGCCTAGTAGGCGTGACGACGCTGTTGCGTCACAACAGGCGCCTCCCTCTCGGCTTTACCCGCTATCGCCGTGTCTCTGGACGCACGCGCCCTGTGGGAACGCAGCAACCCCCGTTTGGCCCGATCATGTGACTTGGTCCGGTCATGTGGGGCGGCGTCATACATGGCGCAGGTGCACTGACCAGCGTCTCCCCTTCCTTTCATTTAAATACAGCGCGCCTTTGCACACAGGCCAGGCGTGCCATTTATGACGGACGACGTGGTGAACCTCCATGCCGCCAACACTGGATATCGGGTGTCACCGCTCCAGTAGTTATGTGAGTACTTACTCGCACCCACCACCATGTGGGCAGCATGGGTACTTAGACTTAGATATTTATTTGCACTGTTTTTGTCTATGTTTCTCCATAGGTACACCACTTCAAATGCCTCACACTGTCAATGATCTGTTTTGTTGTGGAGTAATTTCTCTAAATAAATACCCCCATATATTTGCTACACTGGGATACCTTATACAGTGGCAATAATTAGATCGACAGGAGTCTTAACACTAAGTCCCGTGTCCCCTGATGACTTTTGGGGCCTCTGGTTTATTAGTGTACTTAGGATATGTTATACTAAAGAAACGCATCGGGACACGCTTACATATCAGTAGACACGCACTTATTGTGCTTACTTCCTTCACTTATGGTCTTTTGAGACCTTATCAACTGAGCATCTTTACCGGCCTTGTTATACAGTATCCTGTCCCTAGTCACCCTTTGTTAGGGTCACCTAGGGTTTCCACATCAGGGCAAGGTTCCGGACGGGGCCACCCCTTGCGGGGCACGGACCCCGTGATAGGTCACTAGGGGTAGGTTAGGTCAAGCAGGGAGGTACTAGGGTTAGTTTCTATTTTGAGGCTACTCTCGTACCCGGCCGCCTGGACACCTCGGATGTCTCTTTTTCCTCCACCTATGGACATCTGACGGAGTACCTACCTGCTCCTTGTGACCTCCTCCTGCATTAACCCATTACATATGGTTATCCAAGTGAGGCCCTCTTAAGAACTGGTAAGACCGTTCCATTTCTTAATTACCTGATTCCCTACTATCTCATAGATTCTAGATACTAGGAATCACATGGTTCCTCCACCATAAGCCTGTGTATCTATCACCATAGGCCTAGGGAGGTTGGCACCTGGATTGGTGCACAGCGTCTAATATGTGGCACAACCCTCCAGGGGTCTTGTCTGTCTCTTTGTGTTTTTTTGTTTGTAAAGGGTCTTTTACTCCCTTGGGAGAATAGACACATTAAAAGTTAAATTTTAAATTGTTACTGCTCCCCTTCATTGCACTTGCTTTATCTCTCTGAGCGGTACCCAGGCGAACTGCCCCTGCAGTCATATATCCTGGGAAGACACTAATTATATTTCTCTACTATCTATCTCTAGGGACATGGCAGGTTTCCTCACGGCCGGCCTGGATAGGGAGACATGGCTAACAGAGGCTAAAACAATATTTTCAGATCAGTCTTTCACCCAAAAGAAATATACCCCTACACTTAACGGGGCCTTTTCAGAACTCACCCGCATTTATAAGGAACACATCAGCTCCTGGTGGGAGTTGCAGGGGTTAGAACATTACATTAAACAAGGAATAGTGCCCCAGGGTCTCCGTATTTCCCTCGCACCAGCGTATCGTATCAGGAACCCAGAACTCCTGGTGAAGTGGGAAAAGGAAGCAACCAGCAGCTCCCTTAAATTCATGCAACTTCTCATAGACGAAGAAAGGGCCATACTTGCACGGTTGGACACTAACCTAGTGGAACAGATAGAGATTGTCAAGAAATTCCACAATTCCACTATGAAATCCTGCAGAATAACCCCACGCTTAAATTCCAGGGCGAACTATGTGCGATACTTGCTAGTCCCAAAACTGCCCAACTTATCAATGGAGATGAATTTGAATTCATGTATCCCCCTCATCCGGTGTAAGCAACGTTTTACTGTCTTCCCAAAGTCCACAAGGACACCACACCAATGAGGGGACGCCCCATCGTGTCAGGAGTGGGCAGTCTTTCACAGAATGTGGGGATCTATGTCGACCGTCTTCTTAGCCCATTTGTGCAAGCACTGCCCTCCTACATAAGGGACACGGGGGATCTTCTAACGAAACTAGAGCATATTTGCATAGAACCTGATTGGCTCTTGGCGTCGATTGACGTCGAGGCATTATACTCCTCCATTCCCCATGATAAGGGCCTGGGGGCTGCCGCACACTTCCTTAGAGCAAGGGGGTGCCAGCATTCGGCACATAGCAATTTCGTCCTGGAGCTCCTGCAATTTGTCCTAACCAGGAACTTTTTCCTTTTTGATGGCCGCACGTACCACCAGCTCAGGGGCACGGCGATGGGCAGTTCTTGTGCGCCCTCGTATGCCAACCTGCTCCTGGGCTGGTGGGAGGAGACAGTGGTGTTTGGAGACACACCGTGCAAGTCTACCGGACACGTTGCCCTTTGGTCCCGCTACATAGATGACATTTTCATTCTGTGGAGCGGGACCGAAGGGCAGTTTGACAGCTTCGTCCAGGAGTTGAACATTAACTCTATTGGACTGAAATTCACCTCCTCCATCATGAGGGACAATCTCCCCTTTTTAGACATCACTATCTCTAGGGATGATGTGGGCGGGTTAAAAACAACGATATACCGCAAACCAACGGCAACGAACTCACTACTGAGGTGGGACAGTTGCCACCCTGCGCCACTCAAACGTGGAATCCCCTTTAGTCAATACATTAGTCTTAGACGTAACTGTTCTGAATTCAGCGAATTTAAACAACAGGCATCCATCATGAGAGCTAGGTTTTTAGAATGTGGCTACCCAGATAGAATACTGAAACAAGCATATCAAAAGGCCATGGCACGCAGTAGAACCACTCTCCTATATTCCACCACACGCCCCAGCACAGCCTCAACAAAAACAATAAGGATAATCGGCACCTTTGACTCGGCTGCAACCCAAGTGAAAGGTATTCTGGGTCGCAATTGGGAAACCCTATTGATGGACCCAGACTTAGCCGAAATCCTGAGCCCACACCCCTTGGTAACATTCAGAAGGGGGGCCAACCTAAGGGACAAATTAGTACACAGCCATTTTAGTCCCACTGTGACCCAAGGGACATGGCTGGACAGAAATACTATGGGTTGCTATAAATGCGGCCACTGCAGTTTTTGTGAATGGCTGGTTAAGGGCAAATCTTTTGCGGTGAACCCTCCGGATAATGCCCACACGATCAAACAGTTTATCAACTGCCGCAGCGTAGGGGTAATATACCTACTTAGCTGCGAGCGTGGCCAACGCTATGTGGGCAAAACCCGGAGGGAACTCCGTAAAAGGATGAGTGAGCACCAGGGAGAGATCCGTAACGGAAGGGACACGCCGGTAGCCAGGCATGTCATTTCGCTACACGGTGGCCGTACATCCGCCATCAAGTTCATGGGAATTGAACGGGTTAATAAATCATTTCGGGGGGGGGGGGGGGGGGATTGGGAAAGACGGATCCTCCAGCATGAATGCTGGTGGATCTTCAAACTCAATACATCCCCCCCCCCCATGGCCTAAACGAACAACTACATTTTGGGTGCTATATATAAACCTCTTATCACTGTGCCAGTCATGTGTAGTTTTATTTATGAATGGAACTGCGCCGGTCATGTGCAGTCTTATTCATAGTGCTCTATTTATCTCTCTGGAGTCTGTAATATTATGTCCTCTTGTTTAGCTGCCTGTCTCTTTCCCCTTTCAGGCTAGGTGGTGCGTTAGCCCACCAAAATGTCCCATTTGTCGCTCCATTTTCCGTGTTTAGCTCCACCCCTTCTATCTGCAGCTATTGCTGCAAGCGGCTCTTCGTATTGGGGTGGTTCGAGGACCTACAGGCCACTCCCCCCCCCTTAGTTGCGCCCATCTGGCGGCCCGGTAAGCGTGACAACGCTGTTGCGTCACAACAGGCGCCTCCGTCTCGGCTTTACCCACTATCGCCGTGTCTCTGGACGCACGCGCCCTGTGGGAATGCTGCCCCCCCGTTTGGCCCAATCATGTGACTTGGTCCGGTCACGTGGGGCGGCGTCATACATGGCGCAGGCGCACTGACCGGCGTCTCCCCTTCCTTTCATTTAAATACAGCGCGCCTTTGCACACAGGCCAGGCGTGCCATTTATGACGGACGACGTGGTGAACCTCCATGCCGCCAACTCTGGATATCGGGTGTCACCGCTCCAGTAGTTATGTGAGTACTTACTCGCACCCACCACCATGTGGGCAGCATGGGTACTTAGACTTAGATATTTATTTGCACTGTTTTTGTCTATGTTTCTCCATAGGTACACCACTTCACATGCCTCACACTGTCAATGATCTGTTTTGTTGTGGAGTAATTTCTCTAAATAAATACCCCCATATATTTGCTACACTGGGATACCTTATACAGTGGCAATAATTAGATCGACAGGAGTCTTAACACTAAGTCCCGTGTCCCCTGATGACTTTTGGGGCCTCTGGTTTATAAGTGTACTTAGGATATGTTATACTAAAGAAACGCGTCGGGACATGCTTACATATCAGTAGACACGCACTTATTGTGCTTACTTCCTTCACTTATGGTCTTTTGAGACCTTATCAACTGAGCATCTTTACCGGCCTTGTTATACAGTATCCTGTCCCTAGTCACCCTTTGTTAGGGTCACCTAGGGTTTCCACATCAGGGCAAGGTTCCGGACGAGGCCACCCCTTGCGGGGCACGGACCCTGTGATAGGTCACTAGGGCTAGGTTAGGTCAAGCAGGGAGGTACTAGGGTTAGTTTCTATTTTGAGGCTACTCTCGTACCCGGTCGTCTGGACACCTCGGATGTCTCTTTTTCCTCCACCTATGGACATCTGACGGAGTATCTACCTGCTCCTTGTGACCTCCTCCTGCATTAACCCATTACATATGGTTATCCAAGTGAGGCCCTCTTAAGAACTGGTAAGACCGTTCCATTTCTTAATTACCTGATTCCCTACTATCTCATAGATTCTAGATACTAGGAATCACATGGTTCCTCCACCATAAGCCTGTGTATCTATCACCATAGGCCTAGGGAGGTTGGCACCTGGATTGGTGCGCAGCGTCTAATATGTGGCACAACCCTCCAGGGGTCTTGTCTGTCTCTTTGTGTTTTTTTGTTTGTAAGGGGTCTTTTACTCCCTTGGGAGAATAGACACATTAAAAGTTAAATTTTAAATTGTTACTGCTCCCCTTCATTGCACTTGCTTTATCTCTCTGAGCGGTACCCAGGCGAACTGCCCCTGCAGTCATATATCTTGGGAAGACACTAATTATATTTCTCAGCACACAAACTCAAAGCCACCATCCTCCTCCTGGTCCAGCATCTTCAGCCACGTCAACCACTGCTGTCCTCCTTGCCCCCTCTCAACCATCCGCCACTCCGCCTCTCGCCTTCAGCAGTTCCTGCTCATCTGCCCACAGTCAGGTGTCTGTCAAGGAAATGTTTGAGCGTAAGAAGCCAATGTCACAAAGTCACCCCCTTGCCCGGCGTCTGACAGCTGGCTTGTCGGAACTCTTAGCCCGCCAGCTTTTACCATACAAGCTGGTGGAGTCTGAGGCCTTCAAAAAATTTGTAGCTATTGGGACACCGCAGTGGAAGGTACCCGGCCGAAATTTCTTTTCACAAAAGGCAATCCCCAACCTGTACTCTATTGTGGAAAAGGAAGTCATGGCATGTCTGGCACACAGTGTTGGGGTCCATCTGACCACTGATACCTGGTCTGCAAAGCACGGTCAGGGCAGGTATATCACGTACACTGCGCATTGGGTAAACCTGCTGACGGCTGCCAAGAATGGAATGCGTGGCTCTGCAGAGGAGTTGGTGACACTGCCAAGACTTGCAGGCAGGCCTGCTGCCACCTCCTCTACTCCTCCTACTCCATCCTCTTCGATAACCTCCTTGGCTGAGTCCTCTTCTGCTGCGTCTTGCTCCACATGAACTGCACCCCCCCAGCTCCCCAGGGGCTATTTCACATCCCGGATACGACAGTGTCACTCCATCTTGGGGTTGACTTGCCTGAAAGCAGAGAGTCACACCAGACCAGCACTCCTGTCCGCCCTGAACGCACAGGTGGATCAGTGGCTGACTCTGCACCAACTGGAGAGCGGCAAAGTGGTGTGTGACAATGGAAGCAATTTGTTGGCGTCATTGAATTTGGGCAAGTTGACACATGGCACATGTGTTGAATCTGATCGTGCATAAGTATCCAGGCTTACAGGACGTCCTCAAGCAGGCCAGGAAGGTATGTGGCCATTTCAGGCGTTCCTACACGGCCATGGCGCACTTTTTAGATATTCAGCGGCGAAAAAACATGCCAGTGAGGCGCTTGATTTGCGACAGCCCGACACATTGGAATTCAACACTCCTAATGTTCGACCGCCTGCTCCAACAAGAAAAAGCCGTCAACGAGTATTTGTATGACCGGGGTGCTAGGACAGCCTCTGCGGAGCCTCTTGCCACGTTACTGGACGCTCATGCGCAATGGCTGTAGGCTCATGCGTCCTTTTGAGGAGGTGACAAACCTAGTCAGTCGCACCGAAGGCACTATCAGCGACATCATCCCATTTGTTTTCTTCCTGGAGCGTGCCCTGCGAAGAGTGCTGGATCAGGCCGTAGATGAGCGTGAAGAGGAAGAGTTGTGGTCACCATCACCACCAGAAACAGCCTTATTTTTTTGGTATAATTGTCTTTTTATTGAAAATAAAAGTACAATAATAAAAGTGCATTTTTACAAAAAAAAAAAGTTTTTCATGTAAACAATTAAATGTCAGGCATTTTAGACATCTGAAACATCAGAGTTATCAATATAGCTATAGCTTCATAATGCTAACCTTAGCAAGCCATAATAGGACCTGGAAACCGGGAATATGAATCTCATTTTCTAAAATGATGATATATACTTACAAAAATGAAAAAAAAAAACAAAGGGGGAGACACGACAAGACACAAAAGGGCAAACATACATAAAGAGGAAAAGAATATTAGTCGCTCTTATCAAAGAAAGTATCCCAAGGTTGCCAAACCTTATTAAACTTATCTACTGTGTTGTTAATAACTGCTGTCAAGTACTCCATTCTTCTAATTTCCGTAATACTAGTAAACAACTCTAGTTCAGTAGGTATGTCCTGTCTCTTCCAAAACTGGGCGATGAGGCGTTTTGTTGCTGACAGGACATGTAGCACTAAGCTAAGCACCGGTTTCTTTAGCACCATTGGAGGCATGTGTAGTGTACGGGGACTGTAATGCCCGTCACTACAAAAGTGTCACTTGGTGTGCTGTCGTCCCCCCTTATTTATGGGGAAGTTGGTATATGTCATCTTTATAAATTGTCATGTAATGTAATGCTATGTATTTCCCTGTTACTGTGACACTTGCATGTACAGGCCTGCTAGGGGTGTCATTCCAGCTTCTAGTCACTAGAGGGAGCTAGAGAGCCCTAGTTTATATAAGGCCCAGTCAGGGAAGAAAAAGGCAGTCTAGTCTAGAGCTCAGAAGTTTCTAGAGCCTGAGGAAGCTGAGAGGGAGACAGAGGCAAAGCGCAGAGAAGCAAGAGGTACTCAATATAACAGAGGAGGTACTTTATAAAGAGAGAACCAAGGATATACGCCAGAGTTAAGGTATTGGGCCTTGGAGAGGATTTTCTATGTCCCAGGATCAGTCAGGAATAGAGTGCAAGCTCCTGTACTGCAAGTCCTGTGTTTCACACTCTGAAATCACCTTGCTTAATCTGTATTGCCTGCATCGACCGTATTGAAAAATCAACTGTATGCAAAGGAACTGTGCTTCCGTTAATGTCTCTATATGGAAACTACTAAATTTGGAGTTTTGTTTTAACATCACGTGGTTCCTCAGTTATTCCTGCTATCAGCAAACGGCGTGCCACCGTTTAATTGGCACTGGCGTCACAAACATTTTCCTACCATCACCTGCCTATGCAGAGAGTCAGCCGTCTCAGGTTAGTGTCTATTGCACTACTACACCCAGGAACACATTTCTACACACAACTTGAGTACGCTGCACCTCTCTTTTGGCGTCACGAACAGGATGCGCACGCTTTCTAGTGCAAGAAGCGTGAACTTTGTGCCTTATACAGTTGCCCTGTGACCAAAGTGACAAATTGCCTGTTTATTTAAAGTGGACTTTGTGAACTGAAAATCATACCAAAAGTGTTCCTAAAACCTCTAAAAAGCGCTGTGCAGTGTTGCGCTACCAAGAGGAAGAAAATCGCCACATTGGAGTGTGGTTTTGTGGACTTTTTACAATCCTGCTTGCTGTCAGTGAATGGACAGCGTTTTGCTAAAGATGGCCACCGGCCGCCTGGAGTAAAGTTTCCCGCGCTGCTGAGGACCTTCGTGGGCGGATCCCTGCAAAGACACAGAGAATCCCGCCCCTCGTCATCATCGCACCGCCGCGGCCCTGCTTCTTCTACGTCACCGCGTACTCAGGACGTCCGGAATCTCTCGAGACTTGGACTGCGCAAACCCGGCGATACCGGTAAGCACTTGTAACCGGAGGGAAGGGGATTGTTCCGGCCCCTTTAGTCGCCAGCGGCCATATCTCAATAGACTACCATGTCAGAACCGGGAGTGCCTGAGCAGCCGGCCCCGGGAGAGCTTGCGGCTCCTAATCATCCTACAGCCCCCAGCATGATGCCCTTTACCATGCCTTACTATTTCGGGGCCCCATGGTTCCCCCGCTACAGAGGAGAGACCCATACCCTAAGGGACTTTAAAGAAAAGTTGCTGGCATTATTCAAACTGTACCCCATAAATGCCGACCAGCAAATGGAAATCCTGCTAGCGCAGCTGGAGGGAGCTGCCCGCAGGGAGGTATTATCCTGGCCTGCTACTGAGCGGAGTACTCTAGAACAGATATTCACCCGCCTCAGGGCCACTTTTGAAACTAGGACTGCCTCAGAGATAAAGATGCACTTCTTTGGCAAGAAACAGAAGTCCGGTGAGTCCCTCCGTGACTATGCCCTATCACTTCAGGATGCTTTAGGGGCTGTAATTCAGATAGATCCCAAAGAGGCTGATAACCAGGACCAGACCCTGAGGGAACAATTTATCAACGGGGTGTCTAGTGAACAAATAAGGACCCAATTAAAGATGCTGTTCGCCCAGCACCCTAACAGTACCTTTCTGGACTTTAAAGAACTGGCTATAAAAATTCTGGGGTCCGCAGTATCTCCTGAGTTGAGCACCCCACCTGAGTCACCAGCCTGCAGGCCAAAACCGCTTATCACTAACCGAGCTGAGGCCGGCCAAGCTGTTCAAGTGTCAGCTACCGATACTATTGCCATGCTGACAGAGCAAGTAAATCACCTCACTAAAAGTCTAGAGAAAGTGTGCAGAAAAATAGAGGAATGGGAAAAACCCATAATGCTAGATGAAGAATTCCTGTCACCTCCTAGGCCGTTCCCACCTCCTTACCAAGAGACTCACCCCAGGGATCCTGGGAGGCGTAATAGAGATCGCAAGCGGCCCGTGTGTACATACTGCAAAAAGCTGGGACACACAGAATCCACGTGCTGGCAGTTAAAAGGGCAACCCCTGAGGCTGAGGACCACCCCTCGGGAGGTAGAACACTAGGTCCAGAGGATCCAAATTGGATGCCACGTTATGTAGGATCCCATCCTAAAATCAATATAGAGATCAACGGGGTCCCCTTTGAAGCCCTATTAGATACTGGGTCTCAGGTCACTACTATTCAGCTGCCTGCATTTGAAAAGTTCTGGGACACCAACCAGTTGACCCAACCGCCTGAATCCTGGGTGGAAATTATCGCCAGCAATGGCAAACCAGTAAAGATTCATGGCTACTGGGAACCCACCCTGCAGGTGGGAGAAGTAACCCTGCCTCAACAGGGAGTGATCGTAGTACAGGCCGGTGACAGAGGAGGACATCCTGTCATTCTAGGCACCAATGTCTTCAAAAACTGTTATTCAGAAATACTTGCTGTATTACATCAGACTTTGCCCACTGCTTCCTCTGCATCCAGGAGGGTGATTCAAAAGACTATTACTGTGTTAAGTGCCCAACAGAGGTTTGCTAATGGGAAAGGAGAAATTTGTACTGCCAGGATTAGTGATATTAAGCCTGTGACTTTGCCTCCTAATTCTCAAACTCTTTTATGGTGTCGTGCTGTCCTGGGAGTCCAAGGCCGAGATTATCCAGCCCTGGTAGAACCAATCCAGATGGAGGATTACCCTTATGTGAGAGCTGCCAAGTGCCTGGTGACCGTCTCCCAAGGTAAATTACCTGTCCGTCTGATTAACCTGAGTGATCATCCTGTTGCGCTTACTAAGCATTGCCGTGTTGCCCAGCTGTCCCAGGTGTCCTTCCAAGACGTCATTCGTCTTCCAGTGACAGAAAAGCCGCCAGCTGCAGTCAGCGGATGTTCGCCGGTGACCCAGCCACAAGTGCCCTGGTGGGAAGAGCTCCATGTAGGGGACGAGACTACCCCCCAACATCAACAAGAAGGGATTCTACAGCTTGTCAAGGAGCACCACCAGACCTTCAGTAAGCATGCTACTGACTATGGAGAGGTTAGTGCCATACAACACACCATACCTACTGGCTCTCATCCTCCTATCAAGGAGAGATACAGACCTTTACCACCTACTTCATATCAGACTGTAAAAGAAATGATCCAAGAGATGAAAGACTCTAATGTAATCCGGGACAGCCGTAGTCCGTGGGCTGCACCCCTGGTCCTTGTAAAGAAAAAGGATGGTGGTATCCGTTTCTGTGTGGATTATAGGAAAATTAATCAAATAACCCACAAAGATGCATACCCACTGCCCCGCATTGAGGAGTCACTAACTGCTCTGGGCTCTTCTGCCTATTTCTCCACATTGGACTTGACCAGTGGCTACTGGCAAGTACCCATGGCCCCTGCAGATAGGGAAAAGACTGCTTTCACTACTCCCATGGGCCTGTTCAAATTCAATTGTATGCCGTTCGGGCTATGTAATGCCCCAGGAACTTTCCAGAGGCTAATGGAACGGTGTTTGGGTCACAAAAACTTCGAAACAGTGCTGCTGTATCTAGATGACGTTATTGTGTACTCAAAAACATATGAAGACCATCTGAAACATTTGGCAGAAGTATTTGAAATCCTTATCAAATATGGCTTGAAGGTAAAGCCATCCAAGTGTCACCTGCTCAAACCTGCAGTAAGATACCTGGGGCATGTAGTAAGCGGAGAGGGAGTGCAACCTGACCCTGATAAATTAGCAGCTGTCCGTAATTGGCCGGTTCCTACTACCGTCAAAGAGGTGAGGAGTTTCCTGGGTTTTGCCGGCTACTATAGACGTTTTATCCCCCATTTTGCTCAAATAGCTGATCCTATCCAGGAACTCTTGAGGGGGCAACCCAAAAAGAGTCCTAGAACTCCTGTGCCCATTGAGTGGAATGAGGAAAGAGAGATAGCGTTCCAATTGCTAAAAAAGAAACTGACCGAGCCTCCCGTGTTAGGTTACCCAGATTATAGCAAGCCTTTCCATCTTTATACCGATGCTAGCAAGCGAGGCCTGGGAGCGGTGTTAGCCCAAATCCAATAGGGAAAAGAGAGAGTGATAGCATATGCAAGCCGCTCCCTGAAAGGAGCTGAGAAAAATGACCAGAATTATAGTTCCTTCAAACTAGAGTTCCTGGCATTAGTGTGGGCGGTGACAGAAAAATTCAAGGATTATCTAGCCGCCACCCCGTTCATTGCATTCACTGACAATAACCCTCTGGCACATCTAAATACAGCTAAATTGGGGGCCTTGGAGCAGAGATGGGCCTCTCGCCTTGCCAACTATAATTTCTCTGTAAAGTATCGTGCTGGACGTACTAATGATAATGCTGATGCTTTATCCAGGCTTCCCACAGAGACAGCTCCTGATGATGTGCAAGATGCTTGGGAAGATGTAGAGATGCCGGCTTTCTATAACAAATTTGCTCAACAGGATCAGGCTCGAGCTACCAGTGACAGAGCTGCAGTTCCTTCACCCTCCAGTAGGCCTGATCCTAAAGAAGAAAGGTGGGTGAAACTACAGTCTGAAAGTAGAGTGCTGGGTGAGTTGTTGGACTTCATTACTAGTGGCAGAGCCCCTGAGAGGATTCGGCGTAAGAGTGCAGATCCTGAGCTCATCAAACTGTGGAGACAGCGCCATCAACTCTTCATACAAAAGGGCCTATTGCTACGGAGAAGCCTAGACCCAGTGTCCAACGAGAGAGTGCACCAGATTCTCATACCCCGACGAGATGCAGGTATGGTGTTGGAGATGTACCACAATCAATCCGGTCACTTTGGGGTCCAAAAGACTGAGGCTACTATCCGCCAGCGGTTTTACTGGGTGGGCATGAGAGAAGACATGGAGAAGTGGTGTCGAGAGTGTGTAGCCTGTACCTTAAAACGGAGTGAGCACCATGATCAGAGGGCACCACTGAGACCCATTGTAAGTACCCGTCCTCTTGAACTTGTCGCCATCGACCATGTGAAACTGGAGCCTAGTCGCTCAGGGTATGCTTATGCCATGACTGTTATTGACCATTTCACTAAGTTTGTTGTAGCAGTGCCTGTGAGAGACCAGACAGCCAAGACTACAGCCGAAATGTTCTGGAAGCACTTCCTCCTGCCCTATGGATGTCCAGAAAAGATCCTCACCGATCAAGGACCTGCTTTTGAGTCCCATCTGTTCCATGAACTGTGCTGCTTACACAACTGTAAGAAGATCCGGACAACGGCCTACCATCCTCAAGGTAACGGATTATGTGAAAAAATGAATCAGACCTTGATAGAGATGCTGAGGGCCGTGCCT
Source organism: Bufo bufo (assembly GCF_905171765.1). Lineage (NCBI taxonomy): Eukaryota > Metazoa > Chordata > Amphibia > Anura > Bufonidae > Bufo > Bufo bufo. Next base: position 124,563,136 of record NC_053389.1, read on the forward strand.
CCTGAGAACAGAGGAGATTGGCCCAGTCTGTTGCCACAGCTCATGTTCACATACAATCATACCATACATTGTTCCACCGGGTATACCCCTTTTTACTTGATGTTTGGGCGCCAAGGGACATTGCCTGCTGATCATTCCTTGGACATACACGTACCTGATTGCATTAACCCATTACCTAACACCGACTGGGTTGCTGAACATCAAAGGCGATTGAATACAGCCAAAGCCATTGTTCAGGAGCGTATGGACTATGCTAGGGACCGACAGCAGAGAGACTATGATCAAGCAGCCCATGCAGAACCCTTGACAATAGGGGCTGTGGTATGGTTAAAGAATAACCGCCGTACCAGTAAATTGGACGGTAAATGGGAGCGAAGTCCCTATGTTGTCACGGCAATCCCAAATGTTGGAACTCACACTTATGAGATCACCCAGGAAGACAAGGGATCCCAAATTGTACACCGAAACCGGTTAAAGCTCTGCCTGACACCAGAACTTAGTGCCGAGAGTTCTGGATCTGAATATCCTGTGTCAGAGTCAGCAATACAGCCCGAGGATCCTATGCAGGCTGTTAGTAATCTGAGGTATGACGCTGATCCCATGCATTGGCTTCTGACACCTTGGTTGAACTTGCTGGTGCCTGCTCCGGCACCTACTGTAACTTCACCTCCGGAAGAGCTGGTTCAAGATGCCCCGGATCCAGTTCCCCCTCTAGTGGATCTAGTTGTTCCAGTTGTTCCTGACCAAGATCTCCCTGATGGAGACCCTCCTGTTGCTCCTCTCTCTTCTACCTCGTTGCTAAGGGAAGAGGAGACCCCTGTTTTGAGAAGGTCTACCCGGATGACCAGGGGACGCCCGCCAGTCCGTTTAGGAGACTTTGACTATTCTGGTGGTGTCTCCTCCCAAACAGTTGCCACTGGCAATACCTTACTTGACATTTGTGCGCAAGAATGGACTCCTCCACGCGAGCCCTTGCCTGTGATACACCCACAGGAAACTCCTGGGTAGTTCCGCTTTTATACTGTTTTATCTATTTTGCTGTTCTATTATGGACTTATTCATTGTCATGGACTATCCTGGTTATAATGTTACTCTGTGCCAGGTCAGCGCCCCAGTTCCATTCACTATCCTGAGGAGAAGAGAACGACGCCCCTTGTCACCACCCTTCATCTTTGCCAATTGGACCTGATATGAATGTAAATGCAGATGAATTACATGTATGTATGCCTGCATGTCTCTTTTTTCTGTTTCAGGTAGAGATTCCAGTTGGGCGAGCCCTGATGGAGTACGAGGTCGTACTCAGCTTAAAGCAGTGGGGTATGTAGTGTACGGGGACTGTAATGCCCGTCACTACAAAAGTGTCACTTGGTGTGCTGTCGTCCCCCCTTATTTATGGGGAAGTTGGTATATGTCATCTTTATAAATTGTCATGTAATGTAATGCTATGTATTTCCCTGTTACTGTGACACTTGCATGTACAGGCCTGCTAAGGGTGTCATTCCAGCTTCTAGTCACTAGAGGGAGCTAGAGAGCCCTAGTTTATATAAGGCCCAGTCAGGGAAGAAAAAGGCAGTCTAGTCTAGAGCTCAGAAGTTTCTAGAGCCTGAGGAAGCTGAGAGGGAGACAGAGGCAAAGCGCAGAGAAGCAAGAGGTACTCAATATAACAGAGGAGGTACTTTATAAAGAGAGAACCAAGGATATACGCCAGAGTTAAGGTATTGGGCCTTGGAGAGGATTTTCTATGTCCCAGGATCAGTCAGGAATAGAGTGCAAGCTCCTGTACTGCAAGTCCTGTGTTTCACACTCTGAAATCACCTTGCTTAATCTGTATTGCCTGCATCGACCGTATTGAAAAATCAACTGTATGCAAAGGAACTGTGCTTCCGTTAATGTCTCTATATGGAAACTACTAAAGTTGGAGTTTTGTTTTAACATCACGTGGTTCCTCAGTTATTCCTGCTATCAGCAAACGGCGTGCCACCGTTTAATTGGCACTGGCGTCACGAACATTTTCCTACCATCACCTGCCTATGCAGAGAGTCAGCTGTCTCAGGTTAGTGTCTATTGCACTACTACACCCAGGAACACATTTCTACACCCAACTTGAGTACGCTGCACATGTTCAATAGGAACATATAGGGATCTAATGAAAACTTGATATTATGAAGCTGCAATAAAAGGCACTGAACCTCCCTCCACAAGGGGAAGATGAGTGAACAGTCCCAAAAAATGTGGAATAAAGATCCAGGACCTGAATCACACCTCCAACAAGTACCTGGAACCGTAGGGTTTAAATGTCTAAGCATCTGGGGAGTATGATACCAAAACATTAATATCTTGTAGGAATTCTCTCTGAAGGACACACAAGTGGATGACATTGCAGCCCTACGCCATATAAGCTGCCACTCACTTGGCGAGATGTCCCGCTCAAGGTATCTCTCCCATTTAGACATATACGCATGCCTTAGGACCTGAGGTGGCTCCGGGGATGAGAGGAGGACATAGATATCTGAAATAAGACCCCTAGTAGAGGTCGAGAGTTTGCATAGTTTTTCAAACTGTGTCGGAATGGACACTTTCGTATCTCTAAACTGAGAGCTAAGGAAATGCTTTATTTGTAGATGCTGCCATCTAGAGGATTCCGGGAGATTATATTTCTCCTTGAGCAGATCAAAAGATTCCCATTCCAGACAAATCGGAGGATAGAAGACTGCAACGCTCTCAGCTCTTTTTTAGGTATCAGGACTGGAATAGTCTCCATTACATACAGTAGCTTAGGTAATATAGTCATTTTGACCGCAGCGATACGCCCTAACAAAGAAATAGGCAAGGACATCCACTTAATCATAAGTGTGTTAAGTTCCTGAAGAAACAGCCTTATTAGCATCGCTTGCTGGACCTGCGGCAACGCTGGAAGAGGAGTCTGAGGAAGAGGAGTCAGAGGAGAAATGTGGCTTTGAGGAGGAGGAATACCAACCACAGCAGGCATCCCAGGTTGCTCGTTGTCACCTATCTGGTACCCGTGGTGTTGTACGTGGCTGGGGGGAAGAACAGACCTTCAATGAGATCAGTGAGGACGAGGAACGGGACATGAGTAGTTCGGCATCCAACCTTGTGCAAATGGGGTCTTTCATGCGGTCATGCCTGTTGAGGAACCCTCGTATAAAAAGGCTGAAAGAGAACGACCTGTACTGGATGGCCACGCTACTAGACCCCCGGTATAAGCAGAAAGTGCCTGAAATGTTACCGAATTACCGGAAGTCGGAAAGGATGCAGAAGTTCCAAAACAAGTTAAAAAATATGCTTTACACAGCGTATAAGGGTGATGTCACAGCACAACGGGAATCTAACAGGGGAAGAGGTGAAAGTAATCCTCCTCCTACCATGACAACTCCGGCAAGGACAGGACCCTTTACAGACGTGTTGTTTATCGAGGACATGCAGAGTTTTTTAAGTCCTACGCATCGCCACAGCCCTTCGGGGTCCACCCTCAGAGAACGACTCAACCGACAGGTAGCAGACTACCTCGCCTTAACTGCAGATATCGACACTCTGAGGAGCAGTGAACCCCTTGACTACTGGGTGTGCAGGCTTGACCTGTGGCCTGAGCTATCCCAATTTGCGATAGAACTTCTGGCCTGCCCCGCTTCAAGTGTCCTGTCAGAAAGGACCTTCAGCGCAGCAGGAGGTATTGTCACTGAGAAGAGAAGTCGCCTAGGTCAAAAAAGTCTAGATTACCTCACCTTTATTAAGATGAATGAGGCATCGATCCCGAAGGGACTGACAGTGGGGGATGCATTTGACTAAGAAAGGCCTGATGAGATGCCTTGGGCTATAAAATGGTCCACACGCTGCTGTATTTAATCTCTGCATGCCGGATGACTTGCGTTACTTCTCCGCCACCAACTAGGGTTCAAGCCGCAATGTTTTAGTGCACTTTCTGCCTGGAAAACATAAATTTTTCCGGCCGCTCCTACAGCAGCGGCTGCAACAATACCAAATTTTTCAGGCATGTGTACATGCCTAATTTTTCTGGCCTCTGGTGCTGCACTGTGGCTGCAAAAAAAATCGTTACCTTGTTGTGGTGAAGGGGCTTGCGTATCACAATGAAGCGATCACCTCTATGAGTGTGTTGGCAATGGCAATGTTGGCACACCCCAGATGATAAGGTCGTTGCTTCATTGTGAACAGACCAAAAGCGATCAGCTGGATAATTTTGCATAGAAAAAACATTAATTTTCTTTGATCATCTAAGGTGATCATTAAAGCCTACTAGGCCAACAATGGCCCACACTGCAGAATCATTGTTTTTACTACCTCAGCACGACCATAGGCTTTGAAAAACCACCATTGACTGCAATCTCCCAAACTTGCGCACGAGCACAGTCATAACTACACCAAGATTGACGCATAGAGGAATAAAATTTATGTCATGAGTGTATCAACTATTGACAACTCTTTGCGGTTGTCTAAACTCTATTCCATACACGTCCCCTGATAGGGGACGTAACAGGGATTAAACTGATAGGGATAGTACTACTTAACATACCACTCATATCTGGTAGCACAGTAAATTGCACGGCGCACGCGCAGTGCCCCAAATTGGAAGTAAGAGGACCGACCAAGCATCTTTTTCCATCTCCCGGTTCCTAAAATCTATTCCATACACCACACCGGCCCCTGATAGGGGACAAAACAGATTAAACTGGTAAAAAAAAAAAGAGGACGGCCTCTGCGGAGCTGGGTATTTATGCCCTTTATGGATTAAAACTCGAATCTGCGTCAACTACGTAATTTTCCATGGGAGTTTTGCCATGGATCCCCCTCCGGCATGCCACAGTCCAGGTGTTAGTCCTCTTGAAACAACTTTTCCATCATGTGGCCAGAAAGAGTCCCTGTGGGTTTTAAAATTCGCCTGCCTATTGAAGTCTATGGCGGTTCGCCCGATTTGCCCGTTCGCGAACATTTGCGGAAATTCGCGCTCGCAAATGGAAAATTTTATGTTCGCGACATCTCTACTCATCAGAGGTATTACACCAGGGAAGCTCCCCCTTTAGTTGTTTTCTATTACATGATTTACTGAAGGAATACAGTGATATAGGATGTTTTTCAGCCCACATGGCCTTCATCTGACACAGGGATGCTGCACTGAAGAGATAAGGCACTGCAGGAAGGGGACTAAGCCCAAATCCCACTGGGTATTCCTTCAATAAATCAGGAGTGTGCTTTCTGCAGTACGGAGTGTTTTCATTACTGCATACAGTGATGTCACAGTACAGGGAAAATTTGCACAGTAATGTCACAGTATGGGAGGGGGTAATGTACACAGTGATGTCACAGTACAGGGGTAATGTACACAGCGATGTCACAGTACAGGGGTAATGTACACAGCAATGTCACAGTACAGGGGTAATGTACACAGCGATGTCACAGTACAGGGGTAATGTACACAGCAATGTCACAGTACAGGGGTAATGTACACAGCAATGTCACAGTACAGGGGTAATGTACACAGCAATGTCACAGTACAGGGGTAATGTACACAGCAATGTCACAGTACAGGGGTAATGTACACAGCAATGTCACAGTACAGGGGTAATGTACACAGCAATGTCACAGTACAGGGGTAATGTACACAGCAATGCCACAGTACAGGGGTAATGTACACAGCAATGTCACAGTACAGGGGTAATGTACACAGCAATGTCACAGTACAGGGGTAATGTACACAGCAATGTCACAGTACAGGGGTAATGTACACAGCAATGTCACAGTACAGGGGCAATGTACACAGCAATGTCACAGTACAGGGGTAATGTACACAGCAATGTCACAGTACAGGGGTAATGTACACAGCAATGTCACAGTACAGGGGTAATGTACACAGCGATGTCACAGTACAGGGGTAATGTACACAGCGATGTCACAGTACAGGGGTAATGTACACAGCGATGTCACAGTACAGGGGTAATGTACACAGCGATGTCACAGTACGGGGGTAATGTACACAGCGATGTCACAGTACGGGGGTAATGTACACAGCGATGTCACAGTACGGGGGTAATGTACACAGCGATGTCACAGTACGGGGGTAATGTACACAGCGATGTCACAGTACGGGGGTAATGTACACAGCGATGTCACAGTACGGGGGTAATGTACACAGCGATGTCACAGTACAGGGGATAATGCACACAGCGATGTCACAGTACAGAGATAATGTACACACTGATGTCACAGTACGGGGTGTGGGGAATTAGTCCGATAGAGAGGGGTGCGGGTGCAGTATAGAGGCAAATGGAGTCCAGGTAACGAAGCAAAAGAGCATTTATTTCACATTTGCTCAAACAGAAAAGCAGAACAGTCACTTGGTGTTCACACCCAAAAAAACAAAGAGCTTCACCTGGCTCCGTTCCGTCATTTTTCACAGTTTAGCGGAGGACCCATTCATTTCTATGTTGCTGTGAAAAAAAACTGATAGTCCTCCGTTTTTTCTTCCGCGTCCTTGATCCGTGATTCCAGTCCGTCAAAAAATATAACCTGTCCTATTCTTGTCAGTGGAAAACGGAGGACGGACCCATTCAAGTCAATGGGTCCGTCAAAAAAAAAAAAATGGATGCACAACTGGTATGTCATCCGTGTCCGATTTTTTCTACAAGACCTTGGTGCAATAAAATTTGACTTTTCATTAACCTTCCTTTTTTTTACCCCTGTCAGACAAAAAAAAAAGGAAGACACAAGGAATCACAACTGAAGCAAAATCGGACACGGACCACTGAAGCCAAATCACTGACAGTGAAAAAACACTGTTGTGTGCATGAGGCCTTACTAGAATCAGTCCTGTCCTGGCCGATCGCACAGCCACAAAGTTTTCTCACAGGATGCTTTGGCGATCTGTACGCCTGTGTCGGGGTCCAGGCCTCAGCTCCACACACTGCAAAAGCCTCTCAGACTCACAGTGATTTTCCTTCCTTCTCCTCACAGCTGAAGTTGCTGCCTGGGAATTTAAATCCCAGCTCCAAAACCTGGTTCTGGAACGTGGGGAGTAGGCACCCGCCCAACTCTTTACCTACTCCCAATAAAAGCCGGCCCGGATTGGCTTTGCAGCCATACTAAGTATTAAAGGTGTCAACAGCTTCTGCTGTTAACACACAAAATTCAGCTCTTACCTCACCGAGGCCAGGAACCTCGGTGACACGTATCTGCCATCCATTATGGTACCCTGCACCTTACCACAAGGGATAATGTACACAATGATGTCACAGTACAGGAATAATGAACACAGTGATGTCACAGTACAGGGATAATGTACACAGTGATGTCACAGTACATACCGTGTTTCTCCGAAAATAAGACAGGGTCTTATATTAATTTTTTCTCCGAAAATAGGGTTAGGGCTTATTATCAGGGTAGGGCTTATTTATTCAAATACAGTATAATCACAGTGGGTGGCACAGTACTACAGTATGATACCGGTACAGTACTCTGGCAGGCAATGCCACACTTCTTTCTGGTACCGTACGTACACTGCCCCTGAGCCCCTAGGCAGCAATGTGTATGGTACGTTACCAGGGAGATCCGGCGCAAGAGATGACAGGGTGCTGATTGGTGGAGGCGGGGGAGGGAGCAGGACGCGCTCACCACCAATCAGCACCTCCAGCTCCAGGCAGTAGAGAGGAGAAGGTCATCCTCCTGCTGCCTCATTCAGCTATGGTAGGGGTAAGTTAGAACGTGCGGGCTGGCGGCAGTACAGGGTAGAGAAGCCGCCCAGCCCGCCCAGCGATGTACCCATTCGGTACCGTAGATGGAAGCGCGGCTGCCGGCATAATTTTGCATTTAGTGAAGCCGCCAGCCGCGATGTATGTGCGGGCTAGCGGCTTCACTGAAGGCTAAGTGTTGGCAACCTGAGCTGCTGTACCGTAACTCCTGCCCGCCTCCGATCAGCTGGGAGAGTGCCGAGGTCCTGCCCGCCCGCCCTGGCAGCTCAGGAGCCATTAGTGAGCGCTCCTGAGCTGCTGAATCCATAAATATTAAATTCATCTAGGGCTTATTTTTGGAGTAGGGCTTATATTTAAGCCCTACTCCCAAAACCCAAACCCAAAATAGGGCTAGGTCTTATTTTCGGGGAAACACGGTAGGTAATGTACACAGTGATGTCACAGTACAGGGATAATGTACACAGTGATGTCACAGTACAGGGATAATGTACACAGTGATGTCACAGTACAGGGATAATGTACACAGTGATGTCACAGTACAGGGATAATGTACAAAGCGATGTCACAGTACAGGGGTAATGTACACAGTAATGTCACAGTACATAGGTAATGTACACAGCGATGTCACAGTACATAGGTAATGTACACAGTGATGTCACAGTACAGGGATAATGTACACAGTGATGTCACAGTACAGGGATAATGTACAAAGCGATGTCACAGTACAGGGGTAATGTACACAGTAATGTCACAGTACATAGGTAATGTACACAGCGATGTCACAGTAAAGGGACAATGTACACAGTGATGTCACAGTACAGGGATAATGTACACAGTGATGTCACAGTACAGGGATAATGTACACAGTGATGTGACAGTACAGGGCATAATGTACACAGTGATGTGACAGTACAGGGGATAATGTACACAGTAATGTCACAGTACATAGGTAATGTACACAGCGATGTCACAGTACAGGGACAATGTACACAGCGATGTCACAGTACAGGGACAATGTACACAGTGATGTCACAGTACAGTGATAATGTACACAGTGATGTGACAGTACAGGGCATAATGTACACAGTGATGTGACAGTACAGAGGTAATGTGCACAGTGATACCATAGCACAGGGATAATGTAAATGGTTATGTCACAGCACACGGATAATAATCAGTGATGTCATGGTACAGAGATAATGTACACAGTGATGTGATAATACAGGGATAATGTGCACATAGTGCCATTATTCACTTGTATTTGGCAGTTTTCCCATGTGCAGGCTCTGTCTCTAGTTTGCAGTTCTCCTAGATCTGGTGGGTGGAGACGAGCTCTCATCTAATGCTCACAGAAAGCAGTGGAGAATCTGCTTCATAACTTTCTCACGCTCACTCAGAGGCAGCTCCAGGATCATGAGAGAAGTACTGACCTGTACTGATTTAAATAAAGCACTTGGGCTGAGCTATACACTTCCTATTTGGCTAAAACAGTCTCTTTTTGTGGCCATTTAACCCTTTCCGGACCTCTGTCATACATGTCCGATGGAAGACTGGTCTTTAAAAATGGTACCCAAGTGCTATAACTGGGAGCCGCACGCTTCCTGGTCCAGGCTGACTTTCATTGGCTGAGATCGGGGAAGGCAGTCCCCATACTAGTAATAGACCTAAGCCTTTACAAGCCTTACAGGCCGATTACTAGTATATTCCAATGTAGGCCTGTAGGTGGCAGCGCTACATTGGAATTTACTGAATTCACTATTCTGTAATGCATAGCTGTGCAATGCAGAATACAAGAGGAAATCTAATAATGATTGCAGGATAGTCATCTAGGCTGGCTTAAAAAAAATTAAAAGTTTTAAAAATCTAATAAATAAAATATAAAAATTCAAATCACCCCATTTCCCTAGAATAAAAAATAAATAAACTATAACAAAAGAATTAAAACATCATGGGCATCACCAATTCCAAAAACTATAAATATAAAAATATTTATCCAATACAACAAATGGCGTAATGGAAAACGAAATCAAAATGTCCGATTTAATAAAAAGTGATCAAAAGTCATACACACTCCAAAATGGTATGAATAAAAACTATAGATTGTCTCGCAATAAAAATGCCCTCACACAGCTCCGTAAACATAATAAAAAAGTTATGGGGAATATGGTAATTAAAAGTCAAAAATGAACTTTTTCCAAAGTTAAATTTTTTTTTCTGTATTAAAACAAGGAAAACTATCTAAATGTGGTATTTCTGTAATTATACTGACCTAGAGAATTAAGACAACTAGTTAGATTTACCACACCGTAAAAACAAACACGTTTTTTTTCCAATTCCACCACATTTGGAATTGTTTTCCACCTTCCTACTACATTGTATGCAATAGTAAATGTTGCCATTAAAAAGTACAACTTGTCCCTCAAAACACAAGCCTTCAGACGGCTATGTGAACAGAAAAATTATAAAAAGTGAAAAACAAAAGCAGAAAATCACAGGGTCCTGAAGCAGTTAAAGGGATAGCGCATGCACACCCAAATTCTTCTCCAGCCTATGGCTGGTGGTCCCTGCTGATGAGCGGCATAGGCAATATTCGAATTTGCGATATTTCATGAATTTTTGGCCGAATATTCGCCAAAAATTAGCAAATTCGAGAATTTGTGATCTCCAGTCATTATTTACTTGATTGCGAAAATCGGCAATGTACTATATTCGCGATAGAAATTCACAATTAGAATATTCACGATAAACACTAAGGGGTAGGCAACTTTCCTATTGGTTGCTAGGGATGCTGCTAAGTGTCGATATTCGCGATAAATTCGCGATTAGAATATTCGCGATCAACACTATTCACGAATATATAGCACTACATTCTAAATATTTGCAAATTCTCGAAGTGATGATATTCGCGATTAAAATTACCGATTCAAATATTTGCGCTCAAGACTAGTCCTGTCGGGGGGTAATAATTCAATTAAGAATTATTAATTATGGTCATAAAATAATTAACCATAAAAAAATAACATTTATAAAATTTGTCATAAATTCTTAAAATCATGACCTGGTGAATTGTAGACAACCTAATTGATACAATTCACATCTGAGTCCGACTATTTCCTCAGATAAATAAGTTCTTTTTGACGTGAGATGACGTTAATGATAAAATGTAGTTCTGCATTATACAATGATACACAGGTATTATAAAAATATGCAGATTTATTGGTTACAAGATTATAAACATATATAAGTAAATAAACACAATGATACATGCTAATGAATATATATAGCGTTAATATAAAGCATTACAAGCTTAACAATACATGTGAGTGGAAATAACTTGTCACATTATAACCAAGCTATTATTAGGTTAGGATATCAAAGTAGGAACATAAGTTATATACATTACTTCTGTTCAGAGAAAACCTCATGATATCAGGATGGGCATGTCTAATCCTAGACATCAATATAGAATGCTAAATACACTCTGCCCCCCCTAACCAACTACACATCACATGACTTCAAGATGGGCAAATCCATCCAAGAATATAACTTTGGTAAGAATATTAAGACAAATAACAGGGATCTAGGATCTTAAAATGGGAAGGACTTGACGTCTTTCCGGTGGGAATCCATCACTTAGCTTGGCGAAGAATGTTCTATCAATATCAAAATATATATATAAGCAATTATTTAATGCTTTGCTAGATTATGAGTCTAGATTCTTCTGCAGGTAGAATGAAGCCTCACAATATCCTAAGACTACATCTCAATATGGAGATGATCAATTAATTTAATTATTTATTTATTCGCCAATCTAGATGGTATAATTTCACCCACACTATCAAATTAGTCTTAATAAAATGAAATATCATTTTCTGTGTCTCTTACCAAGTCCTAGCAGGAATCTCACTTCTGCTCCTAGGAAAGCTGGGTGGTCCATCATAGCGCATCTCATTATGGCTTCCATCTTGATAGACCTCAACTTCTCCTCTCCTCCCTCTCTCTTTCTCTTGATCCCTCTTTCCTCTTTGATCGCTCCCCTGCTACTCCGCACACGAATAATTATTCCCCCCCTTATCTAAGAATCATCCCCTTTAGATTATGGATTCCCAATCAGGTAGGGTGGGTGTATTCGCATGCTAATAACCTCATGACGTTATCTCACCTCCTAATATGGAATGGAATAAATAATGAAATAATATAATGTTGCCCATCTGCCTCCAGATGGCACTGCGGTACTGTAGGTGAACATCACAACTTTTAAGCATTAAAATTAAATATCTAATAATACTTTCACAGGACCTTTTTGACCTCTCTACCATAAATCACTGAGGAAGGTCTTTTTCCTTACACTTTTAATTACCTATATCCTGGACTAGTTGGAGTTGACTGTCTTCTCCTATCTTTTTGAAATATAGGTTGACTTGATAAAAATTTTATGTAGCGGCTTTGATGCTTGGTATCAGAACTTGTACATTCCATTTATGTTCTCCCATGAATAACTATTGTTTTGAAATCCAATTAACTTAAACTTACTGAGTTGTTTCTGTACCTTCTAAATGGTAAATACATAGTATGACATATATATAAATCGATACATTGTTACACATAGATAACACATTATATGAATTATTGATTAACATATGTTGTAAACTAAATATACCATGCAGAGATATATATATATATATATGTATATATAATTATGAATATATAAATTGAACCTCATACACCAGGTGTGTGATACGGACATGAGTCCTTATCAAGTAACCTTGTCCCCTCTAGACAGACATGTTTTTAGGGAGTTGGTATACTCCTTACCAGATGGTCTCATATCTTTAGTAATAACTTTTTAAATACAATGTTCATTTATGTTCCCAATTATTAAATTTTTTATATAGACTGAACTTGCCATGAACTCATCTTGGCTTTTTCAGCCACATAACAAAACTTTGGTTTAGGCTGAATCTTATTCTTAAAGGCAATGAGATGAGCATTCATTTTGATTATAATGTCATTAGATAATATTGTATACGTATGAAAATGCCCAACAAATCCCCCCTTTTCAGCATATTCAATTTCGTTATTAGAAGGTTGAATAGGCTGAAATGCAATAAAGGGCTAAATGCTCCAAATCATTATGGATTGGGGAACGCAAGTTTTACCCTGGAATAAATTTATCACAACTTTGTGTGTACTTTTACGACACAAGTCTAACGCACAAACTTTATGATTAGTTTAACTACAAGTGTGTTACGTTCCTTGTATTGGTGATAAACACGTTGGCTCATAGAACGCATATTATACAATTGTTTCGTTCTTTTCTTTTATGACCACTGTAGAGAGAAAGACGTTTCGGTCGTTTTCTGGACTTTCTGGAAACGTGTCTCTAGTTAAGATCTTTCTTTGGTCCTCGAAGTAATAGCTTCCTGGCTTGTCAGCAACTTGGCAACTCGATTTAGCGAGCGGTGCTTGGCATCATATCTTCATATCTGCAATCTTGAATACTTTGTCATGTTGCACTGGTGTGATGTACTTTTGCAGCGGCTGTCGAATCTCCTGGGGCTCTGCCCACAATTCAATTAAGAATTATTAATTATGGTCATAAAATAATTAACCATAAAAAAATAACATTTATAAAATTTGTCATAAATTCTTAAAATCATGACCTGGGGAATTGTAGACAACCTAATTGATACAATTCACATCTGAGTCCGACTATTTCCTCAGATAAATAAGTTCTTTTTGACGTGAGATGACGTTAATGATAAAATGTAGTTCTGCATTATACAATGATACACAGGTATTATAAAAATATGCAGATTTATTGGTTACAAGATTATAAACATATATAAGTAAATAAACACAATGATACATGCTAATGAATATATATAGCGTTAATATAAAGCATTACAAGCTTAACAATACATGTGAGTGGAAATAACTTGTCACATTATAACCAAGCTATTATTAGGTTAGGATATCAAAGTAGGAACATAAGTTATATACATTACTTCTGTTCAGAGAAAACCTCATGATATCAGGATGGGCATGTCTAATCCTAGACATCAATATAGAATGCTAAATACACTCTGCCCCCCCTAACCAACTACACATCACATGACTTCAAGATGGGCAAATCCATCCAAGAATATAACTTTGGTAAGAATATTAAGACAAATAACAGGGATCTAGGATCTTAAAATGGGAAGGACTTGACGTCTTTCCGGTGGGAATCCATCACTTAGCTTGGCGAAGAATGTTCTATCTAAGGACCTTTTTGACCTCTCTACCATAAATCACTGAGGAAGGTCTTTTTCCTTACACTTTTAATTACCTATATCCTGGACTAGTTGGAGTTGACTGTCTTCTCCTATCTTTTTGAAATATAGGTTGACTTGATAAAAATTTTATGTAGCGGCTTTGATGCTTGGTATCGGAACTTGTATATTCCATTTATGTTCTCCCATGAATAACTATTGTTTTGAAATCCAATTAACTTAAACTTACTGAGTTGTTTCTGTACCTTCTAAATGGTAAATACATAGTATGACATATATATAAATCGATACATTGTTACACATAGATCACACATTATATGAATTATTGATTAACATATGTTGTAAACTAAATATACCATGCAGAGATATATATATATATATATATATATATATATATATATATATAATTATGAATATATAAATTGAACCTCATACACCAGGTGTGTGATACGGACATGAGTCCTTATCAAGTAACCTTGTCCCCTCTAGACAGACATGTTTTTAGGGAGTTGGTATACTCCTTACCAGATGGTCTCATATCTTTAGTAATAACTTTTTAAATACAATGTTCATTTATGTTCCCAATTATTAAATTTTTTATATAGACTGAACTTGCCATGAACTCATCTTGGCTTTTTCAGCCACATAACAAAACTTTGGTTTAGGCTGAATCTTATTCTTAAAGGCAATGAGATGAGCATTCATTTTGATTATAATGTCATTAGATAATATTGTATACGTATGAAAATGCCCAACAGTCCCTGGGTGTTTAATGCACCTTTCCCAGTGGGAGGGGGCCTGAGCTTATAGTTTTCTAGTCTCTAGTTACCAGTGAAGGTGCGATATTCTGTCTGACTACCCATTTACAGAACTCCTGCCTGAAAACCAACTCTGACTCCTGCCCGCCAGCCCTGACCTTAGCCTGTTTCACATATTGCCCCATTGTTGCCTGTCCTGACTTCAGACTTATTTCTCGGATTTGTTTATACATTGCCTGCCCTGACCTCGGCCTGTCACCGGACTATGAATATTAGAAAAAGGTAAGGGGTATAGTGGAAACCTCGAAACGCGTTTTGTCAGGACCTGCTGTATTTACGGATGAGCAACTGTATATTTGCCTTTATCCACCGTCTTCTTTGAAGAATTGCAGATTGAAAGATATCTCGCTGGAATCCCACCGACTTCCTGGTGTTGCCGGACACTGGCTGTACTATACACCTTGAGATTCCTGCAAACATCTGAACGTACTACTTACCATAAACTTGGTCAATTGAGGACCATATGAACGGGCCCGTTCACAAAGGATACTTACAGCAATAGGAGCTGTCCGGAAAGGTAAAAGGCGTTTTAGGCGGTGCAGTACAGTGGGACGCCACGAATACACCGCAGATTCTTATGCCATACCGCCTTACTTTATGACCGCTTCACAGTTTTTTAATCTGTCCTGGAACAGTGTGGGCATTTTCCTGCAGGTGGATTAACACACCTGTTGATTAATCAATCAACGACACTGGCTAACTGAACTTGAGGTGTATACACACACTCACCATGTATACCTGAGGTGGAAACATACCAAACTTTGCTGATTCTACTATTTCGCGTATTTTAACCCCTTCGTGTGGGAGTAGTAATTGATACTATATTGCAACATATCGTCATATTTATTTGGATCCATTTAATGCAGAGTTTATTTTAGGACTTATATGTCCGTGTTTGTTATTATATGTCAGTTTAAAGTCGTTTTTATTGTGTGTGCCTTGCATAGAATAAATATTTTTAACTTATCACCTTATACATGCAGTATTCCAGTTTTTGAGTGCTCAGCCCAATTTTTCTTATATAATTGGTTGGTTGGGTGGACCAATGGGGCTTTGTAGCACCATTCCTTTGTTAAAGGTACAGTGAGCCACTATTACCTTTGTCTTTTCGGACTATGAATATTGCCTGACTCCTTGGTTCTTTGCACCTGTGTCTCTGAGCCCTGTAGATCATCTACCAACTACATTGGGACCATTTCAAAGGGTAGCAGCCTGGTAACTCCTCTGCAGCGAAGACCAGATCCCTGTATAGGGGTTAAAGGGTGAAAAAGAGGAAATTGCCAAGATAATGCCCTTAGAGATAGCCCGAAGCCAAACCTGTTAGTTGGTAGAGTAGGTCCACACCCACTGCCTGTTACATTGGTGTTGGGATTAGTTAGGAATCTGTCATCTTAGTCTGATTCCCGCCTATAAATCAGGTGTGGAAAAAAGATGTAAAATAAGAATGCTTTCAAAAATACAAGTGTTGATTTTGTATTTTTATAAATTAACAAAATGCAAAGTGAAGGAAGAAAAGGGAAATGTAAATTTAATTATTCTTTGGTGTTACTACCCTTTGCCTTCAAAACATCATCTATTTTTCTAGGTTCACATGCTCATAGTTTCTGATGAAACTCAGCAAGGCGGTTGTTCCAAACATCTTGGAGAACTAAGCACATATTTTCTGTGGATGTAGGCTTGCTCAAATCTTTCTGTCCTTTCATGTAATCCCAGACAGACTGGAAGAAGTTGAGCTCAGGACTCTGTTGGGGCCATATCATCGCTTTCAGGGGTTGTCCTGCTGCAGAATAAATTTGGAGGCAATCAGACACATCTCTGATGGTATTGTATGATGGACAATTATCTACCCATATTTTTCAACACTGAGGACACCATTAACACCAAGTAAATTTGCTGAAACTCAGCCCCAAAACTTGCAAGGAACCTCCGTCATGCTTCACTATTGTCTGCAGACACTTATTACTGTACCGCTCTCTAGCCCTTCAGCGAACAAACTTCCTTCTGTTACAGACACATATTTCACATTTTGAGTCATCAGTCCTGAGCACCCAAGGACTGGAAAAAGATATAACATCAAACAATTCTTCACAATTCTGATTTTCTGATCTATGTACGTCATTGCCCATGTGGGCTCCTATATGTGGGTGAAACCACTCAGGATGTCAAGACTAGATTTAATCACTGTAGATACAGAGTGGTTTAACAGATCTTTCTGTACCTGACCATTTTACTAAATACAGACGTAATTGGGGAGATTCATCAAAACTGATGTACAGAAAAACTGTCTTAGTTGCCCATAGCACCTAATCAACTAGACCCTTTCAAGCTCTGAAAAATGAAATGTGAAATCTGATTGGTTGCTATGGGCAGCTAAGCCAGTTCTACTTTACACCAGTTTTGCTAAATGTCCCCCATTGTCTCTCAATTGAGTATTAGGATTATAGATGGAGTCTCTAAAGAGAGGAGTGGGAGTGATTGTTAATCCCTTCTGAAAGGCTGGAACTAAAATGGATTTTTTAATTAGACATGTTTGAACCAAGGGAACTCAATAGGGAGTTCAGGTTGGGTTTCCTCTTCTGAAAGTGACCCGTGTAGGAACACTTTCAGAAGTGGGAACCCAAACAAGGTATGGATGAACTGTACGGTTATTTTTAATAAGTTGTGTTTAGATTGTTTTCAACTATTGTCTTCTTTTTGTTACAGATATTATTACAATGAGATTATGCCTGGAAACATGGACAATGGCAGTAATCTTTGGTATATCTTTTCATTGATGGACGGCCCCATTCTAGCCCTCAGCCATGTGAGACCTTTCTCTTATGTTCTTTGGCTTTCCAGTATGATGGGAGATATGATTGTTTCCTCGGGGCTTGCAGGTATTACTTATCGGATCTATGAATATGTGAGTGTGACTGGGAGCCCTGTCCACCTTCACCATCTGTCTTACTTTGGTTGAGACTTAGGATGGTACCAGGACATGTGCCACTGTGAGCACACCACTAGAATGCAGTAAGGCACTTGGTAGTTGTCACATAAAGGACTCGCTAGGATATGTCCCAATGTCTGATAGGTGCGGGTCCCACCTCAAGGTGCGGGCTTGAGAATCCATCACTGCATGAATTGAGGAGCGCTGCGGTTTATCTACACTCTGAAATGCAGCGTCAAACTTGTAAGAAACCTTCTTCATGATTCACTGTTGCCTGAAGACACTCATTACTGTACCACTCTCCAGGGCCAGTTTTAGACAAAATGTGGCCCTGGGCAAAAATCAAAAGTGGGGCCCAAAATCTTGTAATAATGTACTAACAAAACAGTTACATTCTGTGGATTCTGGCCCTCCCTCACAGATTTACACCCCATAAAGCTCCTAACACAGTTCTTCACCGTCATAGCCCCAGAATATGCTACACGCCCCCTCCCCTCACAGCAATGAGTTCCCCTCACTCACGGCATCTGAGAGTGTTAAAAACCAGGAGCACGGGATTCCTCTTCAGGCGCTCTTTCCCCCAGCGGAGATTGGGGAAAGCATCCTGTTCTATAAATAAGCCACAGCCTGTACAAGGCTTCCAGGCTCATTATTAGTATGTCCCAGTTCAGGCCACCAGATGGCAGCACTGAACTGTGATATAGTGATTTGTATACAGAATAATGGAGCAATATACATCTGATGAAGTGATGATTGTAAGTTGTGGTCCAATTGGGGGACTTATCATAGCAACAAAAAATAGAAAAAGTATTGAAAAAATAAAAAAACGTAAAAATAAAAAAATTAGCATTATGGGCATCGCCGTAAAAAAGGCTGATTTGTGTTTTTCATCACTTTATCTCCCAAGAAAATTTACTAAAAAGTGATCAAGTCATACACACTCCAAAATGGTATTGTCAAAAATGACAGATCATCCCACAAAAAATGAGCCCCCACACATCTCCGTAGACATAACTATATAAAAGTTATGAGGGTCAGAATATCGCGATGAAAATAAAATTAATTATTTTTACTAAGTAAGTCCTGATGAGGCTTAGCTTGCTGCAGTGAGCGGGCCTATAAACGTCCTGAGCGGGGGTGCTGTTAGGGTTGCCACCTTTCCCAACAAAATATACTGGTTACACAAGTTAAAAAGGTTGGTGTGGGTTAATACGGGTGTTATTTGATCAAATATTACATTTTGCTACATTTTCTTTCTTAATAAAATCTAACTTTTCATTGTTGGGGGCACCCTCTGTATTTAAGTTTTATTTAGACTCTATTTTTAAAATGTTTCTGTGGGGATTCAAACCCACAACCATCTACATTAAAGGCAAAAACCTTAACCACTAGGCTATAGAGCTCAATACTAAGTTATTGCTGAAAAACCTCATAGAAGTTTATTTTGTATTATACAAGAGAAACGTCTATGAGGTTTTTCATCAATGACTTAGCATTGAGCTCTATAGCTCAGTGGTTAAAAGGGTTGTCCAGGTTTAGAGCTGAACCCGGATATACCTCCATTTTACCCAGGCAGCCCCCTGACTTGAGCATCGGAGCAGTTTATGCTCCGATGTTCTCCTTTGCCCTGCGCTAAATCGCACAGGGCAGAGGCATTTTCAGGAGTTCCGGTGACGAACCGGGCTCTCCATGGGGGCTGCCAGGAAGCCCGGTGACGTCACCAGCACTGATAGGCGGGCTCTAGCGCTGCCCTAGCCACTAAAACGGCTAGGGCAGCGCTAAAGCACGCTCATCTGAGCTGGGGACATCACCAAACACACTGCTGGGCAGAAGCCTCCGCCCGGGAGTGTGTTATTGTAAACAAAAGAGCCCTTGCCCTGCTCGATTTAGCACAGGGCAAGGGAGTGCATCGGAGCAAGAGATGCTCTGATGCTAACATCAGAGGGGCTGCCTGGGTGAAAATATGGGTATGTCAGGGTTCAGCTCTGTACCCGGACAACCCCTTTAAGGTTATGGCGTTTAATGTAGATGGTTGTGAGTTCAAATCCCCACAGAAACATTAAAAAAATAGAGACTAAATTAGACTTATATACAAAGGGTGTCCCCAAGCATAATGACCATGCTTGGAAATAGCCCTTTCATGTTCATAACACTGACTCTATATATGGACACATCCATATATGGAGTCAGAGCAGGGACTCCTAATCCGGGAAATTCCCCACTCTGAAGTCCCAACTTTTCCATCGGGACCCTGGGCAATTGCCCAGTTTGCCCCTAATGCCGGCCCTGCCGCTCTCCAACCCTTTGGCAAACAAACTTCCTTCTGTTAGAGACAAATATTTCACATTTTGACTGATCAGTCCAGAGCACCAGCTGCCATTTTTCTGCTCCCTAGTTCCTACGTGTTTGTGCATAGTTGAGTCGCTTGGCCTTGTTTCCACATCGAAGGCATGGTTATTTGGTAGCAGTTGTTTCATGAAGAACACTTCTGGCCAGACTACTGTGAACCGCAGATATCCCACTAGTTTCTGCCAGTTTTGAGCTGATCGCACTGCTGGACATCTTCCAATTTCAAAGAAAAGTAAGCATGATGTGCGTTTCGTCTGCTGCAATAAGTTCACTTGGCCAACCACTGCATCCACAGTCCTTAACATTGCCTGTTTCTTTGTGCGTCTTCAAAAGAGCTTGAACAGCACATCTTGAAACCCCAGTCTACTTTGTAATCTTTGCCTGGGAGAGACCTTAGTGATGCAGTATCTTGTCTTTGTGAACCATCTTCAGAATAAGAAGAAAAAGTCCTCAAAGTGATGCTATGGCCCCCACTGAGCCCTGATCTCAGCATCATTAAGTCTGGCTGGGATTACATGAATAGTAGTGTTGATCGAGCATGTTCGGCCGAACACCAGTTCGGCTCGAGCATCTCAATGCTCGGCACATGGCGATATTCGGCCAAATACCGCATGCTACGCAGCCAATAAACATGCAGGTAAGTACTGCCCTTCACTGTAATGCCGTAGCCATGTTGGTTACTGGCATTACAGTGATTGGCTGTCCGGAACGCGTCATTGGGTGCTTTATAACAACCGATGACACGTGTTCGGCTCAGTGTTAGTCAGGGAGAGCTGAGCATTGGAAGGGAAAGATAGTGTAGGAGTGAATTTTTTTTTGGGAAAGTTTAAAAACTTGTCAGAGACCCAAAAGTCCTTTTAAGGCCTACTGTTGTGTGTGGCAGCAGCAATATATATTTTTAGCGCAAACTGCGCTAAATTGCTAAAACTTTATAGACCCAAAAGTCCTTTTAAGGACTACTGTTGTGTGTGGCAGAAGCAATATATATTTTTAGCGCAACCTGCGCTAAATTGCTAAAACTTTATGGACCCAAAAGTCCTTTTAAGGACTATTGTGTGTGGCAGCAATATCTATTTTTAGCACATCCTTTACTAAATAGCGTGCAATAGTTATTCCACTGCAGAAAGCGACATTATCTGCGCTACATCTCCTGTGTAACATGTGCGCATCCCAAAAATATCTGTGACATCCAGCGTACTTTTTCTGTAGATGGTATCCACTGCGGACAGTAACATTAGCTGCGCTACATCTCCCGTGTAACGTGTGCACATCCCAAATACATGTGACATTTCTTGTAATTTTTTATTAGCCGCTGGTGACATCAGCGACATTATCTGCAGTATTTCTCCTGTGTAACTTTTCCACATCCCAAATACCTGTGACATTCCCTGTAATTTTATATTAGCCGCTGGTTACATCAGCGACATTATCTGCGGTATTTCTCCTGTCTGACGTTTCCACATCCCAAATAACTGTAACATTCCCTGTAATTTTTTATTAGCTGCTGGTGACATCATTAACATTATCTGCGGTATATCTCCTGTGTAACATTTCCACATCCGAAATACCTGTGACATTCCCTGTAATTTTTTATTAGCTGCTGACATCAGCGACATTATCTGCGGTATATCTCCTGTGTGATGTTTCCACATCCCAAATACCTTTTTTAATTTTTTGGCGCATACACTTACAAATCCTACGCTACTGTATTCGTGACATACTTTCAAGCATATATAACATTTAATATGAAGAAGGCGAGCAGTAAGGGACAGGGAAGTGGCCGTTAAGCTGATAGTGCACGCATACTAATGGCCTACTCATAGTGCACAGGTAGGACCAAGTGGTAAGTCCCGGCAGGTCCAGTAACTACACGGGTAACCCCGCTGCTTCGGGAAGAGGAGTTTTTGACCCCTCCTTCCCGCTTGTTATGTGTTCAGGATTGCTCCCATCCTGAGGTTTCTTCCAGGAGTTTCATGGGACTATCATACCATCCTCCTGTGACTGCCAGAAGTGCATGGAGATGCTAATTCCTCCCCTTCTGTGCCTTTGCCTAAGGTATGGTACCTCAAGCCTTAGTGCCTTTTTAGCTACCCATAGTCACCATAGTGAACGTGCTATAAGCCTTATATTTTGACTTTGGTGCAGGGAAGGGAATACAGTATAAAGCCACCCTTGCATTCGCGGGCATCTCATTACATAATGGCGGGACTACAGAGTAAAGACACCCCCATGCTTCCTTTGGTGTTAAGATCCGGAACACTTCAAAGTTAGTCAGTAGTGATTGCTTAGTGCAGACCTTTGGTTCACTGGTTATACCGAAAGGGAAACTGTTACTTAGGACACCCTACTCATGCGGGCAGGAACCTCGGGTAGCCATTATATGTTTTGTTTTTGTATGTCATATGTGTAATACATGCAGCACTTTGTACTTATTTGGGTACCCCAGAGCTGGTTCCTCTCCCTCCTAAGCATAAGCTGAGGGCGGCTTAACTTGAAGTAAGGGGGAATGTAACACCCCAGAGTTGTGCTACGAAACTCTTTTACCCCGCTACAATCTGTTAAGCGCCTTTACATTGTCACCTTGTGTAATTTTACATAATATCCTCACAAATGTGCATTGAAAGCCTTGTTAAATGTATATTGCTGTAATTTTCATGTTCACCAGCAGGTGGCAGCAATGCGTTAGCAGGGACTAGAGCCAGTTTAGTGTTTCTGAGCTGGAATAGTACATTCCAGTTTAGCTCCCCCCTCTATGAGCAAAGTGGGCTGTGCCCATTTCCTGCCTCATGGGGAGGGAAGGAAGTTAAGTGAGTGTGCCAGCCACCCCGGCTAGGGGAAGGCTGTGCATGTTAGGAGCTCCCAGATATAGGGATCCAAAGCCAGGATCTTGTCTCGGCTGAGACAATTGATCATCATCATCCCCAGCCTGAGCCTTGCAGCCTCAGCTGGCAGAAGCAAGCAGACAACTCCAGTTCCAGGAAGAAGCATACCCTGAGACCATAGCTGTGAGTACTGTCCAGAGATCCAGGAGAAGCCATATTCCTCCTCAGCTAGTCAATCCCCATACAGCAGAAGATAGACAGTGCAGAAGCCAAATTCCTGCCACATTACAGAGCTACTAAGCAGATGTCCTTTTCCTGCAAAGCTCCAGGCACATGATAGAGCAGAAGATATATTCCTGCCACATATTGGCAATACCTGCTGGGACCAAAGACTAATGCTGTATCTTGCTTGGATGAAAGCTACAACTAGTAAAGACAAGTTTAAACTTTACCCAAGGTCTGGATTTCAATTACTGCTGCAAATTCCTCTATTACTCCTACTAGCACCACACTCAATTTATTGCAAGTGAGCCAGGATCCAGGAGTCCAGCCGTATCCAGGTAGGAGACACCGTTGACACAATTACCAATACCATACAGAGACATTACACCACTCTGGCATTCCTAACCTGGGACGTGCGTTATAACAACCTTAAAGGGCCCTGTAACAGTACCCTGTGCACGCTGCAATTGGCGTCACGAACAAAACTATAGACTATTAAACCCATATCCTGACCCACTGCATAATTTGGCGTCCATGTAAATGTACCCAAGGTCTGGCTCATTGCACAGGCCATAGCACTAAATGCGCAACTTTCCAAATTACGGGCCCTGAAAATGTTGCCATTTAGGCTTGTGGACACTGAGGCCTTCCGCAGCCTGATGTCGGCAGCCGTCCCTCGTTACGCAGTCCCCAGCTGCCACTATTTTTCATGGTGTGCTGTGCCCACCTTACACCAGCATGTGTCCTGTAACATCACCTTGTGCCTTGACCAACGCAGTTACTGGGAAGGTCCACTTAACCACTGACACATGGATAAGTGCATTCGGCCAGGGATGCTACATTTCCCTGACGACACACTGGGTGAACGTTGTGGAGGCCATGAGCGAGTCGTACTCTGGGATGGCACAGGTGCTACAGACGCCGAGGATTGCGGGCTCTAATTCTATCAGGGTTTCCGCCACCACCTACGTTAGTTGCTCCAACCTCCACTTCTCCTCCTCCGCTTCCACCTCAGAATTATCCTCTTGCAGCACCAGTCAGCCATCAGTCGTTAGCTGGAAGCAGTGTAGCACTGCAGTGGGGAAGCGTCAACAGGCCGTGCTTAAGCTGATCTGCTTAGGTGACAAACAGCACACCGCTGCAGAGCTGTGGAAGGGGATAAGAGACCAGACTGAGCTGTGGCTCTCGTCACTCAACCTAGAACCAGGCATGGTTGTGTCTGATAACGGCCGTAACTTGGTGGCGGCTTTGAAGCTCGGCAAGCTCACACACATCCCATGCCTAGCCCACGTCTTCAACTTAGTGGTTCAGCGGTTTCTCAAAACCTACCCCAATTTGCCTGAGCTACTAGTGAAGGTGCGCCGCGTGTGTGCCCATTTCCGCAAGTCATCGACAGCTTCCGCCGGTCTGTCAACGCTGCAGCAGCGCTTACAATTGCCAGCTCACCGACTGTTGTGCGACATGAGCACGCGCTGGAACTCAATGTTCCACATGTTGGCCAGGCTTTGTTAGCAGCAGAGGGCAGTAGTGGAATACCAGCTGCAACATGGTCGTTGCTTTTCCTTTCAGCTTCCTCTCTTCACAAGCGAGGAGTGGGCATGGATGTCTGACCTCTGTGAGGTTTTAAGAAACTTTGAGGAATCAACACAGATGGTGAGCTACGATAACCCTATTATCAGCGTCACCATCCCACTTCTGTGTCTACTGAAATGCTCGCTGCTCACAATTAAGGCCGATGCTTTGCATGTGGAAGAGGTGGAAATGGGGGAAGACAGTACACAGGGTGATAGCCAGACCACCCTCAGTTCGTCTTCTCAGCGGAAATTGGATGATGATGAGGAGGAGGAGAAGAAGGAGCAGGAGATAGTTGCCTCCGCTACAGAGGGTAGTACCCATGGAAGTTTAATTCCATCTGTTCAGCGTGGATGGGCAGAAGAGGAGGAAGAGGATGAGGAGATTGAGAGTCATCCTCCTGATGATGACAGAGAAGTCTTGCCTGTTGGGACTCTGGCACACATGGCTGACTTTATGTTTGGCTGCCTTTCCCGTGACCCACTCGTTTTACGCATTTTGGACAACACTGATTACTGGTTGTTCACCCTTCTCGACCCCTCGCTACAAAGAAAACTTCTCATCTCTTATTCCTGTGGTGGAGAGGACGAGCAAAATGGTGCAATACCAGAAGGTCCTTGTTGAGAAATTGCTCCAAAAATTTCCTCCTAACAACGCTGGCGGCATAGTACGTAGTTCCTTGGGCAACCGAGGAGGGGAGACGAGGGGAACACACAGCAGTTCCAACCAGAGGCGTAACTAGAACTGACTGGGCCCCACAGCAAATTTTTGTACGGGGCCCCCCACACACACTTACACACTTCTTCACAAACCGCCTCCTCCTGTGCAAACCCCTCTTATATGGCTATTTTGTGACTTTTTATTTACTGTATTTACTGTCATTTTTAGCACGACTTTGTTTTTTCACATTTACAGTTGCTGACGGAGTTTATATTCAATTCAACCCCTTTAAAACCTGCGCTGCAATTGTAATAAACATGTCTGATTTACCTCTACATATCCACAAGTATTTTAGCCTCTGTACCTTTCATACTGTAGCCATGGACGCAGTCATACACACAGGGCCGGTACAAGGCAGGGGCCGAAGGAGCGGGTGCCCTGGGCGCTACCATTTGCGGACAGGAGGGGGGCGCAGGTGAAGTGCCAGCAGTGTACAGCTTCACTGTACCACATTAGCCAAGCGCCACTTGCTGTGCTTGCTGTGCTGAGTGCGCTCCTGCACCCGCCTACACCGTCCACACCAGCCATGTCAGCGCTGCTCCTTCTCTCCCCCTATGAATTTTGTGCCGACTGCGCTCCTGGCTCGGGCTCCCTTTCCTCCTCTGCGTTTCCTCGCCCCCCCCCCCCCCCCCCCCCCATGGAGGATTCATTTGGTTGATACCACCGGCGTGCGCCGTGTGACGTCACGCGGCTCACGCCGGAGGCGAGGTGTGAGGTGAGAGAGGGAGGACTCGCGCAGCCTACAGGGAGCTGTGTCGGCGCGTGAAGAACAAGCCACGAGGAGCCTGCCTTCACTAGCTGCTACTCACACACAGACTGTAAAAAGTAAGAAAATAATGTAATACAAATAACAAACTAATTATTTTCTTAAAAACGGGGGGGGGGGGGGGGGGGGGGGGGGGGGCGCAGTTTGCCATCTTCGCCCTGGGCACCAAATGGCCTTGTCCCAGCCCTGCATACACACACTCTCCACATACATGGACGCAGTCATACACGCACTCTCCACATACATCGATGCAGTCATACACGCACTCTCCACATACATGGACGCAGTCATAGACACACTCTCCACATACAGGAACGCAGTCATACACACACTCTCCACATACATGGATGCACTCTCCACATACATGGACGCAGTCATACACGCATTCTCCTCATATATGGACGCACTCTCCACATACATAGATGCACTCATACACACACCCAACATATACATAGATGCATTCATACACACACTCTCCACATACATGGACACACTCATACACACACTCAACATATACATGGACACACTCATACATGCACTCAACATACAGTACAGACCAAAAGTTTGGACACACCTTCTCATTCAAAGAGTTTTCTTTATTTTCATGACAATGAAAATTGTAGATTCACACTGAAGGCATCAAAACTATGAATTAACACATGTGGAATTATATACATAACAAACAAGTGTAAAACAACTGAAAATATGTCATATTCTAGGTTCTTCAAAGTAGCCACCTTTTGCTTTGATTACTGCTTTGCACACTCTTGGCATTCTCTTGATGAGCTTCAAGAGGTAGTCCCCTGAAATGGTTTTCACTTCACAGGTGTGCCCTGTCAGGTTTAATAAGTGGGATTTCTTGCCTTATAAATGGGGTTGGGACCATCAGTTGCGTTGAGGAGAAGTCAGGTGGATACACAGCTGATAATCCTACTGAATAGACTGTTAGAATTTGTATTATGGCATGAAAAAAGCAGCTAAGTAAAGAAAAACGAATGGCCATCATTACTTTAAGGAATGAAGGTCAGTCAGTCAGCCGAAAAATTGGGAAAACGTTGAAAGTAAGGGCTATTTTACCATGAAGGAGAGTGATGGGGTGCTGCGCCAGATGACCTGGCCTCCACAGTCACCGGACCTGAACCCAATCAGGATGGTTTGGGGTGAGCTGGACCGCAGAGTGAAGGCAAAAGGGCCAACAAGTGCTAAGCATCTCTGGGAACTCCTTCAAGACTGTTGGAAGACCATTTCAGGGGACTACCTCTTGAAGCTCATCAAGAGAATGCCAAGAGTGGGCAAAGCAGTAATCAAAGCAAAAGGTGGCTACTTTGAAGAACCTAGAATATGACATATTTTCAGTTGTTTCACACTTGTTTGTTATGTATATAATTCCATATGTCTTAATTCATAGTTTTGATGCCTTCATAGTCATGAAAATAAAGAAAACTCTTTGAATGAGAAGGTGTGTCCAAACTTTTGGTCTGTACTGTATACATAGATGCATTCATACATGCACTCACCATATACATAGATGCATTCATACACACACTCTCCACATACATGGACGCACTCATACACACACTCTCCACATATACATGGACGCACTCATACACACACTCTCCACATATACATGGACACACTCATACACACACTCTCCACATACATGAACGCACTCATACACACACTCTCCACATTGTGGCAGTCCGTTATTTAGCTCACCTTTCCAAAGGTGAAAAGGTAGGGGGATTAGTCAGATTATTTCGCAGAAGGAGACCTCAGGAGACAGAAGTGCATTTCAACTGGCGTCCTGCCAGATTTATTTCACAGGTTGCATTAAAACACAAAAACATAAACGGAACACCTAGCCTTGTCCAGGCTCTAACTAAACAATAGGTCCCTCTCTAGGATGTGGATGAGCTATCCTCAGTCCACCCAAAATAAGCACGCTGTCTGAACAGCAACCTGTGATACTTGCAGTTTGCAGGCTCTGGACCTTCAGGGTCCCTCAGTGAGATGTGGCTTCTCTCACTCCCAGGAAGTTCTGCGCAAGTGTGCCCAGTTTTCTAGCAACTCCCCAGGTGCAGCTCATCAGGACCCAGGGTTAGGTTTTTTAACCCTTTCCTAAATAACTTTCTTCAGCAAATGCTAAGAACCTGGGAGACACATATATACCCTCAATTACTTCACCCTGTGAGACACCACATTTCCCCCCCTTTTGCACTAACCTATGGGTTGGGGCACCCTGGCTTGACAAACAGTAAGTACGTGACAAACTATCTACATTTTCCTGGAGGCTGCCTGCTCGGTGCTGTACTGTGAACCTAAAAGGCTGGAGGGACAGAAACCACCTGGTAACCCTACTATTCTTTTCCTTGTTATTCTGCATCCACTTTAGGGGTGCATGGTCTGTGATGAGGGTGAATTCTCTGCCCAGTAGGTAGTATTTGAGAGCGTCCAGGGCCCATTTAATGGCCAAAGCCTCTTTCTCTACAGTGGCATACCTCTTTTCATGGTCATTCAGCTTCCGACTTATGTATAAGACAGGGTGTTCTTCCCCATCAATTATTTGTGATAACACTGCTCCTAACCCAGCCTCCGAAGCATCGGTTTGCAGTGAGAAGGGTTTATGAAAATCCGGACATACCAGTACCGGCTGGGAGCACAGGGCTTGTTTCAAGGATTGGAACGCCCTCTCGGCCTCTGGGGTCCATTTTATCATCACCGAATTTTTTCCTTTTGTAAGATCGGTTAAGGGAACCGCCATAGATGCAAAATTAGGGATAAACCTTCTGTAATACCCTGCAATTCCCCAAAACGACCTCACTTGCTTCTTGTTTAGGGGTCTAGGCCAGTTTTGTATGGAGTCTATTTTGTTTAGCTGGGGTTTGATCAGACCTCGCCCAATGGTGTATCCCAAATACTTGGCTTCTTCCAAGCCGATGGCACACTTTTTAGGGTTTGCGGTGAGACCCGCCTGTCTTAGTGAATCCACGACCGCCTGCACTTTTTGTAGGTGAGACTCCCAGTCGCTACTGTAAATTATTACATCATCCAGATATGCTGATGTATAACCAATATGTGGCCTTAGGATCCTATCCATCATACGCTGAAAAGTCGCCGGGGCCCCATGGAGGCCAAATGGCAACCTAGTGTATTGGAAATGACCACTGGGTGCAGAAAAAGCCGTCTTTTCCTTGGCCCTTTCAGTTAGCGGAATTTGCCAGTACCCTTTAGTTAAGTCCAATGTTGTTAAGTACCGAGCACTACCCAGCTTGTCTATTAGTTCGTCTACTCTCGCCATTGGGTAGGCATCAAACTTTGAGACCAAGTTTAACTGGCGATAGTCATTACAGAACCTTATGGACCCATCAGGTTTGGGAATTAAAACGATGGGACTAGACCACTCACTTACGGACTCTTCTATTACCCCTAGGTCTAACATCTTGTTAATCTCTTGGGTAATAACCTCGCGCCTCTCTTCGGGGACCCGGTAGGGCTTAGTCTTCACCTTAACACTGGGTTCTGTGACAATATCGTGTTTTATCACATGAGTGAGGCCTGGGAGTTCTGAGAAGAAATCGTTATTTCTCATAACGAATTCCTGTGATTCCTGTTTCTGATGGGGAAACAGGGACTCAGCAATTCTAACCTCAGGTACGGTGTGACTTCGTGGTACTGAGTTTACCACCAGAGTTTCCCTATCTTTCCAGGGCTTTATCAAGTTAATATGATAGTTCTGTTCGGGTTTTCTCTTCCCGGGCTGATGAACTAGATAGTTCACCTCGCTTATCTTTTTAACAATTGTGAAGGGCCCTTGCCATTTTGCTAAGAATTTGCTCTCTACTGTGGGTATTAATACAAGCACCCGGTCCCCTGGACTAAAATGATGCAGTTTCGCACCCCGGTTATATATTCTACTTTGGGCCTGTTGGGCTTGCTGCATATGTTCTCAAACCAAGGGCATGACTGCCTTGATCCGGTCCTGCATCTGTGACACATGCTCAATTATACTGCGGTACGGGGTAGATTCGTGCTCCCACGTCTCTTTAGCTATGTCGAGTAGCCCTCGGGGCTGCCTGCCATACAGAAGTTCAAAGGGTGAAAACCCTGTAGACTATTGCGGTACTTCTCGTATTGCAAACAGTAAATAGGGAAGTAGGCAATCCCAATCCCTACCATCCTTGGCAATCACCTTTCTTAACATGTTTTTCAGGGTTTTATTGAATCTTTCCACCAATCCATCTGTTTGCGGATGGTAGACTGAGGTTCGGATATGCTTCACCCTGAATAGCCGACATAATTCTTTGGTCACCCTGGACATAAATGGGGTGCCCTGATCCGTTAAGATCTCTTTAGGGATCTCAACCCTACTGAACACCAGGACCAACTCCTTGGCTATGGTCTTTGCCGTCATATTTCTTAATGGAATAGCTTCTGGATATCTGGTGGCGTAGTCTAGGATCACCAGTATGTACTGATGTCCGCAAGCTGATTTCACTATAGGGCCTACCAGATCCATAGCTATTCGTTCGAATGGCACTTCCACAATGGGTAAGGGTACCAATGGGCTTCTAAAGTTAGGGGACGGAGATGTATATTGGCACTCGGGACAAGATGCACAGTAATCTCGTACCTCTGCTACTAGCCCTGGCCAAAAGAAACGCATTAAAATTCGTTCTTTTGTCTTTTCCATCCCCAGATGTCCCCCCAACAAATGACCATGTGCTAGATCCAAGACCATCTTCCTAAATGGCTTGGGAACTATCAGTTGTTCTACGATGTCTTCACCTTGCTTGTCTACCTGATACAGTAAGTTATTTTGCATCGCGATATGGGGATAAGCAAGCGTGACATCTGGGTAAACCAGAACACCATTTATTATTTTTACATTTTCCCGGGCCCGAACCAAAGTAGGGTCATTCAGCTGCGCTGTGGCAAAATTGTCGCGTGAAACCTTTATATCCGCTAAGACATTTTCAACCCTCTCCTCTGGCTCCCCACTTACATCAGTGGTTTCGGTGTCCCCTGACATTACATCAAAAGGAAACAAGGCCTTATCAGGAGATGACAGAACCTCATGAAGAAGCTCAGGTTCTGTGACTCCTGTTGCCCTTTCTCCAGAGATCGTAACCACTGTTGGCATTTTAACCCTTTTTTCCCACAATTCCCAGAAAAAAGGAAAATCCCTCCCCAGTATTACGTCATACATGAGAGTGGGTATTATCGCTACCTGACAGGTTACCTGGTTGAGCACAGTTCCTATGGTAACACGTGCCGTATTATACTCGCGAGTTTCCCCATGAATACAGGTGACCCCTACTGACTGGGTCTGTAAGCTATCGGAGTTTACCAAACTGGCTTTGACTAACGTGATCATACTGCCAGTATCCAGGAGAGCCTGCACCTCTCTCCCCTCTACTGAAACAGGACACAGATGTTTATCGACCTTTTCAGGGGTCCCAATAGAACAAACCCCTTGGGCAAACATCGATTTCGTATTTGCCATAGCACTCATATCACACTGCATGGGCTCTGAGTTTAACGGACAGTTAGCAGCAATATGTCCTGGTCCCCTACAACGGAAGCATTTGATAGGTTCTGGTCTCAGAAAGTCAGACTTGGACCTTTCGGAGCGTTCTGGCCAGAGTTCAGCTTTGGACCTTGTGTCCCTGTTAGGGGCCCCACCCCTCACAGGAGTACCCCCCTGCCGGGTACTTTCCTGGGTTAGGCGGGGCTTTTGTAACAGGTCCTTTGCCGCAGCATATCTTTCCACCAGAGAGACCAACTCATCTGCGCTGTTAGGGTCACCGTGGGTAACCCACTTGCATATTTCAGGTGGAAGGGCTCTAAGATATCTGTCCATTACCACACGTTGGACAACCTCTGGAGCCAATAGAACATCTGGTTGTAACCACTTCTTGGTTAAGTGTACCAGGTCGTACATTTGGGAGCGAGCTGGTTTGTCTGCCTGAAAAACCCAATGGTGCACTCTTTGGGCCCGAACCGACAAAGTAACTCCCAGACGGGCCAAAATCTCCGCTTTCAGCTTACAGTAATCCTGAGCGTCGGCAGGATCCAAGTCATAATAAGACTTCTGAGCCTCTCCACTCAGAAAGGGGGCTATCAACCCCGCCCACTGATCTAGTGGCCATCTTTCACGCTCAGCTGTGCGCTCAAAGGTCATCAAATAAGCCTCCACATCATCCGTGGCAGCCATCTTTTGTATGTAGTTCCCAGCACATATGTCCTTCTTCCCCATGGGACCAATTTCAGTCTACCAAGGGGTCTGGTCTGCAAAGCGCTGCACCACCTCAGTCAAAGCAACACGATCTTTGTTTTGCATCTCGGTTAGAGTGGTAAGTTGCATTGCCATAGACCGCGCCAGATCCTCTGTCTGCCGATTAGCTTCTTGCTGCACTTTGTTTGCATGTTGCTGGGCTGCGGTGGCTTGCAGAGAAGCCTTTAACATATCCTCCATGTCAGGAGTCTCTCTCTGCAGCAATGTAGCAGGTTTTACCCAGGACATATACCTGTTCCCAAGTCCAGAAACAATTTGTATTCAGGCGTTACCCTTAGCAACCAGCTGTTCAAGGACCAGAAAAATTTCCAGCAGCAAGCCCCCTTTAACTCCACACAGTTTTTTGTTTTTTTAAAGTATTCAGCAGCACCTGTTCCACTCAGCAAACGGGCTTCTGGCCCTTTAAGTTCCCACACAGCACTGCAGCATTCTGCTTTTCTGAGGTGTCGTTGCCCGCATCCTCCACCAATTGTGGCAGTCCGTTATTTAGCTCACCTTTCCAGAGGTGAAAAGGTAGGGGGATTAGTCAGATTATTTCGCAGAAGGAGACCTCAGGAGACAGAAGTGCATTTCAACTGGCATCCTGACAGCTTTATTTCACAGGTTGCATTAAAACACAAAAACATAAACGGAACACCTAGCCTTGTCCAGGCTCTAACTAAACAATAGGTCCCTCTCTAGGATGTGGATGAGCTATCCTCAGTCCACCCAAAATAAGCACGCTGTCTGAACAGCAACCTGTGATACTTGCAGTTTGCAGGCTCTGGACCTTCAGGGTCCCTCGGTGAGATGTGGCTTCTCTCACTCCCAGGAAGTTCTGCGCAAGTGTGTTGACAGCCCAGTTTTCTAGCAACTCCCCAGGTGCAGCTCATCAGGACCCAGGGTTAGGTTTTTTAACCCTTTCCTAAATAACTTTCTTCAGCATATGCTAAGAACCTGGGAGACACATATATACCCTCAATTACTTCACCCTGTGAGACACCACAACATATACATGGACGCACTCATACACATACTCTTCACATACAGTGGCGCACTCATACACACAGTCACCACCAATGGCGCACCTACAAGTGGGGTCCAGCGGGTCTGGACCCCCCCTAGAACAACCAGACATTTTTTTTTTTTTTATCCCTCAGGGCCGCACCGCCGATCATCACAGGCGGCGCGGCCCTGGATGAAATTGCGGCAGCGGTGGGGGGGGCCGGGCGGGCAGTAGGAGATGAGCGCTTCCATTGTGGAAGCGCTCATCTCCATATCCATCCTGTGCTGCGGCAGGGGAGGGAGAGGTGTGTCCCTCCCCTGTTCTTCTGATAGGCCGCAGGCACTAATGCCTGAAGCCTATCAGAGGCCGGCTCAGGCGGCGCGAGACGTCATCATCGCGCTGCCTGAGCCGGGCAGCACATCGCTGCTGATGGAGGTAAATATCAGTGTTTGCTATTTTTTTTCTTTTTTTTTTTTTTGGAGAGGAGAGGGGGGGGGGGGGGGGGGGGGAGCTGGCACTATGAGGGCATCTGACAATTCTTACAGCCCAATTTTTTTGGGGGTGGCACTCTGGGGGCATTTCTTACTGGCACATTATGGGGGGGCGACCATGGGGGAGAGGAGCACTATGGGGGGCATCTGGGGGCTCTAAAGGGGCTTTTTTTTTTATTGACACATTATGGGAGGCACTATAGGAGAAAACGGCACTATGGGGCATCTGGTGGCACTATAGGGGCATTATTTGGGGGCACTATGGGGAAGTGGGGGTTCTAAAGGGGACTTTTTTTCTTATTGGCACATTATGGGGGGCATTATGGCATCTGGTGGCGCTAAGGGGGCATTTTTTACTGGCACATTATGGGGGGGGGGCACCATGGGGGGAGAGGAGCACTATGGGGGCATATGGGGGGTCTAAAGGGGCTTTTTTTTTTATTGACACATGGGGGGCACTATAGGGGAGAACGACACTATGGGGCATCTGGTGGCACTATAGGGGCATTATTTGGGGGCACTATGGGGGCATTATTTGGGGGCACTATGGGGAAGTGGGGGCTCTAAAGGGGCCTTTTTTCTTATTGGCACATTATGGGGGCATTATGGCATCTGGTGGCACTAAGGGGGCATTTTTTACTGGCACTATAGGGGAGAGCGGCACTATGGGGCATTATTTGGGGGCACTATGGGGGAGTGGAGCACTATTGGGGCATCTGGTGGCACTTAGAAGGGGCATTTTTTA
Source organism: Bufo bufo (assembly GCF_905171765.1). Lineage (NCBI taxonomy): Eukaryota > Metazoa > Chordata > Amphibia > Anura > Bufonidae > Bufo > Bufo bufo. The sequence continues at coordinate 124,597,840 of NC_053389.1, forward strand.
CTGGCATATTATGGGGGACACTATGGGAAAGGGCGAGAGGAGCACTATGAGGGCATTTACTGGGGCACTATATAGGGGTATTTTATACTGGCATACATTATGGGGACATTAGCTCAACTGCGGGCACTAAGCGGGGGTATTTCATGTACTGTCATATTATAGGGAGAATTATTGCTACTAGGGGGTATTAGCTTTACTACTACTGGGGGTCTATGAGGAACATGATTACTAGTATGGGTACTATAGGGGAATTATTACTACTAAGGGTGCTCTGGGAGAGAATTATTTCTATTGGTGGGATTTTGGGGAGCACTGTTACTTTGGGGGGCACCCTGGCACAGTATCAGCTTAGCACAATAATTTTTGGGGGACATTATCTTTATACTATTAGTGTCTGGGTGCAGTTATTTTTTAGAGCACTGTGTGCCAATAATTGTTGAAGGGGGCACTATCTGTGTGGTAGTAGTATTTCCAGGGGGACTTTCTCTGCAGTATAGTATTGGGGGTGGCAGTAAAGGGTGTTCAGAAGATGATGGAAATGTGCGAAACTAATGTCTGTTTGTTAATCTCTGCAGAAGATGAGGAAAGAGAACGTCTACAACAAAGGTGACATCACTGGATGTAAGAGGTATGTGGTGCTATGTAGGAGAGGAGATGCTCCGGCTCCTCCACCTGCCATTTGCAGAAGGAGGATTCAGAGCTGGGTGAGGACGGCCAAAGGGGGCAGCAGGCCACAGACGGGTGACAGATGGTGGGGGGGCGAACCACAGGCCTTGAGCAGGATCTGGGGAGGGAGGAGAGCGGAGGAGCTTCCTGGCTGTAGCTTGTTGTATAAGCAGGCAGTGCAGCCAGGACAGACCCTCCCCCTCTCTGTATGATATGTAGAGACAGGCCTCAACTATAGAATTTCAGCAGTACAGTGTTTGTTGGGCGTAGCCTATTATATGTAGGAGGGGCTTTTAATCATGGGCTGGGCACTCCACATTATTCCATTCCTACAGAGCTTTTAGAAATGGCCAAGTAAAAGAATCAGCGCAACACACTACAGCACCGCCCCCCCCCCCCCCCCCCCGCACTACACATGCCACTTTTTTTGCCTTTCGGAACCCCCTAGACAAAATTCCTGGGTGCTCCCCTGGTCACCACATACATGGACGCACACATATATAGACACCCAGCTTTCCTGCTGTGCCTCTCCCGCATACTCTAATGCCTCTGCACTTGTGCCAACTGATGTTCAGCTTGCTGGGCATGGAAGGTTCAAGCTGCAGGAATCGCGGGTAGAAAAGGGGGCGGGGCTATTCTGTGTCCATCATCAGAACTGAGTAGGGGGAGAGGCAGAGCAATGTCACTGATGTCAGGTCAGAGGTGCAAGTGCAGGAGAAGTCAGCTGCTCTGACAGGGGCCCGGGGTGACGAAGTACAGTGACTGCTCCCGGGCCCCTTCTGAGCTCGGGCCCCGAAGCAGCTGCTCAATGATCCCTCTGTGCCTTACAGATACTGGGTGTCCAAGCTGGACACGTGGCACGAACTGGCGCTCTACGCCTTGGAGGTGCTGGCCTGCCCTGCCGCCAGCTTTTTGTCAGAGCGGGTATTTATTGCTGCTGGGGGCATAATAACTGATAAGCGCATCAGCCTGTCAACTGAAAATGCTGACAAGTTGACTCTTATCAAAATGAACAAGGCCTGGATTGCCCCTGACTTCTCTACTCAACCAGAGGAAAGCGAAACTGTAAAGGCATTGTAATGTACTCAATACACTGTATTCCCATGCACCCCTTCCACCACAAAAAATGGTATATGGTTCCATCTTCCTTTTCTCATCCTCCTCTTCCATCATTCAACATGCTTATTAGTCTGTGTAAGGCAATATAGACTCTTTTGCCTAATGTGTCCCTGACACAAGATTTCGGTGATCAGCTTGAATTAAATCTTATCCGGTACCGGGAGAATGAATAAGATGAACACTGAACACGTGTCTAGTTCCAATCCATTCTGGTTTATTTCACAGTTGGCAAACAGTTATAATAGAGGGGGTTGAGCTTCCTTGACATCCAATCATATGTTAGCATTTGTTTGACCTATAGTATAAACACACATGAGCTCTGCATTAACATAATAGATGACTCATAGTAACAGCATTTGACCAATCAGGTATATACACATAGGCCAGCATGCATTTGAGCCAAGATAACCCTATAAGGTAGGACTGTTCAAACTTACAAACTAAGTAATGTATGGGTATCTTGAAACCGCACAGGAAGTTTCTCACATTCCAAAGGAGGGAAGGGGGAAGGGGGATTTTGGAAATGCAATGCCAAATGTAGTGTAATACACGTTGCTGAAAGGACAAAATGGAGTTACTTATACTCCATCAATCCCCTCTTAGAACCTTATATATATACCTTATACTATATGGTTCTTTCTCTGCTCTTCCTTTGTTTGCTTGTAAGCCTTTAGGTATTCCATATACCCTTCAGGAATATAATCCTCAGGCTTTGTAGAGGTTGTGTTTACCTCTTCTACCTCTACCGGAGTATAGAGGAATGTTGAGTGTACCCGTCTTTCGGCCACCTTTTTACATATGGTAAGAAGGGAGGGCACACACTGTAGACAACAGCAGAGACACACTATTGCAGCGATCACGGCGAGTGCCACTCCTAAAACATATCTTATTTGACCAAAGTCAGGTATCCAGCCAAAAAGCCAGTCTCACCAACCTTGGTCAACATCTTGTTTTATATGTTTTCTCATCTCTTCTAATTGGCCTATTTTATCTTTTATTCCACGGGAGTTATCTGATAAATTGAAACAACACATCCCTGCGAACGCTGAGCATCCTACACCATGTTGGAGCAATAAATAGTCAATAGTTGCCCTATTCTGCAAGATAGCCTTTTTATATGATTGTATATCCAGCAGCATATCTTGCAGAACTGCACTAGTGACATTTATCTGTTTTACCATAAAACAGGCAAGTTTTGATATTGTCCTGTGGTTATATATGGCCAACCCTGGTACTCCTATCAAAGATACCCCTTAACTCATGTATTCTGCTCTAGAGAGGAGATTCACATTATAATCACAATTTTCTGGTAACTGTAGGGAAGTGTCGCTTGTGTGTCGTGTCTGCATTGCTGGGAATAGTGGTATCATTGCTAATGTCAACCTAGCTATTGTACAGGGTCCCTCTGTAATATTGGCTGGTATGTATGTGTAACTAGTATTTCCACAGGCCAATACCCATCCTGTTGGCAGAGGTACATGTTTGTCTAAGGATGGTACTGTTTTAGTAATATTACATTGCATATTCTTTCCTGATACTATCTTTTTACAACTACCTAAATCTCTTTCACAAATATTTGACTTTGTCTTGTTCTGCATTTTTGCTTGTATGCAGGGAGGCAATAGTTCCTCATCGCAGGAGAACTTGTAACATATTTCTGTGGCTGTAACAAGACCTGTAATTATTTCTATCATATTACTTTGCAGAGTCTCATATGTAGGACAGTCATAACAAGCATGATAAGGATTTACATATCCATATTTAACATCATGATCCTCCAAGTCTGTGTCATTCCATTGGGAACGTAGGGGCCCCGTCCATACATCTACTGGGGTGGGGACTGCTACCAGACATGTCTCCAAAATGTTAAATGCAGATAAAGTGGTTCGGAGACAAAAGTCAGTTAAGTTCAGAGTTTTGGCCAGGTACAACCATAAATTCTCCTTTGTCTTCCACAGATTATCTTCCCCTCTGCATTCTGTTTTCAGGTATGTCTGTCTGTTCCACAACCATGGGACAGTGAATAGGAGACACAAAACTGCAATTATCAAGGCACTACAGTCGTGGCCAAAAGTTTTGAGAATGACATAAATATTCGTTTTCACAAAGTTTGCTGCTAAACTGCTTTTAGATCTTTGTTTCAGTTGTTTCTGTGATGTAGTAAAATATAATTACACGCACTTCATACATTTCAAAGGCTTTTATCGACAATTACATGACATTTATGCAAAGAGTCAGTATTTGCAGTGTTGGCCCTTCTTTTTCAGGACCTCTGCAATTCGACTGGGCATGCTCTCAATCAACTTCTGGGCCAATTCCTGACTGATAGCAACCCATTCTTTCATAATCACTTCTTGGAGTTTGTCAGAATTAGTGGGTTTTTGTTTGTCCATCCGCCTCTTGAGGATTGACCACAAGTTCTCAATGGGATTAAGATCTGGGGAGTTTCCAGGCGATGGACCCAAAATGTCAACGTTTTGGTCCCCGAGCCACTTAGTTATCACTTTTGCCTTATGGCACGGTGCTCCATCGTGCTGGAAAATGCATTGTTCTTCACCAAACTGTTGTTGGATTGTTGGAAGAAGTTGCTGTTGGAGGGTGTTTTGGTACCATTCTTTATTCATGGCTGTGTTTTTGGGCAAAATTGTGAGTGAGCCCACTCCCTTGGATGAGAAGCAACCCCACACATGAATGGTCTCAGGATGCTTTACTGTTGGCATGACACAGGACTGATGGTAGCGCTCACCTTTTCTTCTCCGGACAAGCCTTTTTCCAGATGCCCCAAACAATCAGAAAGAGGCTTCATCTGAGAATATGACTTTGCCCCAGTTCTCAGCAGTCCATTCACCATACTTTCTGCAGAAGATCAATCTGTCCCTGATGTTTTTTTTGGAGAGAAGTGGCTTCTTTGCTGCCCTTCTTGACACCAGGCCATCTTCCAAAAGTCTTTGCCTCACTGTGCGTGCAGATGCACTCACACCTGCCTGCTGCCATTCCTGACCAAGCTCTGCACTGGTGGCACTCCGATCCCGCAGCTGAATCCTCTTTAGGAGACGATCCTGGCGCTTGATGGACTTTCTTGGACGCCCTGAAGACTTCTTAACAAGAATTGAACCTCTTTCCTTGAAGTTCTTGATGATCCTATAAATTGTTGATTGAGGTGCAATCTTAGTAGCCACAATATCCTTGCCTGTGAAGCCATTGTTATGAAACGCAATGATGGCTGCACACGTTTCTTTGCAGGTCACCATGGTTAACAATGGAAGAACAATGATTTCAAGCATCACCCTCCTTTTAACATGTCAAGTCTGCCATTTTAACCCAATCAGCCTGACATAATGATCTCCAGCCTTGTGCTCGTCAACATTCTCATCTGAGTTAACAAGACGATTACTGAAATGATCTCAGCAGGTCTTTTAATGACAGCAATGAAATGCAGTGGAAAGTTTTTTTTGGGATTAAGTTAATTTTCATGGCAAAGAAGGACTATGCAATTCATCTGATCACTCTTCATAACATTCTGGAGTATATGCAAATTGCTATTATAAAAATTTAAGCAGCAACTTTTCCAATTTGCAATATTTATGTAATTCTCAAAACTTTTGGCCACGACTGTATATTTCAGCCATCTCGAGGAATTTCCCGACTGCGTCATCTCGTTGGGGGTCAAGGCTGTCTGCCTCCGTTAGTACCCCTTCTGTATCTTCTTCGAGGTCAAGGCTGTCTGCCTCCGTTAGTACCCCCTTCTCTTTCTCTCACAAGCTTCACTCGGGTGGCGTGGATCCAAATTGAAGATTGTTCAGTCAGCACAGCTGTTCTGATTACTACAACCACGGTAGTAGGTGGGCCATATATGAAATCACCTTGAGCTCTTCCTTTCTTCAGTGTTTCGACCACCACCTCATCCCCCACCCTGTATGGGGTGGGTGGGTTCCTGTGGAAGAGAGGGAGACTTACAAGCAACTTATTTTTTCAGTTCTACTGAGGACCTTGATCAGATTATTACTTTTCTCTGATCAGGTCCAAGTCCCCTTCCTGCACTACCAGGGGGCGTCTTGCCCATGGTGTGGGGAAAGGCCTACCCATGAGTATCTCAATGCTGTTTATGTCCTACTGCGTGGAAATGTGCTATTAAGATGGAAGCACTGTGTTGGGGAATGCATAGCTTCCCCTCTTCGCAGAATAATCCTGTCTTAGGATTTTTCTGCAATACTGGATAACACCAGTCTTACTGTTCCTGTACCACTGAAGATCAGTTAGCATTTGCAACATCTCAGGGGTTGGAGGTGCCAGACATGGCATCTCCCAATGGTTACACAAACCTGTGAGGTTGCATTTGGCCACTCATTTCGCCACCTTATCTGCCAGCGCATTGCCCTGTGAGACATGATCCTTACCATCTGCTGCCGTGAATCCTCTCCTCTGCCAAATCATACCATGGTCCCACACGACCCCATGTGCATACCTACTATCAGTATGTAGAATACATGCCCTAGTGAGTGCAATGAGCTCAGCTGCCTGCTGTGTTGAGTGTGGATGTCCTTGAGTAGGCCTACAACATCATGAGTGGTGTGCAAAATGGTGTAATGTCACATTGTGAAAGAATTTGCCAACTCTACCATCATAGCACAGGCTGCAAGAGAACACAGACATGCCGGCATCCCTTGAACAGGGGTGGGCATTACCTTTGAGAAAAACACACAAGGACGCAACTTGCCTCCGTTTTCTTGTGTCAGTACACCCGCCATGGTTTTACAATTTTGGCGTGCAAACATGTGGAAGGGCATATTATAGTCAGGGAGGCCCAGCCCTGGACTCGACATGAGTGAACATTTCAGATAATCAAATGCATTGTACATTTTCAGAAGACCATTTAATCAAATCTGGATTTTCTTCCAGAGTGGCTTGCCTCAAAACATTGTCATAATAGGAGCAATCAGGAATCCATTGTCTACAGTAGTTTATCATACCAAGGAAAGATAACATTTCTTTCTTGGTGTGCGGGGTGACCAAACCCGCAATAGACTGGTCTCTTTCTGCGCTGATTCTCCATTCACCTTTTGTGAGGACAAAGCCCAAGTATTCAACCTGCATTTTACACCATTGCATTTTTCTTAAGTGTCACTTTGTGACCACATCCTGACAACCATTGTAAACCATCCTGAATGCTGGCCTCCGCTGACATGCTACACAGTAACAAATCATCGACATATTGCCGCAGCACAGAACCTTGGGGGGGTACCATAGTTCTAACATCGCTCGGAGGACTATGCTGTACACTACAGGTGAATCAGCATATCCCTGGGGCATTTCTGCACCAGGTCAGTTGACGTTTGTCAAAGGAAAAAGCAAAAAGTAATTTTATCAACTGGGATAGAAAAGAATGCATTTTTCAGATCTATCACACTGAAGTAGACAGCGTCTGCTGGAATGGCAGATAATAATTGAGTGACATCAGGTACAACAGGGGCTATAGGCACAATGATGTTGTTGATGGCCCTTAAATCCTGTACAAAGCGGGCCGTACCATCTGCCTTTGTCACTGGATTCACGGGCGTGCTGTAGGGTGAAATCACCTCTTCCAGGATTCCCTTTTGTAGGAATTCTTCTATCATTGGCCTAAGTCCATCAAGTTTCTCTTTTAACAACGGGTATTGTTTCTGGAACACTGAGATGACACCTGGTTTCACAGTAGCTTTGTAAAGTGTGCAATCTATGAATCCTGTGTCATTGTCACGGATGGTGTACAGGAAACAAGACAATACCATATAAACAATGTCTCTCTGGATCCACAACTAAGGAACAAAGGGAGACCCCTGCAATAGACCTGCCACTCTCCCTCACTGCTCAGCCTATGCGAACACCCCAAAGGTGGATGGGCGCATATCCACGTTCCTCGGCTATCTATTACCTGAAGACCCTACAATAGTGAGGGGACACGACCACCGGCTCCCTACACAGACACGGAGGGAGTCAGGGTCACCTGGATCCAGAAAAGAGAAAATCATAAATACATAAACAGCACTTATCTTGCAGACGACTGAGGACTGGGAACTGGGAACTGGGAACAGCATGCACACACACTCCAGGAAGTTGTATCAGCCGCACACTACTGCATTATGGGGAGGAACTTAAAGGGCAGCAATCAGTCCAACTGCATGACAGCTGAGATAGACTAACGAGATGAGAAACTAAACCAAAACAAAGAAATTCAAGGAGGAGGATCTGAAAAGCTCCTGTGAGCGCTTCTCAGCTGTCTGGCTGTGACAGTACCCCTCCCTCTACGAGTGGACTCCGGACACTCAGAGCCCACCTACTCAGGATGGGACCTATGGAAAGCCCTGATGAGACGAGAGGCCTTAATGTCCGTCACTGGGACCCACATCCTCTCCTCAGGACCATAACCCTCCCAATGAACGAGGTACTGGAGGGAACCGCGGACAAGACGAGAATCCACAATCCTAGAGACCTGAAATTCAAGATTTCCATCAACCATAATCGGAGGAGGAGGCAAAGGCGAGGGTACAATAGGTTGAACATAAGGTTTCAATAAGGACTTATGAAAAACATTATGGATCTTCCAAGTCTGAGGAAGATCAAGACGGTAGGCAACAGGATTGATGAGAGACAGGATCTTGTAAGGCCCAATAAACCTAGGACCCAACTTCCAGGAGGGAACCTTCAATTTGATATTCTTGGTAGACAACCACACCAGATCACCAACATTCAGGTCCGGACCAGGCACACGTCTCTTATCCGCCACACGCTTATATCTCTCACTCATGCTCTTTAGATTATCCTGAATCTTTTGCCAAATAGATGACAAAGACGAGGAGAATCTGTCCTCATCAGGCAAACCAGAAGAGCCCTCTCCCGAGAAAGTCCCAAACTGCGGATGAAACCCATATGCACCAAAAAATGGTGACTTATCAGAGGACTCCTGACGACGGTTATTTAAAGCAAACTCAGCAAGGGACAAAAAAGAACACCAATCCTCCTGATTCTCCGCCACAAAACAGCGCAGATATGTCTCCAGATTCTGATTGACGCGCTCTGTCTGGCCATTCGACTGCGGATGGAAAGCAGAAGAGAATGACAACCGAACCCCCAAGCGAGAACAGAAAGCCTTCCAGAATCTGGAAACAAACTGCGTGCCCCTATCAGAGACTATGTCTGAAGGAATCCCATGCAATTTGACAATGTGGTCAATAAATGCCTGCGCCAGCGTCTTAGCATTGGGCAAACCAGGAAAAGGGATAAAATGCACCATTTTGCTAAAACGGTCCACCACCACCAGAATCACAGACTTCCCCGAGGAACGAGGCAAGTCCGTTATGAAGTCCATGGACAGATGTGTCCAAGGACGGGAAGGAATGGGCAAAGGAAGGAGAGGACCTGATGGCCGTGAATGAGGGACCTTGGCACGAGCGCAAGTCTCGCAAGCTGCCACAAAACCCTCAACCGACTTACGAAGCGCAGGCCACCAGAATCTCCGAGTGATGAGATCCAGTGTGGCTCTTGCCCCCGGGTGCCCAGCAAGGACCGTATCGTGGTGTTCTTTAAAAATCTTGTGTCTCAAAGCGAGAGGCACAAACAACCTCCCAGGAGGACAAAGATCAGGAGCTTCTGACTGGGCTGCCTGCACCTCTGCCTCCAATTCAGGAAAAAGAGCAGAGACCACCACACCTTCAGCTAAAATGGGAACGTCTCCATATACTAGAATGTACTGTCGGATTTGAGAATTACGTGAAAAATCGCAATTCGATTATTTCAAGTTATAATAATCGAATTTCGATTTTAACTTAGCACTGCTATATTTAATTCTAGCCTAATATGGAATATAGCAGTGCTAAGTTAAAATCGAAATTCGATTATTATAACTTGAATTAATCGAATTGCGATTTCAACTTGGACCTGGTTTACTATGGTTGGCTTGGTAGAATTAGCGAATATGACGAATGTATTCGTCATATTCCACAAAACGAATATAACGAATGTATTCGTCATATTCCACAAAACGAAGATAACGAAGTATTCTGCATCTTCGTTTTTAGCTACCTATTCATCAACTTCGCTAATTCTAGCAATCATATAGGAAAGTTTTTATAGAGACAGCTAAGTTTAATTCGCTATGCGATTATATGACTGCTTTTTTTTTTTTAGAAATAGAATAATTATAATACCTGATAATTATTATAATTATTCTATTTATAAAAAAAAAGCTAAGTAATATAATCGCATAGCGAATTAAACTTAGCTGTCTCTATAGTAAACTTTCCTATATGATTGCTAGAATTAGCGAAGTTGATGAATAGGTAGCTAAAACGAAGATGCAGAATACTTCGTTATCTTTGTTTTGTGGAATATGACGAATACATTGGTTATATTCGTTTTGTGGAATATGACGAATACATTCGTCATATTCGCTAATTCTACCAAGCCAACCATAGTAAACCAGGTCCAAGTTGAAATCGCAATTCGATTAATTCAAGTTATAATAATCGAATTTCGATTTTAACTTAGCACTGCTATATTCCATATTAGGCTAGAATTAAATATAGCAGTGCTAAGTTAAAATCGAAATTCGATTATTATAACTTGAAATAATCGAATTGCGATTTTTCATGTAATTCTCAAATCCGACAGTACATTCTAGTATATGGAGACGTTCCCATGGTGATGGGGACGCTCCATGAGCACGGAAGTCGGCAGAAGCGGCAACGGGCACTGACTGGAGCAGCCAGGAAGCCAGGAATCCAAAGGACAGGTAAGAACAACTTTAGGGAAGTGGGAAAGAAAAAAATATAACAATAAAAAAAAAAAATTATAAATTCAAGTTATAATAATCGAATTTCGATTTTAACTTAGCACTGCTATATTCCATATTAAGCTAGAATTAACGAATATGGAATATAGCAGTGCTAAGTTAAAATCGAAATTCGATTATTATAACTTGAATTAATCGCATTGCTATTTCAATAGGAGAGTAGCTTTTAAGTTAAAATCGCAATACGCGATTATTTAAATCGCATATTAATCGCGATAACAAGAATAATGACGAATATTCGATTTCGACGAATATAAAACGAATATTCTATTGAATATTCGCGAATTTCGTCAAAATCGAATATGGCACCTGCCGCTCATCACTAATTCTTAACCCCAGGGCGGAACGTGACAACAAAATTAAACCTTGAAAAGAACAAAGACCATCTGGCCTGTCTCGGGTTCAGACGCTTGGCTGACTCCAAGTAGGCCAGATTTTTATGGTCAGTAAACACGGTAATAGGGTGTCTGGCTCCCTCTAGCCAATGGCGCCATTCCTCAAAAGTCAACTTGATGGCCAACAATTCCCTATCTCCCACATCATAATTTCTCTCTGCGGAGGAGAGTTTCTTTGAGAAAAAGGCACACGGTTGCCATTTGGCAGGAGAGGAACCCTGAGACAAGACCGCACCCACCCCTACCTCAGAAGCATCAACCTCAACTATGAAGGGTAACGAAATATCAGGTTGTACTAGGATGGGAGCGAAAGCAAAACTCTCCTTGATATTAGAAAAGGCCTTACGCGCCTCTACCGACCAGGAAGAAAAATCTACCCCCTTTCTTGTCATATCAGTGAGTGGTTTAACAACAGAGGAATAATTCAAAATAAATTTCCTGTAATAATTGGCAAAGCCCAAAAAACGCATCAGCGCCTTCTGATTCTCAGGAAGCTCCCACTCAAGCACAGCGCGGACCTTCTCGGGGTCCATGCGAAAACCAGAAGCGGAGACAAGAAACCCCAGAAATTGAATTTCTGGAACCGCAAACACACATTTTTCCAGTTTCGCGTATAATTTATTCTCCCGCAGGATGAGCAAGACCTGACGTAAGTGTTCCTTATGAGTCTTGAAATCAGGAGAAAAAATCAAAATGTCATCCAAATACACTAATACAAATTTTCCCATTAAATGATAAAAAATGCTGTTGACGAAATGCTGAAAAACGGCTGGGGCATTCATCAAACCAAAAGGCATAACCAAATTCTCAAAATGGCCCTCAGGGGTATTGAAAGCCGTCTTCCATTCGTCTCCTTCTCTGACCCTGACCAGGTTGTATGCCCCTCTTAGGTCTAATTTGGAAAAGACTTTAGCCCCAACAACCTGGTTAAACAGGTCCGGGATCAGAGGAAGCGGATAAGGATCACGAATAGTGATACTGTTCAGCTCCCTGAAATCCAGACAAGGTCTTAAAGAACCATCTTTTTTCTTAACAAAGAAAAAACCAGCGGCAACAGGTGACTTCGAGGGTCGTATGTGTCCTTTTCTCAGACTCTCAGAGATATAAGCACGCATAGCGACCCTCTCAGGTTGGGAGAGATTGTATAAACGAGATTTAGGCAGCTTGGCGCCTGGGATGAGATTAATAGGGCAATCATACTCCCTGTGCGGAGGTAAACCCTGAACTCCACTCTCAGAGAAGACATCCAAAAATTCAGAGAGGAAAGGTGGTACAGTCTTAGTAGAAACCTCAGAAACAGATGTTATGAGGCAATTCTCTCTGCAAAAGTTACTCCAACCATTTATTTGCCTTGCTTGCCAATCAATGGTGGGGTTATGTTTAGTGAGCCAGGGTAGCCCCAACACTAGAGGAGTAGGCAAACCGCTAAGGACGAAACATGACACATCCTCAACATGAGCATCACTCACAATTAAACGGATATTGTGAACTATGCCCTTTAATGATTTCTGAGAAAGTGGAGCTGAATCAATAGCAAAAACAGGAATATCCTTTCCCAAAGTGCATACCTGGAAACCATGAGTTATTGCAAATTGATTATCAATGAGGTTGACAGCTGCTCCACTATCCACAAAAATCTCACAAAAAATGCTCTTGCTCTATAGCGCCACCCTAGCAGGCAGGACAAAACGGGAACTACAAGCAAACGGAAAACCTTCAATTTCCGCCTCAACCCTGCCAATAGTAACAGACAGAACATTTTTAAAAGATTTTTTCCTTTTTGTCTCTTTATTACTCCCAGAAAACTGCCTGAATCTCCTAGAGGGACAAACATTTGCCAGATGATTTATACCTCCACAACAAAAACAAACCCTCCCCTGCGGGCTGAATCTTCTATTGTCAGAGGCAATCAACCCCAGCTGCATGGACTCCTGCTCAGAAGGGGCTGACAGCGACTGAGACCCCTGTGTACAGAATGAGACCACTGCACTGTCCCGGGACTATGACAGGAAGGAGAGATCTCTCCTCCCTCTCTAAGACGCCTGTCAATACGAACAGCCTGAGACATAGCAGAATCCAAGGAGGTAGGTCTCTCATGAAAGGCAAATGCATCTTTCAATCCTTCTGAAAGACCATAGCAAAATTGACTTCGGAGTGCAGCATCATTCCAACCCGTATCTGCTGCCCATCTCCGAAATTCTGAGCAGTATATCTCTGCGGATTGTTTACCCTGGCATAACAGACGTAGTCTAGACTCAGCCAGAGCAATACGATCCGGATCATCATATATCTGACCCAGGGCTAAAAAGAATTCATCCACTGAACGGAGGGGCCGCCCAGGACTGAGCGTTACCCCTGAGCAGCGATATAATGATCCCCACCCTCCGTTCTTCATCACCAGAAGAATGGGGAAGAAGACGAAAATGGAGTTTGCAAGCCTCTCTAAAACGCACAAAATTCTCACTACCCCCGGAGAACGTATCCGGGAGCGAGATCTTAGGCTCAGCACAAACTCCATGAACGCAAGCTGAACCGGTCACTTGAAACTGAGAAAAAGTCTTACGGAGATCAGCTACCTCCAAAGAAAGACCCTGGAAGCGTTCAGCCAAAAGTGAAACCGGATCCATGCTTGAGACGGTTTTGGCGGCTGATAATGTCACGGATGGTGTACAGGAAACAAGACAATTCCATATAAACAATGTCTCTCTGGATCCACAACTAAGGAACAAAGGGAGACCCCTGCAATAGACCTGCCACTCTCCCTCACTGCTCAGCCTATGCGAACACCCCAAAGGTGGATGGGCGCATATCCACGTTCCTCGGCTATCTATTACCTGAAGACCCTACAATAGTGAGGGGACACGACCACCGGCTCCCTACACTGACACGGAGGGAGTCAGGGTCACCTGGATCCAGAAAAGAGAAAATCATAAATACATAAACAGCACTTATCTTGCAGACGACTGACGACTGAGGACTGGGAACTGGGAATAGCATGCACACACACTCCAGGAAGTTGTATCAGCCGCACACTACTGCATTATGGGGAGGAACTTAAAGGGCAGAAATCAGTCAAACTGCATGACAGCTGAGATAGACTAACGAGATGAGAAACTAAACCAAAACAAAGAAATTCAAGGAGGAGAATCTGAAAAGCTCCTGTGAGCGCTTCTCAGCTGTCTGGCTGTGACAGTCATATTCATTTGAAGACCATAATGCAGAGTTAATGTTATTAAGTTCTGGGTGGTCCTGTATGTTTGCAAGAATCAGTGGCACTGGTGTAGAGATTGGAATGAGATCTGAGTGTACTCTTATGCCCTGATTCTTTGCTGATACCTGCAAGTCAAGCTTAATGAACAAATCTCTCCCTAACAGGCTGACTGGGCAATCTAGTATAATGCTAAATACATGATCTGTGATGTATTCCCTGTCCATGGTCTCGAGTGGTAGTGAGTCAGTTTTGAAAGGTTTTTGTCAAAACCCCATTAATTCACATAGAAGGCTCAGATCCTCCTTCCTCCCACTCTGTTATCTAAGTCCACCCCTTTTAGTCAGACGCTGTGGTCCTCCTTCTGTCCGTCATTAGTATCCCAGCTGTCCATAAGAACAGAGCTCAGATGTTAAGCACAACACTTAACATGTAACACGTAGCTGCAAACATTGAAACAAACAGATTTGACAATACAGACATGAACACACAAAGGGCCCATAAAAACTTTCCATTGACTTCAATAAAAAAAAAAATGTACAGCTTGATCAATGCTGTTGGTACCAATAAAAACCAAAAACTTCCAAGAAAAATAAAATAAAATTCTCAATGCGCATATCATATGAAAACAAATACCGTACTCCATATGCATTCATATACAATTTCATGTACTCATTTTCACAAACAGCTCATAACCTCGCCCTCATACATAAAAACTGAATTGCACACACAGTTCTGCTAAAAACTCTGTCTTCGTACATCTTCAACCCCACTTACAATTCAAAGCCACACCCATTCACATTCCACTGAATCATGTATCTTTCAATCCAGTCACACAATTTCTTTGTGTCACGGATGGTGTACAGGAAACAAGACAATGCAAAATAATCTATGACTCCCTGGATCCACAACTAAGGAACAAAAGGGAGACCCCTGCATGAGACCTGGCACACTCTCCCTGACTGCCTATGCGAACACCCCAAAGGTGGATGGTCACAGATCCACGTACCTCGACTATCTAACGCCTGAAGACCCTACAATAGTGAGGGGACACGACCACCGGCTCCCTACACTAGACACGGAGGGAGTCAGGGTCTCTTAAGATCCAGAAAACAGAAAATCACAAATAAATATACAGCACTTATCTTGCAGAAGACTGGGATATAGGAACAGCATGCACACACACTCCAGGAAGTTGTATAAGCCGCACACTACTGCATTATGGGGAGGAATTTAAAGGGAAGCAATCAGTCCAACTGCATGACAGCTGAGAGAGGCTAACGAGATGAGGAACTGAAACCAAAACAAAGAAAACTCAAGGAGGAGGTTCTGAAAGGCTTCTGTCAGAGCTTCTCAGCTGTCTGGTTGTGACACTTTGTTACATTCCAAAACTTGCAGCACAGACAAACACAGCTTTCCTGGAAACAGATATCCACACCACACCCAGAATTGCTAATGGTCTGTCACTATTGAGCTGCTTTTTCCAATATCTTCTGGTCTTCACTCTGTGATTAATCAACTCTTATAAGAAGACAATATACATGTTATAATCATACATTCCCTTACGTCCTCAACAGCAGCACAGATGGGGTTAACTGCCCCTGTGGACTGGTAGGACCGGCGGAATTTTAATGAGCCCAAGAACCAATAAACGATCTTCAGCTCCCTGAAAGGGAGGAGATCACCCCCCATCCCACCGTGTTTTTTTCTGTCCTCTGGACAGGTGGACTGGCGTGTCGCTCCCCCTCTGGGAGCTGAAGATTGCTTAGGGGCTCTTTCCCCTCCTTAAGCTTAGCTCGCTTTCTATGGATCTCAGTGCCTTTATTTTAGGCCTGATCATGGCGATTTCGGTCTGGGGTACCGTCGGGGAGGGGGGTGTCCCCTCCCCTCTTCTCTCATCATCTGCAGATGGTGCTCCGTCCCTCCGTTACCGCATGTGTGCGGCGCTATGGGCGCCGCCATTTTCCGGAAGTGACGCGCCCTAGGTGCACTTCCGGTTTTCCGAAGCGATGCGGTGTGGTATAAAACTCACCTTTCTTTTAAACTAGCTCCCTAGAAGGACATCCTGGACTTAGGATTAATCTGGGGAGACATTTTTCGTAATGGGTAGAGCCAGTATAGGCTCTGATTTTTCTTGGGGCTGATCTCGTTTCAGGACCCGCCCAGTGGGCGGGGCTTCCTCCTTTTAAGCGCCCAGAGCCCATCAGTCAGTGCTCTGGTTGCGTTGCTTTCACAAGTTAGCTCCAGAGCTCTCCTGTGCTTTGTGATATTCTTGCAGTATTGCTTTGCTTGGGTTTTGTACTTCCTCTTCTTTCAGCTCTATTTCTTCTAGTGCTGGTGGGCCCCTTTAAGGTCTGGTTTTCTCCACCTCCTGATATTGTAGGTGTTATGACCTGTTTTGTTTCTTCCATTACAGACTATGGCTTCCCCTAAGGAGCAGGATCAGCGGAAGGCTGGGGCCAAGAGGAAGCATTTGGCATGTTACGAATGTAACACACCCCTTGATGACAGCTGTCCTTACTCCAGATGTGAGAGTTGTCGCACGGCATCCACGGAACCCACGATGCAGGAGATGTTCCAATGGACCAAGACATACGTGGATGATTCCATCAAGGGAGTAGTTCAGCTGCTTAATGAGAGGCTACCAGGTCCCTCTCAGACTCCCATGGAGGTGGTCGCACCGGTCGAAAGACCTACCCCCTGTTCAGTGGGGTCTTCTTCTTCTGAGGAAGAAGAATCTACTTCTTGCTTTTTCCCTCCAGAAAAGACGCAGAAGTTACTCAAGTCCATCAGGTCGGGGGACCAGGATGTTGACATGGGGGAGTCCTCCGATCCCGCCGGTCGGACACAGCGTGTCTTTAGAGCGGATGAGACCCTCCTCTCTGTGATGCGCACAGAGTGGAAAAAGCCTGAGAAGGGTCCAGTGCTTACCAGAAAATTCAGACTCATGTACCCGATGGCTAAACCCTTGGTGGAATCGTGGGGTTCCGTTCCCAAGGTGGACATGGCTATAGCCAAGTTGTCCCGGCGCACTCTAGTCCCTGCAGACGATGGGTCTAGCCTGCAGGACCCTCTAGACCGGAGGGCAGAGTGCACCCTTAGGAGGGGTTACGCGGCGGCCGCTGCCTCCGCATCTACTTCTACTGAGGTAGCCACCTATCTACGCTCTAGGCTTAATCAAATCCAGACGGATGTGGATCAGAGCGTATCAAGAGACAACATCCTGGCAGCCTTCAAGTCAGCCAATCTGGCTATGGACTTTTTAGTCGATTCCTCCCAGATGCAGCTGAAGCTGGCCGCCAAAACTATGGCCCTAGTTTCAGCTGCCCGCAGACCACTTTGGCTAAAACCGTGGATCGCGGATAACGCATCCAAGTTTAACCTTTGTGGGCTCCCCTTCGAACCAGATAGGTTATTCGGGTCCGAATTGGACAAGATAATGGAGGGGCTCTCCGATAAAAAGGGGAAGAGCCTCCCCCAGCAGCCCTTTCGGGGACGCCCCAGGCAGGAAAAGAAGGGCGGAGGTCGTCCTGGGCAGCAGTCTAGGTGCAGAGATTGGGGGGGGGCCGTCTCGTAAATATCCCCCTCAAACCCACCAGGGAGGCAAAACCCTCCTGACTATGGGCCTCCTCGAGGCTCTTGGATAAGCCCTGCTGCCCCTGCAGTGTCTCCTCTAGATTTTCCCGTACCCCTCCCCCAGATTCCCGTGGGGGACCGTCTTACCCATTTCAAAGACTCTTGGAGCCGGTTGATTGCAGACCCCTGGGTCCAGGACATAGTTTCCGCCGGGTACCGGGTAGATCTTATCTCTCTCCCCCCAGAGAGATTCATCGCCACACGAAACTTCGGGTCTGCCAAACAGGTGGTCCTAGAATCTTACATTCAGGACTATATTTCCAAGGGAGCCCTAGAGGAGGTACCGGCAGGGGAGAGGGGCCTAGAGATTTATTCACCAGTGTTCCTGGTTCCCAAGAAGACGGGAGATCTCCGGATGATCATCGATTTAAGATTCCTCAATCGATTTATAAGGAAAACAAGGTTTCGCATGGAAACCATAAGGTCAGTCAGCCATATCCTCAATCCTGGGGACGTCATGGCTACTCTGGACCTCAAGGATGCGTACCTTCACATTCCGATCCATCCCGCGTCCCGGAAACTCCTCAGGATCGCGGTCCAGATTTCAGGGGTTTGCAGCCACTTTCAGTTCGCCGTGCTTCCCTTCGGAATCTCTTCTGCCCCCCTTATCTTCACCAAGGTGGTGGTTTCGGTGGTGGCAGCTTTAAGACTCCAAGGACTGACTATTATTCCTTATCTGGACGATTGGCTTTTCATAGCCTCTTCAGTTCCGATCCTTACCCACCATCTTCAGGTCGCAATCTCTTTTCTCTTCCGCCTAGGCTGGATTATCAACTGGCAGAAGTCGAATGTGAGCCCATCGACGTCAATCCATTACTTAGGATTCGTGGTCGACTCTGTGGTGATGTCCCTCCGGTTGACTCCAGAAAGGAGAGCGCGGATTCAGGACCTGGCAAAGGTCCTTTATGTCCCTCGTCGAGTCTCTATCCGGACTCTCATGAAGATGCTGGGGCTCATGTCAGCGGCTGCGGATGCAGTCCCTTGGGCGCTATGTCACCTCCGTCCTCTTCAGTCGGAGGTCTTACACCTATGGAACGGCAGCCCTGCGGGGCTAGATTCCCTGTGCTCCCTGTCCGGTCAAACCCGAAATTCCCTCAGATGGTGGTTTCAGCTACCACCAGGGAAGTCTATGACCCAACCAGCTTGGGTCATATTGACTACAGACGCGTCCCTTGTAGGCTGGGGCGCTCACCTGGACGGATCCCCAATTCAGGGATCTTGGTCTCCTCTGGAGCGGCATCTTTCCTCCAATCTTCGCGAGATGCGAACTATCCGGCTAGCCCTCCTTCACTTTGCGCCTCAGATCCGGGGCAAAGCAGTGAAAGTCCAGTCAGACAATATGACTGCAGTCCTCTATATAAACAAACAGGGAGGCACAAGATCATTGCCCCTTCTGTCAGAGATCGGGGTAATTCTTTGGTGGGCAGAGGCGAACCTTTCCCATCTATCTGCCGTTCATATTCGAGGCTCCCTCAATATGATAGCGGACCGCTTAAGTCGAGGATTACCGACCATGGAGTGGTCTCTGCATCCGGAGATCTTCAGGCAGCTAGTTCACAGATGGGGTATGCCAGAAGTGGATCTCATGGCAACCAGGTTCAACGCCAAGGTGCTGAGGTTCTGTTCCCTCTACAGGGAAGACAACCCCCTGGCGATAGATGCTCTGTCAATACCGTGGAGGTTCAGGCTGGCTTACATCTTCCCTCCCTTTTCCATGATACCGAGGGTATTGATGAAAATCCGTCAGGATCAGGCCTCGGTAATAGCCATCATACCGTTTTGGCCCAGAAGATCCTGGTTTACCCAGCTCATTCAGATGAGTCGGGGACAATACTGGAGACTCCCCCCGGAGCAGACCCTGGTGTCGTGGGACACTCACCTCTGCCCAGATCTGCACAGGTTCAACCTGACAGCCTGGAGGTTGATCAGTCCCTTCCCAACATAGAAGGGCTTTCCGAGTCGGTCCTGAGAACTTTGTCGCATTCCCGAGCAGAGTCTACAAAGAAGGCCTACTCCAGGATCATGAGAATCTTCGAGACATGGTGTGATTCCAGACAGGTGGCGTCCGCAGATCCGCCCCTTCCTGCGATACTTCAATTTCTTCAGGATGGATTAGATAGAGGCCTATCTCCAGCTACCTTAAAGGTACAGGTTTATGCCATCTCGGCCTGTCTCAACAGGCCACATTCTCGGGACCCACTCATTAAACGCTTCCTGAAGGGAGCTGAAAGACTAAAGCCTACTATACTGAAACCTATCCCCCAGTGGGATCTTTCAGTAGTGCTCAGGGGGCTAGCATCTCCCCCCTTCGAGCCCTTGGAGGAGGTAAATTTCAAATTTTTGACTTTAAAGATGGTCTTTCTTCTGGCTATAGCTTCAGCCAAAAGGGTTTCTGAATTGCAGGCTTTCTCCGCAATTCACCCGTACATAATTTTTCTACAGGATAGAGTACTCCTGAAGTTTTTACCCTACTTCAGGCCTAAGGTGCCTACTTTCCAGAACATCAATCAGGTAATATCTTTACCAGTTTTGTTTACAGCCTCCTCCTCTGATACTCCAGCTAGAGACCCGCTGGATATTTCAAGATGCCTCCAGATCTATGTGGATAGATCTAGTGAGTTCAGGATAGATGAGAATCTTCTTATCCTGTTTGCCGGTAAGTCTAAAGGCCGTAAAGCGTCTAAAGCCACCATTAGTCGCTGGATCAAGGAGGCCATTATGGAAGCTTTCGTCTCCCAATCCTTAGATCCTCCTGAGTTTGTGAGAGCCCATTCTACTAGGGCGGTCTCCACCTCGGTTGCGGAGAGAAGACTCCTCCCCTTAGAGTTGATCTGTAAGGCGGCCTCCTGGAGCTCTGAGTCAACCTTCATCTCCCATTATAGGATAGATGCTAGGATGGCAGAGTTTTCAGCTTTTGGGCAGACTGTTCTTAGTTCTGCCAGGCATGAGGACCCTCCCTAGGGGATTCTTCTTGCTATCTCCCCATCTGTGCTGCTGTTGAGGACGTAAGGGAATCGTTAATTTCTAACGATAATTTGTTTTCCCTTAGTCCTAACAGCAGCACACAAATATCCCACCCTAAATACATTATGCTTGTTAAAAACACGGTGGGCTGGGGGGTGATCTCCTCCCTTTCAGGGAGCTGAAGATCGTTTATTGGTTCTTGGGCTCATTAAAATTCCGCCGGTCCTACCAGTCCACAGGGGCAGTTAACCCCATCTGTGCTGCTGTTAGGACTAAGGGAAAACAAATTATCGTTAGAAATTAACGAGTAATTTTGTTAAAACCCAAATTCTTATATGCCATGTGGTTTTAGTTTAGTGTTTCACACATCATCACTTACTCTATATAATTCCCCTTCCCCCTCTTCCCTGTGTCACTGCGTTTCTCTTATCTCAGGAATGTTTAGGCAGGGGAAGTAAAACAATCCATCACAGGACGTTCAACCATCCTAAATATTCCTCAAACTTTTACTCATATCTGAATAAGGACTTAGAATGGGTGCAACCTTAGATTGATAGGATTGGACACTTCCAATTGGCATCATGGCACAATTACTGTGGGCACTTTCTTGACTAGTGGATTTGCAAATATCATTGGATCTAATCCAATGCTGGAGCCCTGTCTGGAAGATCTATAGATAACATACACTAGTATCTTCACAGTCTGCAGATGCATTACCAATTACCAGCCCCCCCCCCCCCCCCCCATATGGAATTCCTGAGCACAGGAGGGGGATGTGAGATGGGAGGGAGTTCTCTCTGAGAGCACATTTCAGAGAGAACAGGAAAAGTTATTGTGGCATTGCAAGTCACATTTTGGAATTTACAGCAGATTTGGTGGGGGAAGGGATGCCACATGGCAACTTCTTTGTTCTCTATAGGATTCAAAATCCTCCATCTTGTAATAAGAAATGCTACTCATTTCTCCAACTTTCAATTTCTCTCAGTTACGTCATTGGACACTTTAAACCATAACTCAGTATACACCAGCCTATTATTATCCTTCAATCAACTTCTCTTTTCAATTATCAATATACATCCATTAACTGACCATCTTTTAGTGCTGTAATCTCTAATTCTAGGGCTATAGATCGTCCCTATTTAAACACACACATATCATTAGGGCAACAAAACTTAACCAGTTCATTTCTGAACGTTTAACACAAGCCCTTTCTGATTGCAGACACTGGGGCACTTTTAATTAACTTCCTGACACTGCTCTGCTTTCTCATTCACCATCACAGGAGTTCTGATGTACACAGTCTGTAAGCTCTAACTTCACAGATTCTTACAGATTTTCATCCCTGTTGCCAGCCGGGCATAACATTCTGTTTCACATTTTAACTGTCAATTCTCACATCCTGCCAAATTGTCTACCCATGGGTTAACTAGGAAGTAATTTGTGGGACTAGACCGTGCAACATAAAGTTTACATGTTGGCAGTGATGGAAACAGAATGATTTCACAGTGGGATGTGACCGTACACTTACCACCCGGTCAACATCTCACACAGACAGATAATCTTATCACTTCTAAAATACTTATACTATATATTCATAAGAGTTAATCCAAGCTTTTAACCTTCTGTTCCCTGAACAGATTTATTTTCATAGTGCACTTTATCTACCGATATGGACTCCCTGAGCCTCTTATAATCAACTTTAGCTCTGTCTAGTTCCACGTGTCTAGTTCCAATCCATTCTGGTTTATTTCACAGTTGGCAAACAGTTATAATAGAGGGGGTTGAGCTTCCTTGACATCCAATCATATGTTAGCATTTGTTTGACCTATAGTATAAACACACATGAGCTCTGCATTAACATAATAGATGACTCATAGTAACAGCATTTGACCAATCAGGTATATACACATTGGCCAGCATGCATTTGAGCCAAGATAACCCTATAAGGTAGGACTGTTCAAACTTACAAACTAAGTAATGTATGGGTATCTTGAAACCGCACAGGAAGTTTCTCACATTCCAAAGGAGGGAAGGGGGGTTTTGGAAATGCACTGGCCAAATGTAGTGTAATACACGTTGCTGAAAGTACAAAATGGAGTTACTTATACCCCATCAGTCTGCCCTCGCTTCTAATGTTATAGAGGGTCAGCTCACCTGCAGGCCTTCGCATATAATGTTTTAGAGGGTCAGCTCACCAGCAGGCCCTCACCTACAATCTTTTAGAGGGTCAGCTCACCTGCAGGCCCTCGCATATAATGTTTTAGAGGGTCAGCTCACCATCAGACCATCACCTACAATCTTTTAGAGGATCAGCTCACCTGCAGGCCCTCGCATGTAATATTTTAGAGGGTCAGCTCACCAGCAGGCTCTCACCTACAATCTTTTAGAGGGTCAGCTCACCTGCATGCCCTCACATATAATGTTTTAGAGGGTCAGCTAACCAGCAGGCCCTCACCTACAATCTTTTAGAGGGTCAGCTCACCTGCAGGCCCTCACATATAATGTTTTAGAGGGTCAGCTCACCATCAGGCCCTCACCTACAATCTTTTAGAGGGTCAGCTCACCTGCAGGCCCTCGCATATAATGTTTTAGAGGGTCAGCTCACCAGCAGGCCCTCACCTACAATCTTTCAGAGGGTCAGCTCACCTGCAGGCCCTCACCTACAATCTTTTAGAGGGTCAGCTCACCAGCAGGCCCTCGCATATAATGTTTTTGAGGGTCAGCTCACCAGCAGGTACTCAACCATAATGTTTTACAGGGTCAGCTCACCTCTTCAATGGTCAGCTCAGCAGCAGTCACTCAGCCATAATTTTTTTCGATGCTCAGATCAGCAGCAGGCACTCGCCCCTAATGTTTTAGAGAGTCAGCTCTGCAGCAGACCCTCACCCCTAATGTTTTAGATGGTCAGCTCAGCAGCAGGCCCTCGCCCATAATGTTTTAGAGG
Organism: Bufo bufo; assembly: GCF_905171765.1. Classification (NCBI taxonomy): domain Eukaryota; kingdom Metazoa; phylum Chordata; class Amphibia; order Anura; family Bufonidae; genus Bufo; species Bufo bufo. The sequence continues at coordinate 124,621,599 of NC_053389.1, forward strand.
GTCACCAGCAGGCCCTTGCTCCTAATGTTTTTGAGGGTCACCAGCAGGCCATCAATCATAATTTTTCAAGGGTGTATTATGCCCTCCTTTATGTGTAATAAAGGGTGTATTGGAGTGCCGGTTTCTTGTAATTTTTGGAAGCCCTTTCACTTAGTGCATAGGCTTTATGAGTGTAGGAGTCCCACTACGTAAACATTTGTACCACAATGTGAATGAGGCCCTCCATTATGTGATATACAGGTTGTATCGGAGTGCCTCGTGCTTGTAATTTTTGGCAGCACTTGCACTTTATATACAAGTAAATATACAGGAAAGAATGTTTCCTAACAATTTTTCCTCTAGAATTTTATCTTCGGGTTTGTGCGTATTATTGTCAGTCTGTAAAAGTGGCGTACTACTCAGACAACATTGTTCCCAGCAGCGACCTGGGAGTCCAAGATGCATCCAGACATCCTCCCCTTATGCTGTTCCCAAACCATTTTGGTGGTGTTTCCTTTAATTTCTGAACTTTTCCTATGAACCAGACACCCTCCCCTCTTCAGAGCAGGGGGTGCCTGGTTTAATGTTTGGGTTCTCCCATTGACTTCCATTGTGCTCGGGTGCTCTACTACTCTAATAAAATGACATTCTGTAAATACCTTTATATACACAGGGCCCCACTACCAGTATGGAGTGGGACACCGCATGAGTTCCTTCAAAAACTGTGTGCAAATGTACCTAGAAGTGTCGATTTGAGTTATATTTCGCTTTCCTTCATTCACTTTGCATTTTGGCAATTGATAAAAAATAAACTATTAACGCTTCTATTTTTGAAGCATTCTTACTTTACAGCATTTTTCCCACACCCACCTAAAACCATTCACAGTAATGTATCTTATGAGTAAGACCATCTACAGTAACGCTCTGCGTGGTCGGCGACATCTCAGTGATAATTGTATGTATAGAGGGCGAATGTAGTAATTATACGATAAGCTTCTTTTGATGGGACTTATTTTTACCTCCTGTAAATGACAGGCTTTCAGAGCCCGTTCCTAAAACAGGAGTAAATAATATATAGTATAGAATAAAGAGTATACACTGGGAACAACAATGGAGAGCTATAATCGATGAAAGCTCCACGTTACTATGTGCTATATCCGAACCAGGCACTGGATGTCCACTGTGCAGCACATGTTCACACGCTTTATCCATGTTCTGGAAGCACAATATACTACTATTCAGCTACAACCTCTCAGTAGCGCAGCCTCAGGCCTTGGTCCTCATGCCATCATACAGTTAGATCCATATATATTTGGACAGAGACAACATTTTTCTAATTTTTGTTCTGTAAATTACCACAATGGATTTTGAACAAAACAATTCAGATGCAGTTGAAGTTCAGACTTTCAGCTTTAATTCAGTGGGTTGAACAAAAGGATTGCATAAAAATGTGAGAAACTAAAGCATTTTTCAAGCTCAATCCCTTTATTTCAGGGGATCAAAAGTAATTGGACAAATTAAATAATTGTCAATAAAATGTTAATTTCTAATACTTGTTTTAAAACCTTTTGTTGGCAATGACTGCCTGAAGTGTTGAACTCATGGACATCACCAAACGCTGTGTTTCCTCCTTTTTAATGCTCTGCCAGGCCTTTACTGCAGCGGTTTTCAGTTGCTGTTTGTTTGTGGGCCTTTCTGTCTGAAGTTTAGTCTTTAACAAGTGAAATGCTCTATTGGGTTCAGATCTGGTGACTGACTTGGCCATTCAAAAATATTTCACTTCTTTGCTTTAATAAACTCCTGGGTTGCTTTAGCTTTATGTTTTGGGTCATTGTCCACCTGTATTATGAAACGCCGACCAATCAGTTTGGCTGCATTTGGCTGGATTTGAGCACACGGTATCTCTCTGAAAACCCCAGAATTCATCTGGCTGCTTCTGTCTTGTGTCACATGATCAATAAACACTAGGGACCCAGTGCCACTGGCAGCCATGCATGCACAAGCCATCACACTGCCTCCGCCATGTTTTAAAGATGATGCTACAGCGCCATGTTTTAAAGATGATCCTACAGCCCAATTCCACTGCCACCCTCCATTACGCTCACCTCATTTGAAGTACACTCTGTTCGCATCTACTCTCCCTCCAACCTTCAAGTAGCCGTCATTTACCGCCCTCCAGGCCCAGCCACCATCTTTCTTGACCACTTTAACACCTGGCTACTACACTTTCTTTCTGCCGACATCCCCACTATCATCATGGGTGACTTCAACATCCCTATTGACACATGCCACTCGGCCGCCTCTAAACTCCTGTCACTCTCTTCCTCCTTCGGCCTATCACAGTGGTCTTCAGTTTCCACCCACAGAGATGGTCACACTCTGGATCTGATCTTTACCTGCCTCTGCTCCCTATCTAACCTTTCTAATTCGCCTCTCCCCCTATCCGACCACAACCTACTCACCTTCTGTTCACTGGTCTCTTCTGCTGCTCCCCCGGTCCACATACTAACACACCCCCGCAGGAACCTTAAACATCTCGACTTTCGCTTGCTTTCTGACTCTCTTCTCTCACTCTCTACCATCTGCTCCCTCCAAGACCCAGAAGCTGCTACCACCCTATATAACAACACAATAAGTACAGCTCTGGACACTGTTGCCCCCCTCACACACAACAAAACCCGAATAATCAAGAGACAACCCTGGCACACCAACCTGACCAAAAAACTCAGACAAGCTTCCAGGGCTGCTGAGCGGCAATGGAAGAAATCCCATTCTAAAGATCATTTCACCGCATACAAACAATCCCTCCTCATATTTAAATCCTCACTCGCTGATGCAAAACAGGCCTACTTCTCATCTCTCATATCTTCCCTGTCACACAGCCCTAAACAACTTTTTAGCACTTTTAACTCCCTTCTCCATCCCCCAGCGCCCCCACCCTCTCCTCTCTTCTCAGCTGAGGACTTTGCCAAATATTTCAAACAAAAGATAGTCAACATCAGGGAAAGCTTCACTACACAGTCCCCACAGACCCTCTACACAACTGCTCGGTCCTCTTCTCCCAAAACCCGCTTCTCCACCATTACAGAAGAAAAACTCTCCACTCTACTCTCCAAATCTCATCTGACCACCTGTGCACTTGACCCAATCCCATCCCACCTCATCCCTAACCTCACCACAGTGTTTATCCCAACCCTAACTCATCTCTTCAACCTATCACTAAACTCTGGTGTCTTCCCCTCTGCTTTTAAACATGCTACCATTACACCCATCCTCAAAAAGCCTTCACTTGACCCATCTTCCTTGTCCAGTTATCGCCCCATATCACTTCTTCCGTATGCCTCAAAGTTACTTGAACATGTCCATTCAGAACTGTCCTCCCACCTCTCCTCCTGCTCCCTCTTTGACCGCCTACAATCTGGCTTCCGACCCCACCACTCGACCGAGACTGCCCTTACCAAAGTCACCAATGACCTACTGACAGCCAAAACCAAGAAACAATACTCTGTCCTCCTTCTCCTTGACCTGTCCTCTGCCTTTGACACTGTTGACCACTCCCTTCCGTTGCAAACTCTCTCATCTCTTGGCATCACCGACCTGGCCCTCTTCTGGATCACATCATACCTCACAGACCGGACGTTTACCGTCTCCCACTCTCGCACCACCTCCTCGTCTCATTCCCTCTCTGTTGGAGTCCCGCAAGGCTCTGTCCTAGGACCCCTGCTCTTCTCTATCTACACTTTTTGCCTGGGACAGCTCATAGAGTCCCATGGCTTTCAGTATCACTCCTACGCTGACGACACACAAATCTACCTCTCTGGTCCAGACATCACCACCTTACTATCAAGAATCCCACAATGTCTATCTTCTATATCATCCTTCTTCGCCTCTCGCTTTCTAAAACTTAACATGGACAAGACAGAATTTATAATCTTTCCCCCATCTTGTTCAACCCCCTCAACAGACCTATCTATCATGATCAATGGCTGCACACTCTCCCCGGTCAACAAAGTCCGCTGCCTTGGAGTGACCTTGCATTCTGCACTTTCCTTCCGACCGCAAATCCAAGCTCTTTCCACCACCTGCCGCCTCCAACTCAAAAACATCTTCCGCATCCGTGCTTTCCTTAACTTTGAATCTGCGAAAATTCTTGTACATGCCCTCATTATCTCCCGCCTAGACTACTGCAACATTCTCCTCTGTGGCCTTCCATCTAGCACTCTCGCACCCCTCCAATCTATCTTCAACTCTGCTGCCCGACTAATCCACCTCTCACCCTATTACTCCTCTGCCTCTCCCCTCTGCCAATCCCTTCACTGGCTCCCCATTGCCCAGCGAATTCACTTCAAAGTACTAACAAATACATACAAGGCCGTCCATAACCTGTCCCCTCCCTACATCTCTGAGCTACTTTCCAGATACATCCCCACACGCACTCTCCGATCCTCACAAGACCTCCTTCTCTCCTCTCCTCTTATCGCCTCGTCCCACAACCGACTCCAAGATTTCTCCCGTGCATCCCCCATACTCTGGAACTCGCTACCCCAACATATCAGACTCTCACCTACATTGGAATCCTTCAAAAGAAACCTGAAAACCCACCTCTTCAGACAAGTCTACAACCAGTGACACTGCTGCCTCTATACCGCCATGACCAACTTCACCCGCACCTACTGTGTCCTTCTCCCATACCATGTAGATTGTAAGCCCTCACGGGCAGGGCCCTCTCTCCTTCTGTACCAGTTTGTAACTCATCTTGTTTATGATTAGTGCAATTGTCTGTATTATGTATGTGCACCGCTTATCATATATACAGCGCTATGGAATGAATGGCGCTTTAATAATAAATAATAATAATAATATTAATGTGGTATGCTTTGGATCATGAGCTGTACCATGCCTTCACCATACTTTTTTCATTCCATCATTCTGGTATAGGTTGATCTTGGTTTCATCTGTCCAAAGAATGTTATTCTAGAAGTGTGCTGTTTTTTTAAGATGTTTTTCAGAAAAGTCCAATCTAGCCTTCTAATTATTGAGGCTTATGAGTGGCTTGCACCGTGCAGGGAACCCTCTGTATTTACTTTCATGCAGTCTTCTCTTTATGGTAGATTTGGATATTGATACGCCTATATCCTGGAGAGTGTTGTTCACTTGGTTGGCTGTTGTGAAGGGGTTTCTCTTCACCATGGTAATTATTCTGCAATCATCCACCACTGTTGTCTTCTGTGGGCGTCCAGGTCTTTTTGAATTGTTCAGGTCACCAGTGCTTTCTTTCTTTCTCAGGATGTACTAAACGGTACATTTTGCCACTCCTAATAGTGTAGCAATTTCTGGGATGTTTTTTTCTGTTTTTTCTGTTTTCGCAGATGAAAGATAGCTTGTGTCACCTGCATGGAGAGCTCCGTTGACCGCATGTTTACTTCTGAGTAAAATCTTAAAAATGCAAGCACCACACCTCAAATCAACTCCAGGCCTTTTATGTGCTTAATTGAGATTGAAATAATGAAGAAATTGCCCTCACCTGCCCATGAAACAGTCTTTGTCCAATTACTTTTGGTCCCTTTAAAAACAAGCTGCCACGTGTAAAGGAGCTGAAACTCCTAAACTTTTCATCCAATTTTAATGTGGATACCCTCAAATGAATGCTAAAAGCCTGGACTTTATGTCCATTTTATAACTATAACTCGAATATGTTTTAGTAAACAGGTAATATAAACAAAATTAGTGTCAGTGTCCAAATATACAGTACAGACCAAAAGTTTGGACACACCTTTTCATTCAAAGAGTTTTCTTTATTTTCATGACTATGAAGGCATCAAAACTATGAATTAACACATGTGGAATTATATACATAACAAACAAGTGTGAAACAACTGAAAATATGTCATATTCCAGGTTCTTCAAAGTAGCCACCATTTGCTTTGATTACTGCTTTGCACTCTCTTGGCATTCTCTTGACACATAACCACAGATTGGTCACATGGCAGGTCTCAAAAGGGAAGGAGCGCCATTTGACTTTTGTGCTGTGTTGGTTTTGGCGTGCTAATTATCGCATTCACAAAGCCCCTGAGGTACCAGTATAGTGGAAACTACAGCCCCCAATGCATTTATCAAGGGGTGGAGTTACCCCACAGGTATTTGGTAGGCATTACTTTAGTGTATGGTGCAAAGTGAAAATTGCCATTTTTGCGTCCAACATGTTGTAACCAGCTCATGCCATGCTGTGTCTCCTGGCTTTAGAAGCAGTACCCTTATTATGTGAGTGAATGGTGCTGTCGAGGATGGAAACTAATAATCTTAGAGCATAGATGAGTTTATTAGTTGATAAAAACTATATGTTTCAGGATTGAAATGATCCCTCCCTCAGGTCAGATAAACTTATGTTGATCCAACCCGAGGATCCTTAATTTCCCCTAATAAGGACTCTGTCACTTACCGGTCCTTAAAGCAGGATCGTAGACTGCAGTCTATAACAGGGATTTACTTACATCTGCCTGCAGAACTACAAAAATCCTATAGATACTTACCTCTTTGTGATGCTCCTGCTCATAAAGCGCTCTTCTTCTTTTTCTCCATACATGATCTACTGGTTTTAGAAGCAATTTTTTGCCTGGACATAGGACATCAGGGCTGAGGAGTAAAGGAGCACCATACATATTGGATGCCCAGCTTGTGCCAACAATGGCAGGAGTGCAGAGACCTGGGCTGCAGATCAAGATGACGGAGCAGTCCTCTGACTGTATGAAGCACGGACCTGCTAGTCTACAAATGCACTGAAAATGAAAGCTGTAGAAGAAAAACTGTTCACATTTTTAATAAAGACCAATTGAAAACAAAGATTTTACCCCCAAATGAGTAGAATGTAATAATAAAAAAATACCCTCAAAGGTGCCCATAGCCTTTAAAGACTCCTAAGGCTACTATCACACTCGCGTTTGGTGCGGATCCGTTCAGATAATACAACCATCTGCATCCGTTCAGAACGGATCCGTTTGTATTATCTGTAACATAGCCAAGACGGATCCGTCTTGAACACCAATGGGGACGGATCCGTTTTCTATTATGCCAGATTGTGTCAGAGAAAACGGATCCATCCCCATTGTCTTACATTGTGTGGCAGGATGGATCCGTTTGGCTCAGTTTCATCAGACAGACACCAAACGCTGCAAGCAGTGTCCTCCTCCAGAGCGGAATGGAGACGGAATTGAGGCAAACTGATGCATTCTGAGCGGACCCTTATCCATTCAGAATGCATTAGGGCAAAACTGATCCGTTTTGGACCGCTTGTGAGAGACCTGAACGGATCTCACAAACGGAAAGCCAAAACGCCAGTGTGAAAGTAGACTAACATGTCTGTTTTAATAAATGCTTATATTCCATATGAAATTACAATGGAGCATTTATTCTTATGACTATATATTGTGCCATCTACAAATGATTGTTACTGGTTGGGTGTAGTTGTACCTTTATTCTTGAACTTCTATTAGGAATAATAGAGGAATGACGCAACATAGAATGATATGAATAGATGCTCCAGAATTGTTATTTACATGGGGAATGCAAGTACTGTTCCTCATATCCAAGTCTATGCAAATGCAGCACAGTTATCTATCACACTTGGTGAGCTATCACATATCTACATAGTTAACGTGTTATCACTGTGTCTGTTAACTTTGCTACATCTGTAGTTAATAGAACGGCCATGTCAGGAGAGGTGACAGGTACTCTTTCATGTTCAGCAGATATGCCCTTCTAGTGCCCATTAGACACACACCCCTTAAATTGTTAGCCGAGTTCTCCCAGCTACAGAAATGCCTTTGGTATGGATGTAAACTGCTGGCCTCAGAATGGAAAGACCACTTTTGGAGCATGGATTTATTTTATTCTTTTTCGCCATGGGGAGCCTTTAAAAAGATTAAATGATATGGCTGGTTAACCACTTTTAGGGCACATCCACACAGTGAGGTTTCTGCATGCAGTTTTGGAAGCCAAAACCAGGAGTCATTCAAAAAAAGAGGAGCAGTCGTATCTATCCTTTATACTTTCTGTCCTTTCATGACCCACTGATTTTGGCTTCCAGAACTCCATGCAGAAACCTGACTAATAGTCTCCTTGATGAGATAGAGTACAGCCGCTCACCCAGAGACCGGAGAGTGACGGGGAGCTTAACCTTTGTGGATAGTGTTTAGCTGGCCATACATATTAGGGTCCATTCACACGTCCGCAAAATGGGTCCGCATCCGTTCCGAAATTTAGGGAACAGGTGCGGACCCATTTATTTTCAATGGGGCCAGAATGTGCCTTCCGCATCCGCATTTGCGGATCCGCACTTCAGTTCCGCAAAAAAATAGAACATGTCCTATTCTTGTCCGCAATTGCGGACAAGAAAAGGCATTTTCTATGAGAGTGCCGGCGATATGCGGTCCGCAAAATGCGGAACGCACATTACCGGTGTCCGTGTTTTGTAAATGAACCCTTAGATAGCTGGTGGCGGAATAAACTTGTTTGGCCGACAGCAATCTCTTCTGGCAGCCGCTAAGCTCCTTCCTTATAAAAGGGTCGGGTACTGACATCCAAAATGCCTGATACTTATCTCCCCGACATCAGCCTCAGGGAAGAGTCTGGAGGCCACCATATGTATTCAGTGTTGGACTGCGGTACTTAGGACCAGTGGCGTGCCCAGGGTGTTTGGCACCCGGGGCGGTTCATTTCTCTGTCACCCCCCCCAATACTTGACCACATACCTCTTACATCCAGGGACATCTCCTGTCATGTAGACATTCTCTTTCCTCTTCTCCTCCGTTAGACCGCCATGAGAAATTCTTTCAGCCGCATCTCGTCTCTACAGAGTTTGTAACACAGACACGTTAGATTTCCAAATTTTTCCATCAACCCCCCCATCCTGGTGTCCCCACAGTGTTATCCTGCTGCCACCCCAATACTGTGCCCGTTGTGCTCCCCAATGCCCCAGGTACTGTACTGCTGAAAAAATAGTGACCCAAATAGATATAATTGGGGGTCATTTATCAAACTGGTGTAAAGTAGAACTGGATTTCCAAAAGAGCTGTCAAATATGAAAGGTGGAATCTGAGCCAGTTCTACTTTACATCAGTTTGATAAATTACCCCAAATGTTCCTATACTGTCCACAGCAGTTATAATGTCCCCTAGAGTGCCCCCAGTAATAATAACACCCTATATTATGCTCCAGGTAATAATCCCTGTATAGTGTCCCCAGAAATAATAGAATGGATCCTACAGTGCCTCCCCAATAGAAAGGCCCCCATGCTGCCCCCCACACAGTAATTTCCCCCACACAGTAGTGTCCCGCACACAGTAGTGTCCCCCACACTGCCCCCATACAGTAGTGTCCCCCACACTGCCCCATAGAGTAGTGTCCCCCACACAGCAGTGTCCCCCACACTGCCCCCCACACAGTAGTGTCCCCCATGCTGCCCTCACACAGTAGTCTCCCCCACACTTCCCCCACACAGTAGTGTCCCCCACACTGCCCCCATACACTAGTGTCCCCCACGCTGCCCCGACATAGTAGTGTCCCCCACACTGCCCCCATACAGTAGTGTCCCCCACACAGTAGTGTCCCTCACACAGTAGTGCCCCCACACTGCCCCCACACAGTAGTGTCCCCCACGCTGCCCCCACTCAGTAGTGTCCCCCACGCTGCCCCCCCACAGTAGTGTCCCCCACGCTGCCCCCCACACAGTAGTGTCCCCCACGCTGCCCCCCACACAGTAGTGTCCCCCACGCTGCCCCCACACAGTAGTGTCCCCCTCATTGCCCCCATACAGTAGTGTCCCCCACGCTGCACCCCACACAGTAGTGTCCCCCACGCTGCCCCCACACAGTAGTGTCCCCCACGCTGCCCCCACACAGTAGTGTCCCCCACACTGCCCCCATACAGTAGTGTCCCCCACACAGTAGTGTCCCCCACACAGTATTGCCCCCCCATACAGTAGTGCCCCCCCCACACAGTAGTGTCCCCTACGCTGCCCCCCACACAGTAGTGTCCCCCACGCTGCCCCCACACAGTAGTGTCCCCCACACAGTAGTGTCCCCCACACTGCCCCCATACAGTAGTTCAGATAAAGGAAAAGGTGTCCCACGGCGCAAAAACCACCCAAGAGTTGGTTTAACCCCTTCTTCAGGTACAATAGGGATGCAAGCCTATTGTACCTGAAGAAGGGGTTAAACCCCGAAACGCGTTGTACCACTTGCTCAAATAAATGATCAACCTATATCACTCCAACTCTTGGGTGGTTTTTGCGCCGTGGGACACCTTTTTCTTTATCTGAACCACTGGCTTTCTGCGGGATTCCAGGCATCCCTGAACAGAAGTATCCATCCCGGGCTGCACACCATCCGTTGTGAGGAGTTCATGGCAATTTGATACACGTCCACATTAGAGTTGTGCCTAAAATAGCACAACTCTATCAGGTGAGCCTCCCCAGTGGAGATACCTTTTTATCTATAATCTCTACGTTATTACCCTATGGTGCGCCATTCTTCTTTTTTGTTCTATAGTTGAACGACGCCTGTTTCTGACACCCATACAGTAGTGTCACCCACAACGCCCCCATACAGTAGTGTCCCCCACACAGTAGTGCCCCCCACACAGTAGTGTCCCCCACGCTGCCCCCCACACAGTAGTGTCCCCCATGCTGCCCCCCACACAGTAGTGCCCCGCACACTGCCCCCCACACAGTAGTGTCCCCCATGCGGCCCCCCACACAGTAGTGCCCCCCACACAGTAGTGTCCCCCACACTGCCCCCATACAGTAGTGTCCCCCACACAGCAGTGTCCCCCACACAGTAGTGTCCCCCACACTGCCCCCATACAGTAGTGTCACCCACAACGCCCCCATACAGTAGTGTCCCCCATACAGTAGTGTCCCCCACACAGTAGTGCCCCCCACACAGTAGTGTCCCCCACGCTGCCCCCCACACAGTAGTGTCCCCCATGCTGCCCCCCACACAGTAGTGCCCCGCACACTGCCCCCCACACAGTAGTGTCCCCCACGCGGCCCCCCACACAGTAGTGTCCCCCACGCGGCCCCCCACACAGTAGTGTCCCCCACACAGTAGTGCCCCCCACACAGTAGTGTCCCCCACACTGCCCCCATACAGTAGTGTCCCCCACACAGTAGTGCCCCCCACGCTGCCCCCACACAGTAGTGTCCCCCACACTGCTCCCCACACAGTTTTGCCCCCAACACTGCTCCCCACACAGTAGTGTCCCCCACACAGTAGTGTCCCCCACATTGCCCATATAGTAATTTTCCCCCCACATAGTAATCCCTCCCATAATAATTTGTCCCCCACTGTGCCACACAGTATCCCACCATATTTCCCCCCACGTCATCCTGTGTGCACCCCCCTCATGTCCCCCAAAGTTGGCACATAAAATAAAATTAAAAAAATTTGCCCCCACACAGTATCCCACCATATTTTCCCTCCACACGTCCTCTGTGCACCCCGGCCCCCTTATGTCCCCCAAAGTTGGCACATAAAAGAAAAAAGAAAAAAAAAACTAAAAGCTAAATACTTAACTGCGCTTGCTCGCAGAGTCCCAGCACTGTGCTGCTGAGTCCCGGCACAGGCGCGCGCGATGACATCATTACGCGCGCCTGTGCTGGGATTTCACTACCGCATAGGCTTCAGGCCTACTAGGCCTGAAGCCTATGGCGGTGATCGGCGGCGGGGCATACAGTAGTGTCCCCCACACAGTAGTGTCCCCCACGCTGCACCCCACACAGTAGTGTCCCCCACGCTGCCCCCACACAGTAGTGTCCCCCACGCTGCCCCCACACAGTAGTGTCCCCCACACTGCCCCCATACAGTAGTGTCCCCCACACAGTAGTGTCCCCCACACAGTATTGCCCCCCCATACAGTAGTGCCCCCCCACACAGTAGTGTCCCCTACGCTGCCCCCCACACAGTAGTGTCCCCCACGCTGCCCCCACACAGTAGTGTCCCCCACACTGCCCCCACACAGTAGTGTCCCCTACACTGCCCCCATACAGTAGTGTCACCCACAACGCCCCCATACAGTAGTGTCCCCCATACAGTAGTGTCCCCCACACAGTAGTGTCCCCTACACTGCCCCCATACAGTAATGTCACCCACAACGCCCCCATACAGTAGTGTCCCCCATACAGTAGTGTCCCCCACACAGTAGTGCCCTCCACACAGTAGTGTCCCCCACGCTGCCCCCCACACAGTAGTGTCCCCCATGCTGCCCCCCGCACAGTAGTGCCCCGCACACTGCCCCCCACACAGTAGTGTCCCCCACGCGGCCCCCCACACAGTAGTGTCCCCCACACGGTAGTGCCCCCCACACAGTAGTGTCCCCCACACTGCCCCCATACAGTAGTGTCCCCCACACAGTAGTGTCCCCCACGCTGCCCCCACACAGTAGTGTCCCCCACACTGCTCCCCACACAGTTTTGCCCCCAACACTGCTCCCCACACAGTAGTGTCCCCCACACTGCCCCCCACACAGTAGTGTCCCCCACACTTCCCCCCACACAGTAGTGTCTCCCACATTGCCCATATAGTAATTTTCCCCCCACATAGTAATCCCTCCCATAATAATTTGTCCCCCACTGTGCCACACAGTATCCCACCATATTTCCCCCCACGTCATCCTGTGTGCACCCCCCTCATGTCCCCCAAAGTTGGCACATAAAATAAAATTTAAAAAATTTGCCCCCACACAGTATTTCTAAATACTGCCTGTACCACGAACAACACAAGCAAGGCAGCGCGAGATTAGGGGGGTAAACAAGTGGCTCAAGAACTGGTGTAGGAAGGAGGGGTTTGGGTTCCTGGAGAACTGGGCCGACTTCTATGTCAGCTACAGGCTCTATCGTAGGGATGGGCTGCACCTCAATGGGGAAGGGGCAGCTGTTCTGGGGGAGAAGATGGCTAGAAGGTTGGAGGAGTGTTTAAACCAGGGACTGGGGGGGGAAGGTTATTACGTTATAGGATAGGAAGATAGTGCAGATAGAGAGCGGGACGAAGTAATGGGACTGGGGAGAAATGGAAGGAGGGACTAGAACAGCTCAAAAGGAAAAGTGTAGGGTACAAAATATACATAAACCTTTTAATTGTATGTATACTAATGCCAGAAGCCTGACTAATAAAACTGGTGAACTGGAATTAGTGATGTGTGAGGAGGACTATGACATAGTGGGAATAACTGAGACATGGCTGGATGATAGTTATGACTGGGCAGTTAATGTACAGGGTTACAGTCTTTTTAGAAAGGATCGTCAAAACCGGAGAGGGGGAGGGGTCTGCCTATATGTAAAGTCCTGTCTAAAGCCCACACTCAGGGAAGATATAAACACGAACATGAACATGTGGAGTCACTGTGGGTAGAAATACATGGAGGCAGAAACAATAATAAAAAACTAATAGGAGTTTATTATAAACCACCTAATATACCAGAGGCCACAGAAAATCTACTACTAAAGGTAAAGGAGATAGACGAGGGGGCAGATCATAATGAGGTTTTGTGGCGGAACCCGCCTCGCCACTGGGCATTGGAGAGGCCTGGCTACCCGCCTCCTACCTACTGACTATGGCCCCTGGTGAATTTGTACGTGGAATGCAATTTGGGCATGTGGTATTTTGTATTGCTGTGTGTTGTGGACTGTATATATCTTGCCCTGGCTGTAAAGATTGCTATGTTACAAGCATTGTTGTTCTGTGCCTCTTCTCCTCCCCCTTTTTCCTGTCCCATTGTTTCTCTAGCAATGTGTTGTCGCTGGGACACCAGTTTAAACCAGCTGTTCTGTCCCTCCTCAATCTCCCATCAGCCCTTGCTATTGTCTGGCCCCCACCCTTCCTTGTACCAGAGTCCTCTAGGTACCCTATTGTATGTAAATGAGGCTGTTGGGTTTAAAGTAGTGTGCTGTGTCTAAATAAAGGGAGTTCCTGTTTTAACCCTCAAGGTGAAGTGTCGTCTCATTCTTGGGGGAGGATTGATTGCATGCTGTCCCAGTTTGACTGCTAGGAGTGTAAACCTATTCGTATGGTTTCCTATTCAACTGCCTACAGCATTCATATGCATCAAGAGGATTTATATGTTTCTTCGGTTTGGTGATTGTGGTGTCTGCCAGAGTGCTTGGAAGCCTCAGGAAACGCTAGGCGCATCCGTCAACGGAGGTACCCAGTCGGGGTGCCAGGTGATCCGTTACAAGGTTGTTATTATGGGGGACTTCAACTACCCATATATAGACTGAAATCTGTAAACTGAAACTGAAACCTGTATATCTCATAAAGGAAACAGGTTCTTGGCAATAACCAAAGACAATTACCTTTCCCAACTGGTTCAGGGCCCGACTAGAGGGACACCATACTGGACTTAGTATTAACCAATAGACCTGACAGAGCAACAGATGTGCAGGTCGGGGGACACCTGGGAAATAGTGACCATAAAGTAATGACCTTCCAACTGTCATTCAAAAGAGTGTTTCTTCAGGGAGGAACAAAAATACCAAACTTCAAAAAAGCTAAATTTAGCCAACTAAGAGAGGCCATAGGCCTAACTAACTAATACTGCCACATAATGGAATATTTTTTAAAGCATCCTAAAATCTAATTGTTAAAGGTACATACCTAATGGGAATAAAGGGTTAAGAACCAAAAAAAAACAATGTGGATAAATGGAAATGTAAAGAAAGCAATAAATGACAAAAAGAAAGCAATAAATGACAAAAAGAAAGCATTTAAATCACTAAAACAGGAGGGTGGGCGAGGAAGCATTGAAAAACTATAAGGAAAAAAATAGAACATGTAAAAGACAAATAAAAGCAGCCAAACTATAGACCGAGAGATTAAATGTCAAAGAGAGTAATAATTACAAAGAGAGGGGATGCTAAAAACACAAAACAAAAAAGTGTATTAAGCAATAATCATAGCGCCAGAGCGCTGCCCCTGTGTAAGAGGGGCTGCGCACTGTTGTTGCCTGTTCATACTTAGTTTTTAGCTCAGAATATTAGGTTACTAGTGTTGGGCGAGCATGCTTGGCCGAACACTAATTTTACTTGTGCACACGCCGAATACAGTGTGTGCTCAAGCGCGATGCTCGAGTCTCCTCCTTGCACGTTTGTTGGCTGCTACACAGCCAATAAACGTGTAGGTAAGTACTACCATTCACTGTATGGCCGTAGCCATGTTGGCTACTGGCATTACAGTGATTGGCTGGCCGGAACGCGTCATCGGGTGCTATATAGCACCCGATGACACATGTTCGGCTCAGTCTTAGTCAGGGAGAGCTGGAGAGCAGAAGGGAGAGATAGTGTAGGGAGTGAAATAGCAATATTTTAGCTTTTATACTTGTTATAGACCCAAAAAACCTTTTAAGGACTATTGTGTGTGGCAGCAATATATATTTTTAGCGCAACCTGCGCTAAAAAATCTAAAACTTGTTAGAGACCCAAAAGTCCTTTTAAGGACTATAGTTGTATCTGGCAGCAATATATATTTTTAGCGCAACCTGCGCTAAACAGCTTGCAATTGTTTGGCCGCTGCAGACAGCGACATTATCTGCGCTACATGTCCTCTGTTACGTGTGCACAGCCCAAAAATATCTGTGTCATCCAGTGTACTTTTTCCATAGACGGTGTCCGCTGCAGACAGTTACATTACCTGCAATACATCTCCTGTATAATGTTTGCGTATCCGAAATATCAGTGACATTCAGTCAAATTTTTTTGCTGCTGGTGACAGCGACCTTACCTGGGCTACATCTCCAGTATAACGTTAGTGCCTCCGAAATATCAGTGATATTCAGGGTAATTATTTTCGCCGCTGGTTACAGCGACATTATTTGCGCTACATCTCCTGTGCAACGTGTGCGCAGCCTAAAAATATCTGTGACATCCAGTGTACTTTTTCTGTAGACGGTGACAGTTACATTACCTGCGCTACATTTCCTGTATAACATTTGCGTATACGTAATATCAGTGACATTCAGTCAAATTTTTTTGCTGCTGGAGACAGCGACATTACTTGCGCTATACCTCCTGTATAACGTTTGCCCATCCTAAATATCAGTGACATTCATTCAGTGTAATTTTTTATTAGCCGCTGGTGACAGCGACATTACTTGCGCTATACCTCCTGTTTAAAGTGTGCGCATCCTAAATATCAGTGACATTCATTCAATGTAATTTTTTATTAGGTGGTGGTGACAGCGACATTACTTGCGCTATACTTCCTGTTTAACGTGTGCGCATCCTAAAAATATCAGTGACATTCTGTGTACTTAATTTGCACATACACTTATAAAACCTGCGCTACTGTAAGTGTGACATCCTTGCAAGCATATATACCATTTAATATGCGCAAGGCGAGCAGTAGGGACAGGGAAGTGGCCATGCTGCTGATGATGCACGCAGAGGCCGTGGCCCTGGGCGCAGTGAAACTGTGCCTGCTGCCAGAGCACAAGAAACACACTCATCCACGATGCCTAGCCTCATGTCCCAGGTGGTCGGCTGGATTGCAGCAGATAATGCTTCCAGTCAGTTAAGCACCACCCTGTCTTCCACAAAGTCCAGCCTCAGTAGCCACGAGTCTGGTCAACAGAATCCTCACCCTGATAATCCTTCCACCCACCATGGAGGGTCTTGGCAAACAAGTGATCCCACACTCGGACATTCTGAGGAGCTGTTTTCATCGCCATTCCTTAATTTGGAGCATCTACAGTCAGAAGAAGATGATGGTGGGGAACGGCAATTAGTGTTTCAGAGGTGGATGATGGTGATGAGACACAGTTGGCAATAAGTCAACCGCAATTAGTGTCTCAAGAGGTTCATGATTCGCCGGCGAACAGTTCCCGGTGAACATCGCTTGTTCGCGTTTGCCGCGGCGGGCGAACATATGCGATGTTCGGTCCGCCCCCTATACGTCATCATTGAGCAAACTTTGACCCTGTACCTCACAGTCAGCAGACACATTCCAACCAATCAGCATACCCTCCCTCCCAGACCCTCCCAACTCCTAAAACAAAGCAAGGACGGTAGCCCTCTTAGATTTATTCTGAAGCTACAGTGTTAGTTAGAGCAGGGAAAGTGCTGCTGCTGCTGAATTAATAGGGAAAGCGTTAGCTAGGCCAGTGTTCTGTGTCCCCTCCAGTCCTCAAAGACTCATCTGCTGTAAGGACAGCGTCCTGACAGCACCCCAAAAAGCCCTTTTTAGGGCTGGTACATCAGTCTGCTTTTTTTCTTCTTTTCTATATATATATATTGCAGTTGCCTGCCCGTGGGTGAGAGGCCACAGGCCCACAGACTGTACTGTGTGCACACCACTCATATAGGGTGGCACAGTACCTTGCAGATAAAGTCATTAAATTTTTCCTCTGTAATATAATTGCAGTTGCCTGCCAGTGAGTGTCAGGCCCACTGACTGTACTGTGCCCACTGCCAGTGCCCACCACTCATATCGGGTGGCACAGTACCTTGCAGATAAAAAAAGTCATTACATTTTTCCTCTGTAATATAATTGCAGTTGCCTGCCAGTGAGTGTCAGGCCCACTGACTGTACTGTGCCCACTGCCAGTGCCCACCACTCATATCGGGTGGCACAGTACCTTGCAGATAAAAAAGTCATAACATTTTTCCTCTGTAATATAATTGCAGTTGCCTGCCAGTGAGTGTCAGGCCCACTGACTGTACTGTGCCCACTGCCACTGCCCACCACTCATATAGGGTGGCACAGTACATTGCAGATAAAAAAGTCATTTAATTTTTCCCCTGTAATATAATTGCAGTTGCCTGCCAGTGAGTGTGTCAGGCCCACAGACTGTACTGTGCCCACTGCCCACCACTCATATAGGGTGGCACAGTACCTTGCAGATAAAAAAGTCATAAAATTTTTCCTCTGTAATATAATTGCAGTTGCCTGCCAGTGTGTGTCGGGCCCACAGACTGTACTGTGCCCACTGCCCACCACTCATATAGGGTGGCACAGTACCTTGCAGATAAAAAAGTCATAAAATTTTTCCTCTGTAATATAATTGCAGTTGCCTGCCAGTGTGTGTCAGGCCCACAGACTGTACTGTGCCCACTGCCCACCACACATATAGGGAGGCACAGTACCTTGCAGATAAAAAAGTCATTTAATTTTTCCTCTGTAATATAATTGCAGTTGCCTGCCAGTGAGTGTCAGGCCCACAGACTCTACTGTGCCCACCACTCATATAGGGTGGCACAGTACCTTGCAGATAAAAAAGTCATTTAATTTTTCCTCTGTAATATAATTGCAGTTGCCTGCCAGTGAGTGTCAGGCCCACAGACTCTACTGTGCCCACTGCCCACCACTCATATAGGGTGGCACAGTACCTTGCAGATAAAAAAAGTCATTTAATTTTTCCTCTGTAATATAATTGCAGTTGCCTGCCAGTGAGTGTCAGGCCCACTGACTGTACTGTGCCCACTGCCCACCACTCATATAGGGTGGCACAGTACCTTGTATGCATAGTACTACTAATCTAAAAAAAAATGACTGGCAGAGGCAGGCCACCCCGCAGGGGCCGTCGTGGTCGTGGTGCTGTGATTTCCTTTGGCCCTAGAATAATGCCCAGTGTTCAGAGGCCACGTACCCTGAACTCGAAAAATTCTGAGAACATAGTTGACTGGCTTACACAGGACACCCAATCTTCTACAGCTTCCGCTCAGAACCTTGACGCACCATCCTCCTCCAGCTCAGCTTCGGGCACCTCTCAAGTTACCACTTGCCCGCCTGCTGCCACCACCAACACTAGCACAACAGCCGCTTCACTTGATCTGTCAGAGGAGTTATTTACACATCAGTTGGAAGAAATGAGTGATGAACAACTATTATTGCCAGAGGATGTAGATAACAGGGATATGTCTCAGTCAGGCAGCATTACACACATGGACATACGGTGTGATGATGATGATGTTGTACCCGCTGCTGCTTCTTTTGCTGAGTTGTCAGATACAAGTGAAACGGTTGATGATGACGATGTGTCCGTGGATGTCATGTGGGTGCCCGCTCGAAGAGAAGAAGAACAGGAGGAAAGTTCAGATGGGGAGACAGAGAGGAGGAGGAGACGAGTTGGAAGCAGGGGGAGGTCGTCGCAAGGAGCTAGTGGCACAGTCAGACAGCATGTATCGGCACCCGGGGTCAGCCAGACAGCACGCCAATCAACGCATGCTGTTGCCACCACCAGAATGGCGTCATTGCAAAGCTCAGCAGTGTGGCATTTTTTTTTGTGTGTCAGCCTCTGATAACAGCGATGCCATTTGCAACCTGTGTCAAAAGAAACTGAGTCGTGGGAAGTCCAACACCCACCTAGGTACAACTGCTTTGCGAAGGCGAATGATCTCACATCACAAACGCCTATGGGATCAACACATGAGTACAAGCAGCACACAAACTCAAAGCCACCATCCTCCTCCTGGTCCAGCATCTTCAGCCACGTCAACCACTGCTGTCCTCCTTGCCCCCTCTCAACCACCCGCCACTCCGCCTCTCACCTTCAGCAGTTCCTGCTCATCTGCCCACAGTCAGGTGTCTGTCAAGGACATGTTTGAGCGTAAGAAGCCAATGTCACAGAGTCACCCCCTTGCCCGGCGTCTGACAGCTGGCTTGTCGGAACTCTTAGCCCGCCAGCTTTTATCATACAAGCTGGTGGAGTCTGAGGCCTTCAAAAAATTTGTAGCTATTGGGACACCGCAGTGGAAGGTACCCGGCCGAATTTTTTTTTCACAAAAGGCAATCCCCAACCTGTACTCTATTGTGGAAAAGGAAGTCATGGCATGTCTGGCACACAGTGTTGGGGCAAGGGTCCATCTGACCACTGATACCTGGTCTGCAAAGCACGGTCAGGGCAAGTATATCACGTACACTGCGCATTGGGTAAACCTGCTGACGGCTGCCAAGCATGGAATGTGTGGCTCTGCAGCGGAGTTGGTGACACCGCCACGACTTGCAGGCAGGCCTGCTGCCACCTCCTCTACTCCTCCTACTCCATCCTCTTCGCTAACCTCCTAGGCTGAGTCCTCTTCTGCTGCTGCGTCTTGCTCCAC
This sequence comes from Bufo bufo, assembly GCF_905171765.1. Lineage (NCBI taxonomy): Eukaryota > Metazoa > Chordata > Amphibia > Anura > Bufonidae > Bufo > Bufo bufo. Next base: position 124,641,661 of record NC_053389.1, read on the forward strand.
ATCAACTGCACCCCCCCAGCTCCCCAGGGGCTATTCCACATCCCGGATACGACAGTGTCACGCCGTCTTGGGGTTGACTTGCCTGAAAGCAGAGAGTCACACCAGACCAGCACTCCTGTCCGCCCTGAACGCACAGGTGGATCAGTGGCTGACCCCGCACCAACTGGAGATCGGCAAAGTGGTGTGTGACAACGGAAGAAATCTGTTGGCGGCATTGAATTTGGGCAAGTTGACACATGTGCCGTGCATGGCACATGTGTGTAATCTGATTATACAACGCTTTGTGTATAAGTACCCAGGCTTACAGGACGTCCTCAAGCAGGCCAGGAAGGTGTGTGGCCATTTCAGGCGTTCCTACACGGCCATTGCACACTATTCCGATATTCAGTGGCGAAACAACATGCCAGTGAGGCGCTTGATTTGCGACAGCCCGACACGTTGTAATTCAACACTCCTAATGTTCGACCGCCTGCTCCAACAAGAAAAAGCTGTCAACGAGTATTTGTATGACCGGGGTGCTAGGACAGCCTCTGCGGAGCTGGGTATTTTTTTGCCACGTTACTGGACGCTCATGCGCAATGCCTGTAGGGTCATGCGTCCTTTTGAGGAGGTGACAAACCTAGTCAGTCGCACTGAAGGCACCATCAGCGACCTCATCCCATTTGTTTTCTTCCTGGAGCGTGCCCTGCGAAGAGTGCTGGATCAGGCCGTAGAGGAGCGTGAAGAGGAAGAGTTGTGGTCACCATCACCACCAGAAACAGCCTTATCATCATCGCTTGCTGGACCTGCGGCAACGCTGGAAGAGGAGTCTGAGGAAGAGGAGTCAGAGAAGGAATGTGGCTTTGAGGAGGAGGAAGACCAACCACAGCAGGCATCCCAGGGTGCTCGTTGTCACCTATCTGGTACCCGTGGTGTTGTACGTGGCTGGGGGGAAGAACAGACCTTCAATGAGATCAGTGAGGACAAGGAACGGGACATGAGTAGCTCGGCATCCAACCTTGTGCAAATGGGGTCTTTCATGCTGTCATGCCTGTTGAGGGACCCTCGTATAAAAAGGCTGAAGGAGAACGACCTGTACTGGGTGGCCACGCTACTAGACCCCCGGTATAAGCAGAAAGTGGCTGAAATGTTACCGAATTACCGGAAGTCGGAAAGGATGCAGCAGTTCCAAAACAAGTTAAAAAGTATGCTTTACACAGCGTATAAGGGTGATGTCACAGCACAACGAGAATCTAACAGGGAAAGAGGTAAAAGTAATCCTCCTCCTACCACGACCATGCCGGCAAGGACAGGACGCTTTACAGACGTGTTGTTGATGAAGGACATGCAGAGCTTTTTAAGTCCTGCGCATCGCCACAGCCCTTCGGGGTCCACCCTCAGAGAACGACTCGACAGGTAGCAGACTACTTCGCCTTAACTGCAGATATCGACACTCTGAGGAGCGATGAACCCCTTGACTACTGGGTGTGCAGGCTTGACCTGTGGCCTGAGCTATCCCAATTTGCGATAGAACTTCTGGCCTGCCTCGCTTTAAATGTCCTGTCAGAAAGGACCTTCAGCGCAGCAGGAGGTATTGTCACTGAGAAGAGAAGTCGCCTAGGTCAAAAAAGTCTAGATTACCTCACCTTTATTAAGATGAATGAGGCATGGATCCCGAAGGGACTGACAGTGGGGGATGCATTTGACTAAAAAAGGCCTGATGAGATGCCTTGGGCTAAAAAATGGTCCCCACGCTGCTGTATTTAATCTCTGCATGCAGGATGACTTGCGTGACTTATCTGCCACCAACTAGGATTCAAGCCGCAATGTTTTAGGGCACTTTCTGCCTAAAGTGCCCAGCGGCTGCAACAATACCTAATTTTTCAGGCATGTGTACATGCCTAATTTTTCTGGCCTCTGGTGCTGCACTGTGGCTGCAAAAACGAAACAAAAAAAAGGCACATACATGTGTCAATTCTCCTTCGTGATTATTACCTTGTTGTGGTGAAGGGGCTTGCGTATCACAATGAAGCGATCACTTCTATGAGTGTGTTGGCAATGTTGGCACACCCCAGATGATAAGGTCGTTGCTTCATTGTGAACAGACCAAAAGCGATCGGCTAGATAATTTTTCATATAAAAAACATTACTTTTCTTTGTGATCATCTAAGGTGATCATTAAAGCCTACTAGGCCAACAATGGGCCCACACTGCAGAATCATTGTTTTCTGGGTCACTTAACTGTCACTGAACTACCTCAGCACGACCATAGGCTTTGAAAAACCGCAATCGCCTGCAATCTCCCGAACGTGCGCATGAGCACAGTCATCACTACACCAAGATTGATGCATAGAGGAATTAAATTTATGTCATGAGTGTGTCAACTATTGACAACTCTTTGCGGTTGTTTGCGGTGCATTAAACGGGAGTTTGGTCTGTCACTGTGAAGCGGGCGTAACCCTTACACTACCTGATCGATACACACACTGGATGTTTTAAAGCACGTTATTCCAAACAATTTAGGAATGTTAGGTGATTTATGCCATTTATGGATTAAAACCCGACTCTGCGTCAACTACGTAATTTTCCATGGGAGTTTTGCCATGGATCCCCCTCCGGCATGCCACAGTCCAGGTGTTAGTCCCCTTGAAACAACTTTTCCATCACTATTGTGGCCAGAAAGAGTCCCTGTGGGTTTTAAAATTCGCCTGCCTATTGAAGTCTATGGCGGTTCGCCCGGTTCGCGAACTTTTGAGGAAATTCGTGTTCGCCGTTCGCGAACGGAAAATTTTATGTTCGCGACATCTCTATTCATGATGAGGATGAGACACAGTTGTCAATAACTGAGGTTGTTGTTAGGTCAACATGTCAGGAGGATGACCAGAGTGAGGAAGTGAAAGAGGAGGTGGTGGACCATGAAGTCACTGACCCAACCTGGGAAGGTGGCAAACCGAGCGAGGACAGCAGTACAGAGGGGGAGGGATCGGCAGCACCGCAACAGGCTGGAAGAGGCAGTGGGGTGGCAAAAGGGAGAAGGCGGGCCACACCAAACAGGCCCGCAACTGTTCCCCAGAGCACCCCCTTGCAGCAATCTCCTTTGCCAAGGGGTAGGTGTTCCGCAATCTGGCGCTTTTTTGAGGAAAGTGCGGACGATAAAAGAACTGTCATTTGCAGCCTGTGCCGTACCAAAATGAGCAGAAGCGTGAACAATAGCAACCTCACCACCACCAGCATGATCTGCCACATGGAATCAAAACACCCTAATAGGTGGGCCGAACGCCTGGGTCCACAACCAGTGTCTGCGGGTCACACCACTGCCTCCTCTTACCCTGTGTTACGTGCTGGCCAATCCCCTGTCCAAGACGCAGGCTCGGATGCCTCCCGCCATGCACCTGGACCTTCGCAAGCACCATCAGCTAGCACATCCACTTCCATGTCCCAGCGCAGCGTACAGATGTCTATATTCCAGGCCTTTGAACGAAAGCGCAAATACCCAGCCACCCACCCACAGACCATAGCACTAAATGCGCACCTTTCCAAATTGCTGGCCCTGGATATCGGTGGCTGTCCCACGGTACTCTTTCCCCAGACGCCAATATTTTTCATGGTGTGCAGTCCCAGCCTTACACCAGCATGTGTCCTGTAACATCACCCGTGCCTTGACCAACGCAGTTATTGGGAAGGTCTACTTAACGACTGATACATGGACAAGTGCTTTTGGCCAGGGACGCTACATTTCCCTGACGACACCCTGGGTGAACGATGTGGAGGCTGAGAGAGAGTTGTACCCTGGGATGGCACAGGTGCTACCGACGCCAAGGATTGCGGGCCCTACTTCCATCCGGGTTTGCGCCACCACCTACGTTAGTGGCTGCAACCCCCCCTTGTCCTCCTCCGCCTCCTCCCCCACTTCCACCTCTGAATTTCATCTTGCAGCACCAGTCAGCCATCAGTCAGTAGCTGGAAGCAGTGTAGCACTGCAGTGGGGAAGCGGCAACAGGCCGTGCTTAAACTGATCTGCTTAGGTGACAAACAGCACATCGCCGCAGAGCTGTGGCAGGGGATAAGGGACCAGACTGAGCTGTGGCTCTCGCCACTCAACCTACAACCAGGCATGCTTGTGTCTAATAATAGCCGTAACTTGGTGGCGGCTTTGGAGCTCGGCAAGCTCACACACATCCCATGCCTAGCCCACGTGTTCAACCTAGTGGTTCTGCAGCTTCTCAAAACTTACCCCAATTTGCCTGAGCTACTGGTAAAAGTGCACCACGTGTGTGCCCATTTCCGCAAGTCATCGACAGCTTCCGCCGTTCTGGCAACGCTGCAGCACTGCTTGCAATTGCCAGCTCACCGACTGTTGTGCGACGTGAGCACGCGCTGGCACTCGACATTCCACATGTTGGCCAGGTTTTGTGAGCAGCAGAGGGCAGTAGTGGAATACCATCTGCAACATTGTCGTCGCCTTTCCAGTCAGCTTCCACTCTTCACAAGTGACTAGTGGGCATTGATGTCTGACCTCTGTGAGGTTTTACGCAACTTTGAGGAATCAATACAGATGTTGAGTGGCGATAACGCTATTATCAGCGTAACCATTCCACTTCTGTGTCTACTCAAACGCTCGCTACTCACAATTAAGTCAGATGCTTTGCATGTGGAAAAGGTGGAAATGGGGGAAGAAAGTACACAGGGTGATAGCCAGACTACCCTCAGTTCGTCTTCTCAGCACGAATTGGATGATGATGATGATGATGAGGAGGAGGAGACGGTTGCCTCCGCTACAGAGGGTAGTACCCATGGAAGTTTAATTCCATCTGTTCAGCGTGGATGGGTAGAAGAGGATGAGGAGATTGAGAGTCATCCTCCTGATGAGGACAGCGAAGTCTTGTCTGTTGGGACTCTGGCACACATGGCTGACTTTATGTTAGGCTGCCTTTGCTGTGACCCTCGCCTTGTACTATTTTGGCCAACACCGATTACTGGTTGTTCACTTTTCTCGACCCCTGCTACAAAGAGAACTTCTCATCTCTCATACCGGTGGTGGAGAGGATGAGCAAAATTGTGCAATACCAAAAGGTCCTTGTGGAAAAATTGATGCACAAATTTCCAGCTGACATCGCTGGCTGCAGAGTACGTAGTTCCTTGGCCAACCGAGGAGGGGAGACGAGGGGAACACACAGCAGTTCCAACAGAGGCAGGGCAACACTCTCTAAGGCCTGGGACAGTTTTATGACACCCTGCCAGCACCCTCACCCTGATGCGCCTCCTAGTGTCACAAGGAGGGAAAATTTTTGGAAGATGGTGAAGGAGTACGTAGCAGACTGTGTCAGCATCCTCAGTAATCCCTGTGTGCCTTACAACTATTGGGTGTCCAAGCTGGCCTTGGAGGTGCTGGCCTGCCCCGCCGCCAGCATTTTGTCAGAGCGTGTATTTCGTGCTGCTGGGGGCATAATAACTGATAAGCGCATCCGCCTGTCAACTAAAATTGCTGACTGGTTGACTCAAGGTCTGGATTGCTCCTGACTTCTCTACTCCACCAGAGGAAAGCAGCTGAACATAAAGCATTCTAAATGTGTATGTTATAGTGTATTGAACACACTGTATTCCCATGCACCCCTTCCACCACTAAAAAGGGTATATGGTTCAATCTCCCTTTTCTCATCCTCCTCCTCCATCATATTAACATGCTATTTAGGCTGCCCTCGCTCCTAATGTTTTAGAGGGTCAGCTCAGCAGCAGGCCCTCACCCATAATGTTTTTGAGGGTCAGCTCAGCAGCAGACCCACACCCCTATATTTTGAGAGGGTCAACTCGGCAGCAGGCCCTCGCCCACAAAATTTTAAAGATGGTCAGCTCGACAGCAGGCCCTCGCCAACAACATTTTTTAGATGGTCAGCTCAGCAGCAGGCCCTCGTCCACAAAATATTTTAGATGGTCAGCTCGGCAGCAGGCCCTCGTCCACAAAATATTTTAGATGGTCAGCTCGGCAGCAGGCCCTCGCCCATAATGTTTTAGATGGTCAGCTTGGTAGCAGGCCCTCGCCCACAACATTTTTTAGATGGTCAGCTCGGCAGCAGGCCCTCGCCCACAAATTTTTTTAGATGGTCAGCTTGGCAGCAGGCCCTCGCGCACATAATTTTTTAGATGGTCAGCTCGGCAGAAGGCTCTTGCCCACAAAATGTTTTAGATGGTCAACTCGGCAGCAGGCCCTAACCGGGGCAACTACAGTACCCTGAAAGATTATCAAAATTAGGGTTATTAACTTTAGAAAAAAGACAACTGAGGGGAGATCTAATTACGATGTATAAATATATCAGGGGTCAGTACAGAGATCTCTCCCATCATTTATTTATCCCCAGGACTGTGACGATGGGACATCCTCTGCGTCTGGAGGAAAGAAGGTGTCACGGCCATGGCTATGACCGTGACTCCTGAACCGCATGCGGTTGTCAGCGGTTTTCATTGGTGTTCAATCACAGGTGAGGGCTGTGGTATTGGCCTCACCTGTGGTTGCCGCTGGCAACAGTATGTATGTGGCAGCGTAGCAGGCTGAGCTGTGCCATGCAGCTCGCTACGCTGCGCATGCGGTTTTGTGTGTGGTGTGTGATGTGTGGATGTGTGCACTGTGTTTTATGTTATTGTGTGCACGTTCCCTTTAAGTGGTGTTTTCCCTTCCCTGGTGTTGGAAGGGTTAATCCCCTTCCTAGTGTGTGTGATCACTGGGTGTGTCCGACTGTGGGGTGTGGCTTCTTGGCCTATAAAGCCTCACTGCTTTTGCAGGCCTTCAGGTTGCTTCAGCCATGCTTAGCTGAGAGCAGCCTCATGTATTTATTACCTGCCAGTAAGAGCCACCCCTGTGGTCATAAACCTTTATGTCATAACCATATTGTGCTTAAGTTATTTCCAGTTATGTGTGATGTCCGTGTGATGTTTTATATGTCTCCTTTTGTGCAGCTATGGATCTGGGTCCCTGTGTGGGGATGCGTTTATGATCTGCACCCTGCTAACACAGGGATCCAGTCAGCAAGGCTGTGGCAGGAAGGTGGAACTCTAGTTCACCTGCCATATCCATAGAGCTGTTTATGTCTCCCCTTTTCCTGCAGCTCGGCCGTTGAGACTCCTGCTCCTCCGTGTCTAGGAGGAGTGGGCTTGTCTTACTCAGCTCCTAGGTGAGGGTCATCTTGAGGGCCAGCAGGGACTTTTAGGTTCCGGAGCATGGGCCCTCCTACCATCAAGGTTGGCCCATGTAACTAGGAGCTAGGGTCAGGTTAGGGATGCCTTAGGAGGTGACCTGCTCCCTAATCCTGTCTACATGGCCAAGCAGCCGAACCATCATCGGGCTGCACACGGCTGAGGATTTCCCCCATCCTCAGCCGTGACAGTATGACCACAGTCGCTCTTACGTGGCGTTCCCTCGAAAGAGGGTATAGCATGCACTGCTGTCTACTGATGGGGTGCATGCGCGTTCTCCGGAGGGAGAGCGTTATGGGGCGTTCACCATTTACGGCGCGGTGAGTGGCATTCCCCGCCATTCCTTGCTCACCGTTGTCCGTGTTGGTGTCCCCTTTTGTTTGTCTTTCCCCTCCCCCCCTCCCACTGTTTCTTATGCCTCACCAACTTTCCCCTTTTGTTGTTGGGAGGGGCTTTGAGGGGTGGGAGTATGCATACCCTCGAAAGAGGGTGTAGCATGTACTGCCGTCTGCGAAGGGGTACATGCGCGCTCTTCGGAGGGAGAGCGTTCTGGGGGTTTCGCCTCTGATGGCGCGGTGAGTGGCGTTTCCCCGCCATTCCTTCACCGTTGCCTCGTGTGGCGTCCCCCTGATTTTACTACACGTGGTGTGTGTCTGGTATGCGGTATGCATACCTTCGAAAGAGGGTGCAGCATGCAGTGCCATATCCATGTGGCCTGCATGCGCGTTCTCCGGAGGGAGAGCGTTCCTGGGGGTTCTCCGTTAACGGCACGGTTGGTGGCGTATTCCCCGCCACCTTTCCTTCCGTGTCCGTGTTGGGGATCCCTCGTCCCTCTCCATGTTCCCATCTCTGGTCGTTTGCTGGCAGCACTCCGTAGGTGGTCCGGCTGCTTGCTGGTTAGGAGTGTCTGCTGGCAGCGACTGGAGTGGGGACGTGAGTGGAGAGTCCCCTCGTCCATCTCTCAGTGGTTCTTTTCTCTTTGTTGCTGGTGCGGGCTGCAGTCCTCGTCGGACTGGCTAGTGTGAGCCGGGAGAGGATGCAGCTGACAGCGACCCCTTTTTAGAACCGGCACTGAGAGTGGACGTCCCCTTCTCCTATCCCCTTGTCTGAGTCCCTCACGTGTCTTTTTTTGGTGGGGGGGCTTTGAGGGGTGGGAGTGTCACGGCCATGGCTATGACCGTGACTCCTGAACCGCATGCGGTTGTCAGCGGTTTTCATTGGTGTTCAATCACAGGTGAGGGCTGTGGTATTGGCCTCACCTGTGGTTGCCGCTGGCAACAGTATGTATGTGGCAGCGTAGCAGGCTGAGCTGTGCCATGCAGCTCGCTACGCTGCGCATGCGGTTTTGTGTGTGATGTGTGGATGTGTGCACTGTGTTTTATGTTATTGTGTGCACGTTCCCTTTAAGTGGTGTTTTCCCTTCCCTGGTGTTGGAAGGGTTAATCCCCTTCCTAGTGTGTGTGATCACTGGGTGTGTCCGACTGTGGGGTGTGGCTTCTTGGCCTATAAAGCCTCACTGCTTTTGCAGGCCTTCAGGTTGCTTCAGCCATGCTTAGCTGAGAGCAGCCTCATGTATTTATTACCTGCCAGTAAGAGCCACCCCTGTGGTCATAAACCTTTATGTCATAACCATATTGTGCTTAAGTTATTTCCAGTTATGTGTGATGTCCGTGTGATGTTTTATATGTCTCCTTTTGTGCAGCTATGGATCTGGGTCCCTGTGTGGGGATGCGTTTATGATCTGCACCCTGCTAACACAGGGATCCAGTCAGCAAGGCTGTGGCAGGAAGGTGGAACTCTAGTTCACCTGCCATATCCATAGAGCTGTTTATGTCTCCCCTTTTCCTGCAGCTCGGCCGTTGAGACTCCTGCTCCTCCGTGTCTAGGAGGAGTGGGCTTGTCTTACTCAGCTCCTAGGTGAGGGTCATCTTGAGGGCCAGCAGGGACTTTTAGGTTCCGGAGCATGGGCCCTCCTACCATCAAGGTTGGCCCATGTAACTAGGAGCTAGGGTCAGGTTAGGGATGCCTTAGGAGGTGACCTGCTCCCTAATCCTGTCTACATGGCCAAGCAGCCGAACCATCATCGGGCTGCACACGGCTGAGGATTTCCCCCATCCTCAGCCGTGACAGAAGGTTTGCACACAAACATAGAAGAGGATTCTTTACGGTAAGAGCAGTGAGACTATGGAACTCTCTGCCTGAGGAGGTGGTGATGGTGAGTACAATAAAGGAATTCAAGAGGGGCCTGGATGTATTTCTGGAGTGTAATAATATTACAGGTTATAGTTAGTAGAGAGGGGTCGTTGATCCAGGGAGTTATTCTGATTGCCTGATTGGAGTCGGGAAGGAATTTTTTTCTATTATTATTATTTTTTCTACTATGTTACTATGTAAGTGTTCCTGCCCGGCAATTGCCTGCTCGCTAGCGGAGGAGACCGCTTCTATTAAATGCAGCGATCTCCTCCACAGCATTGGGAGGAGCGATCGTTATGCCATCCCTCATCCCCATGCTGTCTAGTTATTTGCTGGCAGCAGATCATGATTAGACAGCACTATCTGCTGCCGGCAAATGGTGATCTTCCAGCATGCATTTGCTCGTTCATCGGGTAATCGGCAGCAGTATTACACTGACAGATCATTGCTAATGAGCGTTACTACAAACGCTGGTTAGCGATCATCTGGCAGAAAATCTGCCAATGTACTACAGGCTTAACCGATTCTGGGGGCCCACCTACAGTGATAACAGAAATATTAAAGATGAAGTATGATGGCAGACACTCACAGCAAAGAGCCTGTGTGCAAGAAGTATGTCTGCACTTCAGTGACAACATAGCTAATAGGAGATTATAGGGCCCTTGTGTCTCCACCCTCCCTCAAGCCACACACACACACAGCCCCACACACATATCGTGCCCCACCCACATATCGCGCCACTCTGGCTCCAGGCTCATGTGGGCCCTTGGGCGATAAAGTCTCAGTAGGCCCCTATACAGTGATAACTCTCTGAGTACAGATAATATAGTAGATGTCCCCTGCAGTCCTATGAACAACACAGATAACACAATGATGGCTGAGTACAGAAAATGTAGTAGTGTTACCTGCAGTCCTATGTAAAACCACAGGTAATACTAGTCCTGTTAATGTGGTAGTGTTACCTGCAGTCCTATGTAAAACCACAGATAACACTAGTCCTGATAATGTGGTAGTGTTAACTGCAGTCCTATGTAAAACCACAGATAACACTAGTATAGCTCATGTGGTAGTGTTACCTACGTCGTTAGTGTGCCTCCATGTGTCTCTCCTACGGACTCCATGCTGGCGGCGCTGCCTCCTCTTCCATCTTCTTCTTGCCCCGCACAGAACATCCTGATGCAGCTGCGTCAAGACACAGGAACACTGTGGGCATGGTGGTGACGGTGACACACACAGGGAGAGACACTCAGACACACACACACACACACAGGGACAGACACACACACACAGGGACAGACACACACACATAGGGACAGACACACACACACACACAGGGACAGACACACACAGGGACAGACACACACAGGGACAGACACACATACACACAGAGACAGACATACACACAGAGACAGACAGACAGACAGACACACACACACACACAGGGAGAGACACACATACACAGGGACAGACACACACACACACACACACACACACACACACACACAGGGAGAGACACACACACAGGGAGAGACACACATACACACAGGGACGGACACACATACACACAGGGAAAGACACACAGGAACAGAGACACACAGGGAGGGACACAAACACACACATGGACAGAAACACACACACACACACACACGGACAGACACACACACAGGGACAGACACACATACACACAGAGACAGAGACACACACACACACACAGGGAGAGACACACATACACAGGGACAGACACACACACACAGGGAGAGACACACACACAGGGAGAGACACACACATACACACAGGGACGGACACACATACACACACGGAAAGACACACACACAGGAACAGAGACACACAGGGAGGGACACACACACATGGACAGACACACAGCTAGGCCTCACCACACTCCAGCCAGGCTCCTCTCCGTACACAAACACACAGGGTCACTAGTGGGGGGGGGGGGGGGGGAGCAGGGTCTCTAGTGGGGGGGGGAGCAGGGTTACTAGTGGGGTGACAGGAGGAGGGGGGAGCATGGTCACTAGTGGGGTGACAGGAGATGGGGGAGTAGGGTCACAGGAGGAGGGAGCAGGGTCACTAGTGGGGGGGGGGGGGGGAGAGCATTTTTATGGCTGCTTTTTATGGTGCATTACCAGTAACGCACACAGGTACCTGCTCCGTGTACACAGGGCCCGGGCTGCAGGTGCCTGCCAGTGACAGATCCTAGCACGTTCACTTTCAGGCAGAAAATGGCACTTGGCAGCTGTACATACAATAGCCTGTGCCTGTGCGTGTGTAGGGATGCAGCAAGAGCGGAGCTCAGGCACGGCACGGTACGACACGGCACGTATGAGGAGGCGGGCCCACCATGGTGAAAGGTGGACCAGGCAGCACAACGAGCAGGGGAACGGACTCTGAGGCACCGGGCAGCGATGTGGCAGCCATAGCAAGTGAAGTGGCGAGGTGATCAAGTCATCTCGCCACTTGCTAAAGTTAAGTGTGTGTGACTCCTGCTTATTGAAGTGGCAGGCAGCAGTGCTGAAGTTGCCTACGCCTGCACTAATCATTACCGTAACTGTCTGTAATCCCAGGGGCCCACCGAGGATTTCCCCGGCTCCCCGCTGGGCCAGTCCGAGCCTGGCAGGCCCCCTAGTGGCTGCGGGCCCTCGGTCCATGCCCAAGTCCCCGAATGGTCAGTCCGCCCCTGTACATAGGAAACATGCAATGCACACACCAAGACATGTATGCCTAACCCTATTAAGTATAGCACACTTAAAGGGGTTGTCTCACTTATAGTAAATGGCATTTATCATGTAGAGAAAGTTAATACAAGCCACTTACTAATGTATTGTGATTTTCCATATTGTCTTCTTTGCTGGCTTGATAAATTTTTCCATCACATTATACACTGCTTGTATCTAGGGGTTACGACCACCCTGCAATTCAGTAGTGGTGGTCATGCTTGCACACTATAGGAAAAAGTGTTGGCCTATGCGCACTCCCGGCCTTTTCCAATACTATGCAAGCACGACCACTGCTGCTGAATTGCAGGGTGGTCGTAACCCCTGGATACAAGCCGTGTATAATGTGATGGAAAAATGAATCCAGCCAACAAGGGAGGCAATATGGACAATCACAGTACATTAGTAAGTGTGTTGTATTAACTTTCTCTACATGATACTGTAAATGCCATTTGCTGGAGTCAGAGAACCCCTTTAAGCATAAATGTCTGGCATGGAGCCTAATAAAAGTTAACCTCCACATACTGCACATAAAGAGAATGAATGGAGCAGCGGGAGAACAGGACCCCTGTTCTTGAGATCATTGGGGGTCGCAGCATCGGACCCCCATTAGTCAGATGCCCTATGCTGTGGAGAGGGGATACTTGAAAACCTGGAAAAACCCCTTTAAATCCTCCACCACCTGTATCTGTTTACATGGCAGCAGTGATGCGCCTGTAAATACGGAATATCATCACTGCCGCTATGTAAACCATACGTGTTAATACTAGAGAATGTGACGCACTGTGCAGAATCTTTCGGGCAAAAGTCTCACCCCGATTGCAGGTCACAACCCTTAACAAAGCCCAAGCAAATGTGCCAGAGGATCAAAGTGAGCAAGGGCAGAAAAGGAGCGCCATATCTAAGGTAGGGTAATAGTGGAGCAGGGGTATTAGGGGACATCTGAAAAGGGACAATTTTTGGGGGATGCATTTAGAGTGGGGGCATCTGGAACAGGGGCACTTATGGGGGTGCAGCTAAAGTAGAGGCATTGGGGGACCTTGAGTCATTAGGGGAAACCAAGAGCAGAGGCATTAGGAGGAATTTGGAACGGGGGCACTAGAGAGGGGTGACTGGGACAGGGACCCTTGGCACAATAATAAAGCTGAACTCTGCAGAGAGAAACATGCATACACATACATAGGAGATTTGTTTCTAGTAGAGTCAGACCTATGCCCCCCTTACAGTCTACTACAGCTCACTGCTCTGTACAGTCACAGACCTCTGAACTCCGCAGAGGAGTCCTTCTCTACAGCAGCCACATCTCCTGACAGCAGGAAGGGAGGATGACCAGACATGTTCTCTCCTGGTCCACAGCCAGCAGCCCCGGAAGTTTAGCAGATACAGCAGCGCCTCCTGTAGAATGTTACACCAGTAGAAAACTTATCATATATTTTTGCACATCTTTCTTCATATGTTTATTCAGCTGAAAAGTTGTTTCTCGCTGAATGTAGATATCCCAGGCACCACTATATCTACATTCAGCGAGAAACAACTTTTCAGCTGAATAAACATATGAAGAAAGATGTGCAAAAATATATGATAAGTTTTTGTTGAATTACTATAAGAATACTGTCTGCCGAATAACTATGCGAACCGTGATTGGGGATTTTTATATATATAATAATTGAAGGGGTATATGAACTTTCTCCATTAAAACATATGAAAAAACGCACAGGAAATGCATGTGTGCATTGAGACCTATCACTATGAAGGAATTATGCTAATACCAACTTTATTATAAGTATTTTTTGCGATTGTCGATATTTGGAGAGAAAAACACATAGAAGATATATATATAGTTTGTGTGATAAGTAAAAATACTTGATATTTCGACATTTGTCTGCTTTTATGTTTGTCTCCATTTTAGAATCCATTTCATGTTTTAATTGGTTCCTCAACCTGATCCCAGGTTTTAATAATCACTCTAATGATTTTAATTGTGTACCCTATAAAATGTTTGGAAGAGCGCAGTCTGGTAGCTACTGAGGAAGAGGCAGGCAGCCTCGAAACGCGTCTAGCGGACTACGCAAACTTCCACATCTAGTACTGGTCCGGACCCCAAGTACAAAAGATTCCGTGGACAAAGAAAATTATTCTTTGAAACAGCTATCTGCCGACATAACCATTTGTTGCAGTATAGGACCTGGACCCATGCTATGCCAAATTATCACTATGGTATAAGGACCTGTGCAGCACGTGATTGGGCGTTTGCACCAGCTGATCTGATCATCTGACTCATCCACATAGGATCACCTGACCAAACGTACGTCTTCTGAGCTGAGCACTCAGCGTCTAGCGTCCAGCGCTTTGGTGACTGCATCTCTCACCGGATCACCTGACCAAACGTACGTCTTCTGAGCTGAGCCCTCAGCGTCTAGCGTCCAGCGCTTTGGTGACTGCATCTCTCACCGGTACGTGATTATTTACCCTGAGCACGTCCTCCAAGCTGCACGCTTTTTACCTACTCAGCATCCAGCGTCCAGAGTCCAGCGCCCTGGTGACCACATTCCTTCACCGCTCCGTGCAAGTAGACCATTCATCAACATCATCGGTACTACTGAGTGGTAAGAGTCTCATGGAGACGATTCTATTTGGCAACCATTAACAAGTGGATCACATCTATCTTTGCCACATTCTATTTCAGGAGACATTATCTCAGGAGACTATACAACAGTCTGACATTATTCAGAGTGCGGTCTCAATTTGGGACATTTATTTATTTATTTTATTTATTGTTTTATTGTATTGTATTGAGTGTTTTATATATATTGGCCTTTTTAAAGTGTGAAATTTCAATATTGAATAAATTTTCCAAGTGTTCCACTATTATTCCAGAAGGTGGTGTGCCTGCTTCTCTTTGCCTATATATTTTTATTCTCAACTGGGTGAGTGACCCATTAGGCAGTGAACCCACCGCTATCCGTTCATCTGAGTGTTGAGCCTCCCTATTTTGTCACTTTTGCAGCTTTACTATCCTGCCTTGTCTAGACCTTCAGCAGCACAAAAGAGTTGTCACCAACTTACTTAAGGGTGTATTACACTGGCAGATAGTCTGACAGATCATCACTAACAAGCTTTCATAACGCTCGTTAACGGTGATCTGGCAGTGTAATACTGCCGCCAATTACCCGATGAATAAGCATCAGGCAATCCCAATCTTTTAACAGCTTTAAAAATAAGTTGCTCGCGGCAGATCATGGTGTCTAATGCCAAACAATGATTCCATATGGGGACCAGCAATGGCATTAGAGATCGCTCGTCCGCAATACTGAGGAGGAGATCGCTGCATGTAATAGCAGCAGTCTCCTCCGTTAGCAAGCAGGCGATTGCCGGGAAGGAACAATCGCCTGCATAATCTGCCTGTCTAATACAGGTTTTACACTATATAGATATGAGATGATTCTGCTGACCCTGCTCCAGTCTATACAGCAAAGCTCAATCAGGAGTATGTTTCTGCACATGGCTAGAATTCACTCTTGGTTCACACAGAGGTCTTGGTGCCATCTCCATATGCAGAAATCCACAGCACTCAAGTTCAATTGCAGTTGGAAATCCAGTACTTTATAATCCGGACAAACATAGTAAAAAAAAAGGTTATTAGGTGTGTTCGTACGGCCATAAAATTTCGCCCTATAGACCCTTTTCAGCAATATGGCTGCAGGAGATGTATGATGATGCCTGGAAGTCATCTGAGAGCTTGGCTCGTGTTCTTAAGAAGGTGGTGCGTGTATATCCATATATACAGTATATATGTATGCACACCACCCTCTTTAGAACAGGAGCCAAGCTCTCAGATGACTTCCAGGCATCATCATACATCTGCTGCAGCCATATTGCTGAAGAAGGTCTATAAAACTGAAATGTTAATTCCATGGCAGTACTAACACACGCCGGGATGAGTTTTCCCAGTAAAATACCGGACTACAGAAATCAGTAAATGTCACCCATTGTTTCTGTTTCACCAATGTGACACATGAAGACACACACAAAAAATCACCAACAATGAAAAAAATGTTTATAACAACAGATACAATCTGAAGTAATTAATATTTATTTTACGTTGATTTCTTTCATTCGTACTCATTTCACTGTAATTATCCATCTGCATTACCATATATGTATACTGGTAATAGTGACCTCATGGCCTGCGATCTGTATATAGAGGAAACACACAGACCAAGTCTCCCCTGACGCCAAGAGCTGCACAGTGAAGATAATTCTACAAAAAAAGTATTTAAAAAAAGTGTAAAAACAGAAAAAATAAATCCCACACGACATCACACTGTCCAGTATGTGACCAAAAATCCTCCTGCTTGGTGCTAAACATTGAAGCGCAAGGTCGCTGCACGGCAGATGCATACCTGGCTAGGCCTCATGCACACAACCGTATGTATTTTGCAGTCCGCAAAATACAGATGACGTCCTTTTTTTTAAGGACCGGTTGATTTCAATGAGTTCATGGTATGCATTTTGCGGCAAAAATAGGACATGTTCTATCTCTTGTTGAACGGACATACGGATGTGGAGAGCACATGGATTTCCGCATCCGTGTCTCCATTCTGCAAAAGGATAGAACATGTCCTATACTTGAGAAATGCGCGACCATGGACCCAGTGAAGTCAATGGGTCCGCAAAGAAAAGAAGAAGGATGCAGCACGGAGGTCATCCGTATTTTGCAGACTGCAAAATACATAAGGCCTGAAGCTGAGCTGAGATTCTTGATGTAGTGGTACTGAGTTTGTTAGTGTACTGGCAAGTGTTGGCAAGACATACTGTGGCGGAGCTGGGCTTGTCAGATGTAGCAGGACCAAGCACATCTATTAGTTGCAGTGGGGCTGAGTTTGTCGGATGCAGCAGGACTGACTAAATTAGCTGCAGCAGTACTAAGTAAGTCAGATGTAGTCTGGCCGAGTTTGTCAGAAGTTGCAGAACAAAGTTCAACATATGGAAAACAATACCCTCTATAGTATCATGTGCTACTATATGGTGTTCTATAGACCTGAAGTTAAACCTACTACATTCTTATCTCATACATATCACAAAGTGGCGAATGACAACTTTACCTCTGCCGCGCGTGTACACATACTGCCGTATATACATGTAACATATACACGCCTGACTATGTGTTTGTACAGCGAGTTTGCGTCACATTTTCTCACAATTTCTATCGCATTCAAAAATGCGCTCATTTTCACTGTGACATTTTGAACTGTTTTAATAATGGTTAGCATCTCTCGGTTATATCCGTTTCTAGGAAAGCTGGTTAACATGCGTTTTTTCACCCAGCTTTTCAACAGTCCTGAAGGGAAAGTCTGGGTTGTACTGGTACATTCCCACATCTTTGCATTTTCCGTTCAGAGGTCTATGTACCAATCCGGATGGGGAATGTGATAGTACCCAGCTTTTCTAGAAACCAATATAACTGAGAAATTGCCTTAGGGCTCATGCACACGAACGTTTTTTCTTTCCGTGTCTGTTCCGTTTTTTTTTTTGCGGACTGTATGTGGAACCATACATTTTAATGGGTCGCCAAAAAAAACGGAAGTTACGGAAGTTATTTGCATTCCATTTCCGTATGTCCGTATTTCCTTTCCGCAAAAAATAGAACATGTCCTATTATTGTCCACATTACGGATAAAGATAGGACTGTTCTATTAGGGGCCAGCTGTTCTGTTCCGCAAAATACGGAATGCACACGGACGTCATCCCTACTTTTTGCAGACCGCAAAATAGATACAGTAGTGCGCATAAGCCCTTACTTTTATATCTGTATATTAACCTAATGGTGTATAGTCTCATGATATACCCCCATGGTATCTGCTCCCCTGATATACATACATACATACAGAGTACACACACAATTTCTACCTACGGAGTATATTTTGAGGCTGATTCCACTAGGTGGGGTTTTCTTACTTATGGTATATGCCTAAAATGACATTTTCAATATAATTTCCACATGAATACTATTGAAATAATCACATTTCCATTGTACTACATCAACTATCATATTTTTTAAAAATTATAATAATTGTCAAAACAATAAGCAAAACTGCATTTTTTGGTTTTTCATAGATGATCACATATTAATCGTAATTAGCAGTTAATTTTTATATTTCCGACATTTTTTTTTTAACCAGAAGCCATCTTGTGATACAAAGCAATGTCCCCATCAGCGAGTAATTCATGTGTTACATCTTAAAATTCTGTCATTATTTTGTACTTAATTCAAAAAAAGAAATCTAACAACCTTTATAATTACTACATCATTTTTGTTTGGGGGGAGGGGGATATAAATCAGTAGATTTTTTAAAAATTATTCCTTTTTTTGTTTTGAATGGCAAAAATAATTTTGTATTTTAACAAAAGTGTGACCCTAATTTATTATAAACATATTACCATTTAGAATGCTTTATTTATTTATTTATTTTATTTGGGGGGGGGGGGGGTTACAACAGGAGGTTAACATTTTTTAGAAACAATTTTCTATATATTATTGTGCTTCTGCTTGTGTTATGTGTGTCCACAAATGATTAATCTGATTTTATTACAATTTTTTATATCATATAAAGTGCAGTAAGTGTAATCTTTTGATGTTATTTCCAAACCAGCTGGAAAGCAAAAGCAAAACAAATAAAAAAAATAAAAATAAAATTCCCACATTAATTTAGAGAAATGTAAACAATTTATATGAAAATAAAATCATATTTGTTTTCCCCTCTAGGCCAATCACCTGTAAATATTAACCCTTTTACCACAGACAATTTTTTCATCATGGACAACATTCCACATTTTAAGGAGATCTTCTGAGCTTAACTTGTGGACCACCAACAAGCTCTTATAGAAACAAGGGTCACTGTTCATTGCACTTGATCTCTTTTTGCTGATTCCAAATGTTCTAAATCCTGGATGCAACTTGGGCTCCACACCTATGGCCTTAAGGCACATTCCCAAAAACACATCATCAATGGGAAACAACTGGATGTTCTCAGAAACTATAAACAGTCTTCTGGCTAGAGCGGAAGCCATTAGGAAGCCACCTCCACCAGCGTACACTGGATAGGGTTTGTCATACAACTCTTTGGGGATATAATATTTACTTTGTTTATTCCTAATCGGAACTGCTCTGGATATAATATCTCCTACAAATAAGCTTGGCAGTAGAGGGTCTTTCTTTTTGAAGGCTAAGAAATCTAATATATTTTCAGTATTCACAAAAATATCATCATCACCTTTGAAAATAAACTCAACATTTGGACAATATATGTGAAACCATTTTAGGAAGTTCACCTCTTTAAGAGTCAAGTTAAAGAAAGTGTCCATGAAATCCCATTGTAGAATGTCCCCATAAATCTGGTTCTCCTGCTCAATGAGTCTCTGGAGGTTCCTGTGATCTTTACCTACGGATGTAGTTCCAAGAAGGAACAGAGTTTTGATTTTCTTGCCATCTACTTCTTTCTCTTTGCCCCATGTCCTCCTCACAGCTTCTCTCCTATCATGTTGCTCAATGATGGACTTCACCACTATGAGCAGGTGGACATCTCCCTGACATTTCTCAGGGTGGTTAAGCAACAATGGGAAATACCTGCAATGCCGATGCAAAATAAACTGATGGAATCTAGGATCCACATGTTTGAACCAAGGTTGTCTTCTTAGACCAGTGTTCTCAGGACATCTACTCTCATTAATGTCCCACCTTTGTGGAGGCAGACTCAACCCTACTGAGGTACCACCACCAGCAGCAGCAGAATTGCTAGTGGTTCCTTTGCTGTTCCTCCTGGAGGAACTATTGTCTGGTTGCAACCACTCATTCATTATTCTGGTATGGAATGCCAGGCGTCCCTTTGTTCCTTCCTCGACTAGTTTCAGTTTATGTATGGTGACCAGGGTGGCAAATAGTAGCGACAAGGTTAAGCAGGTTTTCAGCACTCTCCTTCTTCTGAAAAGGCACTCCATGTTTGAGGTTGTGATGGGAGGCATGTCACTGAGGTTGGGAACTCTTCTGTTCCCTTGTCTTTTATGGCTGTGAGATAAATAATAAAGGTCTGCATAGCATGGCGGTAAGAACCAAATCTGCAGAAAATGCATGAACAGGGAGGAAGCAGCTTATAAAATATTTTCTGAACTAAGAAGCCTGGAGCTTTTCCCATGCCATTGCCGTCTGTTTCTTGAGGAGTCTGCTCATACCTGCTTTGCAGACGTGCTTCAGTCTTGTCTCGTGTGATGCTGAAGCTGGAGGGATCATGCCTTGCAGACAATAGTCTTTTCTTTGCCCCAGGTTTGCTGATGTCTCTCCATGGTAGATATATAGATCATCCTTCTTCTGAACAGTCAGCGCAATGACTTGCCAGATGCAGACTGATGCTTGGAGGTTTGGTGTGTGCAGCCAGTAACTTTTCTGCAGATCATGTTACTGGAAGCCACACTTGGTTGGCTTAAGAGCTTAACCCTTTCACAGCACTCTGCTTACACTTTGCATACAAGATTATTGTGGTTTTGTGAAGGTGTGTCTCCTTCCCTTCTGAGCACACCACAGAAAGTCTGCATCTTCACAAACTATTTATAATGTGAAGAATATTAAACAACTACATATTTAAAGGGAAACAAAATAATTTACAACATTACATAGTTGCGATCTACATATGATGCTGAATAATATTGTAAATACTTTGATTTACTGATTATGTACACATTTTGAGTTATAAGACGCTTTGTTCTTCCAGATATTAGTTTCCTGTTACCAGAGAGAAGTGCATTGTGGGAGCTCAGCTGTAAGGTTGCATGTTTGAAAGTGGACCAATGACCCCACAGCACGTTAGAAGCCAAAAGCATAGAAAGTGATAGTTTTGGGCCCTTGTAGGGATTTTGCCTTGGAGCCCAGGAGCTTCAACCTACATCTCAACCAGGCTATTT
Organism: Bufo bufo; assembly: GCF_905171765.1. Taxonomy (NCBI): domain Eukaryota; kingdom Metazoa; phylum Chordata; class Amphibia; order Anura; family Bufonidae; genus Bufo; species Bufo bufo. The sequence continues at coordinate 124,662,708 of NC_053389.1, forward strand.
ATTTGCCAATCTGCAGAAAAGGAACATGGGCCGCACAACCACATGCATTGAGCTATTGATTTTCAGCATAATTTGCTTTGTATATGTTCTAAACAAAATGCATGAGCCCAGTCAAGGTGGGCATTTTCCAATGGGTCCCCACTCTACTTTGGCGCAGCACCACGCGGCAACCACCACCCCTGCCACACAGAACCCACCGGCATCGAGACCTAGCAACCTAACAACACCCCTGCTGTAGGGTCAAGCCACCATGGCATTGGTTCCCACCAACCACAGGCTCAGCACCACAGCAGCAACAGCCCCCATGCAGTACTGCCCCATGTGAACAGATCTCCAAAGCTTACCTATCCATGTGGTCTCAAAAACTAGTCTGAGACCCAGGAGCTATTAACCCTTATACACTCTCCTGCTAATTGAATACTTGTACGTTTAGAAATTATGCTGAGTAACAACAGATGAATGCCATGTAGATGTGAGACCCATGTTTCTTTTTCTAGAGATTGCCGGCCTGGTTATTTACAGCAGTAACACATTGAGGCAAATTTACCAGGGCACTGATGACAGTTTTTTGGCATGCTCAGGCCAAACGCCATCTAAAGGAAGTCCATTGGAACACTTTTTTTTGTAAACACACGAATTGGCAAAAGTTAGTCATATGGAACGCAACTCATATCACAATTTTTTCACATTTGGAAAGTTGGAGGACCTAATACACACTGCTGTAGGTATGAGAGAGAAATCACTTCTTGAGAGTGAATTTGTGGTCATCCTGTAAGGAAATCAAGTAGCTGTTAGGCAACTTTAAAGGCAATGGACACCTTTGGGCAGAATCTTTTATTATCATTATGATTGCATAGCACTTATTTTGGGCTACAAAACATTTTTCCAGTAGGTTTTGTCTTCTGCAGCCTGAGTAATTTCACATATACTGCAGGCTGTTCTGTTCCCTTCACAGTGAAATCCATCAGAGAAGCGGTCTCATTCTCTCAGTCCTTAGAGCTGCGCTTCTGGTACCACATAAACGTCTTTTTAAGCTAAAGTCATCAATTTGAGCCTAACACACACCTCCTAACATTTGAATTTCAAACTGAGGGACATTTTAAGTTCCATTTTGTTGACTTTTCCAAAAATCGTGCCCATTTTACAGCAGAAAAAAATAACTATTGACTGGTATGCAAAAAGAACCCCAGACTGAGAGGGAAAGGTGGAGGGATGTGCAAGGACTATGGATTTTTTATCAAGCCTGGTTGACTATTACTATTACTACTATTGAGAATACGGCTTCGTATCTGAAGAAAATGGCTGCTGTAAGTTTCTTCTACTTGGATTCTGAAAGAAGAGGTCAGGGGCATAAATGTCCAAAGAAATTCTCAATTCTGCTAGTCTTGATTGTTTAGCATATATAGTACATTTTGGGATTGCTCCACAAGTATTCAAATCCGCCAGCAGAACTCAAGCAACGTTTATGGCAGCCTGTATTCTGTCTGCGAAGGAAATCCATCTGTGTCCATGACTCTCCATCTTCTATTATTACAAGATCCCGATAATGAGTCTATTAGGGAACTGTTACTTGGGTAATTGCCAATATAAGTACATAGAAGGGTCTACTAAAGATACTCGTTTCCCAACATTCGATATATGAAGCCGACAGAATAATGGCAGATGGAGTGACTTGTATCACCCTGGAAGAACTGGAATCTGCTAATCCTTTTTTATACAGTCTGGATTCAGTCCTACAAACACTGTCCTCAGCTCGCTATGCATGGAAAGCAAACGTGACACCCTCTATAAAGCAGTTTCGGGTCTTAGCCCAGAATCATGTCATTTCCTCTGAGAACACTTCTTCTCCTGAGACTAGTTTTCTACAATTCACATAAATCACAGAAACAGCAAAGTAAAACATTAAAAGTGCTACCAGTTTAATGCATGTGAAAAACGTACAGTTCCAGCCTCCCCTGGCAGAAAAGTACTCTAAGGCTGGGCTCACATCATGTTATTCCCATCTATTTAACATATCCAAAAAACGTAAATGTTAAATGGATGCAACAAACTGATGCCGTACAGTGGCATCCATCACCATAGAGTTCAGTACAGTGGATATGGACATGTTCTATCTTTGAACGGAAGGCATACGGAGTACCTTCCATTTTTTTCCGGATCCATTGAAATGAATGGTTCTGTATACGGAATGCAAAAAACGGAACGTAAACGAAAAAAAAAAAAAAAGTTTGTGTGCAAGAGGCCATAACATGATTTTGAATGTGATTGCTTAATTCTGAACACAGCTACATCCCCAGTTAGAAGAGGGTGTACACACTTATGCAACCACATTATTATTTTTTTTGTTTTCTTCCCTCTACCTAAAAGATTTCAGTTTGTTTTTCAACTGAGTTGTACAGTTTATAGGTCACATTAAAGGTGGAAAAAGTTCTGAAATGATTTATCTTTGTCTGATTTTTTTTACATCACAGAAACCTGACATTTTAACAGGGGTGTTTAGACTTTTTATATCAACTGTATCTGTTTTTTTCCCCGGACTGTGCAGGATACAAGAAGGTGGTGTGCTGCGATTTAGTATCTTTCTTTTTCTAACGTATACATCAAACGGAGGCATAAAACGTGATGTGAACCCACCCTAAGGTCTCCTGCACACAACCGTATGGCTTTTTCAGTGTTTTGCGGTCCGTTTTTCACGGATCCGTTGTTCTGCTTTTTGTTTCCGTTTCTGTCCCGTTTTTCTGTATGGCATATACAGTATACAGTAATTACATAGATAAAATTGGGCTAGGCATAACATTTTCAATAGATGGTTCCGCAAAAAACGGAACGGAAACGGAAGACTTACAGATGCATTTCCGTATGTGTTCCGTTTTTTTTGCGGACCCATTGACTTGAATGGAGCTACGGAACGTGATTTGCGGGCAATAATAGGACATGTTCTATCTTTAAACGAAACGGAAAAACGGAAATGGAATGCATACGAAGTACATTCCGTTTTTTTTGCGGAACCATTGAAATGAATGGTTCCGTATACGGAACGCAAAAAACGTCCAGTAAACGGGGAAAAAAAACGGTTGTGTGCAGAAGGCATTAGTCCAGTGCTTCTCAATTATTTTCTGTCATGCCCCCCCCTAGGAAGAAGAAAACATTTTGCGCCCCCCGCGCGACTGTAAATAGTATAATTTGTCTATAAAATTGTTATAAGTACACCTCTGCATAACACTGTATCCTTATTAATGTGTAAGTGAATAAAAAAAGAAAGAAATGTGTATCGGACACACACTTATGGGGGGATCTGTGGATGACGGACACTTATGGGGGGATCTGTGGATGACGGACACTTATGGGGGGATCTGTGGATGACGGACACTTATGGGGGGGATCTGTGGATGACGGACACTTATGGGGGGATCTGTGGATGACAGACACTTATGGGGGGGATCTGTGGCTGGCACTGTTACAGGGGGATCTGTGACTGGCACTGTTATATATGTGCCATCCACAGACCCCCCACCCCATAACAGTGCCATCCACAGTGCCCCCCCAGCCCATAACAGTGCCATCCACAGACCCCCACCCCTTAACTGTGCCATCCACAGATTCTGTGTGCCCGCCGCCGCCGTTTAAAGTTATTAAACATGCCCCCCTCACTCCTAATAGTACCGTATATCCGAATTTCTTCTGTATAATGCCGGCAGGCGGGCCGGGCGGCCGGCGCGTCCCTCAGTGACGTCACTTGTCTGCGCCGCCTGCTTCATTCATAAAGCAGGCGGCGCAGGCACGTGACATCACTGAGGGACGCGCCGGCCGCCCAGCCTGCCTGCCGGCATTATACAGAAGAAATTCGGATATACGGTACTATTAGGAGTGAGGGGGGCATGTTTAATAACTTTTAATTCAATAATACATTTTATATTAGTATACCGGAGGGAGCGGTGGGGCGGGGCTATAGTACAGTGACCGCACCGCCCCACCGCTATTGCCGGCCCCCAGCTCCTCCTCCCAGTCCCTTCCCCCGCTCCGTACATCGCGTCCAGCGCCTGCGCCGGCCTCTGATCAGACGGGAGATGAGCGCTTCCACAATGGAAGCGCTCATCTCCCTGCCGCATATTACACTGCGAGCTGTCGGCCGCCCGGCGCCCCTGTTGCTATGGCGCCCTTAGTGTGCGCCATTTCATAAACTTGAAGCAACTTCACAAACTAACACAAACACCAAAACCACCGCAAATAATAAAATACCCACCCCTGCAACTTTTTGGAGTGGAAAATGACAAATCTACACCAGCAAGGGAGCTGGCGTAGATTTAAATATGTTGCACGGCCTGCTGGAGGTAGCACCAGTTATGTAGAGGCCTGTACCTCTACATAACTATGGAGCATCCAAGGGCAAATTTCTATGTAATAAAGTCTTGGAGGGGAATTTATTAGTTGCGGTACCATTCTAAGGTACGCCACCATAACACGGCATGTCCCCTAAAATGTGACTTGGGGGGACAGTCTTATAACTGTATGAAACGAGCCTTAGGGTATGTTCACACAGTGGATGTTTGCACCAAAAATGCACCACAATTCCGGAGTAAAATTCTGCCTCAACCAGTAGTTAGTATAGTGTTAGACAAAAGCCTGTGAGCCCCTGTGATAAAGGTGGTGCGGATGTAGACAGCAGGTTTAAGTGTACATCATCTACATGAATAGTAAATGTGCGCCATTGTTTACTTACAATCCTTAGAATGATCCATAGGTAGAGACTTCATTATACTTCTGAGCTGAATTCACAATTCTGCAGTCTTCAGAGCTGAAATCGCTCAGCATTTTTTTGGTGGCTCAATGTTTGCACATAGCTTGCTCTGGTGATCGGCGTTAGTGTGGAGTATGATCACCACCTCAGCTTCTTGACAGAAGAGGACAACTTGAAAAGCTGTTTGGGATTAAAGGGGTATGCCCTATCCTTAGTATAGGTGATGAATATCAGACCTGGGGGGTTCTTGCACCCAGCACCCCCACGATTAGCTGTTTGCAGCAGCTGCTGGAACTCACACAGAAGATGAAGCAGCTACTGCAGCTCAGCTACTATTCTCTTGAGTGGGAGCCGAGCTGCAGTAACCACGCATGGCCACTACACAGAGTGCGGAGACGTGCTTCCTGCTCCGTTCTCTCTGTTAGTTCCAGTGCCTGTTGCAAACAGCTAGTTGTGGGCATGCTGGGTGCCAGAACCCAATTTCTAACACCCAGAAAACCCCTTTAAGCACTTATACCAGTATATCCAAAGGGTAACTGGTTTCCTGTCCTCATCGGCTGTGAATTTCCCAGTATGTGGAGTGTATGACGTTTTTTTCTTTACTAGTGATTTCATTGTGTATAATAATAGAGTATTTGAAATTAAATCTTCTGAATAAATGCAAAGTAATCTGAACTGCCCGTAGTGACCGTCCTACCTGCAGTCTCATTAATATAGGTCACCTCCAGCCACAAGCTGCTGACATAGACCAGCAGTACATAGGAAAATATGAGGGCCTGCAGTAAGCCATAGTGTTTCCTTTCCAGGGCCACCGAACTAGAGGCCAGTGTGCTGCCAGAAAGCCAGAGAAACTAGACTTTATATGATGTGGAGACATTGCAGGTGGCTGACACAGCAGTGAGGACATCGAGCTCTCTCATAGTATATGTGCGAATGAGGAGGCCGTGTGGGGGCCACAAAATTATTATCCTCATATATCACACATAAGATAATGAATCCCGGGGCACGGTGACACTTAATAAAGAGATCATCAGACCCGGATAAGCCCCATTAGTGCAGCAGCTCTCCCGGTAGTTAGTGGCACATCGGTGACCGCTCCAGGCCGCGTGATCATTGAACGATTCTAATAATGTCAGCATTTTTACAGATAATTTTTGCTGAGAAACAATCAGTGGAACCCACCTTAAAGGGGTTGTCTCACTTCAGCAAATAGCATTTATCATGTTGAGAAAGTTAATAGAGGCCACTTGGAAACATAGAGGCCACTTGGAAACGAGCAGTGTATAATGTGATGGAAAAAATGAATCCAGCCAGCAAAGGAGACAATATGGACAATCACAATACATTAGTGTCTTGTATTAAATTTCTCTACATGATAAATGCCATTTGCTGAAGTGACAAAACCCCTTTAAAGTGTACCTAAACTGTCAGAAATACCCTAATAATAATTTTTGCAATATACTTTATTTATTGATTTGTTTTACAAGCTGTGCTGCAGTGAGCCGTATACTGGCAGGAGCACATATAGCTGTGCCCGCTCTGCTGAAACCTCTGCATAGCATATCTGTGCAGGATATCCTGTGCCATGCTTTAGAGGAGCCAAGCAAGGACATGCAGGAGCAGTGATGTGCTATGTAGAGCTCCTGCCTTGCCCGCTCAGCGTCACTAAAGCTTGGCATAGCAAATTGGCGCAGAGTATCCTGTACTGATGTGCTATGCAGAGATTTCAGAGGAGCGGGTACAGGCAGGAGCAGCGAGGTATGGTCCTGTGCACACCCATTCAATGAGGCTTTACACAAGGACACATGTGCAGTCAAACAGATTGTGCAGCCAGATCTATGCTGCTACTATGGGCGCATTGATTCTAGAGCTGTCATTTGGCTGTCTCTTCTACTTTGCTTTCCCACTGCTGCCAGGAGAGCCAGCGAACTACTGCACAAGTGCGGTATTGTCTTCGGCTGCTAAACTGATCACCGAGCAGCAATAGGGAAGGAGGCTAGGCATCATTGGGGCAGCTTTGGGAGGACCAATCAGGAGGAGGCACACACAAGGCATTCTGGGGCTTGTAGGAAATTACCTCTCCAGGGCCATCATCTGTACTTCCGCTGAATACCACCTGCCCTAATGTTCAGCACAGCAGGTGCAGAATGAGCTGAGCTTTTCTACTATTTACCATTAATTCTGCCTGGTTGGGAGTAAAGGCTACCAGTGGGACAACCACTTATAGGAAATGTTTAACCTTTAACACTTAAAGTTTAACATTTGTGCAGATTATTTTCTGAATATTTCGTTATATTGGTGAATTGTAGGGGTATTTTTAGGTAATGATTGGTTCTGTCCCCTTTAATTCTGTCTCTTTTATATTACTTATAATATTCTGTATAATGAAGTTTCCCTTGTAATGTAGTGGGTTAGAGAAGTACCCATCCCCCATTGTGCTGCTAAGACCCCATTCCTAAGTGATCTCAGAAACATGCATGATGCACACTGGAGGAGGGGCTGGGAATAACTCTGGTTTGCACATGTACATTTGGAGGACTCCACTTAGAACGTCATCTTAGTCAGGATGTACGTTATCTTATATTTAATCACACATAGTTAATATATTTATTCACTTAGCCTGCGTAAGCTTATTCATTCTCAAATCTTTTGAATTCACGTTTTGAAACAATTGGTCAAAGTTGTATTTTTCTGATACAGAGCTCCGAATCCCTTGTACAGATGAATAATAAGAGTCTCCTGGCTCCCTCAACCACCACTTGGGGAAACTTACTGCATACTATTTTTATACTGTACATTTACCTCAGTAATAAGACAGTATGAAGTAAGCCCCCAAGCTCCCTCTAGTGGTGGCTGCAGACAAACCTTTACCACATGACTGCCTATGCAAGGAATCTGGAACTTAATACCAGAAATAATATACTATATACACCATAAAGAAATACAATTAAATAAATATAATAATAAAAAATAAAAAAAGTTTAACATTTTGGACCAAACTTGGCACTGTGAAAGGGTGGCCATTTATTTTAAGGCGATGACTGTTATTCTCCATAGTGTTATCAGTGACTTGGTAGACAAAGTAGAGCGTACCATAAATGTGCATTGATATGTGTAATAAAGTGAAATGCAACAGCAACCACCCTGGCATTGTGTAGACACACATAGAACAAAATCACACACATCGAGAAGAACCGAAGTCATAAAAATACATATATATATATTTAGATTTCATAAATGTTCATACTAGTATACATATAACACATTAGCACACATACATGTTCAGGAACATGCAAAGACTAAAATCACAGATGTACTTTTCACAAGCAGCATTTAGCCATGGCTGTATTTTATCATGGACACACAATTCCAGCAAAATTGAAAGTAATTAATGTTCATTAAATATACTCTGTAGGGGGCTCCATTCATTTCTCCTAAATGCAAAATTTCTTAATCGTCTTCATCAAATGTCCTATCATTTTGCTTCTGCAGAGTGTAATTCCTTCATCTAGCTGCTGGTGCTGCTGAATCTGACATAAATCCACCAGAGCGCTGATCCTCCTCACAACTCTCTGCTCTCCCCCTCCTTTCATCAGAGCATTCATCCTGTTTCTGGCCACCTCTGCCTGGTCTCTCCTTCCCCTCTCTTAGTGTTACAGATCGTAGCAGGGATGTGTACACGGCAGATGTTTTTGGAGACGGAGGAAAGGATACAAAGATGGCAGACCATACAGGCTGTACATAGGGAGGAAAGCAGCATCCTGGACACACAGATCTAGCATGCATTACTGGGAGGGACACACCCACATGGAAAAAGTCTGACACTAGTAGCAGGTTGCAAACTGAATATAAGGGGGTCTGAAAAAAGAATAAAAAGTGAAAACTGCAGACTGAAACTTTATGCATTTTTTTTTAAAAATGCAACATAATCAATAACATGTAAAAAAAAAAAAAAAAAAAAGCAATCCATAGCCTTTAAGCTACAGTATAAAAACACTCCAATTAAATTGTTAAAAACTCTGCTCAGCCACATGGGGTTATCCATGTAAAGATAATGATGACCTATCCTCAGGATAGGTCATCATTATCAGATCGGTGGGGGTCAGAATCCCGGCACGCCTGCCGATCCGCTGTTTAAGGGAGCTGCTGCTCTGCCCAGAGCTCTGGTGAGGGTAGCATGTTCCCGGCAGCTTTCCGAGCACAGCTGTACATTGCATAGCGTCTGTACTCGGTATTGCAGCTCAGCCCATTCACTTCAACTAGGCCGTGTGACCATTGTGTAGTGATGTCATACTGTATGGCCTAGGAAGAGGCCACAGCGCTCACGGAGTGACTGGCCCCTTTTAACAGCTGATCAGAGTGGGTCCCGGGAGTCGAACCCCCGCTGATCATATATTGATGACCTATCCAAAGAACATTAAGGCCATCAATATAAATTACCGGGTAATCCCTTACAATTTGTCTGCCCATGCAGCTTTCCCAGACCTCTATATGGCAAGTCTGGACAACTTCTGACAACTTGTGTTACTTAAAAAAAAAAATAAAAAAAATACTCTGACCATAAAGTCTGCACTACGCTCAATAGATTAGAATTTGCCTGGATTATTTCTTTATAAAGGCTGTGCAATCAGAAACAATGAGTGGAGAATAGGATCAGTTCGCTCTGGACTGTTTCTCCGCCACTGGTGCAGTGCATGACTGCCTGTATTTCCCACAGGAGAACATCTAGGGTCTTTATTAGGCTTATTGCACACGACCATATGGCTTTTTCAGTATTTAGCGGTCCGCAAAAAATACGGATGACGTCCGTGTGCATTCAGTTTTTTGTGGAACGGAACAGCTGACCCCTGATAGAACAGTACTATCCTTGTCCGTTATGCGGACAAGAATAGGACATGTTCTATCTTTGAACGGAACGGAAAAACGGAATGCATATGGAGTACATTCCTTTTTTTTTGCGGATCCATTGAAATAAATGGTTCCGTATACGTACCGTATACAGAACGCAAAAAACGGAACGTAAACGAAAAAAAAAAAAACATTTGTGTGCAAGAGGCCTAAGTGTTTAGCGAACCGAGCTTCGGATCACAGATCTGAAGTCGATTCGTTCTAACACTTAGTTTTAATGCTGTACGGAAACCTGTCTCCATACAGCATTAAAATGTATTGGCTCCTGTTTCAGGAAGTCGATGCAGAAGTGAATACCGAATTCATTCACCAAAGTCTCGCACGACTTCAGGTGAAGCGAATTTTGCCTCAATGGAGCATTAAAACAAAGGGTTAGAACGAATCGACTTCAGATCTATGATCCGAAGTTCGATTCGATCCACACTAGTCATAATGTGCCCCAAAGTCTGGACAACAGGCAGGTTGGTGGGTGCAGCAATGCAGATAACTACTGGATCCAGGTTACTGATCAGCAGGGCAGAAATCAGCCCAGAGAACGCAGAAATGGTTCCAATACGGTTTCTGTATTACAATCATTGTCCTGTTCAATGCTTATGACCTTAGAGCCATTTTGAGAATGGAGCCCCCCAATCTCTAAATACAAGGAAGATCTCAATTCAAGTAGTCCCTTTATGTTATTGTATAGGAAGATAAGATATTATAGTGAGCCCCATATTGTTAAAGTACGTGACATAGAAAACGGCCATTAGGTGTGATGTCTCTGTGGTGTGAGCAAGTTCATAAACGTCGCGTCTGTGAACTGCACCAAGAAGCACAGCTTCCTGTACGCAGAATATTACACAAGGTTTATTTAAAGGGAATCTGTTATCAGAAAATGACCCATTGTTTAAATCATGTTTTCCTGTTATAACATATTTTTAAAGATTTTTTCGTGATGTTATTTTTAATTTTCCATGTCAACATATATATATATATATTTAAAAAAAAACATAGATCATGCAGTTTTCACACTTGCCCACAGACCTATTAATAGATGCCACGTCTTGGTCTGAAGTTAAAGGGAACCTGTCACCGGGATTTTGGGTATAGAGCTGAGGACATGGGTTGCTAGATGGCCGCTAGCACATCCGCAATATCCAGTCCCCACAGCTCTGTGTGTTTTTATTGTGTAAAAAAACTGATTTGATACATATGCAAATTAACATAAATGAGTCATATCTTACTTGTGTAACCAGAGAAGAGTCATATTTTCAAGCTCTGACTCATTTCAGGTTAATTTGCATATGTATCAAATAGTTTTTTTTACACAATAAAAGCACACAGAGCTATGGGGGACTGGGTATTGCGGATGTGCTAGCGGCCATCTAGCAACCCATGTCCTCAGCTCTATACCCCAAATCCCGGTGACAGGTTCCCTTTAACTGCTTATCATTGCAGGCAGGATTAGAATAACAGATATCACCTATACATAGATAACACAGGATCTAGCATTCACATTAGGTGACATCACAGCTTATCTACTCCCTCCGGACCTCTGCACAGGTCACAGAGCATGCCTAGTAAACTCTCACATAGAAATCAATGGGTAAGCTCCTGTCCACTGTGTCTACGGCTCATGATGGCTACCGTGAAGCAGACCTCTAAATGCTATTAGAGATCTATCATGTTCAGGAAGGAGAATAATCAAAAATAAAAGCAGATTAGAATAAAAGGAAATGAGTCGCTATCTGGTTTTAACTAGCAGAAGAAATTTTCGGTGACACATTCCCTTTAGGGTCCATTCACACATCCGTGTGTGTTTTGCGGATCCACGGATCCGCAAAACACGGACAGCGGCAATGTCGGCACAACCGCACATTGCCGGCACTAAGAGAATATGCCTATTCTTGTCCGCTATTGCAGACAAGAATAGGACATGTTCTCTTTTTTTTAAGGATCGGAATTGCGGACCCGGAACTGCATAGTACAATAGGGCTGGAGGGGTTAAAAAAAATTATATTTAACTCACCTTAATCCACTTGTTCGCGCAGCCGGCATCTCTTCTGTCTTCATCTGTGAGCAATAGGACCTTTGATGACGTCACTGCGTTCATCACATGGTCCATCACTATGGTGATGGATCATGTGATGAGCGTAGTGACATCATCAAAGGTCCTATTGCTCACAGATGAAGACAGAAGAGATGCCGGCTGCGCGAACAAGTGGATTAAGGTGAGTTAAATATAATTTTTTTTAACCCCTCCAGCCCTATTGTACTATGCATTCTGTATTCAGAATGCTATTATTTTCCCTTATAACCATGTTATAAGGGGAAATAATAATGATCGGGTCCCCATCCCGATCGTCACCTAGCAACCGTGCGTGAAAATCGAACCACATCCGCACTTGCTTGCGGATGCTTGCGATTTTCACGCAACCCCATTCATTTCTATGGGGCCTGTGTTACGTGAAAAACGCACAAAGAGGAGCATGCTGCAACTCACGCATCGCATCCGCGCGGAATACTCGCCCGTGTGAAAGGGGCCTTAGGCTGCATATGCTGTAAAAAAATATGGTGTATAATCACCTTGGACTCCCACTAGCTGCAGGAATGAACCACCTCAGCCAGCGATTGGTTGAAACGCAATCCGGTCATTTCCTGGAATGCTGATACAGGAGCAGGAAGTGGAGCGCCGCGCGGACCCGAGCATCATCGGAAGATCGGTGAGCACAATTTCAGCTATTTCCAGCAGCAATACCCCTTTAACTCTGTAACCAACTCTACAGGAAACCGTATTTCTTTGCAAATGTTCCGGGACGTATACTCAAGCTGCCCATCTGCATCTGTTTTTACGTAGCATATACTGTTGTTTTTGGCAGCATCAAGATTTTCAGCCCTTCAATATATATGGCTGAAATCCATGGTGAATGCGCAGCTATGTCTGCATGTAACATACTGTATGCAGATTTTGCTGCGGAACTGCCGCACATGTGCAGCGAAATCCACAGCAGATTTTTTCCTATGTGTAGACTTAGAACGCAGAGCATTATTTCCTCAAAGATCTGTCAAATCAAGCAGGGTTCTCCTCTCATCTCCACTTGCGAGTATATTGAGAATTGTACTTTTGAACCGATGTACCCCTGTTTGCTTCTGACTGGTGAGATTTGGCTTCCATTTATCTTGCTTGTGAACATATCAGAATTTTGGGAAAAACATTGAAATATGTCTGCGTACTTCTCTCTCTAGCGAGCAAGATCCAATTTACAGTAAAAATAATTTAAAGTAAAATCTAAGGGTACTTTCACACTAGCGTTAAAGTTTTCTGGTATTGAATTCCGTCACAGGGGTTCTATACCGGAAAAAAACGGTTTATCCTAATGCATTCTGAATGGAAAGCAATCCGTTCAGTATGCATCAGGATGTCTTCAGTTCAGTCACTATAACCGTATTTGGCCAGTCCAAAATTTCGGAACACTTGCCGGAATGCCGTCATTATTTTCCATTGAAATGCATTAATGCCGGATCCAGCACCAAGTGTTCCGGCAAAACGGACCTGGTTTTCCGGTCTGCGCATGCGCAGACCTTTAAAAATGCAAAAAAAAAAAATACCGGATCCGTTTTTCCGGATGACACTGGAGAGACGGATCTGGTGTTTTAATGCATTTCTTAGACGGATCCACAAATGCTATCCGTTTGCACACGGATTTCCGGATCCGGCAGGCAGTTCCGGCGATGGACCTGCCTGCCGGATCTTCACAACGCAAGTGGGAAAGTACCCTAAGACATGGGCATAAAATCTAAATGTGTAATATTCTATAACATGGGCCTTGTGGATATTTGCCTCTTTTGAGAGAATAATAAATATATAAAAGCGAGCGCCGGCTCTATCCGTGTGTGCGACGTGTACAAATGACATTATTGCATGATTAGAGGTTGAACACGACGGCTTCTCTTGTTTCCCACCATATTAAATATGACTGAATGACCTCTCGCAGTCAGTACCAGTAGTAGGAGATATGGAGATACAAACATTAAGGGCTTTGACCAAGCAGAGAGGCTGTTTTGGATCCTCTTGGACCCAGAGTCACGTGAGTCTTCAGTCACCGTTTCGGCAGCGGTTTGCTTGTAGTTTTATTCAGACCAGCCCTTGGGGCAGGGATCTTACTGCCAGCGATAGATGGACGTGGCTTGGCTCCTGTAGTCCCTGTTTTTGTTATAGTTGACCCTCCGGCTTTAGGTGCGGCTGGATAAGAAAAAGACAAAAATGAGGTATTAGTGACAAACATGCAATATGAAAAGAAACACTTGCCTTGTGTATGGCAATGTCTACAATAAGTTAGAGTTGTTGCGATACCAAAATTATGATTAGATTTCGATACCATAAAAAAGTATTGCGATACTCGATACCATTCGATACCACACAAAAAAAATAAAAACACAAAAAAGCCACGTGCATTCTGCATTTAAAAAAATGGCGAATCGCGCAGTTTTTATTTTAAATGTTTTTCTGTTCTGGCATTCACCATATAGGAGATTTTTTAATATATTTTAATAGTTCGGTCTTTTCGGACGTGGCGATATGTGATATGTTTATTTATTTATTGTTTATATATTTTATATGTAAAATTGGGAAAGGGGGTGATTTATACTTTTCTTTTATTACTTTTTATTTAATAACTATTAGCCCCCTTAGGGGCTAGAACCTGGGATCTTTTCATCCCTTGTCCTATTCACCCCGATAGAGCTCTATTAGGGTGAATAGGACATCACACTCTCCCTGCTGCCCTGTGCATAGTGCACACAGCAGCAGGGAGCTGACTATGGCAGCCAGGGCTTCTGTAGCATCCTGGCTGCCATGGTAACTGATCGGAGCCCCAGGCTTACACTGCTGGGGCTCTAATCAGAAGCTGCCACTGCCACCAATGAGAAGGGGAGGAGACCTTGTGGCCACTGCCACCAATGTTTTTAATACTGGGGGGGCGCGGATCAGCGACAGTTAACCCCTCACGTGCCGCTGATAGCGGCTATGTGATTCTGCTGCCGACATCTGCCTCCTGCATTAAAGGTTAACTATCATTGGTGGTGAAGTGCGCCTGCCCCTCCTCCGCCCCTCTCTCTTCTTATCGGCAGCAGCGGCACAGGGGGAGGGAGAGAGTGACTCCTTCTCCCCTGTGCTGCTGAGGGAACATGAGCGCGCTGACAGCAGCGCGCTCCATGTTCTCTGATACTATGCTGCGCAGTAGGGCAGCCTAGTATCGATAAATGTCAAATCCCGGTATCGTATCGATATGGGGACAAAAGTATCGATTGGGTATCGGTATTTCGATACCCGCAACAACTCTACAATAAGTCCTTTAATGGTGCTTTCCAGAACTTTAAATATGAATGACCAATCCTTAGGTAGCTGCCTTCACATGGCCTTTCTGCAGGTCAGTCCCATTCAAGTAAATGGGACTGAGCTGCCATACTGAGTACAGCCGTTATATAGCCGCTGGGATTTCTGGGGGTCAAACCACCACAATTTGATATTAGTAAGCAATTCGAAGGATAGGTCAGCCATTTTAACATTTTTAGAAATTACCTATAATCTACCTATAAGTGGAGAGAACCTTTAAATGGGTTTGGTCTAAGATGTTGATGACCTATCTCCAGGAAAGGGCAATTCAAATTGGTGGGGGTCCGACACCAGGCACCTCCATTAATCAGCTGTTTAACACAGCGACAGAGCTGGAAATGATACAATGTACAGAACAGTAGCAGAAGGCTGTGTACATGTAACGGGGTTCCGAAGGTGAACTCGGTCCCCCATTACCCGCAGACCTGTTGCTTAGCTTTGGGAATGTGGATCTGTGTTTAACCTCATTCCCAGGGCGGCTTTACTGCTGGGTGGCTCCCTGCTCCTAAGTCTGCCTTGAGCGCCGAGCTGATCACTCGGTGCTCAACTGGTTGGTCTGTCAGTCATGTGACACTGGCCATGTCACATGACCCTCACGCCCCACTATAAATACAGGCAGCCTGCTAGTCACAGGTTGCCTGTTAATTTCTAGGTTCCTGGCTATTTGTCGGACTACTGATTACTCACCTGATTCCGTTCCCTGACGATCATTTGCCTGCTCCTCCTGTACTGCGCATCCGTCCTGGTATTGTGACCTCGGCTCCCATCTGACTACTCTCTTAGGACTCCTCTGGTACTTCTCTGCTCTTCTGGTATTTGACCCCGGCTTCTCCTGACCATTCTTTGCTTAACCCTTTGTACTGCGTAGCTCTCTTGGTTCTGAGCCGGTCCGTTCATGTTCCTTATTTTGTCTTGTCTGTCTTCCCTGCAGGTATCCTAAGTTAGGGACTGTCGTCCAGTTGTCCCCTGTCATCAGGACTCATGAGGCAAGTAGGCAGGGCCAGGGGTGAGGGTGGAGCGCAGTGGTCACTATCCCTCCCCCTGTGTGTGTGTGGACGTGACCGTTACAGATTAACAGGCCCAATAACCACTGTATCATGAATCCTCTTACTACCCTGACTGACCATGTCTCTAACTTGACACAGATGGTGCAGGAGCTAGGAGAGAAACTCTGTTCTTTTGAGTTAGGGCAAGGTTCTTCCACTCCTCTGCCCTCCAGTCCACATTTTGAACCCCGGATCAAGCTCCCAGAACCCTTTTCTGGAGACCGGAAGAGCTTTCTCTCCTTTAAGGAGAGTTGCAAACTCTACTTCCGTTTGCGCCCCGTGTCCTCCGGTCCCGAGAGCCAACACGTGGGGATTATCATTTCTCTACTACAGGGTGATCTCCAGGACTGGGCATTTTCGTTACCTCCTGGGGCCAGTTGTCTAACTTCTGTGGAAGGGTTTTTTCAGGCCCTGGGTACCCTCTATGACAAACCAGACAGGGCCCTGGTAGCCGAGACGGCTCTTAGGGCACTGGTTCAGGGCCATCTCCCTGCGGAGGAGTATTGCACCCAATTCAGATGGTGGTGTGTCCCCTCAAGATGGAATGAACCAGCCCTGAAGAGTCAGTTTAGGTCTGGTCTATCTGATAATTTAAAAGATCTATTAGTCAATTATCAAATTCCTGAGACCTTAGAGGAGATGATGACCCTAGTTGTCCGACTTGACAGACGAGTTAGAGAGAGACGACATGAACGACAGTTCTGTTCTCAGATGGTGGTCCAGCCAGAGGACTTTTCCAGGGACAACACTGAGGTCTCCACCGAGGAACCCATGCAGGTTGGCATGACCCGGGGTAATCTTCGTCGAGGGTCCTCTCTGACAAGTCTCCTAAGGCAAGACAACCTAAAGACCAGGTACACCGTGATTTTTCTAAATTTAAGCTTTTGGTACCCATAACAATTTCTCTGGGGGTTAATAAGTGGCCGGGTAGGGCCTTTATTGATTCCGGTTCAGCGGCCAGCTTTATTGACTTTGAGTTTGCTAGTAAATTGGGTATTCCAATGTTTGCTTTACCTACACCTATCCATGTCATGGCTATTGATGCTACTCCCCTGATTGGTGGTACGATGAGGTCATGTACCTCTGAAATTTCTCTGACCGTGGGTGTGTGCCACTCTGAGAGATGTTCTCTTCTAGTCCTGCAGAACCTACCGGTTGAGGTGGTACTAGGGTTGCCTTGGCTCCGTTTACATAACCCCACAATTGATTGGTCCAAAGGAGAGTTGGTGAAATGGGGACATAAGTGTGACTCATGCTTGTCCGTGGTCCAGGCTGGGGTTTCAGTAAGGTCTAATACATTACCCTCTGTTATTAAAGAATATTCTGATGTGTTCTCGTCCCCTACTCCAGAAGTTCTACCCCCCCATAGACCTTATGATTGCGCCATAGAGCTAATAGAGGGTGCCAAATTTCCTAAAGGGCGAATTTATAATCTTTCAGGGCCCGAACGCAAGGCTATGGAAGATTATATTAAGGAGAGCCTTGCTAAAGGGCATATTAGACCTTCAGTCTCTCCTATGGGAGCAGGGTTTTTCTTTGCTAAAAAGAAGGATGGTGGTCTTAGGCCTTGTATTGATTACCGGAGATTAAATAAAATCACTGTCCAAAATAGATACTCTCTCCCATTGATTCCGGATTTATTTAACCAGGTTTTGGGGGCAACCTGGTTTTCCAAGATTGACCTGAAAGGGGCATACAATCTAATCCGAATCAAGGAGGGAGATGAATGGAAGACAGCGTTCAATACTCCGATAGGACACTTTGAATATCAGGTGATGCCTTTTGGACTCAGCAATGCCCCAGCTGTGTTCCAAAACTTAATGAACGATATTCTTAGGAAGTTCTTAGGGAAATTTATTATTGTCTATCTTGACGACATTTTGATATTCTCTCCTGATTTTGAATCTCATGTGTCTCATGTCAAACAAGTATTAGAGGTGTTGAGGGAGAACCAGCTATCCGCTAAGCAAGAGAAATGTTTTCTTAAGTGTACAGGAGATACTGTTTCTAGGGCACGTTTTGACTCCTCACGCCTTTAAGATGGATCCTGGTAAGGTTTTAGCAATTAAGGAATGGGTAAGGCCTTCATCCTTAAAGGCTTTACAACGGTTTTTGGGTTTCGCTAATTACTACCGTAAATTTATCATGAATTTTTCTGTAATTGCTAAGCCATTGACCGACCTTACTAAGAAAGGGGCGGATTTGGAGAATTGGTCTACCAAGGCATTTCTTCATTTGAAACATTAAAAAAGGCATTTAGTAGCGTTCCCATTCTGATCCAGCCTGATCAGGAGAGACCCTTTATTGTGGAGGTGGATGAGTCCGAGGACGGCGCAGGAGCAGTCCTTTCACAAGGTCCTGCTACCCTCACTAACCCGAGACCGTGTGCCTTCTTCTCTAGGAAATTCTCTCCCACGGAGAGAAACTACGACATAGGGAATAGGGAGCTGCTGGCTATTAAATGGGCATTTGAGGAGTGGAGGCATTTTTTGGAGGGGGCAAGGCATCGAGTAACTGTTGTCACTGATCATAAAAACCTAATGTTTCTCGAGTCTGCTAAGAGGTTGAATCCCCGACAAGCCCGATGGGCTCAGTTTTTTGCCCGTTTTGATTTCTCCATTACGTTCAGGCCGGGAAGTAAAAATGTGAAGGCAGACGCATTATCTCGGAGCTTCCATGCTTTTCAACCCACTGAGACGCCGCCTGAATCCATCCTACCAGCAAACATCTTCTTAGCGGGTCTAACCCAGGATTTCTCGGCTCGCATTAAGGCTGAACAACATCTGGCACTGGCATCCACCCCAACAAATAAGTTGTTTGTCCCCGTACAATTTCGTCTCCAGCTGTTGGGTGAGTGTCACGATTCTTCCTTTTGTGGACATCCGGGTGTTGAGGGCACTAAGGATCTGGTTTCTAGATCTTATTGGTGGCCCACTCTGACCAGGGATGTCAAGTCCCACGTGTCAGCCTGTGAGGTTTGTGCCAGGTCTAAGACACCTAGGACTCGCCCTGCTGGTAACCTACGACCCCTACCCATTCCCAGTAGACCCTGGTCCCATATCTCGATGGACTTTATAACTGACCTACCGCAGGCGGAGGGTAAGACTGTGGTTTGGGTAGTGGTCGATAGGTTTAGCAAGATGGTTAATTTCATTCCCCTGTCTAAACTTCCGAATGCTAAAACCCTGGCGTCTATTTTTGTGAGAGAGATTGTTCGTTTACATGGCATCCCGAAAAATATTGTTTCTGACAGGGGTGTGCAGTTTGTGTCCAAATTCTGGAGGGCCTTCTGTCAAAGATGTAAAATTTTGTTGTCTTTTTCTTCCGCCTACCATCCTGAGAGTAATGGGCAGACTGAACGCCTTAAATCAGTCTGTGGAACAATTCCTGAGGTTGTATGTTGCTGATGACCAGCAATTATGGGTCAAATTCCTTCCGTTGGCTGAATTTGCTTTGAATAACCGTGTCAATTCTTCTGCTGGGGTCTCCCCTTTCTTTTGTAACCATGGTTTTCATCCCCGTTTTCATTCTGGGTCGTCCGTCTCCTCCTCTAACCCTGAAGCTGATAAACTCTCCTCCGAACTGTGCACAGTTTGGGCCCAAGTTCAATCGAACCTAGAAAAGGCTCAAAGTTCTCAAAAACTCAAGGCCGATAGGAGACGTTCAAGGGGGGTGAACTTTCAGGTTGGGGATAAAGTATGGTTGTCCTCCAAGAATCTATCTCTCAAGGTAGCTTCTAGAAAATTTGCTCCTCGTTTTATTGGACCATATAAGATCAAGGAGGTGATTAACCCGGTATCATTTAGGTTGGAGCTGCCCGAGTCATTCCACATTCATAATGTGTTCCATAAATCTCTACTTAAAAAATATTTTGAACCGGTAGTACCATTGAAAGCCTCGCCTCCGCCGGTTCTTGTTAATGATGCTGTCGAGTATGTTGTGTCTAAAATAGTGGATGTCAGGAAGGTGCGTAATTCCTTGCAGTACCTGATTCACTGGAAGGGGTATGGACTTGAAGAGATCTTGGGTACCTGCCAGGGAGGTTCATGCTCCTAGACTGGTTCGTAAATTTCATTTAGAACACCCTGAAAAGCCATCGCCTGAAGTCTTGGGTCCGGTGGCCCCTCGTAAAAGGGGGGGTACTGTAACGGGGTTCCGAAGGTGCACTCGGTCCCCCATTACACGCAGACCTGTTGCTTAGCTTTGGGAATGTGGATCTGTGTTTGACCTCATTCCTAGGGCGGCTTTACTGCTGGGTGGCTCCCTGCTCCTAAGTCTGCCTTGAGCGCCGAGCTGATCACTCGGTGCTCAACTGGTTGGTCTGTGGGTCATGTGACGCTGGCCACGTCACATGACCCTCACTCCCCACTATAAATACAGGCAGCCTGCTAGTCACAGGTTGCCTGTTAATTTCTAGGTTCCTGGCTATTTGTTGGACTACTGATTACTCACCTGATTCCGTTCCCTGACGATCATTTGCCTGCTCCTCCTGTACTGCGCATCCGTCCTGGTATTGTGACCTCGGCTCCCACCTGACTACTCTCTTAGGACTCCTCTGGTACTTCTCTGCTCTTCTGGTATTTGACCCCGGCTTCTCCTGACCATTCTTTGCTTAACCCTTTGTACTGCGTAGCTCTCTTGGTTCTGACCCGGTCCGTTCATGTTCCGTATTTTGTCTTGTCTGTCTTCCCTGCACGTTAGGGACTGTCGTGCAGTTGTCCCCTGTCATCAGGACTCGTGAGGCAAGTAGGCAGGGCCAGGGGTGAGGGTGGAGCGCAGTGGTCACTATCCCTCCCCCTGTGTGTGTGTGGACGTGACCGTTACAGTACACAGTCTAGTTTCCAGGCCTGGGGCTTATTTGCAGAACCCCGGCATGGCCACTATACATTGTATGGAGTTGTCTGCTTCTAGATCTGTACATTGCATAGCTGCCAGGGCTGCCTGAAACAGGTGATTGGTGGAGGTACTTGGGTATTGAACCATCACCGATCTGATACTGATGGTCTATCCTGAAGATTGTCCCACTTTCAAGATTATCAGACGCTAACTTACTTAAATGTCGTTATTATAACTTCCAATCACCTGAAGATGTTTAGTGTGTGGTGAGAGCCAGTGACACAGATTTAGATACCTACGGTTGTTATGTTGCGGCCTTGTGCTAAAATAAAAAAAATTAGAGGTGGGACGAATCCAATTTTTTTTTAATCCGAAAAGGTTCTCGAATATAACAAATCTTTTGAATCTCGAATCCAACAAATCCTGTAGATAAAAATTGTGTGAACGGTGTAAGAAACAAAGTGATCTGTGGATGACACTATTATGGGTGATCTGTGGATGACGCTGTTATGGGAGGGATCTGTGGATGACACTGTTATGGGAGGGATCTGTGGATGACACTGTTATGGGAGGGATCTGTGGATGACACTGTTATGGGAGGGATCTGTGGACGGCGCTGTTATGGGGGGGATCTGTGGATGGCATTGTTATAGAGGGGATCTGTGGATGGCATTGTTATAGAGGGGATCTGTGGATGGCGCTGTTATGGAGGGGATCTGTGGATGGCACTGTTATGGGGAGGGGGATCTGTGGATGACACTGTTATGGGGAGGGGGATCTGTGGATGACACTGTTATGGAGGGGATCTGTGGATGACAATGCTATGGGGGGGATCTATGGATGACACTATATAGCATCTTATGCTATATGTGTCATCCACAGATCCCCCCTATAACAGCGCCATCCACAGATCCCCCTCCCATAACAGCGCCATCCACAGATCCCCCTCCCATAACTGCGAAATCCACAGATCCCCCACCCTTCACAGCGCCATCCACAGATCCCCCTCCCCATAACAGCCCCGACCCGGCAGTAACTTTTACTTTAACTTTAAATCAGGTTCAGCACATCTTTATTACCTTACAATGAAGCTCCAGTAACAGGCAGAGCAGGCGGCGGCGTAACGTCACTCACTCATGTGACGCGCCTGCTCCGCCCACTTTATGAATGAAGCAGGTGGAGCAGGCGCGTCACGTGAGTAAGTGACGTTACGCCGCCGCCTGCTCTGCCTGTTACTGGAGCTTCATTGTAAGGTAATAAAGATGCACTGATTTAGAAGTAATCCGCCCGCATATCAACGATTTGGACGAATCACGTTATCAAACGTCGGGATTAGAGTCCACGAATCCCACGAACCCAGCAAGATTCAAGGGATTCTACGGATTCGCCGTCCCACCTCTAAAAAAAAAATGTTCTATTTCCCCACCATTCTGCACTCAATACCCCATAATGACAAAGTGAAAACAGAAAGTTAGAAATCTTTGCTAATTTATTGAAAAGCAGAAAACTAAAATCTTGCATTCAGTATTCAGACCCTTTCTCTGGACTTAGTTCAAGCACCTTTGGCAATGATTACAGCCTCCAGTCTTCTTGGGTATGATGCACAAGGTTTTCACAACTGGATTTGGGGATTTTCTGCCATTCTTCTCTGCAGATCCTCTCAAGTTCTGTCAGGCTGGATGTGGACCATCGGTAGAGAGATTCTTGTGGGTTCAAATCAGGGCTCTGGCTGGGCCACTCAAGGACGTTCTCACCGAGTTGTCCCTAAACTCCTGTGTTGTCTTGGCTGTGTGCTTAGGGTCATTGTCGTTCTCTTCACCCTAACCAGTCTCCCTGTCCCAGCCACTGATAAACACTCCCATGGCATGATGCTGCCACCACCATGCTTCGCTGTAGGGATGGTATTGGGCAGGTGATGAGAAGTGCCTGATTTCCTCCAAACATGACGCTTAGAACGGAGGCCAAAAAGTTCAATCTCGTTTTTTAATCAGATAATCTTGTTCCTCACAGTCTGAGAGTCCTTTAGCTGCTTTTATGCAAACATTCATGTGTCTTTTACTGAGGAGAGGCCTCTTTATGGCCACTGCCATAAAGCTCATATTGGTGGAATGCTGCAGTTATGGCTGACCTTCTGTATGTTGCAGAAGAAACTTTTTGTACCCTTCTCCAGATCTATGGCTCCACACAATGTTGTCTCTGAACTCTACAGGCAGTTCTTTCATCCTCATGGCTTGGTTTTTGCTCTGATATGCATCGTCAGTAGTGAGACCTTACACAGACAAGGGTGTATCTTTCAACTGAATGTACAACAGCTGGACTCCAGTCAACATGAAGAAACATCTCATCTCAAAGATGATCAAGAGAAATTGGAAGCTCTCAGAGCTAAATTTCAAGTGTCATAGCAAAAGGTCTGAATACTTATGTCATGCAAAATTTTAATACATCCAAAGTATTAAAATCTTGGAAAACCCTTTTAATGATTTTTCATCTACATAGAGCAGGCTCTGAGGATTTTCATTATGAGAAAGGTAGCTCTTATGCTAGGCTCTGAACGGTAATCTGATGACCCTGCTTCATGCACTATAGTAATGCAGCTGAGCGGTTAGGGGTGTGTATGACAATAACCTTGCTGATTGTTTCTAATAGACCAGAATAATTCAAATAGGTTGTTGGGCCTGGATTTTTTTTTTTAAAGGGGCAGAATGGCTTAAAGGGGTACTCCGACACCAGGGACCATATCTCATATGGCTGGACAGGGAGTGGGGCTGACAGTGTGACGTGCAGTCTATATACGTGTCACGTCTAAGGCTGCTGCTGTGGCATGAGTGTTATGGTCCAGCAGAAAGGAGCTTGGAGGTAGAATGCAATGCTGGGGAGGCTCGTCCCCGTCACCGCCTGCCATTGGCTGCAAACAGCCCCCCGACGCCGTATGTTTTCATCTGCGCATGGGGAGAAGCTGCTGCGGCAGCGTGGGGACCAGGACCGGCGCAGGGAGTGAGGAGCCAGGTCAGTAGAATCAGTGTCAGGGGGCATTTCCAGCCTCGGATAACCCCGTTAAGCAATGTAACTTTTCAGTAAGGTTTTAGTTACACATATCAGTCCGTTTATCTGCATATGATACCTACAGTGGTCCTGCTATATACCATAGTAGTTAGTGTCACTGTCAATACATGATGAGGTTATATCAATCTGGATAGACGATTTAGTCTTAGTGTTTATTATTAACATAGGTCTTCACCCCCTTCCATTATTAGCACTAATAAAATATTTCTTATTTTTGCTCCATTTTAACGTCCTCTTTATTAATATTTGTTCTAACTTTTCATATAGCCTAATTCTATGCATTTATTGTATATCAACTGTAAAATACAAAGATGTGATTCCCATTCCTCCAGGACTCGGGTCCTCACAGCGTGGAGCTGATTTTGCTGGCCCCGTATCCGCCTATCATATAAGAGACTTCGGCCACCACAACTGGTTTTTCCCCTGACTATGCACATAGAGGCTCTGCGCACTTATGGAGTCCAAAATAGATTCCCTTCGTATAGCAGCTACTTTGTCTTAGTCATGGAAAATACCATTTTGGTGACCACAGTGTTCTCTCCATTTTACAAGGACAGCCAAAACAACTCTTAAAGGGGTCATGCCCTGACTGATGTAAAAAAACTTAAATCTGACATCATATAGTACACGGCAATGCCTATCTAACAAATCTGGAACCAGCCCTGTACCTCACATGGGTCCAGAGATCTCCACATTCACTTCTCCAATTGCTCTGCTAGATTATCTTCAGCCTGGCAGCTCAGGGAGCGTGTCCTTTCTGCTGCAGCTCTCTGTAATTGCCACAGCTTCTAACAGAACATATGGATTTACACTGAGCATGTTCGACCAGCTCAGTGAGACGGACACAAAATAAGGAAAAGGACAAACAGCAGGTGGCGCTATACAGATACATTTTATTGAATAGCTCCCTGGCTATACATTTTTAATTACATGGAATTACATTAGTTTTCACAAGTATTCGGATCCAGGTGCTGATTTGAAAAATGTATAATATGTTTCGTGACACAACCCCTTTAAGAGTAAGGAACTTATCAAACAACTTATAGCTCTACTATAAAGGTGAACTTGGTGTGGGGGAGACGGATATTGCCGTCACAACGCAGTTTTCCCATTTTTAGCCACTGGTAATAGACATACAGCCCCTCTTACCTCTGATCCTTCATAGCAGCCCATTAGACTGGGTGTGAACATTTCAACAGGGAAACATGCAGTTACCAGCCAGGCCTCATAAACCTCAGACTGTCTGCAGGTCCTGTGCCGTCAGTGGTTGGAAACTGTCAAAGGACGCAACGTTTTGTGCAGCTTTCATATGGCAGAAAGCATGTGCAGAGCAGTAGTACATGTGCCCCTCATGTCTTTGGGACAACTAAGATGTCTGTACCTTTTACATGACCAAGCCGGGTCCAGACTAGGTGCTGTCTGAATAAAGCATCATGACCCAGAACTTGATGAGTGACATAAAGGACTGGTGTTAATGCGGGGGTCTTGTTCTCATGTTGCCCCTAGTGCTGACAGACGGATTTACACAGACACATCTCTAACCTTGTGCTCCTGCCTGGGTTCTTTGAAGAGCCAGTATCCTGCGAGGATTCATTTTGCATCCATCCTTCCCCATTAGGTGAGATTTCCAAGCCTGAAAAATCAAGAAACACGTTCCTGCAACAATTCTTTACTTTTCCTGCGCAAACACTTGCTATATGTGCACTTATTTCTATCAGTTTTTTCCCCGATTGATTTGATACACCATAAATGTCTGGTCTTTGTACTGACAGCTGGAACCCAAACTGAAACCAAGCACTTGGGTGTCCAGAACCTCCGAGGGTCTCCTGTGTGTCCAGGCAGTACTGCAGTATGATCTATAGGAGATACAGTTACTCTCCACCAAAAACCTGGAACCAGGCACTCTCATTCTCAGACCCATTAGGGCAGGGCTTGACAAATTTCCTTGGAATCTAGGAGCCAGCTAAAAAAGTTAGGAGCCAGGCGGAGCAGTGTCATAAAGCCCCTAGTAGGTGCCCCCATAGTGCCCCCCCCCACTTCTCCATAGAGCCCCCCCAATAATGCTGTACCATGTTACATATACCGCCGCTCCGTCCCCTATTGACTATAATGGGGACGGGGGCGGAGCTTCGGCGCAGCACGGCAGTTCGCGGTGAGAGGCCGCCGGACTAAAGTTGGACATGCAGTACTTTTAGTCCGGCGGCCTTTCACCATGCACTGCCGTGCTGCGCCAGAGCTCTGCCCCCATTATAGTCAATGGGGACAGAGCTGCGGTCCGGCGAAACAGCGGAAGGACGGATCCGACAGGGTGAACAGCCTGCCAGATCCATCCTGCCGCAAGTGTGAAAGTACCCTTAGTTCTATAGCTACTGAATGAGACAGAAGGGGGGATGCCTTTAACATATAGATCTCCTTGAGAAGCCAATTTGATCCTAAAGGGTTAATTCAAACTAATCTAAACTGTGTCCTGTCACTTCTCTCATCTCTGCTCCTGTCCCTTAATCTTATCACTGCTGCGAAAGCATCAGCCACAGCCTCAGTGTGACCTGTTCTACAGTCTGACTCCCGACTCTTTTAACTCAAAGAATCGAATGAGTCACTGACTGAGTCGGATCTTTAGATTCTTAACCTGAGACTCATTCGATTCCCTGTACTTGTGTCAGTGACTCAGACTCAGAGCTGCTAGTCCTTGCATTGCCTCAGCTCTGATTGGTTGGTGGGCGGGGAGGGGAGGGGCTGGCAGAAGCAGCTTCCACTCTAGGATCAGATTACACTCCTCCCGAGCCCCTCCCCTCCCTGCTGCCAGCGTCTCTGCTATTGTGTGCTGTGACCGAGCTGTTTCACACGGTGCTGCCTCCGGACAGAACGGCAGCTCCGCACCCATCGCCCGGGCACCTTTGAAAACGGGCTGACAAATACCCAAGCGCCAGGACTAAATTCCTGGTCGCCATGGCGACCTGGCGCCTGGGATTTGTCGAGCCCTGCATTAGGGATCCCAGTGGCCAGATACCACTGATCACACACTGACGGCATACCATACCATATAGAATATCCCTGTAAACATCAACATTTCTTGCATTACATGAAGTTACGCTATTGCACACATTTCACTAATAACACTTACTGGTGAGTCATCTCATGTCATTGTAACAAGCAGCGGTGGACTGGGAGCTTAAAGTGACCCTGGAAAATAACCTAAGGCTACTTTCACACCTGCGTTCAGTGCGGATCCGTCTGGTATCTGCACAGACGGATCCGCACCTATAATGCAAACGCTTGTATCCATTTAGAACGGATCCGTTTGCCTTATTCTTTTTTAAAAAAAAGTCTAAGTCAATTGCACCATATTGTGTCAGTGAAAACGGATCCGTCCACATTGACTTACATTGTAAGTTAGGACGGATCCGTTTGGCTCCGCATCGCCAGGCGGACACCAAAACGCTGCAAGCTATGGGGTCCGCATCCAGAGCGGAATGGAGGCGGAACGGAGCCAAACTGATGCATTCTGAACGGATCCTTATCCATTCAGAATGCATTGGGGCTAAACTGATCCGTTTTGAACCGTTTGTGAGAGCCCTGAACGGATCTCACAAACGGAATTCAAAACGCAAGTGTGAAAGTAGCCTAAAAAGGAGCCCAATGTTGTAGGCGGGTCCAAACTGACAAAAAGGCAGCTCAAGAAGGCAGTGACAACACAAGTAGGCAGCAAAAACAGTGCAGCACAAAGTACCGCCCCAGCAGAACCAAATACCACAGTGCAGCACAAAGTACCGCCCCAGCAGAACCAAATACCACAGTGCAGCACAAAGTACCGCCCCAGCAGAACCAAATACCACAGTGCAGCACAAAGTATCGCCCCAGCAGAACCAAATACCACAGTGCAGCATAAAGTACCGCCCCAGCAGAACCAAATACCACAGTGCAGCATAACATACTGCCACCCCTGGCACAGTATACAACTGTATGGTCATCCTAAGGTTGGCGATACACTTAAATTTAGGAAAGCTCCTGCAGCTGCCGGTCAGGTGCACAAGTACCTGATGCTCCTAGAATTAATTAATGCTGAGAACAGGGTGGATAAAAATCTCAGTTCTCAAAACTGAATTTGACTCAGCAGAGATCACATGCCTCTTCTTCACAGCAAAAATGTTATAACATGAACAGAGTTGAAAAAAATACCTTAATCCAAACTTCTACAAACCTATGAATACAGAATCAACCTAATCAAACTATTATGAAAAGTTGTTATTCTAAAAATTAGGGATCGACCGATTATCGGTTTGGCCGATATTATCGGCCGATATTGAGGATTTTGAACGTTATCGGTATCGGCATCTATTTTGCCGATATACCGATAAAGTATTGGGAACACAGAACGCGCTGCTCTCAGCGCGTTCTGTGTTCCCTCCGCAGCACAGGGGGAGAAGGAAGCAGTGTCTCCTCCCCCTGTGATGCTGCTGCCGCTGCCTCCAATGACAGGACGGAAGACAAGAGGAGGGGAGGGGCTGTGGCCGCTGCGCCACCAATGAAGATGAGTCTTTCATTAATTCAAATACAGGAGGCGGGAGCTGGCTGCAGAATCACATAGCCGGCTCCCGACCTCTATGAACGGCAGCTGCGGTCCGCGGTAGTTAACCTCTTAGGTGCCGCGGATCGCAGCTACCGCTTATAGAGGCCGGGAGCCGGCTATGTGATTCTGCAGCCAGCTCCCGCCTCCTGTATGTGAAAGAGAGGTATCTTCATTGGTGGCGCAGTGCGCCCCCCCCCCCTCAAGCAGTGCGCCCCCCACCCCAAGCCCCCTAGTATTAGTCATTGGTGGCGCAGTGCGCACCCCACCCCCATCCCAATAGTAAAAACATTGGTGGCGCAGTGCGCGCCCCCCCCCCCAGTTCTAATCATTGGTGGCAGTGGCCACAGGATCCCCTCTCCCCTGCTCCTCCGATCGGAGCCCCAGCAGTGTAAGCCTGGGGCTCCGATCGGTTACCATGGCAGCCAGGACGCTATTGAAGCCCTGGCTGCCATAGTCAGCTCACAGGGCAGCAGGGAGAGTGCGAGATCCTATTCACTCTGATAGAGATCTATCAGGGTGAATGGAACAAGGGTTCTAGTCCCTAAGGGAGCTAAAAGTTAGTAAAAAAAAAAAAACACAAAAATATTAAGTATAAATGAAAAAGATTTACAAAAAAAATAAAATAATAATACACGTTAACAATAAACATTAATTTTCAGCAGATTTGTGTAGGAATTTTTTTTTTTCCTCAAAAATAAAAATACCCAGAATATCGGTATAAATTATCGGCTATCGGCCTGAAAGTTGACAAATTATCGGTATCGGTCCTAAAAAATCAATATCGGTCGATCCCTACTAAAAATCTTCATCTACTTGCATTTTATAAGTTATACCAGCAAGAATTAGTTTTTATGTAGAAAACTATGATTTAAATCAAGCCTTACTGACTAGTGATTCAAATCAAATCCACCCTGGCTGAGAGCATCAGATCGTTACATACCCAGCCAGCAGCTGTGAAGGAAGGGGGGGCTTCCTCTATGCCCTGTGGAGCGACCACAAAAAATACTAATGTTTTTCCAAGCAGCGCTGGTGTCCCAGGTTCGAATCCAACCAAGGGGAACATCTGCACAGCTTCTAGCCATGTTTGCATGGGTTTCCAGGTGAATTTAGAATTTCAATTGTGAGACATGATAGTGAGTGAGGAGAATTTCTGTACAGAACTGGGGAAATGTAAATTCCATATAAATAAATACAATAAAAAAATGATTCTTCTCCTTGTCACATGATTTTATCCCACCACCTTGATTTTAGAGCAACTTGTCGGTGCCCAAATGTTGCGGTGGAGCCCTAGGTGAAAGGGAGAATGGTGCCACATTCCAATCATGTATGTAATAAAGCCCATTCCTGTGCGGCTTGAACTTCCCAATGGATTGGCCTGATGGGTCTCCGTGGTCGGACCCCCACCAATAAGATAATTATCTCCTATCCTGTGGATAAAGGATGCATTTGAAACCTGGCAGAACCCCTTCAATATGTGGGATGCCATGTATTGTGGGTGTGGCTGGCAAAGCATGCCCTGGCAGGATCTATTTTATGGAAGTTTTTCTTTCATATAAGGATAATAAAGATGGAAAAAAAGAGAGTTTGTTAGATAAATGAATCCAGGCAGAAACAAAGACACGATTCATTCACAGTCTGGTGGGTGATCCTCACATTGACGTTACAGTTGTGCCCCTAGAAAGACCTTTAAGCAGACGGCATTATCAAGGGACGCTCCGCCTGTAATGAATGCTGGCCGGGCTGAAGACGTGTGACTGGAAGTGGCGTTACCGTGTTATTGGAAGAAACACGGGTGGGGGAAGATGATACAAGCGGCTGAACACTGTGTGTACATGTAAACAGGCCAAGCCCTCACTAATGAAGGAGACAAACTGCAAATGTTCCCCTGATCTTCATCTAAACCACATGAAGAAGCAGAACATACCTATAACTAATATGTCTGCTGCATATTAAGGAGGTCAGATTTACAAGTTATCCTCTACCCCCAGGATAGGGGATAACTATATGATTGGAGGGGGTCTGACCGCCGAGACTCCCACCGATCCTGAGAATTGTGGTCCTGTTCCCCCTCTGAATGGAGCATGGGCGCTGCCACTCCAGTTATTTTCTATAGAACGGCCAGAGAAAACCTGTAGATAAAGGGGTCATTTATCAAACTGCTTTACTGGCTCAGTTGCCCATAGCAACCATTCAGACTCTACCTTTCATTTTGGACAGCTCCCTTAGAAAATGAAAAGAGGAATCTGATTGGCTGCTATGGGCAACTAAGCCAGTTCTACTTTACACCAGTTTGATAAATGACCCCCATAGTTTATGTTTTTAGATATGGTTTAAAAACACATGTGCAGTTTATAATGTTTACCATACTTTTCGCTTTATAAGCAAACACTCTTTTCTTCCCCCAAAAGTGCGTCTTATAAAGCAAATACTAGTGAGCGCTTCCATTATGGAAGAGCTCACCAGTATGCAGTAGGTGCGGGGAGTGAGGCACTGCGAGCGCTGCCTGGACTCCCCCCTCCCTGGGGCTGTGCTGCACTGTCCTGACTGCGTACAGTGTCAGGGTGTAGGGCGCGCACTATGACTTGACGCTGTACGCAGTCATGTCACAGTGAAGTGCGAGCCGGAGAAGAAAAGGGAGAGTGACTGCAGGAGAGACCGCCGGACCTGCAGAGTAGTGGTGGATCCGGAGAGGTAAGTACATTTATTTGTTTTAATGTTTGATCTGAGGTCTGATATGAGGGTCTGATGTGAGGATCTCTGATATGGTGGTCTGATCTAAAGATCTGATATGGGGCTTTAACCAGACGATCTGATATGGGGGGTCTGATCTGAGTATCTGATATGGGGGGTCTGATGAATTTTTTTTTTTTCTTATTTTCCTCCTCTAAAATCTAGGTGCGTCTTATCATCGGGTGCATCTTCTAAAGCGAAAAATACGGTAATTGTTTTCTTTCACCCTGGCATAAATGAATGGTAAAAAGCTCAAAGTCCAAAATACAATATGAAAAATTTCAGGCCTCATTAATCAGGGTAAAACTGCCTTTGTTGCCCACAGCAATCAGAGCTCAGCTTTCTTTTTTAAAGGGAATTTGTCACTGTGATTCTGGACTATTATCTGCAGTAATAAGTCCAAATCTCCATTTTTTTTATTTTCCTACTGCCCCCTGGCTAAAAAAAAATTGCGATCTGGACTCCTTAGGGCTTTTTTCACATCACCGATATGGATTCTGTTATTGTTTTCCGTTATAACATGGTTATAATGGAAAATAACGGAATCCATAAGACGGAATTCAAAACGGAAGCCTTTAAAAGTCAACAGAACTTTGTTTTCCGTCTTGCATAACGGGAACCAGACGGATCCGTTATGATTGCCCATAGACTTCAATTATGACGGAAAGCAAAACAGAATGCCTTTTAAAGGCTTCCGTTTTGCATTCTGTCATAATACAAGTCTATGGGCAGCATAACGGATCCGTCCTGGTTTCCGTTACGCAGGACTAGACTGCATAATGGAAACGAGGACGGGTCCGTTATGCTGCCCATAGACTTGTATTATGAAGGATCAAAACAGAATGCCTCTTATAGGCTTCTGTTTTGACTTCCGTCTTATAGATTCCGTTATAACCATGTTATAACGGAAAACAATAACGGAATCCATAACGGTGATGTGAACCCGGCCTTACCTGCAGTGCTACTCAGGTGCCAGATGTGGACCTTTACATCAACTACTTGAGTACCCCTGGTCTAAAATTTTGGCTTCATGAGATTAGAACAGTAAAATGAAATAGCTTAGAATACTACAAACCTAAAGAGCATTCATCTAGGGCAGTGATGGCGAACCTATGGCACGGGTGCCAGAGGCGGCACTCAGAGCCCTCTATGTGGGCACCCACGTCCTGGAAAAAGTCTAAGGCATAGCAATATGCTTTAGACTTTTCCTGCCATTCATCCTTCCCAGGACACACTATAAACAGCACAGGCAGCGCATTAAATGTAGGCTATTAATCTATTATAGATAAATGATAAAGGACATGAAAGATATATTATATTGGTATTTAGGTTAAATTGCCGTGTCGGCACTTTGCGATAAATAAGTGGGTATTTGGTTGCAGTTTTGGGCATTCGGTCTCTAAAAGGTTCACCATCACTGCTCTAGGGGGATCATGGGTATTTTTTTTTAAGTCAGTGCAAGATGAAAAAAATGACTAAAAAAAAATAAAAAGAAAAATGGGGAAAATACATTGGTGCTGCAATTTTACAGTTGGAACAGCCTCATTAAACCAGCCCAGACCAAAAATGACCCCACCCTAAAAATGGCCCTAAATTAATAATATGACTAGACCTTAAAGGGGTTGTCTGGGCTTTTAAGATTGATAACCTATCCTCAGGACCCTATTCCAGTTGGAGGAGACAACGGTGCTCGGTACAGATCAAGGAAAACTACTGGTAACCAGATGACTGCATCGCTCGCGATATCGGACATATAATAGGGACTGCGGTTATGGGATGTTTCATGTGGCTCCAGGGTAAAGCCTCTCCATGAAATGCATTGGTCCTGGGTGTCAAAGTTGAAGAGGATTTAGTTGCTTCAGTCATTTTAATCCCCACCATCCAGCATCCACTTACTGCACAAATGGCTCCATACTGACCTTGTCCATCAAGCTTGCCAACTTGAAATATGTGTAAAATAAAAGGCTGAAAATGTACCCACGTCCCTCTCTGCCAAGGCCCCTCTATTTAATCTGTTCCTGGAATGAGGCAAACTATCGCATAACCAAGAAACCCCCCTTCCTTCTGATTTTCTTTTTCCAATTAAAGAAACACACAAGACATGAAGGCTACGCTGGAAGTGGAGCGGAGAATGAGCTGAGCAGAGTACAACATGCCTTTATCTGAAATTATAACTCTGTGTCCTTTATTACAGGTGCTGCGGGGAGATCGCTTACAGGAGCGTTAAAGCTGATGAAGGGAATATTCATCTGATTACGGGGTCTGGAGGAGAAATCGCACCCACCACCACCCATTACAGTAATGCCAACTGGCACTCTGTCCGGAGCAACATAAATCTACTAAAACCATAAGACGTTGAATAGAGACTAAGAAACCAGAAATCAAATATTACCAGTAACCCCAAACCAACCAAATATTGACTTTGAGGGAGGGGGTTGTCAGCCATTCAGTGATCCCTGCTGCTACACAAGTAGCCAGATTTACCATTCCGACATCTGGGAAAGCTGTGTGACCATCCACGGAGGGAGCTGTAATGTGTACGTGAATGCAGGACGCCGGCAGGGCCACTACAGTTGGTGGGGATTCTGCTTCTGGCTCTGTTCACTGTGGTTTGATTGAGGGGGTGCCAGACTCTCCCCAACCTGAGGACGGGTCATCAAAATCTAGACAATGGTGAAGAATTAAAGGAATTGTCCAAAGTACAACATTTATCACCTATTCACAGGACAGGTTATAAATGTATGATCATTGGGGGTCCACCCACTGAATAAAAGAATGGAGGTCCCCAAGTGGCCCGTGTGAAAGTAGCAGTAGTGCACATGGGTGACCACAACAAGAGTATATGGTGGTCACCCATGCAAACTAACACTCCATTCACACAGGGGGAATCAGTAACCCAGTGCTCGTGAATGGCAGGGTTACCAGTGGTTGGACCCTCAGCGACTATACATTTATTTCTTATCCTGTGGAACGTTAATAATGATTGTTTGTGGGCCAATCCCCTTAAAGGAATTGTCTCACTTCAGCAAATAGCATTTATCATGTAGAGAAAGTTATTACAAGGCACTTACTAATGTATTGCGATTCTCCATATTGCTTCCCTTGATGGCTGGAGTCATTTTTCCTTTACAATATACACTGCTCATATCCAGGGGTTATGACCACCGCTGCAGCACAGATACGAGTACTGTGCATGTGTGCCTATGCATGCTTCCACAGTCCTGGTCACCAGAGAAGCTGGTGCTCTTTCCTATAGTGTGCAAGCACGGCCACTGCTGCTGGATTACAGGGTGGTCGTAACCATGGAAACGAGCAGTGTATAATGTGATGGAAAAATCCAGCCAGCAAAGGAAGCAATATGGACAGTCACAATACATTAGTAAGTGCCTTGTATTCACTTTCTCTACATGATCAATACTATTTGCTGAAGTGGGACAACCCCTTTTAAGTTAGAAGATTTATCATCAGAAATCTGGGAAAGTTGGGTAACAAACCCTGGATGAACTGGAATTTCAACCATGAAGTAAAACAGTCCATATTGTAAGAAATTTTCAGGAGTTTGGGAAGGTGGGAGATGTCCCCTGGAGGAGCTGGATTATCAGCTTCCCCAGAGACTACTGAGAAATGTTCTTCACTAATGACTGGGGATTCCAGGAGCTCTTTAATTAATCTGAACCTTTATCACCGACCCTTTCGGCCTCCATAATTGCTGCCCTTGCTGATACTTGGAGTAATGACAGGATGCGATTTCTATGTATATAGTATAAAGCAGACTGGATCCTGCTGATGATAGGTTTAGCCGGTCGATGGTTACACAACAAATCCGTCACTTCAGGGCCGGGCTCCCGTGTTGTGTATTTACAATGTACTGAACCGTCCCGGTTATCCTCAGGATAAATGACAATGATTATTATTCCTGCAGTAATATATCATTAAGCACCGGTCAGATGTAATATTTATATTGTGGGACAAGGTACAAATTATGTTTTCTCCAATTATTAAAAATGTTCCTTATTTAGGAAAGAAGAAAATTACAAGTCAGCTGAGAAGAAAACATAAAAACCGAAGACCAAGGGTTCAGCCGCATGTCAGATACACAGAGGATCTTCCTTAGCGAAATGGCATGTGGAAAATCTGCAGTGTATACAATAGTAGCAAAGTAGATAAGATTTTGCTAAATCTGCTCCACAATGAAATCCGCACATTACTTGACCGGCGGTGTAGATTTCAAGTCTGTAGCATGTGAATTTATGCACTGGATTTCACCCTTTGCAGTCCACGGTAATCCACACCATGCAGACTTTAGTGTGGATCTGCAGAAAAATCATATTCGCTAATATACATATTACTGCTTTATTCACAAGCACAATATAGGATTATAATGAAAACAGCAATATGTGCTAGAATTCTAAGTATAGAAAAAACACAGTCCTCAATTTATAATAAGGCTGTAGCCTACAGGTAAGTGGTCAGCCTTGCATGTAGAGATCCCAGGTTTGAATCTTGGGAGAGACTTTGACATTTTTTTTTTTTGTCCCTCATTTAACCCATAATAAAAGGCTAGAGCCTTATCATATTGAGAATAATGTTTTTATGCTTAGAAAGCTAATATATATGGCTGGTTTCTTTATAATCATATATTGTGTCTGTGAATACATAAACCAGTAATATGTTTTAGGTTTCTAAGGATAAAAAACACATTTCTCAATATAGTAAGGCTATTGCCTTTCATTATGGTTTAAATGAGAGAGGAAAAAATAAGAGAAAAAAATAAGTTCAAGTCTCCCCTGGGACTTGAACTTAGGATCTCTATATGCAAAACAGAAAATTTACTACCAAGCTATAGCCTTACCACATGTTTTTCCACACTTAGAAAGCTGGTACATATTACTGATTTCTTTATGATATCATATATTGTTCTGGTGAATAAAGCAGTGATATGTTATTACTATATTATTAGCTTTCTAAGCATAGAAATCTACTCTTCTCAATTTGGTAAGGCTACAGTAAGTAGTTTTAATCATAAGTAAATGCTAGGACACAGCTCTAATACACAGCTCTTCCCTCACCATGCTGATGTGTAGTCCTGTCAATTAAGGGGAGGGGGAGTGTGCAGAGCAGGGGGTGTTACAAAAGTAGTGCTCCAAGGATTCAGCCTGGCCCTGTGGTGCTCCAATTTACTTGTTTGCATATGAATAAAAATGCTGATATTTCTGCAGCCGTTTAGCATACAGACAAAAGAAAGGGGTGTGGCGGGCAAGTGGCACTATCAGGGAATCAGATATCATTTAATAGGGTTGATCATGCTGACAGAGCCTCTTTAACACTTTGATTGCTAGGACAATTTTCACATGCACAAATAAACCCAAATTATAAAATTAAAGAAATATCATTCTATAACCCCATACTCATGTTTTCTGAGAGCAGACCCCTTGAGAGAATGACATCCCAAAATTTACATTTGTGGAAATTAGAGAGCACATACCCTCTATGATTGGTAAGAGGGAATTGATAACTGGCAGAAATGTTTCTGTAATCAGTGGGTCACTGAAGGCAGTACAGGGATAAGTTTGGCTTTAATACAGTATGATCCAAAGATGTAAACTCCAGACCAGGATTTCACAACTTTTTTGGAGTCCAAAAATCAACATGTTAGGTTCTAGCACGCCCAATCATCTGAAATATTTATGGCTTATTGACTGTGTATGCCATAAATGTCTGAAAGGTGGGGGAGGGGGAAATATTTGGGAATCACAGGAACAGACAATATTTGACAGCCCTATGAAAGCAATGTTTTTCAGAACTAAGGACACAGACATGCTTGGGCAGTGTAAGGGTTAAAGTGCACCTTGAAGTAGGGTAATACGTCTCCAACCTCACCCGAAAACTACAAAAAGTCATACAGTATACGATTAGGTAAACACAGCAGCGCCACTCTTGTCCAGAGGTGACGTCTGGTACTGCAGCTCAGCCTCATTTACCTGACACAGCTCACGGACAAGAGTAATATTTCTGGAAGAGAATAGCCATGTTTTTTCGATTCTCCTATACCCCTTTAATGTCATCATTTTTAGTTACCTCTTCTCCTGGTATGAAGTTTTCGTGGCATAAGGGGCAGCGGTTTGCAATTTTTTCTCCTTTAGCAGCTGTCAACAAAAAAAAATATATATATAAGTATTAGATGTGATGCTACTTGGTTTTAAAGGGGTTTTCAGGAATATTGATGGCTTTACTTCAGGTATGACTTCAGGGCCCTCTTCATTGTTTACACAGGCACAGCAGCACGTGCATAAGGGCGACTGTGCTGGAACCACCAATTAAACATCCATTAAGGTATTCAGACCTGATCAATCCAGCATTAGTTATGATTTGAAATGGTTACCCAAAAACCCTAGTCATTAACAAGATGTGTAAATCTAATGTGCTGATAAATGCTTAAATTTTTTTTTACAACTCATATTTTCAGCATTTGTGTTCATGGCGTTTTCAGTTGTACAACATATATTTTTTAACCAAAAACATAACGAATAAATGGACCTTTATGATGTACAATACATGGAATAAATGTGCCAAACATTTGCCCTGAGCTGGCACCCTGAACAATCGGAGAAACACTGGCTACTAGGGACATACTTTGGACAACCCCACAAGGCTGTAGGTGTAAGGCAATGTGTCCCTAAAATTCAGACGGCCATATAAGGGGGGATTCCCATCAGCGTTTCCCTTTCCGTTATAGAATTCCGTTCAAATGTAATTAAAATGGAAAATAACAGAATGGCTGTAACGGAAATCCAAACAGAACACTTTAAAGTGCATTCGGTTTTAACCCGTCCTGATAGAGTTAATAGACAAAAAGAAAAAACGGATGCCAGCATTCCGCCACGGTTCCCCTATTTGGGACAGAAACAAAAGTTCTACAGACTGTACAAAATAACGGAACCGTGATGGAAAGCTGGCATCCGTTTTTTTGTCTATTAACTCTATAAGGACGGGTTAAAACCGAATGCATTTAAAGTGTTCCGTTTGGATTTCCGTTATAGCAATTCTGTTATTTTCTATTTTAACTGCATTTGAACGGAATTCTCTAATGGAAAGGCAAACGTTAATGTGAACCCCCCCTTAGACTGGCTTGGCAGCGGTCAGTCTTAGCAGTTTCTGATCTCAGACTGGTAAAATATCCACATTTTCAAACCTGATTGGAGGACATGAAGACTTTCCAGAAGTCAACGGTTTAAAAAACAAACATGCTTCAGTTAGATGTTCATTTACTTGATGGGGCCTTACTAGAGCAAGAGCATTACTAATGCACTAACTGGACCTCTTGGCCACATACTTTGGGTTTCCAGTGTGTAACAATCATTGGCCTCCTCAAGAAAGACATACATCTGGTGGAGACATCTTGTATACATGGACCCACCCAAGCCTTTGTGAATTCGGTCACAGTAACTGTAAGGACTTGGAATAATGTCCATTTCAGATGAGGCAATTCTTTGGGAACAGTGTTTGAGACACGCCTGTGATCATTGTATGGCAGTGGCAGGGTGCCAGGGTGTGGGGGCAAAGTCTCCTGCCAGCTGTGGGCATACTAGTAACTCTTGGCTTTGGCAGTTCAGTTTTATAAGATCCTATGTGGATAAAATTATTCTTTTGACAACTCAGAGATGAAAAATCATGTCGACCTGCCATGTAGGATGTAGCAGACTTGACAGCGGCACTGGGACCACAAAGATGTGTTGTAAAATGTCAGATACTTCTGATTAACCATGCATTGCAAAGACTTGTCACTGACAGAACCAGGGGCACCAAATACAAACTGTGAAACATCTGATATAAGCCATGTTGTTTGGGCATAAAACAACTTATTACCGACTAATCTCCTGTATAAATGTGGGGGGACTGGGGAGATAACAGTGTCACAAAGGCATGTACTGGGCTTCATGGTTCTCAGAGTCATGCAGAAAATCAGGTTTCTAAAAAGGTTCGCCATGACTTCCACTTACTTCAAGGTGACCAGCTTCAGTGTAAGGCAGTGGTCACCTTGCTTGGGGACCTATAGAACAATGCAATAAAATACTGCCTCCCTGTAAGTCAGGTAGGCACACATAGTACTGACTCTCTGCCTTTCCCTTTAACTGATGGTCTGCAGATAGTACAGCTTCCTGGTAAATGATACAGACAAAGACTGTACTGCCTCCCTGTAAATGATAAAGGCACAGATAGTACTGCCTCCCTGTAAATGATAAAGGCACAGACTGTACTGCCTCCCTGTAAATGATAAAGGCACAGATTGTACTGCCTCCCTGTCTCTCCCTGTAAATGATATAGACAAAGACTGTACTGCCTCCCTGTAAATGATAAAAGGCACAGATTGTACTGCCTCCCTGTCTCTCTCTGTAAATGATATAGACAAAGACTGTACTGCCTCCCTGTAAATGATAAAGGCACAGATTGTACTGCCTCCCTGTCTCTCCCTGTAAATGATATAGACAGAGACTGTACTGCCTCCCTGTAAATTATAAAGGCACAGATTGTACTGAATCCTTGTCTCTCCCTGTAAATGATATAGACAAAGACTGTACTGCCTCCCTGTAAATGATAAAGGCACAGATGGTACTGCCTCCCTGTAAATTATAAAGGCACAGATTGTACTGCCTCCCTGTAAATGATAAAGGCACAGATTGTACTGCCTCCCTGTCTCTCCCTGTAAATGATATAGACAGACTGTACTGCCTCCCTGTAAAGTATAAAGGCACAGATTGTACTGCCTCCCTGTAAATGATAAAGGCACAGATTGTACTGCCTCCCTGTCTCTCCCTGTAAATGATATGGACAAAGACTGTACTGCCTCCCTGTAAATGTTAAAGGCACAGATTGAACCGCCTCCCTGTCTCTCCCTGTAAATGATATAGACAAAGACTGTACTGCCTCCCTGTAAATTATAAAGGCACAGATTGTACTGCCTCCCTGTCTCTCCCTGTAAATGATATAGACAAAGACTGTACTGCCTCCCTGTAAATGATAAAGGCACAGATTGTACTGCCTCCCTGTCTCTCCCTGTAAATGATATAGACAAAGACTGTACTGCCTCCCTGTAAATGATAAAGGCACAGATTGTACTGCCTCCCTGTCTCTCCCTGTAAATGATATAGACAGACTGTACTGCCTCCCTGTAAATGATAAAGGCACAGATGGTACTGCCTCCCTGTAAATTATAAAGGCACAGATTGTACTGCCTCCCTGTAAATGATAAAGGCACAGATTGTACTGCCTCCCTGTCTCTCCCTGTAAATGATATAGACAAAGACTGTACTGCCTCCCTGTAAATGATAAAAAGCACAGATTGTACCGCCTCCCTGTCTCTCCCTGTAAATTATATAGACAGACTGTACTGCCTCCCTGTAAATGATAAAGGCACAGATTGTACTGCCTCCCTGTAAATTATAAAGGCACAGATTGTACTGCCTCCCTGTAAATTATAAAGGCACAGATTGTACTGCCTCCCTGTAAATTATAAAGGCACAGATTGTACTGCCTCCATGTCTCTCCCTGTAAATGATATAGACAGAGACTGTACTGCCTTCCTGTAAATTATAAAGGCACAGATTGTACTGCCTCCTTGTCTCTCTCTGTAAATGATATAGACAAAGACTGTACTGCCTCCCTGTAAATGATAAAGGCACAGATTGTACTGCCTCCCTGTCTCTCCCTGTAAATGATATAGACAGAGACTGTACTGCCTCCCTGTAAATGATGTAAATGTAGGCTGTACTGCCTTCCTGTCAATGATAAAGGCACAGTTAGTACTGCCTCCCTGTCTCTCCCTGTAAATGATGGAGACACAGACTGTATGCCTCTCTCTGTAAATGATGTATGCGTATGCACAGATCGTACTTTCCTTTTAAATGATGTAGATGCAGATAGTACTGACTCCCTTTAAAAGATGTAGGCACAGAAAATACTATCTCCCTGTCCCTCCATTTAAATGATATAGATGTTGGCTGTACTGCCTCCCTGTAAATGATGTCGATACAGATAGTACTGCCTCCCTGTAAATTATGTAGATGCAGGCTGTATTGCCTCCCTGTAAATGATACAGGCACAGATAGTACTGCCTCCCTGTAAATAATATAGGCACAGATAGTACTGCCTCCCTGTAAATTATGTAGACGCAGGCTGTATTGCCTCCCTGTAAATGATACAGGCACATATAGTACTGCCTCCCTGTAAATGATACAGGCACAGATAGTACTGCCTCCCTGTAAATGATAAAGGCACAGATTGAACTGCCTCCCTGTCTCTCCCTGTAAATTATATAGACAGACTGTACTACCTCCCTGTAAATGAAGGCTGTACTGCCTTCCTGTAAATGATAAAGGCACAGTTAGTACTGCCTCCCTGTCTCTCCCTGTAAATGATGGAGACACAGACTGTATGCCTCTCTCTGTAAATGATGTATGCACAGATCGTACTTTCCCTTTAAATTATGTAGATGCAGATAGTACTGACTCCCTTTAAAAGATGTAGGCACAGAAAATACTATCTCCCGGTCTCTCCATTTAAATGATATAGATGTTGGCTGTACTGCCTCCCTGTAAATGATGTCGATACAGATAGTACTGCCTCCCTGTAAATTATGTAGATGCAGGCTGTATTGCCTCCCTGTAAATGATACAGGCACAGATAGTACTGCCTCCCTGTAAATGATACAGGCACAGATAGTACTGCCTCCCTGTAAATGATACAGGCACAGATAGTACTGCCTCCCTGTAAATGATACAGGCACAGATAGTACTGCCTCCCTGTAAATGATAAAGGCACAGATTGTACTGCCTCCCTGTCTCTCCCTGTAAATGATATAGACAAAGACTGTACTGCCTCCCTGTAAATGATAAAAAGCACAGATTGTACCGCCTCCCTGTCTCTCCCTGTAAATTATATAGACAGACTGTACTGCCTCCCTGTAAATGATAAAGGCACAGATTGTACTGCCTCCCTGTAAATTATAAAGGCACAGATTGTACTGCCTCCCTGTAAATTATAAAGGCACAGATTGTACTGCCTCCCTGTAAATGATAAAGGCACAGATTGTACTGCCTCCATGTCTCTCCCTGTAAATGATATAGACAGAGACTGTACTGCCTTCCTGTAAATTATAAAGGCACAGATTGTACTGCCTCCTTGTCTCTCTCTGTAAATGATATAGACAAAGACTGTACTGCCTCCCTGTAAATGATAAAGGCACAGATTGTACTGCCTCCCTGTCTCTCCCTGTAAATGATATAGACAGAGACTGTACTGCCTCCCTGTAAATGATGTAAATGTAGGCTGTACTGCCTTCCTGTCAATGATAAAGGCACAGTTAGTACTGCCTCCCTGTCTCTCCCTGTAAATGATGGAGACACAGACTGTATGCCTCTCTCTGTAAATGATGTATGCGTATGCACAGATCGTACTTTCCTTTTAAATGATGTAGATGCAGATAGTACTGACTCCCTTTAAAAGATGTAGGCACAGAAAATACTATCTCCCTGTCCCTCCATTTAAATGATATAGATGTTGGCTGTACTGCCTCCCTGTAAATGATGTCGATACAGATAGTACTGCCTCCCTGTAAATTATGTAGATGCAGGCTGTATTGCCTCCCTGTAAATGATACAGGCACAGATAGTACTGCCTCCCTGTAAATAATATAGGCGCAGATAGTACTGCCTCCCTGTAAATTATGTAGACGCAGGCTGTATTGCCTCCCTGTAAATGATACAGGCACATATAGTACTGCCTCCCTGTAAATCAGGGGTCTCCAAACTTTTCAACAGGAGGGCCACATTGAAGATTTTACAAGTATTCGGGGGCCGGAAAAAAAAATCAGTTATGTATTAAATTAAATGTATATATTTTACATGGATCGTTTTTGTAATCAGCATGATATGACTGAGAACAAAAGAGAAAAAAACTTTAGCAAAACAACGCAAAGACACCCGTGTCCCTATCAGCGGTGTCCCCATCAGCACAGCGGTGTCCCCATCAGCACAGCAATGTCCCCATCAGCACAGCAATGTCCCCATCAGCACAGCAATGTCCCCATCAGCACAGCAATGTCCCCATCAGCACAGCAATGTCCCCATCAGCACAGCAATGTCCCCATCAGCACAGCAATGTCCCCATCAGCACAGCAATGTCCCCATCAGCACAGCAATGTCCCCATCAGCACAGCAATGTCCCCATCAGCACAGCAATGTCCCCATCAGCACAGCAATGTCCCCATCAGCACAGCAATGTCCCCATCAGCACAGCAATGTCCCCATCAGCACAGCAATGTCCCCATCAGCACAGCAATGTCCCCATCAGCACAGCAATGTCCCCATCAGCACAGCAATGTCCCCATCAGCACAGCAATGTCCCCATCAGCACAGCAATGTCCCCATCAGCACAGCAATGTCCCCATCAGCACAGCAATGTCCCCATCAGCACAGCAATGTCCCCATCAGCACAGCAATGTCCCCATCAGCACAGCAATGTCCC
This sequence comes from Bufo bufo, assembly GCF_905171765.1. Lineage (NCBI taxonomy): Eukaryota > Metazoa > Chordata > Amphibia > Anura > Bufonidae > Bufo > Bufo bufo. Next base: position 124,706,495 of record NC_053389.1, read on the forward strand.
CATCAGCACAGCAATGTCCCCATCAGCACAGCAATGTCCCCATCAGCACAGCAATGTCCGCATCAGCACAGCAATGTCCGCATCAGCACAGCAATGTCAGCATCAGCACAGCAATGTCAGCATCAGCACAGCAATGTCCCCATCAGCACAGCAATGTCAGCATCAGCACAGCAATGTCAGCATCAGCACAGCAATGTCAGCATCAGCACAGCAATGTCAGCATCAGCACAGCAATGTCCCCATCAGCCGTGTCACCCTTAAGCACAGCAATGTCCCCATCAACGATGTCCCCATCAGAACAGCAATGTCCCCATCAGCGGAGTCCCCATTAGCAGCTGATAGGGGCCACCACTGATGGGGACACTGCTGTTGGGGACGCGGCTGATGGGGACACCATTGATGGGGACACCCGTGTCCCTATCAGCGGTGTCCCCATCAGAACAGCAATGGCCAAATCAGAACAGCAATGTCCCCATCAGAAAAGCAATATATTACCATAAAAAAAAAAATATTCCCATCAAAAAAACAATATTCCCATCAGAAAAACAATATTCCCATCATGGGGACACCCACTGATGGGGACGCTGCTGTTGGGGACATTGCTGTGCTGATGGGGACACCACTGATGGGGACGCTGCTGTTGGGGACATTGCTGTGCTGATGGGGACACCACTGATGGGGACACCATTGATGGGGACACCCGTGTCCCTATCAGCGTTGTCCCCATCAGCACAGCAATGTCCCCATCAGCGGTGTCCCCATCAGCACAGCAATGTCCCCATCAGCGGTGTCCCCATCAGCACAGCAATGTCCCCATCAGAACAGCAATGTCAGCAAACTCAGAATACATTTTATTTTGCCCCCTCTCACTCAGAATACATTTTATTTTGCCCCCTCTCACTCAGAATACATTTTATTTTGCCCCCTCTCACTCACAATACATTTTATTTTGCCCCCTCTCACTCAGAATATATTTTTATTTTGCCCCCTCTCACTCAGAATATATACAATGTGAGAGGGGGCAAAATAAGATATATACAATTTTGCTCCACAGGTGGGGAAAGTGGAATATCGATAAAGAGGGGAAAATGGAATATATACAGAGGGGGCAAAATGGATATAAATAGAGGGGCCCTGTATATATCCATTTTGCCCCCTCTGTATATATTCCATAATCATTTATCCCCTGTGTGTATATATTGCATTTTTGCCCCCTCTGTTATCTGTTTAATTTTTTTTCCATTTTTTTTGCCTTTTTTTCTTATTGAAATATATTTTTGTTCCCCATTGGTCCCCTGTGGAGGATTTCTTGCCTGACATTTAGTTCCATGCCAGGTGCCCCCCTGTGAGTTATAGCCAGGCAGTGGTGGTGTGCACATTTAAAAAAAAAATACTTACCTCGTCAGACTGCTCCGCTCCCGCCTTCTTGCTCTTGCTTGCAGCCCACAATCCTGTCTTCCAGCGTGCGTTGTGTGATCCCGCGAGACCTGGCTGGCGCGATATCACAGCGCCACCAGGCCTGAATGGGTGGAGGCGGAGCCCGAATGGATGGAGGCAGGGCTGGGGTTGGTGGGGCGGCGCAACTACTCACAGAGGCCGGGGGCCCAAGCGACCAGCCATTTACATAAAAATGTTAAAATTACTTGCGATGGGGCGACGGAGCTGCGGGCCCCCCCCACCGCCGGGCCCGGTCGCGGTCGCATCCTCTGCGACCGCGATCGTTACGCCCCTGGCGGTTGTGCGGATTTGGTTCCTGCAACCTGCCAGCTGCGGGCGGGCCGGATCGAACGCACAATCGGGCCGGATGTGGCCCGCGGGCCGGGGTTTGGAGACCCCTGCTGTAAATGATACAGGCACAGATAGTACTGCCTCCCTGTAAATGATAAAGGCACAGATTGAACTGCCTCCCTGTCTCTCCCTGTAAATTATATAGACAGAGACTGTACTGCCTCCCTGTAAATGAAGGCTGTACTGCCTTCCTGTAAATGATAAAGGCACAGTTAGTACTGCCTCCCTGTCTCTCCCTGTAAATGATGGAGACACAGACTGTATGCCTCTCTCTGTAAATGATGTATGCACAGATCGTACTTTCCTTTTAAATTATGTAGATGCAGATAGTACTGACTCCCTTTAAAAGATGTAGGCACAGAAAATACTATCTCCCTGTCTCTCCATTTAAATGATATAGATGTTGGCTGTACTGCCTCCCTGTAAATGATGTCGATACAGATAGTACTGCCTCCCTGTAAATTATGTAGATGCAGGCTGTATTGCCTCCCTGTAAATGATACAGGCACAGATAGTACTGCCTCCCTGTAAATGATACAGGCACAGATAGTACTGCCTCCCTGTAAATGATACAGGCACAGATAGTACTGCCTCCCTATAAATGATACAGGCACAGATAGTACTGCCTCCCTGTAAATGATACAGGCACAGATAGTACTGCCTCCCTGTAAATGATACAGGCACAGATAGTACTGCCTCCCTGTAAATGATAGAGGCACAGATAGTACTGCCTCCCTGTAAATGATACAGGCACAGATAGTACTGCCTCCCTGTAAATGATATAGGCACAGATAGTACTGCCTCCCTGCCTCTCCTTTTAACTGACGGTCTTTACAACTATCTAGCAGATGTATTCCAGATGTTCTTATGAATATTTGCAGCAATACTGGATATTCAATTTGCAGTAAAATTTAAAAAGCGTTTAAAGATAGCTGAAGTTAGGAATGCGATGCCCCTCTTCATCTATGGCTGGAACCACAAGCTTTGTCCAGGTGGTTGAATGAATGTCCATTGATTATAATGGCCACCTTGATTTACAGGAAATGACATGAAATGCTATTTTCCTAGCACTGCTGCAACTTTAATCTGTGGATCTAGAGGTAAGCCATCCTATATTTCACCAATGTCCATGATGAGAAAATCTTACACATTAGTTAAAGGGGTTTTCAAAATTGATGACCTATCCTCATTATAGGTCATCAATATCAGATCGGTGGGGGTCCGACACCCGGCACCCCTGTCGATCAGCTGTTTGAAGAGAAGGCTGCACTCCATGAAAGCGCATGCTTCCCCTATTGTTTACCTGCTCACTATCGACATTGCAGCGGGGAGCAGTGTAATTACAAGCCGTCCATTCACTTCAATGGGAAGGCTCGTTCCTATTGACTAAGAGAGCCATCCCATTGAAGTGAATGGACAGCTTGTAATTACACTGCTCACCGCTGTGATGCTGACGGGGAGCAGATAAACAATGAAGGGAAGGCTGCGATCACATGGAGCGCAGCCTTCTCTTCAAACAGCTGATCGGTAGGGGTGCCAGGTGTCGGACCCCACCGAAAATCCCGGGAAAACCCTTTGAAGGGGTTATCCGGGGCTTAAAGGGAATCTGTCACCACGATTCTGGACTATAATCTGCAATCATACATGCGTAGTACTGCACATAAGGAGTCCAGGTGGCCATTTCTTATTTTCCTACTGCCCCCCATTCAAGCACTGTCAGAACTCAATGCTGTACTGAAATACATAGTTCAGACTGCTGCGCCATACTAACATAATGGAGAGGACTCGTGCACATGCACAGCAGTCCTGACAGTGTGTTTCAGTGCAGCTTTTAATGCTGCCAGTAAAGGAATGGTGATTTGGACTCCATATCTTCAGCACTACTCATTTATTACTGCGGATAATAGTCCAAGATCATGATGACAGATTCCCCTTAATTATTGATGATCTATCCTCAGGATGGGTCATCAATATCTGATTGATGTAGTCAATTCTCAACACCACCTGCTGATTAGCTCTTGGAACGGGCTTGTGACATCACATATATTGGTCACATAGCTTTTGTGACACTCATTTCCATTCATGTGAATGGGATTAAGCTGCAGTACCAAGCACAGCCACTATACAATGATGGCACTGTGCTTGGTAAAGAATACCGAGTGCTGTGGCCCTTTCATACAGCTGATCGCCGGGGGTGCTGTCAGACCTCCACCGATTAGCTACTGATAACCTATCCTTATCACAGGTCATCAATATGTAAGCCCCTTTCATCACAATCTGTAGCATTCTTAGGCTTTCCTCACACATTAGACTTTTCTTCCTCAGAAAAAAATGTTTCAAGTAATATTTCCAGTAGGGTCCATCTTTAGATAGACAGCCCGTATGCAGTTGAGGTGCAAGGAAACATGAGCAGATAGATATGGATCATAGAGAATAAATAAGTACAGTATATACAGTAGTGATGAGTGGCAGGGGTCATATTCGAATTCGCGAATTCGAATATTCGCTATATTCTATGATTTTTTCACTCGAAAAATGACAAGGTAATGATTGCGTAATATGCGAATTTTCGTAATGCGAATTTTCAATTGCTGAGCAAAAACATGATTCCTCCCTGCTTCTTGCTTGTGGGCCAATGAGTCATAGCACTATATCGAATATATTAGTTTTTTCGAATATTCGTAATATTCTAAAACAAGAACATATAGCAAAACAGCGAATATTCTAAAAAAAACGAATGTAGAGCAATTTAGCTAATATAGTGCTAGAATCTTTTTTTTTTGATAGTTGTAATTTTTTTCCAATCTGAACTTCAGATGAGAAAAAAATTACAACTATTAGACAAAGAAGATTATAGCACTATATTAGCTAAATTGCTCTATAGTCGTTATTTTTTTCCGAATATTCGCTGTATTGCTATATATTCTTGTTTTAGAATATTACGAATATTCGAAAAAACGAATATATTAGTTTTTTAAAATATTCGTAATATTCTAAAACAAGTATATATTGCAATATAGCGAATATTCAAAAAAAATAATAACTAATATACAGCAATTTAGCTAATATAGTGCTAGAATCTTTTTTTTCAATAGTTGAAATCTTTTTTCAATCTGAACTTCAGATAAGAAAAAAATTACAACTATTATACAAAGAAGATTATAGCACTATATCAGCTAAATTGCTCTATATTCGTTTTTTTCGAATATTCGCTATATTGCTATATATTCTTTATTTGAATATTAAGAATATTCGAAAAAACTACCGTATTTTTCGCTTTATAAGACGCACTTTTTCCCCCCCAAAAGTGGGGGGGAAATGGCCATGCGTCTTATAAAGCGGATACTTCGCTGGCCGCTATGCTGCACAGTGCGGCCAGCGAAGTATCAGTATGGAGGGAGGAGGCGGGGACACTCATGGCAGGGCCCGGTGCAGTGACTCTACTCTAATACACCGGGCCCCGCAGCTGTTAAATACATTCAATCCAAATGGGTCCGCAATTACTGTACTGTACCTTACGTATAGCATTAAGACGGCGCAGACCGGCAGCTCCCTCGGTCATGCGCCGCCTGCCCCAGCTCCCCCCTCATGTGCCGCCTGCCGCAGCTCCCTCCTCATGCGCCGCCTGCCTGTTCTCATTCATAAAGTGAGATAAGCGGGCAGGCGGCGCATGAGGAGGGAGCTCCGGCAGGCAGGGCAGGCGGCGCATGACCGAGGGAGCTGCCGGTCTGCGTCGTCTTAATGCTATACATAAGGTACTACAGTAAGTACAGTGCAGTAATTGCGGACCCATTCGGATTGAATGTACTTAACAGCTGCGGGGCCCGGTGTATTAGAGTAAAATCACTGCAGCGGGCCCCGCCATGAGTGTCTCCGCCTCCTCACTCCACATTGATGCATCTGATCGGAGATCTGTAGATGACACTTATGGGGATCTGTGGATGACATAAGTGTCATCCACAGATCCCCCATCAGTGTCATCCACAGATCCCCCATCAGTGTAATCCACAGATCCCCCATCAGTGTAATCCACAGATCCCCCCATCAGTGTAATCCACAGATCCCCCCCATAACAGTGCATCATCCACAGATCCCCCCATAACAGTGCGTCATCCACAGATCCCCCCATAACAGTGCGTCATGCACAGATCCCCCCATAACAGTGCGTCATCCACAGATCCCCCCATTACAGTGCGTCATCCACAGATCCCCCCATAACAGTGCGTCATCCACAGATCCCCCTATAACAGTGCCATCCACAGATCCCCCCATAACAGTGCCATCCACAGATCCCCCCATAACAGTGCGTCATCCACAGATCCCCCCATAACAGTGCCATCCACAGATCCCCCCATAACAGTGCCATCCACAGATCCCCCCATAACAGTGAGTCATCCACAGAACCCCCCATAACAGTGAGTCATCCACAGATCCCCCCATAACAGTGAGTCATCCACAGATCCCCCCATAACAGTGAGTCATCCACAGATCCCCCCATAACAGTGCGTCATCCACAGACCACCATTAGTTCGAAACCTACCAAAAGCACACCTTTTGGTTCAAAATATTTTTTTCTTATTTTCCTCCTCAAAAACCTAGGTGCGTCTTATAAAGCGAAAAATACGGTAATATATTCGATATAGTGCTATATATTCGTTTTTTAGAATATTCATCATTTTTCCAATTTAAAGTCATGATTCCTCCCTGCTTCTTGCTTGTGGGCCAATGAGTCATTGGCCCACAAGCAAGAAGCAGGGAGGAATCATGTTTTTACTCGGCAATTGAAAAATTTGCATTACGAAAATTACAATTATATATCACTAATATACAGTAGTTACCAGCAGATACTTACGGTTACATGTCTTGGACTTGACATGCTCCAGCAGGTGATCCTTAGATATGGCCTCAGAGCACCGCTGGCATTTGCCAAACAAGTCTTTGTGATCGCACTCGGTCAGAAGGTGATCCGTCAGACTGGCGATTTCCACAACCTGGGTATGAATCACAGAAATGAATTAGGAGGTTTTTACAGGATATTTATGAGGAGCCATAGGTCATAGATGTCTTGTCAAAAGTCACTTACCTGCTTGCAGTGTTCACAACGTTTCAGCATTGGGCAGTGTTTCCAGTAATGGAGATCCAAGCCTTCCTCGGTGAATGACTCATCTCTTTCCCCACAGAAGATGCATAAACTGCAAATAAGACACATTTCTGGTGATTTGTAGGCCATCAATCACTTCAGTTTCTGTCCTAGGGCCCATACTCCAATTACATTCACCAATAAGGGAATATTTCATAGGAAGCCAACTAACTGAGCAGTATGTATCTGATGTATGAGGGCTGATGACCTATTAGTAGTCAATCAATCTGTGGTTCTCCGCCTGTTGTGACACCGCAACTCCCAGCATGACAGCCACAGTCTCAGAATAGCTGGAGGGCCACAGACTGGAGACAAAAGACCTATAGGGAAACCTAAAGTATCTAGAAAAAATCTGATTCTCTGCAGCAGCAGAAGACTAAGGCCTCTTTCACACGGGCGTTGCAGGAAAATGTGCGGGTGCGTTGCGGGAACACCCGCGATTTTTCCGCGCGAGTGCAAAACATTGTAATGCGTTTTGCACTCGCGTGAGAAAAATCGCACATGTTTGGTACCCAAACCCGAACTTCTTCACAGAAGTTCGGGCTTGGGATCGGTGTTCTGTAGATTGTATTATTTTCCCTTAAATAATAGCATTCTGAATACAGAATGCATAGTAAAACTGCACTGGAGGGGTTAAAAAAAAATAAAAAATCATTTAACTCACCTTAATCCACTTGATCGCGTAGCCCGGCATCTCCGTCTGTCTCTTTTACTGAATAGGACCTGTGGTGAGCATTAATTATAGTTCAAGGACCTGTGATGACGTCACTCCGGTCATCACATGGTACGTCACATGATCTTTTACCATGGTAAATCACCATGGTAAACGATCATGTGACGTACCATGTGATGACCGGAGTGACGTCATCACAGGTCCTTGAACTATAATTAATGCTCACCACAGGTCCTATTCAGTAAAAGAGACAGACGGAGATGCCGGGCTACACGATCAAGTGGATTAAGGTGAGTTAAATGATTTTTTATTTTTTTTTAACCCCTCCAGCGCTGTTTTACTATGCATTCTGTATTCAGAATGCTATTATTTTCCCTTATAACCATGTTATAAGGGGAAATAATAATGATCGGGTCTCCATCCCGATCGTCTCCTAGCAACCGTGCGTGAAAATCGCACCGCATCCGCACTTGCTTGCGGATGCTTGCGATTTTAACGCAACCCCATTCATTTCTATGGGGCCTGCGTTACGTGAAAAACGCACAAAGAGGAGCATGCTGCGATTTTCACGCAACGCAAAAGTGAGCACAGCCCCATAGAAATGAATGGGTCGGTATTCAGTGCGGGTGCAATGCGTTCACCTCCCGCATCACATCCGCGCGGAATACTCGCTCGTGTGAAAGGGGCCTAAAGGCTCCTTTACAGAGACTTATAAATCGGGCCTCTAGGAACGCTCCGTCCCAATAACTGCCCTGTCTAAATCCCACAAACATTAAAACTTTCCAAAAAATGGTATTACTGCTTTCCAAAATATCTGAAATATTATAATATCATGTTATTTATATTAACAGAAAAATGTCAGAAATAAAATGCACATTGCTGGTATTCCTTTTTTTTTTTTTTTGTTGGATGGGGGACGGTTTGAAATAAGGAAAATGTCACTGCCTAAATTGGCTTGATCCTTAAAGGCTATGTACACCTTTGAATGCAATTTTTGTTTATGATTGGATTTTACTCATTTTTGAGTAAAAATTATATATTCCATTGCCTTTATTAAAAAATATTGAGCCATTTTGTCACAAAGGGTTAACTCTTTTTCTAACTGTGTGCCACTTTGTACCAGTCATCTAATAACCCTTTTCTCTAATTTACTAAGAGGTCATAAACACTTATTTAAGCCACATTCCTCTCAGAAAGATAAGAAATGAGCTTTGATGAGTGTTTATAAGGTCAGAAAGCAGAGATAAGGAGCCCGTCAGCCCCCCAACTGCCGGAAAAGACAAAAGATCCACAGGCAGCTAGTAGAGCTATGTACACAAAAAAGGATTCCATATTTTAAAAAAAAGACCAATTGAAAAAAAGATTTTTAGCTAAAAATAAATACAATGCAATAATACAAAAAATAGTTCCCAAAAATAGTTCCCAAAGGACACGGCCATATTTCACCTTAAGGACCAGGCCATTTTTTGGAAATCTGACCAGTGTCACTTTATGTGGTGATAACTTTAAAACGCTTTGACTTATCCAGGCCATTCTCAGATTGTTTTTTCGTCACATATTGTACTTCAGGACACTGGTAAAATGAAGTAAAAAAATTCATTTTTACCAAATTTACCAAAATTTTGGAAAAATTTGCAAATTCCCAAGTTTCAATTTCTCTACTTCTATAATACATAGTAATACCTACAAAAATAGTTATTAGTTTACATTCCCCAAATGTCTACTTCATGTTAGGATCATTTGGGGAATGCCATTTTAGTTTTTGGGGACGTTACAAGGCTTAGAAGTTTAGAAGCAAATCTTGAAATTTTTCAGACAGACATTTTCAAAAACCCAATTTTTAGGGACCAGTTCAGGTCTGAAATCACTTTGTGAGGCTTACATAATAGAAACCACCCAAAAATGACCCCATTCTAGAAACTACACCCCTCAAGGTATTCAAAACTGATCTTACAAACGTCGTTAGGACATTTTTTTGGCACTATTTTGGAGGGCATATGACTTTTTGATCGCTTGCTTTTACAATTTTTGTGATGTAAGGTGACAAAAAAATACCTTTTTTTGCACAGTTTTTATTTAATTTTTTTGACCGTATTCATCTGAGGGGTTAGGTATTTTTATAGAGCAGATTCTTACGGACGCGGCGATACCTAATATGTCTACTTTTTTTATTTTACACTATATTATCTTTTTATAAACAAAAAAAAACATTTTAGTATCTCCATAGTCTAATACCTAATATGTCTACTTTTTAATTTATTTTAGTTTTACTAAATAATATTTATAGTATCTCAAGTCTGAGAACCATAGTTTTTTTCCGATTGTCAATGGCTAAAATTGGGAATGGGGATTATAAATTTAGTACTCCATGGAAGTGTGGTACTCCGTGAAGCAACAGTCAATGCAGAGGCGCGGATGATCGGGGCACGTGTCACATTGAGTGGTGGTGTCCTTCCGTATCCCCCTCCTGTGACACACTCTGCACTTTTTTGGGGTCCGTCCCTTCTTTCCAGTATGAGGGACCACACCTGGAAAGTGTTGGCCAGGGACGATCCGGGCGCCTCCAGTTCCCGAGGTACTCTGGCCTGCTCTTTCCCGGTCAGAAAAGATCAGGGCCTTGAGGACTGCCTCATAGAACTGGAGGAATTTCCCTGTGTTGCCAGCGCTCTGGGACAGCACAAAAGAGTTGTACAAGGCAACCTGTACCAAGTAGACCGCAACTTTTTTGTACCATGCCCGGGTTTTGCGCATGGCATTATATGGCTTGAGGACTTGATCAGCCATATACCGATTGTAGTCGACGATACAATCGGGCTTGAGGACCGTTGCCGCGGTACCTCGCACAGAGACAGGGGTGATGCAGTTACTGTGAATTGTGGACAGTACTAGGACATCCTTCTTGTCCTTATATCTGACCAGCAACAGGTTTCCATTGGTAAGGGCACGGGTCGCAACCCTGGGGATAGGTACCTGGAGGGGGTGGGTAGGGAGGTCGCGTTGATTTTTCTGCACGGTCCCACAAGCGGATGTGGATCTGGCGGCGAGGAACTGGAACAAGGGGATACTAGTATAAAAGTTATCCACGTAAAGGTGGTAACCCTTATCTAGCAGTGGGTGCATAAGGTCCCACACAAGTTTCCCGCTAACACCCAGAGTGGGGGGACATTATGGGGGTTGAATACGGGAATCTCGCCCCTCGTACGCACAAAACTTGTAAGTGTACCCTGAGGTACTCTCACAAAGTTTGTACAGCTTCACGCCATACCTCGCCCGCTTAGAGGGAACATACTGGCGGAAAATTAGTCTCCCCTTAAAAGCAATGAGAGACTCATCACCCGCGACCTCCCTTCCACGTACATAGGCCTGCACAAATTTGGCCCCAAAGTGATCGATGACCAGCCTGATTTTGTACAGGTGGTCATAGGCAGGATCACCTTGAGGGGGGGGGGGGTCCTAATCTCGGCTGCACGGACCGGAGTCTAGCCCGGGTGTTGAGCAACAAACTGTTGAGCGTACAGGTTTGTTTGCTCCACCATTAGATTTACAAAGTGGTCACTAAAGAAAAAGACTAAAATAGTCATATTCAGTGAAGCCCACTGTGGGAATCTGGATTCCTGGTTGACCAACAAAATCAGGAATCGCAGGCTCAAAATGCTCTGGGGTACACCAGACAAGTTCACCGGCAGGGGGCTCAGGTGGACTTATCTGGTGGGCCGGAAAACTAGTATGAGCGCCAGAGCTGCTCGTACTAGTGTGGGCCACAGGGTCCCTAGCATGGCGGTCCCCTCGCTCCGCTTGGCCGCGTCTCCGCCGCCTTGGGGGCTCATCATCATCGCTAGATGTTGAGGCGGACGCGGATGACAAAACGAAAGTGGGGTCATCCTCACTGGAGCTCTCGGACTCGGAGGCAAGCTGGGCGTATGCCTCCTCGGCCGAGAACATCCGGCGGGCCATAGGGGAGCGTGTGTGTGCGTGCGTGTTAAACTTTATTTGGTGTGCGTGTGTGTGGGGGCACGGGTGTTCATGTTCTTACCCTAAACCTAACAGACAAAAATAAATAAATAAATAAATTTAAAAAAAAGGGCAAAAAATATAAAAATAAAATAAAATATTCAAACTCGCTGATCAGCCGCCCGAAGCTGATCAGCGGTGGGGTGTGCGATGCGCTAACAGTGGCCGGACGCTAAGAGTGCCGACCACAGTCAGCGTACGCAGAAAAAAATATATATATCTGCTTGCGCCCCAAAAAAAGTTGTGGGGGGGGGCAAGCTGCAGCACCCCTGGAGGGGTCTAGGGTCACACTTATTTTATTTTTTTCTCCCCACTAACTGTCCCCGAATATCCCTGCCTAACCTAACCTGTCCCTAACCTTTCCCTAAATAACTTTTACTGTGGAGGGTCAGAAGGGCGTGCTGGGGCACAGATGGGGGTGCTGGCTCTGGAGATCCGCGCAGCGCTCCTCTCTCCTCGGCTCCCGGACACAAAAGGAGGAGGAGAGGAGCGCTGCAATAATTTGAAGCACCCGCCCACCCCTGCAACCAATCAGAGCCGATCCTGAGAGGTGATGTCACCATCACCTCTCAGGATCGCAGGATGGTGATTGGTGGTGTATTATCCCACCACCGATCACCATCCTGTTCTGGGTTATCGGGTCCCCAGAGACCCGAATAATCCGGAAACGCAGCAAACCGCAGGTCTGAATTGACCTGCGGTTTGCTGCGATTGATATTAATCAAAGGGTCAAAATGTTCAACTGAAAGGTATTTTAGGTGTCACCCACACAGAGCAGACTGAGAACTGTTCACACATGACAGATCTGTTCGACAGGTGACCTTTTCATATTTACATTTTGACCTACTTCTGCCTATGGAAAGCTTTTCTAACGGCTGGCTAAGAATAAATATGGCAGCGCCCACTGATTGTGACATTATAAATGGAAGCCGGAGAATTCATGAGATATACATGAATAGGAAATAATCCATCGGTAGACTCCCAGAACAGTGCAGCATAACTTCCAACCCATTCAGTAAACAGTGACGAGTCCAATCGGCTTCTGCTTTAATCCTCTGTGCCGCTGACAATAAGGCTGCAAACCTATGGTGAATGCACACACTGTACTTACTTATCTAAGTAGTTAGTAACGGAGGACTGGTCATCTAGAGCTTCGTCGTTTGGAGACATGGATAACTTCTTGGCATCTTGGAAAAAAAAGAACATTTCAAATAGTCACGTGAGCTCAGCACAGGCTGGGAGATCTTTTACACATATTACAGAACATTTCCAATTAGAAAAAGCTCAATAATTAAGACTCTCAAGTTGGCGGTGTATTTTTGGTAGTTCCTCTTTTGCATTGACCAAATTTTCTGGAAAAGATGAGGTGAAAACAATTTCTGCTTTTCTTATAGTTTGCACTATTTTGCACAGTTTCTATAGTCACCCAACAGTCCCAGGGTCCAGAATCGTACATTTACAATTGCATCATGGTATTAAAATCTATTTTCTTTTAGACCAAAGTTGGCCATACACATTAGTCTAAAATTGATCAAAACGTAAGATTTCAACCAAAATGATCATCTGTTGTGTGAAATTTAAAGGGGTTATCCAATCCTAAAAAAAGCCACCCCATATGCGGGGCTACCAACGCTGAATATACTTACCCGGGTCCAAGCTCCCTGTGCCGCTCCTGATCTCCGCACCGCCACTGCTGCTTCTCCCCATGCATGGATGTAAACATCAGGTGGAGGAAGGGGGGGAGGCCATGGTCAGCGATGCCGGGAAGGCTCGTCCCTGTCTGCCATTGGTTGCTCCGCCCCCCCGAGACCAGATGGTTTCATCTGTACACAGGGACAAGCGGCAGTGGCGGTGCGGGGACAAGGAGCAGCAGAGGGAGCTGGGGCCCGGGTAAGTATATTCAGCATGGGGGGCCCGGCATATGGGGGGGGGGGGGGGGGGATTTTTTTTAGGATTGGATAACCCCTTTAACAACGAACAATCATTTTAGCCGACCGATGACAGACCAAATTCATCTGAAAAGATGTAGACCGTGGTTAATATTTTCATCCAATAGTAGGACGAAAGATCTTACTTTGAAAGAACACCTTTAACGTCTTTTCCTTCTTTCTTCCTTCAGCACCACTAATCTGTGCTACTGTGGGGAGGCTGCTGGGCAGTGTCAGGTGACCCATCTCTCTGTTTATTGCACACAACTTACAAAACCCCTTTGCATGCACTCCATATACCTTTCAATCCTCTCTGCTCCACATCAGCACCAGTCACTCTCCTTCCCCCACTGGTAGCTGTTAATATAATTTCCAATCAGTTTTTAGTCAGTCTCTTCCCCCACTGGCAGCAGTACATAGAGCCCCAAGTAAGTGTCCAGTCAGACATATTCCCACTCACAGCTGTCAGTCTCCTTCCCCTGCTGGCAGCAGTACATAGAGCCCCAAGTAAGTGTCCAGTCAGACATATTCCCACTCTCACAGCTGTCAGTCTCCTTCCCCTGCTGGCAGCAGTACATAGAGCCCCAAGTAAGAGTCCAGTCAGACATATTCCCACTCACAGCTGTCAGTCTCCTTCCCCTGCTGGCAGCTGTTAATATAGTCTCCAATAAGTTCCCAGTTAATCTACGGTGCACTGCTTCTAAGAAGGATACCCCCAATAAATGTCCCATGGCTACACGTCCTTTCAGTGTCCTCCAATTTCCTGCCTCGTGTGCTTTACACTTTCTTTTTGGTAATGCTGCTGTTGGTCCGTTTTATAAGGTCTTTTTCCTTCAGTTTGACTGAAATGTTTGTCACTTAAAATCTGCAATAAATACAGACACACCTATGTCAGCAGCTAAACTTGTCAACCTGGCAGATCAGCGGGGGTGCAATAAAGGGGTACTGGGCACACAGAAGGCTCTGTTCATGCTAGGGTCTAGTTTTAACAGATATCAATGAACCCACACGAATCCCAGTGTCTTATTATGGGGTCCATTGGGTTCCAGATTTTTGATGGCAAAAATACTGTTACAGACTGCCCCATTCTTGCCTTAAAAATACCACGGTGGACTTCAACACCAGAGTGAACAGTGCCTTAATCACAATACCAAGCGTTTAAAAATAAGGACCTTTTATAAACCAAAACAGCACCCCCTTGTCCAGTGGCTAAGACCGGTATTGCAGCTTTATATCATTTACTTAAACAGAGCTGTAAAACTAAAGTTCCTGCTGACATTTAGAATTATAATGTTAGACGGCCAATAAACCTATTAAAATGCTGAATAATGTGATAAGTGAGATTTTAAAGGGATTTTTAACTTTAAAAATCACTGATCACTGACTGGTTGGGGGTCTGACTTCTGGCACGCACGCCCGCCCGCCATTCAGTAGTTAGAAGAGGTTATGGCACTTAGGTTAGCACTGTGGCCACTTCCTAGGCTGATGACATCACGTCCGTTGGTCACATGGCCTTTGTGCAGTCCAGTCCCATTGAAGTATATTAATAAACTATCTGCAGGAGAGATCATTAAAATGTAAATGCCGGACCGCCCTCCCCCCTCTCGCAGCCTGATGACTTACAGGTCACTTTACTCATTAAAGCTATGAAGTCATGTATGTAAGTGGAGCGTGATGGTGGAAATAGTCACCGACTACCACTGCCCTGGAACAGTTTACGTACAATAACTCCATTACATCAGCAGCAAAAAAATCACAGAGTAACAGAACTATAGTACAGTAAAGAAAGAGTAGCAGGGTGGGGTTTGTCATTTGGAAGAATATACAATCATATAAGTCCATGTTCACATCCCAACACATCTGTATACACTGGGAATACTCCTGGTATACAGCTGAATGTATCCATAGCCTTTAAAGGGGTTGTCCAGCGTCTAGCACATTTTTATCTATGTCCTGGACAGCGCTGTACATAATATACAAAGGGCCTTGGGGACCTGCTCCCTGCAGCTTCCTTCAAGCCACAAGGTTCCAGTCCTGCTCCTTCCGGCCTCCAACGTGTAAACTTCCAGATGGGTCACCTGAGCCGCTACAGCCAATCGCTGGCCTCAGTGATGATGGGTCATGTGCGGGACTGCGGACATGTCAGTGCTGAGGCTAGTGACTGCCCACGTGACCCTGTCCTGAAGTGTACCCACAGGGGACCTGAAGGAGCAGGTCCGGAACAGAGGCCTGGGGACCTGAAGGAGCAGGACGGGAACAGAGCCCTGGGGACCTGATGGAGCAGGACCGGAGCAGAGCCCTGGGGACCTGAAGGAGCAGGACCGGAGCAGAGCCTTGGGGACCTGAAGGAGCAGGACCGGAACAGAGCCTTGGGGACCTGAAGGAGCAGGACCGGAACAGAGCCTTGGGGACCTGAAGGAGCAGGACCGGAACAGAGCCCTGGGGACCTGAAGGAGCAGGACCGGAACAGAGCCCTGGGGACCTGAAGGAGCAGGACCGGAGCAGAGCCTTGGGGACCTGAAGGAGCAGGACCAGAACAGAGCCTTGGGGACCTGAAGGAGCAGGACCGGAACAGAGCCTTGGGGACCTAAAGGAGCAGGACCAGAACAGAGCCTTGGGGACCTGAAGGAGCAGGACCAGAACAGAGCCTTGGGGACCTGAAGGAGCAGGACCGGAACAGAGCCCTGGGGACCTGAAGGAGCAGGACCAGAACAGAGCCTTGGGGACCTGAAGGAGCAGGACCGGAACAGAGCCCTGGGGACCTGAAGGAGCAGGACCGGAACAGAGCCCTGGGGACCTGAAGGAGCAGGACCGGAGCAGAGCCTTGGGGACCTGAAGGAGCAGGACCCGAACAGAGCCTTGGGGACCTGAAGGAGCAGGACCAGAACAGAGCCTTGGGGACCTGAAGGAGCAGGACCGGAACAGAGCCTTGGGGACCTAAAGGAGCAGGACCGGAACAGAGCCTTGGGGACCTGAAGGAGCAGGACCAGAACAGAGCCTTGGGGACCTGAAGGAGCAGGACCGGAACAGAGCCCTGGGGAGCAGTGCAGTGTCTTTCTTATGTTATGTACAGTGCTATATTGGATAAGATGGGTCTGGTCACAGTGATCACAAAAACGGAGGTCATCGAGTCCACCATGACAATAGGGACAAATCTATCAATCTTTCTGACCCCATCATTGTTGTACGGTGTGTGACATAGATGGATGCTGTCCACGCCATGTCTAAACAGTCACGTAAAACTTATGGGTGTAGCTACAGCTCCAGAAGTTCATGCCCCTAGAACGTATGAATCATTATGAAGGCAGGTAGATAAGAGTCCTCATGGCCGGACACTGATTAATTGTAGCAACTTTAACCCCTTCCAGACACTGCTGTAATACCTCACAGGCCATAGCTAGTGCACCTACAGGCGACTGCAAAGTACTGCCGGGATATTGTAGGAAATAAAAGAAATTAGGTTATATAAGTTCCTTTATGGAATGAAAAGAGCAAAAAATTTTTTATTAAAAATGACTGAAAAAAATGACACACACACAAATATATAGTGAGGCAAAATGGTGTCATTTGTGTGCGGACTTCCTATGTGTGAAAGTATTAATTGGGAGGGAGGCTGCGTTATTTGCTGGAGGGAATGTTTTCGGCTGCCATTTTTAATTCAGATCAGGTTTTTCCAATGGGAAGGGGGTCATGTGACATATTAGTCTGGACTAGCTTTTACTCAGAAACAACCTGAAAGTGTCAGTTTTGACCTATGTTTTACCTGTTTATGGTCGACGTTTCCTAAAGTGCTTTACATGATGTGTTCTGTGGGTCCATCATTCTGCCGGATGCACATGGTTAAACATTTAATCCAGTCTGAAGAACCGCAGGTGATCCTTCCTAACAGCACCGGGGGAGTCATAATATGGCTCATCTGAATTGGTGCTGTGTTCAGGTGAAGGATAGGTCAAAAATGACACGTCCAGTGTGTTTCTGAGAAAAGTCTGGCCAAGATTCAGATATCACACAAGTTCCACATATTGGAAGTCAATTTTCTAATTATCTACAAATTACACCAATTAAAAGGATGTGTCCAGACTTGTCTTTTGCTTCTCGATAGATAGATAGATAGATAGATAGATAGATCCAAAGATAGGAGATAAATGGGTAGACAGATAAATAGTATAGATAGATAATACTTTTTATTTTTTTATGTGGATGGCACAGCAATAAAAGGCGATCCAAATAAATAAAACAAAAAAATTCCATAGCACTCCCAAGAATGTAGATCAAAAGTAGTGTTCTTTAAATGGGTTGTTCCATGAAATATAATCTACAGTTATCAAACCAGCACTTGGATCTGAATACTTTTGTAATTGCATGTAATTAAAAATGTGGCATAGCCAGTGAGCTATTCAATAAAATGTATCTGCATAGCGCCACCTGCTGTTCTTTTTTTTCCCTATTTCTTTCACCTGCTCACTGAGAAGGCCGCACATGCTCAGTTTCAATCATAAACTGCCTCCTGAGCCGTGATAGGGGGAGCATGGACACGCCCCCTTAGCTGCAGCAGAAAAGACACTCCCCCTTGAGTTGTCAGCTTGATATAAATCTAGCAGAGCAATGAATGGAGAGATCTCTGGACACATGTGAGGTACAGGGCTGGTTCTAGCATTGTTAGAAAGAGGTTGTCATGTACTATGTGATGTCTGATTTTCATTTTTGACATTAGTCAAGGGATAACCCCTTTAATCACCAAAGCGACGTTTCAGTCCTCTTACTGGGACTTTTCTCAGATATGAGACAGATGGATAGACAGATGATAGATATGAGGTAGATAGATAATAGAGAGATATAAGATAAATAGATAGATAGATATGAGATAGATGATGGATATGAGATAGATAGATAGAGAGATATTAGATAAATAGATAGATAGATATGAGATAGATGATGGATATGAGACAGATGGATATGAGACAGATGGATAGACAGATGATAGATATGAGATAGATGATGGATATGAGATAGATAGATAGAGAGATATTAGATAAATAGATAGATATGAGATAGATGATGGATATGAGACAGATGGATATGAGACAGATGGATAGACAGATGATAGATATGAGATAGATAGATAATAGAGAGATATAAGATAGATAGATAGATATGAGATAGAAGCGATGGGAGAGATAGATAATAGAGAGATATTAGATAGATAGTTGATAAGATATAGACAGACACAAACACATACACAATAATATAACCCCCACATATCCGGTATCCCCCGTATACACTTTTTGTATGTCAGCAATGAACAAAAAAAGAAGAAAAATATTTCTTTTTTTCGCTTGTGGACGGGATGTCACACTTCTGGCCCACGAAGAACTAGCGGCAGCGAGTACATGACCCTCAGTGCTGGAAGGGAGTGCCTGTGAAAAGTTAAGTGGCTTTTTTTCTTTATGCGAAGCACTTTCTAGGTGAAATTGTTTTTGGAGGTTTAACTCCATTTTTTCAATACATAAAAATACACGCTGATTATGTGAACAGAGCCCAACTATGCCAAAGTTAACAAGGCTTTTTCTAGAAAACAGGTTCTCTTCTACTTACAACTATAAGATGCAGTCGTTCTTTACAATGATTGCAACCGACTTACCTACTTTTGTTTTTGGTATTTGTTCCTTCCCCTAAAAACGCAGAAAGAAAAGCGATTGTAAATGAATGTACAACATGCAAAACCACTGAAAATCTGTTGGACTTGTCATAGAAAAATATCCAGTTTGCTGCGGTAATATCACATCACCAGCAGGTGGCACCCAAGCTAGCTTCAAGAGCAAAACCAATAAAAAGAGTTGGATGAAGGGATACCCCAACATATTACAGGTCAGGGAGGGGGTCAGTATATGCTCCAAATTTTTGCAAAAAGTCATGCGCAGAGCCCCTTTAAGAACATAAGCATGTTACTGTAGCCATTAAAGTGGCACTTTGGTTCAAGAAAAAAAAAAAGAAAAAAAATCACATTAGCTAGGAATGAACAGAAAACTCTTTAGTCACCTCCCTTCCATCTTTTCAGCTGCAGATCTACAGATTCTCAGGCTCCTATTCTGTCATCCAAGATGGCCGCACCACTTTCACATTTGGTAGCCCAAGACACTCCCTGCTTGTCCGGCCCTGCTCTTGGATTGGCCAGCATTATTCACATGAGCAGTGCTGGCCAATCCAAGGACATCAGGAAGTGTCTTGGACTACCATATGCACAGCATGCATCATGTAGTCTGAGGAGCGGTGCGGCCATCTTGGATGACAGAAATGGAGGGTCATCAGGTAAGTGTTCTCTGAACTGGTTCCATCACCATGACTTCAGGAATAAAATATCTCGTAGCTGATCAGGTCGGCCTCACACAAGTGTGTTACTGTGTCAGGAATGTATTTGTGTGGTGAGGAGTGTTCTCCAGAGCTCTGTCTTCTGTCAGTGTGTGACTGCGGGAAATGAACAGACTTGGAATAGACTGACTTCCAGTGACACGTGAGGAGGAGAGCTTCCAGGCCAATATACACAGCCATCTACCTTGCCAGCCTGAACCTCAGACTGCATCTCCTTAAGGGCTGCCAGCTGTTCCTGAAGAGCTCGAATCTCCTCTTTCTTCCTCCGTTCTGCTTCTTCTGCTGCCGCCTTCTTCTGTGCCTGAAAACGGGAAGAAAAGAAATCCAAATAGATGGATGTATATCAGAATGGCCCTATGCTGCTCGTTTCAGCAGACCAGCTTTTCCACTGATTTCTGCCATCTGGTAAAGCAATGAACACCCTGCCCGATGTTCCTACGGGAGATAAGCGGTGCCAGAGGGGTCATTCTGTATATAGATCGCTGTCTGCTGCTAGTCTATACATCCAGGGCCTATGAATCTAAGAGGTCTATCACTGGCCAACTGTGATCATTGCTAACTCACCAGATTTAACCCTATTAAGCTAGCTGACACTAGCGATGTGCTAATGTCAGCTAAACCTAACTAGCCTATTCCTACTTTTATCTATGCCCCAGTTATGCCAGAAATCTAACTTTTATAATATGCTAATTAGCCTCTATGAGCGGGGGGGGGGGGGGGGGGGGGGGGGGGGGGGGGCAGTGTTCCTCCTTCTAGAGGCTCCGTTCTCCCATCTTTGTCGCCTCCCTCCAAGTCCTGATTGACAGGGCCAGGCGGCGATCGCATCTGTCTGCCAGCCCTGTGCTCTGGTGAAATCTCGGGCCGTTCAGTATTCAGCGCAGGCGCGGTGAGGAAGCTGGCAGCTTGCGAGCGTCTTTCCCTCACCGCGCCTGCGCCGAATGCAGAACGGCGCAAGATTTCACCAGAGCACAGGTTAGATTTCTGGCGTAACGGGGGCATAGATAAAAGTAGGAATAGGCTAGTTAGGTTTAGCTGACATTAGCATATCGCTAGTGTCAGCTTGCTTAATAGGGTTAAATCTGGTGACAGAATCCCTTTAAAGAGGTTTTTCCACAAATCACACACACCATTCAGCCTCTTGCACTGTGCCTGCGCTAGTTTCCAGGGTGGCGTTTTACTATGGAGGACGCTGAATAACATGTATCATCACACGCACCTCCATCTTATGGACATGAGCACTTGAACAGGAAAACTTGAACTTTTTTAATTTTAGCACAAGGCCGCAACATAACAAAATGTGAAAAAATTCAAAGGGTCTGAAGACTTTCCAAATGCATTGTGGGTATATATATATATATATGTAAGCATAATAAAGAAAATCCATCCTGAACCACTTCCGTTTCTGTGCTACCACTCCTCTCCTCTTTACCACTGCAGCTAAGATGAAATGTCTTGGTTGCAGAGATAATGTGCCCAGATACCACACATGACCACTGCAGCCAATCACTGAGGCCAGTGATTGGCTGCAGCAGTCACATGTGGTAGATGGGCAAGTAACCACTACAGTCTTGGCAAAAAAGGCCAGGGAGGACGGAGGGCTGCAGTGGAACAGGACAGTAAGGGCGCATTCACACAACCGTAGTGTTTTGCGGTCCGCAAAAACACGTATACCGACCTGTGTGCGTTCCACAATTTATGGACCACACATGGCCATCACGGTGAAAGAAATGCCTATTCTTGTCCGCAATTTCTCACAAGAATAGGACATTCTGTATCTTTTTTGAGGGGCTGCGAACAGCGGATGCGGACAGCACACTGGCTTACATGAGCAGTATTTCCAAACCACTTTGGTGATCTAAAGATACAGATATCATATTTCAGCACCAAAACACTGGCCAATTTACCCCATGGTAACATGCTAAAAGTGTTGATCATCGTCTGAGCATTCAAAAAGTATTGAAATGTGAAATATGAGTAGAAGGAAGTTGAAAGCCTCCCACATAAACCCGGACTCGTACCTTAAGTTCAGATTCTGTGGGTTTGCCATCAATTTTGGAAAATCCGTCAAACAGGGTTTTATACAGAATGTTTTTGCGCATGGTGGCGTCATCAGTTGGCATGTGCTCGAGAACCTGCGCGCGATTCTGCTGGTACAAGTAGAGTATAATCCGCACTGCTCTGTCACGCACTTCTGCAGTTGTGTAATCCAGTGCACCTAAAGCAAACTAAGAGGGAAAAAGACATTACAGACATCAGAGCAGTAAGAAGGGTCTGTCTGATTGTTCATAAATGTTTGGTGCTAAATTGTTAGCATATAACTGGTTGTAAAATGAGGGAGATACCATCTTCCGGCACCCCGGGGCGCAGCAGATCGCTGTGACCGTGCTGTTATTAGACAGCTGTGATCACAGTGAAGTTCCCGGAGACTAGCCAAAGTGGTCTCTGAACATGTGATCGCTGTGGCAGGCGATCCACTGTACAGAAAAGCCAGAAGGGCTGTGCTCAGCTAGGATCCTTGATGTTAGAGCGGCCCCTGCTGGTTGTAAAGTTAACTGTGATTCTGCTGTCTGTGAATTACTAATGTGCTTACTAATCCAGCAGTGGTGGCCGCGTTTGCACACTATAGGAAAAAGCACTGGCCTCTGTGCGCTCCCACGGTCCCGGCCACCGGAGAGATCAGCAGTTTTTCCTATAGTGTACAAGCATAAACGTGGGAACCTGAAGAGTATAAAGTGATGGAAAAATTAATCAAGCCAGCAAAGGAGGCAATATGGATAATCACAATACATTAGTAAGTCCCTTGTATTAACTTTCTCTACATGATAAATGCTATTTGCTCAAGTGAGACAACTTATTTAAGCACTTGCTGCTCTGACTGTGGCAGGAAGAGGTCAATTAACTTTTTTCCCATAAAGAAAAAAAGTAAATTAAAAGTAAAAAAAAAAAGTTATAGTTATATTTATTAGTTTTACCAAACAGCACACTATGAGCATAAACATACAGACATTTTCCCACCTTTTTCATTCATGAAAAAATAAAAATGTATTAATTAGTTTTAGCAATAGTATGGCGGGCTTTGTGTGTAAATTATGCAAACATACACATTTTTTTTCCTTTTTCTTTCACAAATAAATTGAAAAAATATAGGTATTGGGTATTTTTTACATTTGTTGTTTTTTGGACAATATCCCTATTAGTAGCATGCTCTATACTTTGACAGAGCATCAGTAGACGCTAGGTCAGAAAGCACATGCGCTGTAAACACTGGCTGCACAGACATTTCCATCTGCAGTGTGGGCACGGTGACTCCATTTTCACAGTACAAACATATGTTCTGGGTTTACAAATTTAGTCTTGAAATCTTTTGTACCAGAAAAAATAAAATTGATGAGGGTTAATGCATGTATTTTGTGGTCCGCAAAAAATACGGATGACATCCGTGTGCATTCCGTATTTTGCAGAACGGAACAGCTGGCCCCTTATAGAACAGTATATCCTTGTCCGTGATGAGGACAATAATAGGACATCTTCTATTTTTTTGCAGAATGGACATACGGAAATGGAATGCACTCGGAGTAAAGTTTTTTTTTTGCTGACCCATTGATATGAATAGTTGGTCCGCATGTGGTCCGCAAAAAAAAAAAAAATATATACGTTTGTGTGCGTGAGCCTTAAGAAAGAAAAAAAATATCTTTCTGTACTTACCCTAAAATCCTTTTCTCGTTGGATGCATTGGGGGACTCAGCACCATGGGTATAGGCCTAGCTGCCACTAGGAGGCTGACACTAGAAAGGACAAGTGTTGGCTCGACCCACATGGGCTATACCCTCTGCACAGACACTAAACTAACCAGTTGGTACTAAAGCAGTAGGAGCACCAAAATCCAGAGCGAAAAGTGAAGCCAACATGTCCTAAACCAGAAAGAGGACCAATATTGAAGAGTCCCAGGAAACCCGGTAAACCTGAACGAAGAAAAAAAGGGTGGGATCTGTGTCCCCCAATGTATCCAACGAGAAAAAGATTTTACGGTAAGTACAAAAATAAATTTTTCTCGTGAATGGCATTGGGGGACACAGCACCATGGGACGCCACATAGGCTTCCTTGACAGCCGACCAACTCCAACGGGAAATGGTGGCTTTGGAGGCTTGTAAACCCTTACGTGAGCCCTCAGGGACGACAAAGAGAGAGTCAGAACGACGGAAGGACTCCTTTAACTGGAGATACAGCCGGAGGGCCCGAACCACATCCAGACTGTGGAGAGACCGCTCTCTGGGATGAGAGGGGTTGGGACAGAATAAAGGCAGTACAATCTCCTCATTAATGTGGAAGGAGTAAACCACCTTGGGAAGAAAGAAGGGAACTGGGCGCAGGACAACCTTGTACTGGTGAAAAACCGAAAAGGGAGACCGGCAAGAGAGCGCCACCAGCTCAGAGACTCTGCAAATGGAGGTAATCGCGACTTGAAAGGCAACCTTAAAAGAGACGTAAGAAAGAGAGATCTAATTCAAGGGCTCGAAGGGAGAGGACTGAAGGACATCTAAGAGCAGATTCAAATCCCATGGTTCCACTGGAGAACGGAAGGGAGGGACGCGATGAGCCACCCCCTGAAGGAAGTTTTTCACTTGGGAACGAGAAGCCAAGGGCCTTTGGAAAAGAACAGACAAGGCCGAGACCTGACCTTTGAGGGAGGCCAGGAGGAGACCTTTCTCAAGGTCTGCCTGAAGAAAGGCAAGAATCTGAGATCCACGTGTGCTGACAAGATGTAGGCCCAGAAGCAGAAGCTAAGAGCAAACTCCGCCCACAGGGCAAAAGCCAGTGCTTGACTCGGATAGGAGGGGAGGAGACCCCTCCCAAGAGCAGAGGAGCGGGAAGGGGCCAATAAAAAAGCCAGGGAAGCAATGGGGGGGGGGGGGGGTATGAGAGGATGCAGCCTAGGCAAGGAAGAAGCCGGGGCCCCGATTACTAGGAACCGGTGGGGGGGCAAAAGGTGCATCTGGTCCACGATGAATCCCCATCCTAACATAAAAAAGAAGCAAGACCTGCAATAAAAACAGAGCAGGTCAGGTCTGCCTCCTACGGACACTAGACTAAAACTGGTTAGTTTAGTGTCTGTGCAGACAGTATAGCCCATCTGGGTGGAGCCAACACTTTTCCTTTCTAGTGTCAGCCTCCTAGTGGCAGCTGGGCATATACCCATGGTGCTGTGTCCCCCAATTCCATTCACGAGAAATAATGTTTTCTGTGTCAAATGTGTCCATAGCCTTTAAAGGCCTGTGTGTATTGCTCTTTAACAGCCTGGCATCACTGTTCTGCTCTCTAAGGGTATCATGTAGCACTGTCAAGCAGGCTGATTGCAGCAGTTGTATTCCAGTGGAACGCACAGTTGAGCTGTTGAAGTGTTATGCTAGCACTGATATGCTGCCTCCCCCCACCTACTAATCACTGATTGACAGCTTTCTCCCTATGCAGAGAAAAAGACACAGCTTCAGCGTGCTTGAGAATACTGTATGCTGTCCTAGGAGAGGGTGGCATAGCAGTGATGACAGTGTGGAATCTTAACCACGATGATCAGCAATGAGATTTCACCCCCAAAAAATTCACAATGCAATCAGGCTCATTACCCCAGGTAGCAGTGTAGTTACACATGTCTATAAATGTCCTGCTACTGACCAAAAAACAATCCTTTCCTAAAGTGTCTGCACCAATATTCCGCACAACTCCTTCACAATATAACAGCTGGTTGATATAACCTCCTGGCGTGTGCCACCTCTGGCATTCCTGTTGTTAGAGTGTGACGCCATTCAGGGCAGCAATAAGAATGTCAGACAGCAGGCAGACCAAAAACACAAGCTACTCCCTCTAAAGCAGGAATGCTCAACCTGCGGCCCTCCAGCTGTTGCAAAACTACAACACCCAGCATGCCCGAACAGCCTACAACTATCAGCCTACAGCAGGGCACTCTAGATGTCACTGTTATAGGACACTTTAGGTGTCACTGTTATGGGGGCGCTGTGGAGGTCACTGTTATGGGGGCACTGTGGAGATCACTGTTATGGGGGCACTGTGGAGATCACTGTTATGGGGGCACTGTGGAGGTCACTGTTATGGGGGCACTGTGGAGGTCACTGTTATGGGGGCACTGTGGAGATCACTGTTATGGGGGCACTGTGGAGGTCACTGTTATGCGGGCGCTGTGGAGGTCACTGTTATGGGGGCACTGTGGAGATCACTGTTATGGGGGCACTGTGGAGGTCACTGTTATGGGGGCACTGTGGAGGTCACTGTTATGGGGGCACTGTGGAGGTCACTGTTATGGGGGCACTGTGGAGGTCACTGTTATGGGGGCACTGTGGAGGTCACTGTTATGGGGGCACTGTGGAGGTCACTGTTATGGGGGCACTGTGGAGGTCACTGTTATGGGGGCACTGTGGAGGTCACTGTTATGAGGGCACTGTGGAGGTCACTGTTATGGGGGCACTGTGGAGGTCACTGTTATGGGGGCACTGTGGAGGTCACTGTTATGGGGGCACTGTGGAGGTCACTGTTATGGGGGCACTGTGGAGGTCACTGTTATGGGGGCACTGTGGAGGTCACTGTTATGGGGGCACTGTGGAGGTCACTGTTATGGGGGCACTGTGGAGGTCACTGTTATGGGGGCACTGTGGAGGTCACTGTTATGGGGGCACTGTGGAGGTCACTGTTATGGGGGCACTGTGGAGGTCACTGTTATGGGGGCACTGTGGAGATCACTGTTATGGGGGCACTGTGGAGGTCACTGTTATGGGGGCACTGTGGAGGTCACTGTTATGGGGGCACTGTGGAGGTCACTGTTATGGGGGCACTGTGGAGGTCACTGTTATGGGGGCACTGTGGAGGTCACTGTTATGGGGGCACTGTGGAGGTCACTGTTATGGGGGCACTGTGGAGGTCACTATTATGGGGGCACTGTGGAGGTCACTGTTATGGGGGCGCTGTGGAGGTCACTGTTATGGGGGCGCTGTGGAGGTCACTGTTATGGGGGCGCTGTGGAGGTCACTGTTATGGGGGCACTGTGGAGGTCACTGCTATGGGGGCACTGTGGAGGTCACTGTTATGGGGGCGCTGTGGAGGTCACCGTTATGGGGGCGCTGTGGAGGTCACCGTTATGGGGGCGCTGTGGATGTCACTGCTATGGGCGCTCAGTATGAGTGATAGGGCTCAGGCACACAAGTGTATCTGTTTTGCGGTTTGCAGTTGCGGAACCACTAAATAAGGTTACTGTCCGTGTGAGATTCACATTTTTTTTGCAGTCCCATTGAGTTATGTGGGTTTTTGATCTGCATTTTGAGGACCAGAATAGGACATGTTCTATCTGTCACAGAACTGACACACGGATGTGGAAAGCACAGGGACGTCATCAGTGTACTTTCCATATCCATATGTCAGTTCCAGATAAGATAGAATATGTCCTAGCCTGGTCCTCAAATTCATAGAACTCAATGGCACTGCAAAAAATGTGGATTGCAGAATGAATACGGTCTTGTGCATAAGGGTTTAGATACACAGCTCAGCAGGCAGGATCATACAAGACAGGATTAGATACACAGCTCAGCAGGCAGGATCATACAAGACAGGATTAGATACACAGCTCAGCAGGCAGGATCATAGAAAATGGGATTAGATACACACTTCAGCAGGCAGGATCATAGAATATGGGATTAGATACACACTTCAGCAGGCAGTATCATACAAGATGGGATTAGATACACACTTCAGCAGGCAGGATCATAGAAGATGGGATTAGATGCACACTTCAGCAGGCAGGATCATACAAGATAGGATTAGATACACAGCTCAGCAGGCAGGATCATACAAGATGGGATTAGATACACACTTCAGCAGGCAGGATCATAGAAGATGGGATTAGATGCACACTTCAGCAGGCAGTATCGCACA
Source organism: Bufo bufo (assembly GCF_905171765.1). Lineage (NCBI taxonomy): Eukaryota > Metazoa > Chordata > Amphibia > Anura > Bufonidae > Bufo > Bufo bufo. The sequence goes on from NC_053389.1 coordinate 124,734,340, forward strand.
CAACAGGCTGTGTATCAGGCACATAGAGTGAGAAGTAGATTCCTGTCTGGGTGTATGCTGCATGGTCAGCCTGTGACTCATCTCTGTGCACTGCAGCCAGAATTGTGCATCAATAAAGTTATGTATTCAACAAAACAATAAGGGGAGAAAGTAAACAGATCTGCCAGGATAATGTGATGTCTTCCAGGTGGGAAGGAAAGCTCAGACATGAAAAACAGGTATTGGGGGCATATGTATGGAAGGTGAGGGGGTGTTAGGAGCATAGAAAAAAAAGTTTGATTTTGGGACCGGACAACCTCTTTAAGTTGCTCAAGAAAAGAACGCACAAGGCCATGTGCACTGATCGGCAGGGATGCTGGGAGTTGGAGCCCCATGATCTGATATTGATGATCTATTCTGAGGATTGGTCACCAATATTTAAATCTTGGAAAACCCTTTTCACTTACTTAGAACTTCCTTGAGGTTCCAAGGTATCTAGGGCAACCCAGATAAACATTTACCTTCATGACGTTGTCAACGGTGAACCCAGAATTGTCTGTGCCCATTTCCTTCAACAGGTTTTCCACAAGCTCTACTTGGCTTAAGGCTAGTCTTGATGGTAGCGTTCCTTTCAATGGTTGAACCAGATTAACTGGAATGATCTGTAGGGGCTTTACTTCCTTGAACAGCGCCATCTCCTGCAAGAAATACATATGCATCATATTAATGGTAAGTATAATTAATAGCAAGTACGTTCAGAAACTTAAGAGGGTTTTTCATACACAGAGCCAAGCAAAACAGTAAAAGCTGCTGAAGTTGATTTTCCAGGACACAAGTCAGAACTTCCTGACTTTTGATACTATTACAGCAACCAGAAAAATATTCCTCCAGCAGTAATAGGACTAAATATGCAGCAGACCTCTGAGCATCCTCTCCTCAATTAGGTGCAGGCAACTTCTGGAGATTTCCTTCATGAATTCTACAGAAAAGGCTTCTTATCCTTATGGCTTAAAGTAAATTTGCAGCTGAGGGCTTAAATGTGGCCACAATACAACTTCATGTTAACAGGGAAAGCCACCTTAATATGTCTGCCAGAAGTTCCTCTCACATCAGTCAATCATAAGACAAAATACATCAACATCAATGCACATTAAAGGACCAGGAGTGTAGCTATATAGTAGTGAGTGTATTCAGAGATTAGTTGCAGTTATATAACCCTCCTGACTCACACGGCCTGTCTGTACCATCTGTGTGTGCTGACTCTCCAGTGTATAAGATGGAGCCTCACACTGGTCTCTGACAGGTGAGAGGACAGGGCAGAGAGGGCTGATGGGCTCAAGCTGCATCATATAGGAAAACATGGAGACCCTGCAGAGTGAGGGGACAGCAGTTCTGTCTCACTGGTCAGTCATGGCTGTCCTCAGAGAGCAGCGAGATGAGAGGCTACCCCCTCTGTCTCTGCAAAGCCAGGCATGATAGGAAACTTCTAGGATTTATTAGAGAACCATATCTGAGGGAAATAAGGAATCAAGATGACAACCCATAGTTTACACATCAAATAAAAAGGCATCCACACGAGTCTATATATTATTCTTTACTAATGGCCTATCCTGCACTATATAGGCAAAGAAAAAAAACTCAGAGTGCTTCTTTAAAGGAGGAGTTGTTCAGCTTAGAAGACCCGTATAGTAATAATTCTTAGCTAAGCCTCAGTGCTGGTCAGGAATGAAGAGTGTTTTCAGAGAGGATTTACTCTGGAGGACATGAAACAATCCACTGATCTTAATGGATACTGTGTAATGCTTCATTTCCCCAGTGGTGGCGCTGCAGGGAAACTTGGCACCTACTGTCAGGTGTCCCTACAGATTTCTAGGGGTCCCAGCAGGGGGGAGACATTGAGATCAGCTTACTTTTAATGCATTTTTTGGTTCTGTGTGGCAGAGCTTTCAGCTGTCCCAATGTATGTTCCTGTGAAGGTCTCCTCGCAGTCTTAGCACTGTACACCGTACAAAAGCAATTATGAAAAACACTTTGAAATAAAGATTCAACGTCTCTCAAAGACTTTTCTAGAATTTCTTCTGCGTCTATTCACTTCGGTGTGTCACGTCTGACCAGCACAAAAGTGCATCTGTAATGACTTTCAAGTGTACGATTACGAATCCCTTGTGCTCGGGCCAAAATCTGCCCATGAAATAATCATGTACCACCGGGGAGATGGGCGAGAGGGTTATGGCTTTCACAAGAAGGCTATTAACTCTGTAGACGCGTCGAGAGGAAACGTGTGTTTTATTTTCCAAGCCGAGAGTGCGCGGCGGTAAATAACGGCACAAGTCCCTAAAGGCAGGGAGTTAATACAGAGTGTTACTGTTTCCCTGGCTAAGCTGGAACATAGCAGAGCCGGGGCGGCTGGGCCAGAACAAGGCATGTATTGTTCACACCACACTCCCGAGGGATTTGTCTTGATATTTACATTGAGGGTTTCATCAAGTATTATTGCTCTGCAGACATTATACGCACTGATCCGTCATCAATTATCAATTGCACAGACATAAAAGAACGCAGCATTTTCCTCTAAAAAACAAGTCTTGCCGTTTTCTATTCGGCTATTTTCACACGGATGAGCAGTGACATCTCATAATGCACATTTATATGCCATTCAGGATCTCTGGCAAGCTGGGTGACACCCACAGATGTGAGAGGTGGGTGACACCAAGCTACGTTAGGGCCTGTTCACACTGCATTTGCATAGTAGGTCGCAGGTACACATCTGGGTGATATCCTTATGTATACCTCTGTATAGACATGTGCACTGATGAGCAAAAGAACAAGGTTTTAAACTTTTGACTTTCAGGCTCCATGTCTCACCATCCGCTACAGCTTCCAACGGGAGACTACCATCTTTTTTGTAGACAATCCTCTTGGCTATCTCATACATGAATTGGACTTGTAACTACTTAGCATATGATTAGTTAAGCATTGTTACCGTTTGGCTCCTAAAACTAAAAATTTTAACTTTTACTATTTTGTTATTATTTTGTCTCGTCCGAAATCTGTTCCCAGGTCTCTTCTACGAGTTCCCATGTTGGTGCATACTTGGGTACCAATTCAGCTTTTTCTTCAACTCTACCCACAAGTGTTTGATTTTGGTTGATGTCTGGGGACTGTGGGGGCCAATCCAGCACCTCTACTTCATTGTCATTGAACCATTTCTTCGCCAAACTCTGTGTATGCTTCGGGCCGTTGTCCTGCTGGAACACTATGTCGTGCTTTTCATACTCATAGTACTCGAGTGTACAAAGTAACTCGTCTTGTAGTATACTCACATATAGCTCAGCATTGAGATCACCATCAATCCTGGTCAAGTATCCAACACCTTTGGCTGTGAAACAACGGCTCCACCGAACCTGACAGTTCCTTCACTTTCTTGATCCATTAGCCCCCTTTTCCCGTCTCTCTTCCAGACCCATTTGCCCCAGTCTATTGCCTTTCATCCTATAGTTCCAAATCACCCATTTCCAATCTTCTACTGTTCACTGTTCTGCTTTTTTGCAAACTCGAGCCAATGCTTCTTTTGACGATATTGAAGTCGAGGCTTCTTTGCCTTTTTTCAGGCCACTATTTCAGACTTGTGTAATGTGCGCCACATGGCGCTTGCATGGACGTCTGTGATCTCACTTATACGAAGAATACGAGCCACCTCCACTGCCGTGTTTGTCGCGCCAGAACCGATTGACCTTGTTATGAGGTGACTTGTTGACTCCGATATTTTTCCTGGACGTCCACCTCTTGGGTTTGGAATGGATGGACGGACTTAATTTCGTATTCTTCCAACTGTCATGGCACTCATGTGATGCAGTTTTGCAATTTTCTTGGCCGAGATACCGCTATTGATGCGGTTTCTTTTTTCTTGGGAAATCTTCTTCATGGCTGCTCCTGGATTCAAACCAGGGACCTTTCGCTTGGAAACCAACCTAATAACACACTGAGCTGATAGGGACTGTGAGAAAGATTGTTCCACCACCCGGAGCAAAACAGTGACAATGCAGTTATATGACAATAATCTGCATAACTAATCATATGCTAAATAGTTGAAAGTCCAATTTATGTATGAGATAGCCAAGAGGATTGTCTATAAAATGATGGTAGTGTCACGATCGAAGCTGTAGTAGATGGTGAGATATGGAGCCTGAAAGTCAAAAGTTCAAAACATTGTTACCCTTTTGCTCATCATTATATATTGGCCATAGGACCCCATGTAAAAAAAAATTAAAGATGCCTCGGGAGCTATGGATATGTTTGAGATATGGACTGGGAGTGAATACACTGGGAGCAGGTGACTCAGAAACAGCTAAACAGAACATTGAGTCGAAATAAATGTAGATGCAGCCAGTGATTTCCCAAATTATGGCATGCGTCCAAAATATATGCCCCACAATGTGTACAATAAGTGCAGTAAACTCCCATCAAACAAGTAGAGATGGCAGGTGCAGTGTATATAAATGGAGGAGGCATCACATGGAGGTGATTTGCCTGGTCACATGACCCTCCATCATATTATGGACAGGACCTCTGTGTGGACAGCACAAAAGACTTTGCAAACAAGGGAGCATACCGGATAAAATATAGAAAATGGAGTAGAATTTCAACAAAGGCTATATTAGTGAGTGCCATATAATCACCGCACAAACACATTGGTCAACAATAACCAGAAAGTGGCCAACCCCTTTAAGGACCAGTAACATTTCCCCCCACTGTGTTGCATCACTTTTTAACTTTTGTTCTAAAAATTATTTTTAATTTTGCAGGAGGAGTTGTAGTTTGTAGTAAATATAAGGTATTAAATAACTTTTATTATTATTTTATTTTTAGAGGGAAAGATTTAAAAAAAAAAAAAAATATCTAGAAACTAGAGTAAGCAGTGTATAATGTAAATGATGTTGACCCTGACTATGTAATATTTATCTTCATACTGACTTGCATTGAAGTGAATGGGGCCGAAAGCGATACCAAGCAGAGCCGCTATACAATGTACGCCGCTGTGCTTGGTAAGCAGGGAGAAGGCCACTGCCATCACAGGAGCACCGATGCCTTCTCAAACAGCTGATCAGCGGGGTCCCGAGTGTCAGAACCCCCCAAAATCTTGGAAAACCACTTTGTGTTGTAAGTGTGTAAGCTTGGGAGTCCTCTCAATGCATTTTACTGCTGGTTTGTTGGAGCACAGCGTCAGAATGCAAGTGAGTATGAAGATAAAAAATACATAATTGGGCTCAGCATCACTTACGGTACATTACACACCACTTTCACTAGTTTGGGGGGTTGTTTCAGAGCTGACATATTCCATTTAACATTATTTTGTCAAATGTATTTATGGGGATTCACTTTTTTTTTTTTCCCTTTCCTCATACAGGCTGTCAGCTCCCCAATGCCCCTGCCCCTGCCCCCTCCTCCAGATTGAAGAAGGGAGGGCTGCTTTAACCCCTCATATCTCAGGTTTGGTAGCAGCTAGAGATATGGGCCTGGTTGGCAGGTTTCGCTGTTTTTACTCCCAACTCAATTTATAACACCTATATCCCCCAAAGTATTGGAGATAATGCTGTGATTCTGGTCTTGTTTGAAAGCTTGGAATGCCAGTTTTCAAACAAGACCAGGCCCATATCTCCATACCTGCTACCAATCTTGAGATATGAGCGCTAAAGCAGCCCTCTCATCCTGATGCCCAAGCTCTGCCTTGGCTGAACTGTTAAGTCCTTTTCTCAAAGCTCGAGCAGAGCTTGGGCAAAACTGTAAAGTGGTTAAGGAGTGGCTGATTGCTTTGGCACTGCTCAGAGATTTCTGGTATTGGAAGTCTTTGGCACAATTCTAAATAAAGGGCCGTTCTATGGTGGTGTAATTAAAATCTCCCATCAAGAATTTCCAGTAGTTGAATTGTCTAAAGGGTTGTCGAGCTGTATCAGTTGTTCTACCCAGTTCTACAGACCCTCTATGCTGGAAATGCCTGTGGCTACGTGTAAAATGTCCATAAAGTATCTTTTCCATAATAAACTTGACGATGCCTGTGTCAGGCACTGGATATTTAGTTATATATGCCCACATTAGTGATGTTTGTTATTTCCCCACCTGAATGAAGTTGGATGCCATCACCCTGTGCCTGCTGGCAGTATCGCCTGTTCTGGACAGCAGATCTGGAAGCGTTTTCTCCACACAGTGCACCGTTTCACCTTTGCCCAGTTTATGTTTGGGAATATAATGAGTTATAATCATTTTCAGCAGTCTGAGCGAGGCCTGGAAAACCTGATTAAAAGAAAAAAACCAAAACACATTCATAAGGTAGTAAATCAGAGTGTATCACAGTACAAGGTCAGATATATTTCTAAGAAAAAACATGAAATAAAATGCTTCTTCCCCAAATTACACGTCTGCATCCTGGGAATTGCAAATAGTACTCATCCTTGTAATGCATTCTGCGTCTCAATTTGGTCCCTGAGCAGAGACCACAGGCATTATCTTAAAATTAATATAGAAGAAAAAATAAAAGAAAGTACTAATCCCGCCTCTTCTGAAATATCAAATTTCGTTATACAGGTCACAGCCGTGCAATGGTTGGACAGATACCATCCACAAGCATGACAGATAATAGACATCAGTAACCTAAAAATGAATAATGGTGACCGAAAAGAGGTATTATCAAAAGAAACCTGATAAGGCAATAACCAGATACCAGAGCTTGTAGTTTGTTACACTCACATTTCTGTACATACAGAGTGTTTGGAGGAAATCATCGGGGCCTTACTGGTGATGGCAAAAGGAAGAAACTACTAGGGCCACCTAGGGTCAACCCTTTTGGGTGGGTGCTTTGCTTTTCGGGAGGGATTACTGCAAGGACATCGCAGGGATTTCTACCCTCACCACAGCTTTATTCAGTCAATGCGTTTTTGTAGGACCGTGCTGCTCCAATTTTTCAGGAAGTGCTACTTCTAAGGCCTCATGGCGGCTCGGATCCATTTACTTCAATGGGGCCGCCAAAGATGCGGACAGCACTCCGTGTGCTGTCCACATCCATTGCTCCGTTCCGTGGTCCGCCAAAAAAATATAACCTGTCCTATTCTTGTTCGCGTTTTGCAGACAAGAATTGGCAGTTATATTAATGGCTGTCAGTGCTGTTCCGCAAATTGCAGAATGCACACGGACGCCATCCGTGTTTTGCGGATCCGCAATTTGCGGACCGCAAAACACACAACGGTCGTGTGCATGAGGCCTAATTCAGAGCCATCCACACGTGTGAGCATAGGAAAACACTGACTTCCACATGTATCCTCCTTTTTCTCAGTGGACACTCCTGTGGAGCATCCAACAATCACACCAATAGTGAAGCACTGTCTCCAAGGGTCACATAAAAAGGAATTTATTGTACTCACAAATGTAGTTGAATAAAAAGCATTTCAAAGAGGTTGAGCACCCTCGTAATCCTGCCCGACCCGAGTTTTGCTCCAAGCTTCGTCAGGGGCGTACACTCCACACACTTTAGGGATGTCTTTAAATACACAAATAGATCCCACCTCTACCACACGTCATAAATTCACACACTTAGCATTTAATATAAAAATTATAAAAATCATCTAAAAATCCATACATTCATATCATCATTATTATCAAATTCGCTATATTTGTTAAACTCTTTCCATAAATCCCCCCGCCAATAAAACCAGCAGCCATCCCTATTATAAACCTAACTCCCACACTATTATCCTCTCCACCACGTGATATGGTCACACAGGACATTCTAACCTATCTCCGACTACACCTCCTCTATTCATTCATAGAGGTCTTTCTTCCTCGATCCTTCTGCCGATAAGGTACCTCACTATTCTCTCTACCAATACTTTCTCATATGAGACAGGGTTTGAGGTCAAACTCCACATTTAACCCCTGTGGTTGTAACGTATCCAATTTATACATCCATTAACTTCATGCAAGGGTGTCCATAGCCTTAAAAGGGGTTATCCAAGACTAAAAAATGTCTCCCATATGCCCGGGCCCCTCACGCTGAATATACTTACCCCGATCCCTGTGCCACTCCTGGTCACCGCCGCAGCTGCTTCTCCCCATGGGTGGATGAAAACATCCGGTGTCGGGGGGAGCAGCCAATGGCAGGCGGTGATGGTGACAAGCCTCCCTAGCGTTACCCATGATGCTAGGGAGGATCTCGATCCCACAAAAGTCCTTCATAACTGTCCATGGTTTTGATGGGAAAACATACTGAAGCATGCAGTGCTATTTTCCAGCCAAATAAGACAGAAGCAGCACAGATGTCATGAAGAAGTTATCTCTCAAAGAAAAGCCCTGTCCATATGTCATATTCGGACCACCCACAATGAGCCAGACTGGAGAGCTTCTCCATTAGAGTGGCTCTAATTCTGGTGGACTTGTATTACACAGACAGCCATTCCTCAGAATGGCCAGCAAGTAATACTACATTTTGACTGCAGTGGCCGCTGTGGAGACAACCTCTTAAAGGGGCTGTCCCATATCAACAGGATATGCCATAAACAGTCAAGAGGTGCATGTCTCAACTCTGAGACCCGCTCCTATCTCAAGATGAGGCCCCAATGAGAGAGGAGAGCGCGCTGCGCATGCACTGTGTCCTAAGGAAAATAGCAGAGCCAATGAACTGCCATAGCAGTGACTGAGAGTAATCCGCGCTGCAATCCCTCCATTCACCGCTGTGGGACTTACTAAAGTAGCCAAGCCAGCTATTTCTAGTCGTTGAGACAGGAGCGGGTCTGACAGGTATGACCCACACCTATCACATACCCCATCAATATGTCAGAAATGACCACATGACAGATACACCTTGCAGGGCCAGGGGAGGGGTGCGAGATTTCCCCCGCGCCCTCAGGCCTTGCAGCAGAAATACCACAATGTTTGTTTTCACCAGAGTGTTCCTTTAATGGTACACCAACATTACACTGATCACAGAGCATAGACTTTTAGCTAAATGAACCCGGTAACAAGTTATGGCAGTAGAAATAGGCTTAAGTGCACATTAGGACATGCCAGGGAGAGGCGCCAGTTCTGGAAGCAGCACTAAACATAATGCCCTGAATTACTGTGTTAGTTTAAGTGATCTAACCCAAGGGGATTGGGAAGAATTCAATAAATCACCACATCCAAGTGTCTAAATAATAGTTTCCACATAAAAAGTGAATAGAAATCATCATTTACGTTGTGTTTCCAGAATGAAACAAAACTTACACGTGGGGTGCTTTGTCGTAACTTGATAAATTACTTCTACTGTAATTGAAAGCAAGTACCCATCCTTCATCTCCTGCACATACCCATCCTTTATCTTCTGCAAGTACCCACCCTTCATCTCCTGCATGTACCCACCCTTCATCTCCTGCAAGTATCCCTCCTTCTCCTGCAATTACCCATCCTTCATCTCCTGCACGTACCCATCCTTTATCTTCTGCAAGTACCTATCCTTCATCTCCTGCACATACCCACCCTTCATCTCCTGCACGTACCCATCCTTCATCTCCTGCACATACCCATCCTTCATCTCCTGCACATACCGATCCTTCATCTCCTGCAAGTACCCATCCTTCATCTCCTGCAAGTACCCATCCTTCATCTGCTGCAAGTACCCATCCTTTATCTTCTGCAAGTACCCATCCTTTATCTTCTGCAAGTACGCATCCTTCATCTCCTGCACGTACCCATCCTTCATCTCCTGCATACCCACCCTTCATCTCCTGCACATACCCATCCTTCATCTCCTGCAAGTACCCATCCTTCATCTCCTGCAAGTACCCATCCTTCATCTGCTGCAAGTACCCATCCTTTATCTTCTGCAAGTACCCATCCTTTATCTTCTGCAAGTACCCATCCTTCATCTCCTGCACGTACCCATCCTTCATCTCCTGCAAGTATCCAAGCTTCATCTCCTGCACATACCCATCCTTTATCTTCTGCAAGTACTCACCCTTCACCTCCTGCACGTACTCACCCTTCACATCCTGCATGTACTCACCCTTCACCTCCTGCACGTACCCATCCTTCATCCCATGCAAGTACCCACCCTTCTTCTCCTGCACGTACTCACCCTTCATCTCCTGCACATACCCATCCTTCATCTCCTGCACGTACCAATCCTTCATCTCCTGCAAGTACCCACCCTTCACCTCCTGCTTGTACCCATCCTTCATCCCATGCAAGTACCAATCCTTCATCTCCTGCACGTACCCCCCCTACATCTACTGCAAGTATCCCCCTTCTTCTCCTGCAAGTACCCAAGCTTCATCCTCTGCAGGTACCCACCCTTCTTCTGCAAGTACCCACCCTTCATCTCCTGCAAGTACCCACCCTTTATCTCCTGCAAGTACCCATCCTTCATCTCCTGCGAGTACCCATCCTTCATCTCCTGCGAGTACCCATCCTTCATCTCCTGCGAGTACCCACCCTTTATCTCCTGCAAGTACCCATCCTTCATCTCCTGCAAGTACCCACCCTTTATCTCCTGCAAGTACCAACCCTTCTTCTCCTGTAGACAGAACTTTGGTTCAAAAATAATGTACAATGGGATCTAAAAGAAGGAGTAAAAGAGTATAATCTTCCCCACATATACTACTGTCGAAAGACACAGACATAATGTGCCATAGACAACCATTAAAGGGGTTATCCCATCATAATGATCACTGTTAAATCTGTTAATGATTTGACAGTGATCATTTTTGTAAATATACTTTATTAACAAATTCCCACCGATTAGGAGAAAATTCATCCCCACTTACCTCATTGTTGTGACTCGGTCTCCCCTGGTTATGACCACCGCTCTTCCGCAAAATCCCGATGGTCGCGCTTGCCCAGAAGACTTCTTCTTTTCTCCCGGCCGGGCCACTCGCTGTCCTGAACGCGCACGCTGCCGCGCATGCGCGACGGTGACTTCTTCCCGGCCAGAATAGTACAGAGATGCGAACGCGCACGCCGGCTCTGTACTATACTGGCCAGAAATGGTCACATTGCGCATGCGCGGCAGCGTGCGCGTTCAGTCCAGCGCGCGGCCCGGCCGGGAGAAGACTTCAATCAAGATGAAGCCCGCCCCCAGCCAGAATCCAGGAAGTGAACGCGCGGTGGCAGCAGGTAAGTATAAAAACGCAAAGTGGGATAACCCCTTTAACCTATCAACTAAAGCTTTTGGCGCAATCGTGTATCACATAATCAACCATTAATGTCAATGGGTACAGTGTAGTACTACATTCAGGGCTCCTTCATATCCACAATGGTTTCAGTGTTTCTGAATGTGTATTTAAAAAACCTTGATTTCAAGTGTTTTTCATGTTTTTTTTTATTCTTTACATTTGTAACAAATGTTTGCTACTCTGTGTATGTACTGTAGATGGTACAGTAAAAAAAAAAAAAAAAAGCGGTTAAAGGGTCAAAAACGTTTCAAAGACTTTTGATATATTATAGCACCATATAAAAAGTTTTGATCGGTGGGGATCCGAGTGCTGAGACCCCCACTGATCGCTAGAAGGAGGAGAGGAAAGGCGTCTCATGCAAGTGCATCTCTCTCTTCTTTCTAGGACATGGTCAGCAGAATTTTTTAGAAAGCTTTTGATATGTCATAGAACAGGGTGAGCAACCTTCAGCACTCCAGATGTGGTAAAACTACCACTAGAACTGGGAGCCATCGTTTCGCCACAGCTGGAGGTTGCTGATCCCTGTTCTATTTCTCTAAATTCTGTGGCGCTTTAAAAATGTCACAAAAGACGCTGCAAGACACTGTGAATCCGACCTTATTCCTGCTGTATGGAAATAAGTGGATCCACACACAACAGCTGATCCGGATGACAGCTTTATTCTGAGAAGGGGTCCGTCTGATCCCCACCTCCTAGTCAAATTCTGCAGTTCTTATGACAATTTAAGGAGTGAATTTGACTTATTTGGCCTAAAATGTTCACAGAAATAGATAAAAAACAACTGAAAGGAGTAAAGGTGTAGAGAGAAGTGAAGATCAGGCGCTGGATACTTGGATACTAGGATCTGCCAGGTAGTGAGAACCTCATCATGCCCGGCTCAGCAGGAGGCTCATTTGCATAAATTAAAACATCACCTTTCTCAGCAATGCGGGCACATATGAACATGGGATCATTTTTACGCAATTTTTTTTTTTTTTATATCAACAGGTCATAAGCTTATATTGTGCCAATACTTATTTTGGTTTAAGTTGTAAAATAATTTTTAAAACAAAAAATATATAAAAAATAATAAAAAAGAAGAAATACCTCATCAATACCCTACGCTGGTGTTGAGATGCTCCACTGGTCCCACTGCTCTCCACGTTCTGTTCCTAACTCCACACAGGAAGTGGTTACAGATGTCAGCTCAGCCAATCAGTGGCCACAGTGGCCACCTACCTCAGCCAATGATGAGCGGGCAAATCTACTCATTTCCTGTATGTCAAGCTGGGAGCAGTAAGGGGCGGGCAGCAGGACTGAAACAGCCCCAAATGAGGTGAGTAATTATTTGCTATTTTTAACCCTTTCTGTCCCTCCCCTTTTTTTTTTATGGTGATATGTGTCTGCCCTGCTGAGAAAAATGAATTTTTAACATATGTAAATAAGCGTCTAGGAGCAACGGGGGCGTTGCCTTTACACCAAGAGGCTCTGCTCTCTCTACAACTGCAGCACCTTCTCCACGTTGATTGAAAGGGTCAGGCAGGTGTGATGATGTTTTAACCGCTGTGACATAGCAAGGGGTTTTGTTAAGGAAGGCAGGTATTTTCCTCCCAACGTGGGCGGCTGGGCTGATTTCCAGCCAGGTGAGATCAAATACCGGACCGGAGTTTAAGTGTCACTCCGGGTTTTGGCAGCACCTGGCTGTCCTTTAAATAGGCAGCTGGGCTCAGTAGCCGAGTCTCTGTATTGGGATCTAAAGCATGGTGCTGTGCTGGAAGGCTGAGAGCCGCATGAGGGCTGCACGCTGAGAAACAGGCCCCCTAAAGCCTGCTGTGAACTGTCAGGGATAAAACGGCTAGAAAGGTGACATGACTGTTCTATGGACTTTGCATTGTGTGAATTTAACACCAAGACTGTATTAAGTCGTTTTTCTTTTGCGTGAAATAAACAATGACATTTTGATTTACGAACTTGTTTTGCTTCTGTACTGTGTCCGCTTACCCTGCCTACCAGAGCAAATCCTCACAATTGGTGGAGGATGCGGGCACACGCATTTTTTCGGGTACGGCTGGATGTCCTGGATAAAACCAGCTAAATTTAAACCTGTGTGACTTGATAAAATGGAGGCTGTAATGGAGGCTAATCAACACCAGCAAGAAACAAACCATCTGCTGTTGCAACGCATGATGGCTTTACAGATGGCAGGAGAGTCCCAGAGTGTCCATGATGTCTGGAAAGTGCAGAGGGCGTGGCAGTTGCAGAGAGAGCAGAGCCCATAGGAGTAACAGCAACGCCCCCGTTGCTCATTTGAATATATTAAAACATCTCTTTACTCAGCAATGTGGGCACATGTGAACATGGGAGTAAGATGTGGCCAATTTATTGGCAGGAGTGTGCCTCTTAATAAATTTGTTGCATGTTGTGCTTTCTTGTGTCAAACTAAAATTTATGCCAATTTACACCAGTTTTATTTTGTGTAAATTATGGTAAATGTGTGGCTGTAGTGGCCACTCCTCCTTCAGCTAAGTCCGACGCACTTTCTAAAAATGGGGCAAGAGCAACAAAGAAATGTTAAAAGTTTTACATTTTGACACAATATGTAAGGTGAATAAAAATGTGCGACTTTTATACATTTGTAAATGTGACCCCCCTGTGCTGCCTAAAGGTGGAAGTCAATTTAAAGGGAATCTGTCAGCAGTTTTATGCTGCTAGCGCATGCCAATGAGTCCTCATATTCATGAGCTCACGGCTGTCCCCGCCCACCTGCCTCTGACTGATAGTTTTTCTTCCATATGAATCAGCAGCAGGTGGGTGGGGAAATCCTGGAGCTCATGAATATGGAGATTGAGTTGTTTAGCACAAGATTTTATCAAAACGGCCGGGTCAATTAAACAAGCATTCTGCTACGGGGATCTGTCACCAGTTTAGTTAGGACGCCATAAAACTGGCGACAGACTCCCTTTAAGGAGCTGCATGAAGCTCCTGATGTTAAGTGGGACCACTTCCCAAAAGCAGCTGTTACTGATTAAGATATCATCTCCATTAGACCAGCGCTGGCTCCCTTTCTTCTGCAGACAGAACCAAGTCCAAAATGAGGAGGAAATTACAAACACAGCCTATCTTAGACCCCTTTGTAAAAAACAGAGGGTATGACACGACTGGGAGTCTCTGAAGAGACTATGAGGGCTGCGGATGCAGTCGGGCAGAGCTTCCAATAGCTTCACTATGGCAGCAACACAAAAAAACAATGCCCAGATCCAGGATTTATTATTGCAATTAGTCATTCGGACTCATTAAAGTGCCTTTGGCAGAACTGGCATGGAAAATCTAACCAAAGCTTTATCCAAGCCGAGCTTCACATAAGCAAGTGATATACAGATACCACCACAAGTCTTGTGATCGCTATTCCACACCTCATGCAGAGTGTTTCCCCTAAAAGCCCCTCGAGGGAGATTTATCATGTCAGCACTGCTGTGCATCCGTAAAGGGGTTGTTCAACTGTCTACAAGTGATGGACGATTCTGAGGATAGGCCATCACTATCTGATCAGTAGGGCTCCTGCACCCCATTCACAGAGTCTTTTTTCAAGCTATGAGCTAAAACGTTGCGACACAAGTTCGGCGTACAAGGTTCAGGTTATCTAAGAATTCTGTGATAGATTCCGCTACCACGGACCATAAGGGTCCATTCACACGTCCGCAACTGTTTTGCGGTCCACAAATTGCGGATCCGCCAAACATGGACACCAGCCATGCGCGTTCCGCATTTTGCGGCCCGCACATGGCCAGAACTATGATAGAAATGCCTGTTCTTGTCCATGGCTGCGGACAAGAATAGGACATACAAAATGGAAAATGAAGGCGCAGCACACTAACAGTCGGGTGCAAAATCAGGCCAATACGAACCGGCACCAAGGTCCCATTCAATGGAGAAAATTCAAAGAGCCAGCAGCACTCCAGTAAAGTCAAAAAATCAACGTGGTTTATTCACCCAGTGTCAAATAGCCGCTATTTGACACAGGGTGAATAAACCACGTTGATTTTTTTACTTTACTGGAGTG
The DNA here is from genome assembly GCF_905171765.1 of Bufo bufo. Taxonomy (NCBI): domain Eukaryota; kingdom Metazoa; phylum Chordata; class Amphibia; order Anura; family Bufonidae; genus Bufo; species Bufo bufo. Next base: position 124,749,556 of record NC_053389.1, read on the forward strand.
CTGCTGGCTTTTTGAATTTTCTCCAAGAATAGGACATGCTCTACTTTTTTTTGCAGGGCCACGGAACGGAAGTGCGGATGCGGACAGGACATGGTGGTGCTGTCCTCATCTTTTGTGGCCCCAATGAAAATGAATGGGTCCGCACCCCTTCTGCAAAAATGCAGAACGAATGCAGACCCATTATGCGGACGTGTGAATGGACCCTTAGTTATGGTCCGTGGTAGCAGAATCCATAATGGAATTCTTACATTACCCGAACCTTGTACGCCAAACTTGAAACACAAGTTCAGTCATCCCTAGTTGCGACCACAGGGGTGAATAAAGTGTTTTTCTTTTCACTCATTTTTTGTGAGTGTGCTGCCATTTTTTTAAATTCTTATATTGTCCTGGATTTGTTGCCGGATCCATTGGCCGGCATCTCCATTTTGATATTTGGCCTGCTGTGCTGCCATTGTTATATATATATTTATATATATATATATATATATATATTAGGGTTAATCCTGCAGTATAGAAATATTTTACTAGAGGTAGTTGTGCGTTGTGTGCATGTATATACACTGCTCAAAAAATAAAGGGAACACTTAAACAACACAATGTAACTCCAAGTCAATCACACTTCTGTGAAATCAAACTGTCCACTTAGGAAGCAGCACTGAGTGACAATCAATTTCACATGCTGTTGTGCAAATGGGATAGACAACAGGTGGAAATTATAGGAAATTAGCAAGACACCCCCAATAAAGGAGTGGTTCTGCAGGTGGTAATCACAGACCACTTCTCAGTTCCTATGCTTCCTGGCTGATGTTTTGGTCACTTTTGAATGCTGGCGGTGCTTTCACTCTAGTGGTAGCATGAGACGGAGTCTACAACCCACACAAGTGGCTCAGGTAAGGCAGCTTATTCAGGATGGCACATCAATGCGAGCTGTGGCAAGAAGGTTTGCTGTATCTGTCAGCGTAGTGTCCAGAGCATGGAGGCGCTACCAGGAGACAGGCCAGTACATCAGGAGACGTGGAGGAGGCCGTAGGAGGGCAACAACCCAGCAGCAGGACCGCTACCTCCGCCTTTGTGCAAGGAGGAACAGGAGGAGCACTGCCAGAGCCCTGCAAAATGACCTCCAGCAGGCCACAAATGTGCATGTGTCTGCTCAAACGGTCAAAAACAGACTCCGTGAGGGTGATACGAGGGCCCGACGTCCACAGGTGGGGGTTGGGCTTACAGCCCAACACCGTGCAGGACGTTTGGCATTTGCCAGAGAACACCAAGATTGGCAAATTCGCCACTGGCGCCCTGTGCTCTTCACAGATCAAAGCAGGTTCACACTGAGCACATGTGACAGACGTGACAGAGTCTGGAGACGCCGTGGAGAACGTTCTGCTGCCTGCAACATCCTCCAGCATGACCGGTTTGGCATTGGGTCAGTAATGGTGTGGGGTGGCCTTTCTTTGGAGGGCCACACAGCCCTCCATGTGCTCGCCAGAGGTAGCCTGACTGCCATTAGGTACCGAGATGAGATCCTCAGACCCCTTGTGAGACCATATGCTGGTGCAGTTGGCCCTGGGTTCCTCCTAATGCAAGACAATGCTAGACCTCATGTGGCTGGAGTGTGTTAGCAGTTCCTGCAAGACGAAGGCATTGATGCTATGGACTGGCCCGCCCGTTCCCCAGACCTGAATCCAATTGAGCACATCTGGGACATCATGTCTCGCTCTATCCACCAATGTCACGTTGCACCACAGACTGTCCAGGAGTTGGCAGATGCTTTAGTCCAGGTCTGGGAGGAGATCCACCTCATCAGGAGCATGCACAGGCGTTGTAGGGAGGTCATACAGGCAAGTGGAGGCCACACACACTACTGAGCCTCATTTTGACTTGTTTTAAGGACATTACATCAAAGTTGGATCAGCCTGTAGTGTGTTTTTCCACTTTAATTTTGAGTGTGACTCCAAATCCAGACCTCCATGGGTTAAAAAATTTGATTTCCATTTCAAAATTTTTGTGTGATTTTGTTGTCAGCACATTCAACTATGTAAAGAACAAAGTATTTCAGAAGAATATTTAATTAAAGAGGACCTTTCACCATAATAAAACCTCTAAACTAACTATACAGACGTGTAGAGCGGCGCCCAGGGATCCCCCTGCACTTATACCTGGGCACCGCTCCGTTCTCCGGTTATAGCCTCCGGTATCTTCATAGTTAGGCTCCACCCAGGGGAACCTGACGGCGTCTCTTTCTCCTATGCTGTAGCGCTGGCCAATCGCAGCGCTCAGCTCATAGCCTGAGAGGTTTTTTTTTCTCTCAGGCTATGAGCTGAGCGCTGTGTTTGTGTTTCTATTTTTTGAAAGCCATTTTTTATTTTTTGGGCGATTGTCTTATGTAGGGTCTCATTTTTTGCGGGATGAGATGATGGTTTGTATGGTTTTTGGGGCACATATGACTTTTTGATCGCTTGGTATTACATTTTTGTGATGTAAGGTGATAAAAATGGCTTTAAATTTATTTTTTTTATAGAACAGGTTGTTACGGACGCGGTGATACATAATATGAGCATTTAAATTTTTTTATTTTACACAATAAAAGCATTTTTTATAAAAAGAATCATGTTTTTGTGTCTCCTTTTTCTGAAAGACATATTTTTTATATTTTTTGGGTGATTGTCGTAGGTAGGGTCTTATTTTTTGCGGAATGAGGTGACAGTTTGATTGGTGCTAACTTTGGGTACGTAGGACTCTTTTGATCACTTTTTATACCATTTTTTGGGAAGTGAGGTGGGCAAAATTTCAATTCTATCATAGTTTTTTTTTTAATGGTGTTCACCGTGCAGGGAAAGCAACATGATCCTTTTATAAATTAGGTCGTTACGGACGCGGCGATACCAAACATGTTTAGTATTTATTTAATTTTTTTAACCAATTATATGTGCGGATATAGGAAGAAGTATGTTTTTTTCAACTTTTTTTTTTTAACACTTTTTTGACCAAGACCCACTTTGTTCTTGAAGATCCAGTGGGTCTGATGGTTTACAATACACTGCAGTACACTGTACAGTGTACTGCAGTGTATTTTCAATTACATTTAGTCTGATCAGGCTCCTGCCTTTAGCAGGAGCCTGATCAGGCTCAGATATACCATGGCAAGCCGGATGCCTGTGAAGGCGTCCGGTTGCCACAGCAGCCCGATGGTTAGCCCCTTCCATACTGCGGGCACTAAGGACTGCGGTATGGAAGGGATTAAATGGCCGACATGGGTGCCAGCTCTGATGTCGGTCATTTCAAGCAGATTGTCAGATGTGTGTTACAGCTGACACTCTGCTCTCCTCAGCCATCCTGAAGGTGGAGGGGGATGTTGGGGTTCTCTGTGCTGCCGCGCCGTCCTGAAGGGGAGGGAGGGGCTCTGCTCGGCCATCCTGAACTAGGAGGGGGGGGTTATGGGTTTATGTGTCCAGCCTTGACAGGATGGGGGGCGGTAGGCATGCAGGACAGCTGCCATTCTGAAGGGGAAGGTGTGTTTGACTAGCATAACTACACCGGCCATCCAGGATGGGGGGTGGGGGGGATGTTTCCCACATTAACCATTCAAGCATAGGGCTGCTGCCACGGCATGGGAGAGGTTATGTCTGCAGTTTGAAGCAGACTGTTAGCTGTATGTTACAGCTGACAGTCTGCACAGCTATGCCATCCTGAAACCACTCCCCTTTCACCCCTCTGGCCCACCCTAGATTCTTCAGAAATCCAGCGCCAGCGCCGTTCACAAGATTCGCCGCGCCTGCGCACTTCATTCCCCATTATGGGCAGAGGCACAAGGCCGGCTAGATGTACGGGCTGGCACATGCGCAATAAACGCTCTTGTGCCTTTGCCCATAATAGGGAATGAAGTGCGCAGGCGCGGAAAATCTTGTGAACGCCGCTGGCGCTGGATTTCTGAAGAACCTAGGGAGAAAAACTGCCGACATGGAAGGGTGAATTTGGCCTTAGAGAAGAATTTATCATGCGATTTACACCATTTGTGTAGCATAAAAAGGCGTAAATTATAAATTCCTTTAGTGACTAATAATTTGTGATTTTTATCGCCCTACATCATTTTTAGTCAGTGGAGAGAAAAGCGTAACCCATGAACTGCAGTTTCAGTCTGGCGTATGGAAATTCAGACTGAAGCTACAATTTTCACCAACGTTTAGGCAAAACTGCTTATACATCAGTTTCATAATAGTCACCAATCTATCTGCTACTGCTGAGCCAAGAGCTGCAGGAATACGGAATTTCCAGTGGCTGCGCAGCCGCTCTGACTACAGGCCGCTGGCAGCGGAGTACGGCAGCTCGTAGTCATGCTTTTCTGGATTAAACCTGACATACAGTATAACTTTCAGTCTCTGCCGACAGCAAACAAGCAGCCAAAATGTCAGCAGATAGGGGGAAAAAGAAATCAGATAAAATATGCGCAATTTTAGCCTCTTTACATTTTTCTTGCAGTATATTACGAACCATCTTGGGATATCATTAGGGATGAGCGAATTGACTTCGGATGTTTCATCCCTAGATATCATCTTCATTTCCATTTTTAGCTTCTGGTGTACCTTCTACTCCAAAAAAAAAAAAGCGCTAAAAGCCCGGTTGATGGCATTTAACCTGACGACCGCAGCTACTGGGAAAACTTGTGAACTTGCACCCATCTGACACCTATAGACCTTCTGCTCCCGGGAAGGAACTGCATGCACCGCGGCAGATGGGGGGAGAAGGAGCTTCTTCAACAGCGGGGACAGCCCCTCGCAGGTGAAGAACTCTTGTAGATGAGACAAATCGATTCAGGAACCATGATTCAGTATTGGATTTGCTGCAGATTATCTCCACATGGCCGGGCAGAATTGTGCAGATTTTTGAAGAACACAGATTTAATGCAGAACACAGTGCGGCTTGGATCTGCAGATACCCCTGTCGAGTTGATAAAATAAATGGTAGGCAATTTGCGGCAAACTCTGCAACTTGTGGATTCGATTGTGGATTTTTCTTCCCCGGGTAAGTCAATGGGGGAATTGCTGTTCTTCAGATTAAAAAATCTGCTTCACAGGTCAAGATCCAGATGAAAAGTCTCTGCAGCTTGTGGATAACATTTTGTACCATCCCAGTTTAAATCTGCAGCAAGTCCGATACATGTGGACTCACATTAATAGGAGGGTTCATGGAAAGAGGAGTGGAGAGGATCCAGAATGAAATGAAACATGGGAGACGGTGTGATTAAAGGGGGTTCTCCCATCCTCAGGATAGGTCATCAATATTAGATCGGCAGCCCCGCCAATCAGCTGCATGAAGACATGTGACGTCATGTTCATTGGTCAAATGGCAGCTCAGTCCCATTCAAGTAAATGTGGCCGAGCTGCAATACCAAGCACGGCCACTATTCAATGAACAGCACTGTGCTTGATAAGCTGGGCTCCAATGAGTGCCATGGCTAGCTGATCGATGGGGGTTTCGGACCCCGGCTGATCTCATATTGATGACCTATCCTAAAGATTATCTATCTATCTATGAACCCCTTTTAAATTTAGTGATTTGACCAGTTTGACCAACTTTATTAATAGTATATAGTTAATCCTGTCTAGATCGTTCATGATAACGTTGCAGTGACTTACTGAAGATACTTTGTCTTTGATCGCTCTTCGAATAAGGAAAACTGCTGCCCTCAGCATATTCTTTAAATCGTCTTTGGAGGTTGTTGTGGGCACGTCTGACAGCTTCTTATACACGGCTACTAAGGCATCTTCTCTGTAAGACCAAGTCTTAGAATAGGCTCCTGCAACCTAAGACAAACACACATTCAGAATATACATAGTGAATACAATCCCTTTCTTTATTTGCTCATCTATTAGCATTTTTCATAGACAGATGCTTACCAAAGCTTCACCGAAGACTTCAATGGCAAATCCAGCCTCTCTCAACGCTTTCTCGGTCAGTGGCTCTGGCTCACCGGTGATCCTGCTCCTGGGGGTATCCTCAACAACATCGTCATTTATTTCGGACTCCAGGTAATTAAATGAATCATCATTCTGCTTCTTCTGAGCTGGAAGAGGTCGCTCGTCATAGGGTAAAGCATCAACCTTAAAAAACAAGAAGAAATATAAAAAGTCCACTAGAAGATTACACCGAAATCCCTAAAAATCCTCTAGAGAATTTTTTAATCGGTTGGCCACAAACAATATTTGTCGCTTATCCAAAGTATAGGTGTGGCTCCATCCAAGGTTATGTTTCCAGCACCAGCAACTGATGGGCGGGGGTGCCTGGTGTCGGACCTCACCAATCTGATATTGATAGTCTATCCAGAGGATAGGTCATCAATATTGAAAGGGTGGAAAACCCCTTTAAAAATCTTAAATATATAAAAGATTATTTTTGAGCATTTTATACTGACGTGTCCTGACGATAAGTCATCAGTATCTGATTGGTGGGAGACCAACTGCCGATCAGCTGCTTGAAGAGGCCGTGGTCCTCCGGTGAGCGCCACAGCCTCCTCACATCTTACCTTAGGCCAGTGATGTCACATTCATCAGCCTAGGCACAGCCCAGTCCCATTCAAGTGAATGAAGCTGAGCTGAAATACCAATAATAGCGACTATCCAATGTACGGCGCTGTTCTTGGTGAGCTGCAGTGTTCACCAGAGCGCTGAGGTCTCTTTAAGCGGCTGATCGACAGGGGTTCTGGACCCTCACCGATCAGATACTGATGACCTTATCCCGAGGATAGGTTATCAGTATAAAATACTATCCAGAAACACGCCTATATTAGGCGTATTTCTGGCGCAATCTGTGATTTTTTTCCTCTCTCACACCAGGTCTAAAAAAGTGGGCCTGGCGTGGGAGGGGCAGAGCCGGCGGGCCCGTCTCATTCATCATTTCCTACGCCTGTTTTAGGCATAGAAAATAGTCTAAATGTAGGACAGCATTTAGACGGGCGCTGGATATGCCGAAATTATGTAGAGGCCGGCGCCTGTTCATAACTTCGCTGGATCCACCGCCAGCTACAGGGGTTATTAAGACTGCTGTCTAAAACGCTAGTCCTAATAAATGACCCTCTATGTCTTCTTATACTTATTAAATTACCGGAGCAAATCCTATAGCAGCAAAATGCAGAATACTGCTAACATCCCGGCTATTGGAGCACTTACACTGACGCTGGGAACAGCTGCGGCTGGAGGAGGAGATGGAGAACGATGCTGCGGAGCAGGCTTAGGAGAGGTGACTTTCGGTTGTTTTTCGGGTGCCACTTGCCGCTCCCTTTTCTCCTTATTCTTCTTGTCTGTACTTCTCACTTTGTCTGGCGGGGGAGAGGCTGCTGCTTTGTGCTGTAGCTGAGGCTGGGGGCTGGTTACATGCTCCAGTGGGTCCAGAGATGGCTCAGGAGCTCTACGTATCTTAACGAGAAGCAGGACATACAGAACGTTAAGAGATTGAACAACGTACATTAACCAATAAGACTTCAGCAGTCAGAGAGCAGTGTGTGGAGAGAGGGTCCAGACGGGGGGTCCTGCTTACCTGGCCCACGGTGTCGGGAAAAGATTGCATTACAGGCAGTGAGCTAAGCTATGAGCGGTGTGCCTGACAGCAAGCGTGTAGACTGGTTTCAGAAACCATCAGCAAAATAGTGAGTGCAGCTCTGAAGTATAATAAGGCTGTAACTCAGGGTCAGTACACATTAAGTAATAAATGTATGTACACAGTGACTCCACTAGCAGAATAATGAGTGCAGCTCTGGAGTATAATACAGCTGTCACCCACAAGTGATGGCACAGGCACAGCTCCTGGGTCTGTGCCATCACATCGCCATAAAATGCTGAGTGGTAACTCACTGCGCTCAGAAACGCAATACTACAGCGATGAAAGGGAAGGGGTTAACATGTTCATTGAAAGCCTTCAGGTGCAGTATCAAAGCACCATTCTTTCTACCAAGTGCATTGATAGCAGTTTTTTTCTATATGTTAACAGATAGAACAAATATTTCCCTATGTGACAGGACATTCCCGAGGAATTATCACCCCCCCCCCCCCCCCCCACCTGAACCGAGATCGGGTTTCACATAATAGAGGGATTTCTCTTTAATTCCTAATAGCTTTTTAATGACAGGAGAGGAAGGACAAGAAGATAAGATCTTTGACCGTGTGCCACAGACATTGAAACCCCAGTGCGTATTACTGCCATATGGCACTGGTCAGAAACAATCTGGGGGAAAAAAAACTATCTAAAAAAGTTTGAAAGGAAACCAAGTGGAATATCTAGTTCATATTCATAAATTTTTCTTTCTTTTTTTTGTGAGAAAACCTAAACCTGGGAATCTATCACCAGTTTTATGCTGCCCCAGCAGCAAGCTGTACACCACGCGGTGCACACTGGCGAGTCCCGGCTCCAGCCCTCCGCTTCTGCTTTGGAGAAAATATGTTCAAGTGAACAGAGCTTAGCCGCGCCCAGGCCAGTTGATACAAGTCGTGACGTCACTGGGCCAGCGGTAAACAGTGAGAAGGCCGCGGCGCTGCTGGAGCGCCACTGCCTTCTCAAACAGCTGATTGGCAGGGGTCCCGGGTGTCGGACCCCCGCCGGTCAGATGCTGATGATCTATCCAGAGGATAGATCATCAGTTAAAACAAACTGCAGATTCCCTTTAAATTGGCTTCCTATGAAATTGACCCTAGGGAGCGTTGCATGCTGGGAAAGAGCCTCTATCTGCCAGCCACTGACCCCCCAGGGAGTCATCCCAGCTACACAGTCACCAAGATTTTTTTCTGCCAGTTAAAATCAGATAGCATTTTTGTCTCATCTGTTTTCTGATAACAGATTTTTTTAAATTCTATTTCCTGAACATGATTATGAGGGGGCGGCCATCTTGCCTGAGCTGTTCTTAACAGCATTTAGAAAGCATTTAAAGAATTGCTTTATGGCAGCCACATGACTCATAGACACACTGGTCAGGAGTGGACCTCATTGACTTCTTATAGGAGAGTTTTATGGGCGTGCTGTGATCCCTGTGCAGAGCTCAGTAGGGAGTTGATAAGCTGTAATATCATCTAATGTGAATGGTGGATCCTGATTATCTGTACACAGAGGTGATACCATTACAGGCAGGATTAGAATGACAGATAAGCACATAACTGCAGTAAAGTGTTCTGCGCAGACCACAAAATGGCGTCTACTATAAGGCTTAGTGGCCAGTGCGAAAACGGCAGGATTTTATATTTTTTTTTGTTTAAATATATTGACATGGAAAATTAAAAATAACCAGCAAAAAATTTTTTAAAAATGTGTTTAACAGGGGGCGTGGCCGGAAGTTGATATGAGCGGACGCATGTAGTGGAGCTCCGGACCCAATTCCCCTAACTTCTACATCATCCTGACAATTCATTGCCGCAAACATTACCTCCAGAACAGGTAGGAGGTTGGGAAAAACCCGCAACTCGAATATGGCCCGAAATAGAGCACAGTCTGCTGCGGATCGGCTCCGAGAGTTTGCCCGCGTGGAAGACCAAGATGGCGCGGGCTCTCGATCTTCATCAGTGGAGAGGGGGCGAAAGAGGATCCTGTGCCAGGAGGAGCGGAACACTCGGCCGCCGAACCATCTCTCAAGCAAGTGACTGAACAGTTGCTGCAAGCAATATCTACCTGCCGCACGTCCATGATGGGCAAACTGGAGGAAGTTAAGGTGGATATAGGCCTGCTCCGCCATGACATGCAGGCTATTCGAGACCACGTTAAGGAGACGGAAAATAGGATCTCTGACGTGGAAGACTGCCTGCCACCACTTCCCGCAAAGATACAGGAATTGGAGCAAAAAGTTAATTTTTGGCAACAGAAATGTGATGATTACGAGAACCGCACGCGACGCAATAACTTGCGGATAATCGGTATGCCTGAAAAAGCTGAGGGCAATAACCCGTGCGCGTTTGTCACTACCTGGCTCCGGGATTCCTTTCCAGATGCGACATTCTCGGCGGCATTCATTATCGAGCGAGCGCATCGCGTTCCCGCCAAACCCCTTCCACCGGGGGCTCCTCCAAGGCCTTTACTTGCTAGGCTACTGAACTCTATGGACAGAGATCATGTGTTACAGATGGCGCGTACCAAGCAAGAGCTAAAGTTTGAAAACAGCACCATTATGATTTTTCCGTATTTTTCATCTGAACTGCAGAAGCGCAGGGCCACGTTCAGCGTGGTGAAACGGAGGCTACGCGAGAAGAATCTGCCCTATTCCATGGTGTATTCAGCCCGTCTGAGAGTAGTAGATGGTGATGTGAGCCGGTTCTTCAATAATCCTTAGGAAGCCACTAACTGGCTGGACGGAAGTGGGAGAAACGCAATTCTCTTGGACGCTCAGGAATTGTTTAATGCATATCTGCTTTGATCCTTTAACGTAATTGACCAAACCAGTTCATAGACAGCCATGAGTGTTCAAATGTGGTAGGAAGATAGTAATCAGGATTAGGATGTTATCATACATGCTAAGGGAGGTAATGAGTGACGCAAGTGCCGCTCAGCTCACCAAAGAGTTCCCTGGTTAGCCCAGATGTTTATGTCCTGTCCCGGGCTCCCGCTAGAAGTTGGGGATTGGGTCCTTGACCATGTTTAAAAGAAAAACCACTTCTATACAAGTTATAAGATTTGTGGTGCTACTGGTTAACTGCCATAAGCACACCCCGTCTACTTGAAGTGCCACCTAACAGACGAGGTATACTGTTTTTTCATGCGACAAGAGTGATGCGAATGGTTCAAGGTTACACCATGCAGGCACTCGTAGTATATGTCAGGGTGCGCCTGACGGTTCATATGTTATTTGTTCTGTGCTGTATCAGTCACAATGCAAAGTGGTGGGAGGGTCGGGAGGTAACTGAGGTCCTTTACATCAGATCAACATGTCGGACATACGTATAATGTCATGGAATGTCAGGGGATTGGGCGCTGCCAGGAAGCGAGCCATGGTGTTTTCTGCAGTCAGGAGATTCAACCCGCATATCCTCTGCCTGCAGGAAACCCACTTGACAGCGGATAATACGAGGCGCATACAAAAGCCCTGGGCTCAACACTCATGCTATATGAACCTGTCTAGGGGCGTCTCTCATGGTGCACAAATCCCTCAGGTGGGAGGTGGAAACATGCCAGATAGATACGACGGGAAAATATGTGTTTGTGGCTGCATATATTAACTGTATATTGTGCGTTATTATTGGTATATATATCCCCCCGCCCTTTTCCTTGCAGGTAATTCAACAAGCAGTGAGCTTTGCAGCCTCATATCCGTCAGCCCGTGTAGTTAGCATGGGGGACTTTAATATGACTTTAGACAGGGACCTGGATAGGCACCAACTGGTGGAGGCCGCTGATAGTCGATCTAATAACAAGACGTCCCTAGCTGAATTAGTGGAAGAGGTGAGGTGGATGGATCTATGGCGACTGAAACACCCTGATGTCAGACAATACTCATGCCACTCCGCTAGTCATAATGCACTATCGCGAATAGATTACGCCCTGGGCAACCCGTCTATGTGCTCTTTAACGTATGATCTAGAATATGGACCGAGGGGTATATCTGACCACGCCCCTGTGCAATTAACATTGAGGCTGGGCGGGGATACGATCAGACGCTCGGCTCGGATTAATCCCTTTTGGTTGACCCTGTTTGGACCGTCTGATCGTGTTCCTGATCAATTGAAGGTGTTCATGGAAAGGCATGAGGAGGAACCGAACAGTACACTATTGTGGGAGACTATGAAAGCATATCTTAGAGGCTGCCTCAGATCTACTATATCATATATTAAAAAGTCGGCGGCTAGGCAGGAGGAAAGCCTGGCGGCAGATTGCTCTAGATTGGAGGCGGTATACGTCTTTGATCCCACTGACTTAAATAAGGAGGCATGGTTGTCTAAGGGGAGACAATACCCGACTCTGCTTAAGGAAAAAGCCCAAAGGAAAATGGTTTTCTCCAAACAAACGTACTTTGAAATGGGCAATCAGTCCAGCAAACTGCTAGCTCACATCGTTAGGCAGAGCCAGGCATCCCCCGCTATATTACGCATTAAAGCTTTGGATGGACAGATACTTTCAGATCTGGAGGCTATAGAGGGTAGGTTCCAAGAATATTATAGGGACCTTTACGAGTCCAGAGTGAATTATGAGATAGATGATGTCATGCACTATTTTGAGGATCTAGATTTTACTACTCTATCGCATGAGGCAGCGGACAGCCTAGAAGCCCCCATAACTGTTTTGGAAATACAGGAGTCTATGTCACAACTAGCTAGGGGTAAGGCCTCTGGTCCCGATGGACTGCCTTTAGAAGTGTATGTTAAGTACTCTGCCCACATTAATCCACTTCTGTTAAAAATGTACAATGATGCGTTCCGAAATGGATGCTTTCCGCCATCAATGTATGACACAACTATAGTTGTGTTATTGAAACCTGGCAAGGAATCGGACGATATCGGACGATTAAACATAGACTAAGATTATAGCAAAGATATTGGCCGTGCGTCTCGGTGAAGTAGCTACCACCTTAGTGCATCCAGATCAATCTGGATTTATGCCTGGCAGGTCCACCACTGACAATATCAGAAGGGTGCAGGTGGTGACCCAGATTGGTCTTCAGAAACAGGAGAAATGGGCTCTGGCTTCACTAGACACAGCAAAGGCATTCGATTCGGTTGAATGGCCATATTTATTCCAGGTCCTCAGAAAATTTGGTTTTGGCCCTAAATTCAGACGTTGGGTTGAATTATTATATAAAAGCCCCAAAGCTGGTGTTTTGGTGAATGGGTTGCTGTCAGACAGCTTTTGCCTGGGGAGAGGAACCAGACAGGGTTGTCCCCTATCACCACTGCTGTTTGCCTTAGCCATAGAGCCACTGGCCATGCGTATCAGGGCGGACCCGCAATATCATGGACGCCAATGATATGGTGCTTTTTATGTCACAAACAGAATCCACACTCCCTAGGGCAATCGCCACAATTGAATTATTTAGTCGGTTCTCGGGATTGTGGATAAATTGGTCCAAATCAACTCTATGCCATCTATATCAAATGGAGGACACGTTCAACCCAGGAGAATTGCCTATTGTGCATAGCTGTAAGTATTTAGGTGTACATATCACCAAAAATGTCACGTCCTTTCATACACTGAATATTCAGCCACTCCTAACGTATTGTAAGGAGAAATTCAGGGTATGGCAGAACCTGCCTTTGTCTGTGTCGGGGAGGATCAATCTGATAAAATTGATTATCCTACCGAAGTGTTTATATATTTTACAGCATGCACCATATGCAGTTCCAAAAAAGTTCTTTCGGAACCTCAACTCGCTGTTGTCGCCCTTTATTTGGGGCACAAATAGACCCAAGCTTTCGATAACTAACTTATCCCGTTTTAAAAAGGAAGGGGGCATGTCCTTGCCCGATGTATACCTATACTATTTAGCTGGACAACTTAGGAATATCAAATCTTGGTTGTCACCGGGAGGCGATCTTAGCAGGGGCGTAGCTAAAAGCTCATAGGCCCTGGTGCAAGAGTTCAGCTTGGGCCCCCATCCCTCAGTGCTTGTTGGCAAGGGGCAGGGGAGCACATAGCCTTCCTGCTGCCTGAGGCAAACATTGAAAGGGCACCCCCTCATAACAAATTCTTAACCTAACCCCTTCCCTCCAGCCAGAGGTGTAAATTGACCGGCATGCACTTTCTATAATGCCAGTGTCTTATGTGGCACAAGGGTTTTTGGGCGCCTCAGGCTCCTGGGACCGGTAGCGACTGCTACCTCTGCACCCCCTATAGCTACGCCCCTGGATCTTAGTAGGCAAGAGAAGCAATTAGACGATTACCTGGGTATTGCTAATTTATGGTCTGTGTTGGAAAAGCCTAGTTTATTCTCACGTAAGCTACTACCAATTCATAGGGTGGCTGTTCAGGTTTGGACAGCTAGTAAGAGACTATACAGTATAGAGTCGGATCTGTTGGAAACCCCGATTTGGGATAACCCCATGTTCCCTGATCTACTGACGATGCGAGAAGGGATGTTCTGGAAGGAACATGGGGTTGTCACATTGGGCAATTTATACAGCAATAATGTATTCAACGATTATGAATCTATGAGTCGTAGGCATGAACTTCCTAGACAGGCATTCTATAGATTCCTGCAATTGAGACACGCCCTGCAAACCCACTACAGGGATACCCCAATCTTACTGTCTACCTTCCCAATGATTGGAGTTATCCGCTCCCAAGGACCACGTGGTTTTAGATCAGTATTGTATACTCATCTCCTAGATGCTAAGCTAAAAGGTGTCCCAATTCAAGCATTAAATAGATGGAAAGCTAAAATTCCAGACTTAACTAATAAAGATGTGGAAGATATTCTAGAATCCCCCACACTAGTGTCACCCGCCATAAACAATAAGTTTATCCAAGTTTGCATATTGCATCAGAGCTATCTCACCCCGCTAAGGCTAAATAGGAGGGGTAGGCTTACCCACTCGGAGTGCCACAGATGTGCATCAGTGGATGCTGACTTTTGGCATCTTATCTGGGCATGCCCCTATATACATACATTCTGGGAAGAGGTAACCAAGTTGCTCACTGATCTCCTAGGCTGTGCAGTACCATTACACCCGAAGATTTGTCTATTCGGAATACTGGATGAGACTATTTACTCACATTATGTTAGGATATTCCTGAGGGAAGTATTGTTCCTGGCGCGGAAGGTGATCGCCATGAGATGGATGGGTGACAGATCACCCACCTTAGCACAGTGGAAACAGCTAGTCAATTCAATCATACCATATGAGAACATCGTTTTTAAAAATAGGGGGCTGCATGCCTACATTTCAAAAGGTATGGGGGATATGGTGCGCATCTCCGAGAACTGCTTACTCAGCCCATGGGCTGACTGAGGCATTAAGAGCAGAACAAGCTGAACAGCGGCGAATCTGAGTGTGGGGGGGAATAGAAAGTAGTGAATTAGATCAGCTAGGACTGGTATATAATGTCTGTGAAGTCTCATTTGTACTTGTTAAGTGGACCTTTTGCTTGATATAACGGCACAAATATGCAGATACAGCACAGGTGTTAACTGTTTTTATTCACATTGTAATGCACATGTCATATGTACTTCTTATGGATGTCACTGATGTATAATTAATATTGGATTATGTACTGAGACGGTCATTATTATTTGCTTTGTATGTTCAATAAAGCGAATAAAAAAAAATAAAGTGTTTAACATAAAAACATAATTTAGGCCTCTTTCACACTTGCGTTGTTGGGATCCGGCATGCACTTCCGTTGCCGGAGGTGCCTGCCGGATCCGGAAAAACGCAAGTGTACTGAAAGCATTTGAAGACGGAACCGTCTTCCAAATGCTTTCAGTGTTACTATGGCACCCAGGACGCTATTAAGGTCCTGGTTGCCATAGTAGGAGCGGGGAGCGGGGGAGCAGTATACTTACAGTCCGTGCGGCTCCCGGGGCGCTCCAGAATGACGTCAGAGCGCCCCATGCGCATGGATGACGTGATTACATGGATCACGTGATCCATGCGCTTGGGGCGCCCTGACGTCACTCTGGAGCGCCCGGGGAGCCGCACGGACGGTAAGTACACTGCTCCCCCGCTCCCCGCTCCACTTTACCATGGCTGCCAGGACTTTAGCGTCCCGGCAGCCATGGTAACCACTCTGAAAAAGCTAAATGTCGGCTCCTGCAATGCGCCGAAACGACGTTTAGCTTAAGGCCGGATCCGGATCAATGCCTTCCAATGGGCATTAATTCCGGATCCGGCCTTGCGGCAAGTGTTCCGGATTTTTGGCCGGAGCAAAAAGCGCAGCATGCTGCGGTATTTTCTCCGGCCAACAAACGTTCCGTACCGGAACTGAAGACATCCTGATGCATCCTGAACGGATTTCTCTCCATTCAGAATGCATTAGGATAATCCTGATCAGGATTCTTCCGGCATAGAGCCCCGACGACGGAACTCTATGCCGGAAGACAATAACGCAGGTGTGAAAGAGCCCTAAGCAATAGGTCATTTTCTGATGACACATTCCCTTTACGTCCCCTATGTGCAGAGGCGGACTGACCATAGACCTTACAGGGAAATTTCCCGATGGGCTGAGGCCCGAGGGGCCGCCTGTGCCCTCCTCGTGGCTGGCCAGTGGTTTTTGGGGATGTATTTTGTGTTGCTGGGGCAGTATTTTGTGATGGACTGTGGTATCCTTCCATCAATTTGGACCCGACTAAACAGGGCTACTTTTAGTATTTTTTCCAGGGCCACTTTAAGTTCCCAGTCCGCCTATGCGAGAAAAACGCATTACAAATGTTTGCCGTTGTCACTGTCATGGAAGATCCTGAACACAGACAGGGAACAGGTACAATAGTATGAGACGCTCCCTTCACTGTGCAGACACCTCGGAAGTCCTCAGACTGGAAAACCACTTGGTAAGAAGAAGTCATCAAACCTTGGTACCTACCAGGGCAATGTCCAGGAGGTCGTGCAGCTCTAACTGCTGGTAGACCTTCAGGCGATATTCTTCCATCTGCTGTTTCTTCTGTTTGGCTAAATCATAATCTTCCTTCTCCACAGCGCAGCGTTTCTCCACTTCATATCGCCCGAGACGTTCCCCGACCTGCAGAGAAGAAGAAGTGTCACTTCTAGCTGAGGGCAATTCATGTTAGTGATAGAGGAGCCATTCTTCTACTAGATTTTTCAATCTGTAGATTTATGAAAATCTGTAAGAACTCGACCATGAAGATGATGGTGGTCTTTGTTGAGGGGAAGTGTTAAATTATTAATATGTCTTTTAGCATTTTTTCCTTTATTTAGTTTTATTGGGGGAATACTGTACAAAAATGTTAAAGTCTTTTTTTCACACGCTCTATTTAGGTGAATGGGTCACCAGAAAGTTTATCTGCCAGTTAAAACCAGATAGCAGCACATATCCTTTTTTTCTTATCTGTTTTTATTTTCTGATTATATATATACTTCTATTTCCTAAAAAATTATTATGGGGGGCGGCCATCTTGCTTGAGCTGTTCTTAAAGGGGTTGTCCCATCTCAGACAATGGGGGCATATCGCTAGGATACAATGAGAATGGAGCGGGGAAATGAACGGAGGCATGCCGTCTGCCCCATAGAAATAAATGGGAGCATGGGCCGCGCATGCGCGGTGCGCTCCCATTCACTTCTATAGGAGCAGCACTTGGTGGTGGACGGACCCCGGGAAATCAGGGGTCCTCCAGCCACAGCACTCCCCGCTTCGTTCTCGTTGTAGGTGCGGGTCCCAGCGGTGGGACCTGCACCTATCAGACAATGGTGGCCTATCCTAGCGATAGGCCCCCATTATCTGAGATGGGAATAACCCTTTAACTGCATTTCCAAAGCATTCAAAAAATTGCTTTACGGCAGCCACATGGGCCATAGACAAAATGTTGAGGAGGGGACCTCATTGACTTCTATGGGAGAGACTTCTAGGCACGCTCTGTGCCCTGTGCAGAGGTCATTGTACAAGGAAAGAATAGATAAGATTTGACAATCACCTATTCTGAATGGTGGATCCTGTCTTATCTATACATAGAGGTGATCTCATTACAGGCAGGATTAAAATGACAGATAAGCAGATACCTGTAGTAAAGTCCTCTGTAAAGACTAAGAAGTGGCGCCTATTAGGCTTAGAGGACAGTGCGAAAACTGCAGGATTTAATGGTTTTTGTTTGAATATAGATATTGACATGGAAAATTAAAAATATCAAAAATATGGTAAACATAAAAACGTGATTTAAACAATAAGTCATTTTCTGATGACAAATTATTAAAATGGGTTCCCTATTTTGGGTCATGCGTTCCCTATTTTTGACATATAACATGTATAGTTTTGCGTAAGTGGGGTGATAAAGCGAACATTTCAGTTGGCATTGGCGTTTTATTTTTTTGGATTTCACTAAATTGTATACTTATTGTTTAACTTTATTTCTGGTACATATGTCCCCTAAAAGGTCATTAAATTGACTTTTTTTTGTTAGATTTTTTCACTATTTTCATTATAACTTGGGCATCTAAAGGAGCCCCAGTTAGAGAGGAAACAGCCTCCTGTGGGGGCTTTGTACACAGACAGCGCTGATCAGGGTCTGTTAAAGGGGTCCTCCGGCCATTTTCACCTAATCCGTAGCTGTTACTAACATGTTAAAGGAATATATTTTAGACAGTTGTAGTAATAGAGTAATGAGCGAGCACTCATACACTTGGCAACCAGATTGACATGTGCAGAAAATATTTATTAAATCCCCATAAAGTACAAGTAATAAAATTTATAAGAACAATGTAGCAATAATATACAACATTACTAGTGAGCCACCACAACCTACCACTATTTTAGACAGTACTTACCCGTCCCTGGCTCCGCTGATGCTGCTATCCACCTCAGGCTCTTCCGCCCGGGTCCCGTCTTTTCCTGTTCAGCTGCATTAGGGTAAATGAAGCTAAACAAGAAGAAAAGAAGCAGCCACATCCAGCTGGGACCTGGGCAGAAGAGCCTGCCGTGGATAGCAGCATCGGCGGAGCCAGGGACAGGTATGTACTGTCTATCCAACTGCCTGATCCTTATCTCAGAGGAAAGTCCGGGGTCGTCTGTTGGTCGGTCCCGCCTAAATGGATAGGTTTGGAGGACATTTATCTCAATACTCACTTTCATTATATTTAGTACCCAGAGATTATTCAGTGTGATATCTCACAATATTCATGATAAATAGTTATTTAGGCTCTGTGGGCATCAGGGGTGCCAACCAGAATTGTTCTTTTTTCTGGATAATTTATACGAAATCACGGATAGCCAACATTTTTTTTACAGATAAATTGGAAAACCATAATAAATGATAAAGTTTGTAAGTATCACATGTCTATAGCTCAATCTACTGATAACTCTTGATTACCAGCATTTACTGTGAGCTGTAAAATGATGATAATTACCACCAATATAATCTAATCATGTACCACCAGCCACCCTCAAAAAAATCACAGACACGTCTTTTTTTTTTTCAGACATAGCCATTTTTACGGACTGTCCAGAAATTTGTGGACGGTTGTAAACCCTGGTGGGCATCACTGTTATACGGGCACTATATTCTGTCATATAAATAATATTGATGACGGGTTAACCCCTTCCCGACATGTGACGTACTATGACGTCACATGTCGGGTCTTTAAAGATGGAGCCATAGCAACCCGGTGCCTGCTGTTTCAGCAAACCTGACCACAGCATCTGAGCTCACTGAAAACCGGAAGCGCGCTTCTGGTTATGCTTCGGCAACCCCGTGCGGCGATCGAAGGAGCCGGAGCTTGCGTGCAGCAGCCCCGGTCATAGTCTATAACACGAGGCTGCTGCATAGTATTTCCTATGGAGCTCTTGCCTGTAATAGGGCTCCATAGGAAAGTAGTAAAATCATCATAGACTCCAATGCAAGTGCATTGGAGTCAATGATAATAGCAATCAAATGGTTGATTGTTATAAAAAAAGTGTAAAAAAATAATAAAGCTTTTACAAATAAAAAAATATAAAAGTTCAAATGACCCCCCTTTCCCCAAAATGAGAATAAAAAATACACATCATGGGTATCGCCGCGTGCGTAAATGCCCATACTATCAAAATATAAAAGTATTAATCCCATATGGAAAAAGGCAAAATGAAAAAAAAAAAAAAGTCAAAATGCCAGATTTTCCATTTTCTAGCTCCCGGCTTATGTCCTGGGAGAACAAAAGGATCGGCTGAAAATATTCATTTTGCTTCATCCTTCTCTCCCCTGACATTATCTGTCAGAGGAGACTACCGAGCACCCAAAACACGTTAAACTGTTGGCTTTACCCTCTAGAGGTGAGCGAATCATTTAGTTGAAAAATGTATCAAGCCAGGAAAAGGAGACAATATGAACAATCACAATACATTAGTAAGTGCCTTGTATTAAAGGGAACCTGTCATCACCTTTTTGCTGCCCATACTAAAAGCAGTATAAAGTACAGACAGGTGAGTTGATTTCAGCGGTCGGTCATTTATAAGTTAAAAGTAAGTGGTTGCCGAGAACCAACATCACAATCATTGCAGACTGGACCTGGAAAAGAGTCACGGCCACCTGAGAAGAGTCCTGGTTATTCATAAATTCCTGCTCTCCTGCCCACCTGCTGATGACTGACAGTCTAATACCTAGTCTTCTCTCTTTCTCTCTAGGAGAGAACTGCCAATCATCAGCAGATGGGGAAAGAGCAGGAGATTATGAATAACCAGGACTCTTCTCAGGTAGATTTGACTCTTTCCAAGGCCTGGGCTGCAATGATTATGATGCTGGTTCTCGGCAACCACTTACTTTTAGCTCATGAGTGACACACCGATGAAATCGTCATTTTATGGTGCCGTCAGTGAGGTCAGCATAAAGTTGATCACAGGTTCCTGCTATTTTCTGAAGGATTTACAGCCTTGTGCGGACACATTTTTTATATGGTTCTGTACTGCTGTCACTAGACCCGTACTAGGATCACATCCTCTAACCTGCCTTCACTTATGACGACAGTACACGTCCCCCACCTTCTGCAGATCAGCAATGGCTTGTTTGAGCTTCTTGGCATAGTCATAGTGCTCATGGTGGACCGCCTCCTGCTTCTTCTCATCCAACTTGCGAATTATTTGTGCGACTTCTGGATCCTGGTACATATCAAACGCCAAGTCATCAAGTGGTGAAATGGTGTCATGTTTCCTGCAAAGCAAGACAATTAGTCTTAGAGCAGCAGAGTGGTACAGTGCGAAATCTGTGGGAAAGCATGAAAATGTTACAGCTAGAAAATATCTATGTGAAATCTATCTTAAAGTGGTTGTCGGAGAAAACTAAAAATCTCAAAAAAGCCCTGCAATAGCATAAAATAAAAAAATCATCTTATACTTGCCCCTCTGGCCAGTAAACAATGCAAAGTCAAACACAACCAGATTTGCATATAAGGCATTACCGTTGTCTCTATACACCAGAAAAACAGTGACTTGTCCTGAACTCGGATCTCTGCAGACACCGATGTCTGAATAAGCCCTAGTTCACACGGCAGATATTGCTTTTTGATTGCTGCAGTGGTTTTTCAATTGAATCCAAAGGACCTGCTTGCAGTTTAGCCATTGAATGGAGTTAAAGAGCATCAGTGCCCATGATCAACTCTATTAAACCAGGCATATTCCTGGTAGGGTTGTTCATGGTGAGTTGAACGTTACCTTCCTTTCTGCATTGGATGTTCCACTGCAAAGAAATCCTAACTTTTATTAATATGTTAATAAGATGCTCAAAGCACTGAGGGGCAGGCCTAGCCCCTTCTAGCACCACCTCACCTCTTCCTCTCCCCCCCCCCTGAAATGATTGACAGGGCCAAGCATCCTCAAAGCTCCAATGCCTGGCACGGAAATGTTGCACAAGCAATCAACACATGCGCAGTTCTAATCTCTGAGCAGAGGCAGCTTAACAAGATGTTAACAACTGTAACCTCGTTGGCGCATGCGCAAGATTTCAAGGCCTGGCGTCCAAGCGGATGCATGGAACTGTCAATCAGTAAGGGAGGGGGAGTGGCGATGGGGGAGAGGAGGAAATTAACTGGTGCTCGGAGGGGCTAGGGATGCCCCTCACTCCTCCGAGCACCTCATTAGCATATTCATACATTAGGATTTCACTGCAACAGGATGTCCGATTGCAAAATGGAAGGTAGCATTGTATTCAGCAAGATCAGCGCTGTCAGGCAGTGTGCCTAGTTTAATAGGGTTGATCATGGTCAGAGAGGCTGTGAGTGGACACCTGCTGCAGTTTCCAGCGGCATCCATGCAGACAACACACTAGGGGTCCATTCACATGACCATATTAATGGGTCCGCATCTGTTCCACAATTCTGCGTAACGGGTGCGGACGCATCCGTAGTTCCGTTCCACGGCCTTGCAAAAATATAGAGCATGTCCTATTCTTTTCCGCAATCGTGGACAAGAATAGGCATTTTCTATATAGCGCTGGCCATGTGCGTTCCGCAAAACACTTACGGTCGTGTGAATGTAGCCCAAGAAAGGACATTTCCTTTCGTGGGCAATAAACTGCGCAAAATTCCAATGGGAAAATCCGCAGTGTGAACTAGCCCTAACACTGCACCTGCCAGTCTCTTCTAATCACTACGTGGCTAGCTGTGCACTTCATTCTGCGATATTCCACAAGGATAGCACACTACTTCTGTGGTCGCAGTGACATATCCACTTACTGTAGCATGGCCTGCAGTGTCCTCTGTTCAGTGCCATACTGTGGTACCGCTATATCTCAATCTTAAAGTAGCACTCATTTTTTATTCTCTGACTTGTTAGAAAGGTACGTGATGTAATCTGTAGTGAATGTAATCGTCTCATCAGTGACTGTATTTGTGAGTTATAACCCCCCTTCTGATCTTCAGCTGTGTCATGTGACCAACTCTCTGATCTCCAACTGACACAGGACAGGAAGTCTGTTACTTCTCTATTCATTCCTATGTGACTGAAAGTGAGAATCCCATAGGAATACATAGAGAATCTGACTTCCTGTCCACACATAAGAAGCTGTGTTATTTGGAAAGTCTGATTGCTGGTCACATGACACAGCTAAGGATCAGAAGGGAGGGGATAACTCACATACAGTCACCAGTAAGAAGATTACCTTTCTAACAGGTCAATGAATAAAAAATGTTGTGGGAGCGCTACTTTAAAGGAGCTGACTGGCTGATATCAGCAAATCTCTGGCGGGGGATTCAGGAAACGTGGCAACAGCAGCGGTGAGCAGTCTAATTACATCCAATATAGGAACACTTATATGGGAGCGAGCCGTCCCATTGGAGTGAATGGGACGGCTTCTTGTAGTTACACCTGCTCACCGCTGCAATGTCACGCCGAGCAGGTAAACAATGAAGACAAGGCAGCGCTAGTACGGCTC